>NW_024412419.1:12676027-12712072 GCF_014898765.1 Herpailurus yagouaroundi
CCTATGCTACAAGATTGTTGTGAGGTTCAAATGAGAACAGGTCTGAATATTTTTTTTTTTTTTTTTTTTTTTTTTAATGTGCTGTTTAGAGCAAATAAAGCAAAAACAGCAAAATACCACAAATCTATTACTGAAAGGTCTTAGTCTTAAAGGACACAGACTTTTCAGGGCCCACTGTAGAAACCATTCACTTCTTATCAAATAATGGTTGAAGCCCTATGCATTCCAAGAATTGCTCTTACGTACGTACTTTCAGAAAATCTGTTATTGTCCATTGTGTTGAGGATGTCAACTGTACGTCTTCTCTCATCGGGACCCATGAGTGAGTTTGGTGCCTTCTCCATCTTCTTCCTTGGCCTCCTACCTGAACCATCCCTAAACTCTTCCTCTATCATCTTTTTCCTAGGTTCCCTTCACCTGCGGTAGCAGCCATCATGGCATCTGCTTTTAGCTCAGCTTGTCGAGACAGTGCCGCTAAATGAAAGCAGGCCTGTCTGTTAGAGGGAGCTGAGTATACTTGTGCTTGTGCTCAGTTAGGTAAGGCACTTGAACTTTCCTAGAGGCCTTGCAGAGTTACGGTGTCTTCATCCCAATGGGTAGCTGTCATGGGAGGAGTCCAGGTACTGGGGTAGCCAATGGCGAAGCTATTTGGATCCTCAGGAGGATCTCTGAGCACTTTTCATTCACTATCATCTTCTAGAAGAGGTCTTCATTTACTATCAGAGTCTCTGCATTGATCTTTCAGGTTCAGCTGTCTCACTGGTACAATTGGGATTCCAACACTAAGAATATCGTTCTTTCAGGACGGTTGGAAGGAACAGATTGAAATGATCATGTTCAGGAATCAACTCTGTAAATGTTGACCTCCCATGTATATCAGTGAACTAGAGCTTCCAGAACAATATACCGCAGGCTGGGTGGCTTAAATCACAGAAATTTATTTCCTCATAGTTCTGGAGGCTGGACGTCCAAGATCAAGGTGTCAGCAGGGTTGGTTTCTGGTGAAGTCTCTCTCCTTCTTTCTGTGTCCTCACATGGCCTTCCCTTGATATGCACACAACCCTGTGCATCTCCTTTTGTGATACGGACACCAATCCTGTTGGTTTAGGGCCCCACCATTATGATCTCATTTAATCTTAATTGCCTCCTAAAAGCCTTGTTTCTGAATACAGTCACAACGAGTGCTAGGGATTCAACGCATGAATTTAGAGGGAGACACAATTCAGTCCATAACACCCAGTGTTCATGCAGAACAATATTATTATAATGCTCGTCTTGGAAACAAACACGAATAGGCCACACATTTTTTCCAAGGTGAAATCTTTGGAAAGTGAATCATCAGTAGGAACATTTCCAGAATAAAATTAGATTGTGCCCTTTCACCTCTTTATGCACCCGAATTCCAGCTGTCCGTCCAGCCCATATCAGACTGCATTTCTTCATTACAAATACCCCTTGGAGATCTGTGCAGTCACTGAACAGGGAATCATTTCCCCAGGGATCCTGCTGATCCTGGCCGGCACTCAGAGCTTTCTCAGCTTCTGGGCTGTGAGCATAGATGTGGGCCCTGGACTTCCCGGAGTTTTCCTCTCACCAGCTTCTCACCTGGAGCTATGCCATGGAATAATGCAGTTTCTATCTGCAGCTCAGGATAACTGACTGACTGAGAACAATCCTTGTTTGTTTGCTTGCCCAGCATTGAAAGGGCCAAATAAAAAATCATTCTTCTGAATAGAAATCCTATTTGGGGCGATTTCTATCAGGGGCCATCTCATCCATTGGCTGAGCTGTGGACTGTAGAAGAGAGACTCAGGGGGCAGACCACTGAGGATGGGAGGAACCTTGTCCAGGACAGGAAAGTAAGATCCCTATTCTTGCTCAGCCTGGGCATGAAGAGGAAATGAGTCAGAGGCTCCTATGAAGCAAACAGCAGCAGGAATGGAACCAAAATACCTATTATTAAGGATAACTCTTGATCAAACTAAAAGATTCTTTATTTCAAGGCTTCTTTTGGTCCTAAGCTATTTCCAGTAAAAAAAAAAAAAAAAAGAAATGAGTTTATAGAGCAGAAAAGGGACAAGTGCCTTCTCGTATTCACTTGGGGCTGCTTAGCCAATTCATTCAGCTCTTTGTCATGGGGCAAGTTGGGTCTGGGGACTGAAGGAGAGAGGTCAAGTCTTCCAACTCAGAGCTGGGGATGGTTGGAGACAGAAGCTGGAAGGAGCTCAGTAGAGAGCCAGCCCTCCAGTGTGTCCTATGCTGGGGGTGGAGGGGTGGTGCCCTGGCTTAAACTGCATTCTCTGTGCTTCTGAATTAATGTTACCATTTCTCCATTTTGTTCCTGTAGGTATAGTCATGCATTTATTTAACAAAGGCAACAGAACAGGAATGCTGGACACTGGAAATGCAGAGATTACTGGGAGACATCAGGACACTTGAAATCTGGAGGAGGAAACCTAAGAGGTGGGTGGGAACCAGGTTTGGTTTATTCAGCTGCTTAAATATGTCACTGAGGACGCAGTTCTCTGTTATACCAACTACAGCCTCTATTTCAACCTGAAGCCTTTGTTGGCTCACAATTGTGGCCAGTAGTAGAGTAAAGGGGGCTATTCACTGTCTTGTCCATACCCACAGGGGAGAGAGAAAGCCTCTTCTCAAACCATAAAACTTCCATGGGGCCAACTTAGATGCATAACCCTGGTCCTGTCACTATTGTTAGTGCAATGCCATCCTGGGACCCAATGCCATTCTGATCCCAACTCTTGAAGGAGTCAGAGGTACCACGATGGGCTGAGACAAGCCAGAAGTCTCAGATGAGTGTGAAACCACTTTGCTGGTCCACACTGGGAAGATGGGATGGGGCCTTAGAAGAAGCCATTGCACAAACCATACCAGATGATATATAGCCCATAAAACCTAAAATATTTAAAAGTTTACCAAACGCTGCTCTTCTAATAGAGTAGTATTAAAATTTTAGCAACGTCGGAAATGATTTTTTACATTGTTATGACTAAGTGAACATTGCTTATTGTAAGCCCAAGTGATGCACTGTGATAATATTCCCTTGTACATTTTTTTGAATCTGGTCTTAATAATTGTACTGATTTTTCACCAGTCCAGTTTTTCAACTCTCTTCAATCATTGCCAGGCTCTAGAAAATGTATTGAATGTCTATTAATGTTATTTTTTTAAGCATAATTTATTGTCAAACTGGCTTACATACAACACCGAGAGCTCATCCCAACAAGTGCCCTCCTCAATGCCCATGTCCCATTTTCCCCTCTCCCCCACCAGCCCCCATCAGCCCTCAGTTTGTTCTCTGTATTTAAGAGTCTCTTGTGGTTTGCCTCCCTCCCTTTGTGTTTGTAACTATTCCCCCCCCCACCTCCTTCCCCTATGGCCTTCTGTTAAGTTTCTCAACATCCACATTGCTTTTAAATCCCAAAAATGTTTTGCATCGTGGGTCAATGTTTGTGTCCCCCAAAACCCATATGTTGAATCCCTGATGTGATGGTATTTGGAGGGGGAGGCTTTGGGAGGTACCTAGCTCATGAGGGCGGAGCCATGGTAAATCAGATTTGTGCCCCTACAAGAACAGAGAGATGATCTTCCTCTTCTGTGTACCTTTTTTGTTCTATTTTTATCTCAAAAAACTTGTGGAAATCTATTATCCACAATATTATCTGTGGATAATATCTGTGGAAATATTATCTGCTTAATATTTCCATTCTTGTTCCCTTTGTCATTGTGGGTTTATACTTGTTTTTTTTTCCTTTGTTAGTATTTTAGTTGGAGGAGAGTTCATCAAAGCCTATGGTCAATATATTCTGCTTAACTGTAGGTGTAAATAACTCTACTACAGCTAGAATGTTAAGGAAAAGACAGAGGTGCAGAATGTACTATGAGGGATCCAAGGATTTCCCTTTGGTGATTGTCATGGACAATTTCATGGGAAAAGGGGATACTTGAGCTCAACCTGATGGATTGATATTAATCAGGCAGGTGGATGTGGGGTATGGGAAAGCAGTTCAGGCAATGGAAGGATTAAGGGCAAAGGCAATAGGGTGGGGAAGGATGGGGCACTCAGAATAACATACACAGACCATTGTCTGATTTTCCTAGAGTCTTAGTTGTTCATTCCAGAAAAGGGCAGGGCAGAAACGAAAGATGGGAAGTAGAAAAAAGAAAAAAAAAAAAGCAGATTTTTCAATGTCAGGAAGGAAACAGGTGGACTCATTTTCCAAGGAAGACTAATCTACAGGTGTAAGGAGTCAATTGGTAAGAAATAGTTCACAGTAGAGGTGTTCAGAGCTGATGGTGTCTGCAATATTGTAATTCATAGGAAATGTATATTTGGTCTTTGTCCACCTTTCCTGGCTTACAGTTCCCAAGACCCTTGGAATTTCCATAGCAATAAAAGCAATGGGCATATCTTTGTTATAATATTTGGTCTCTTGTCCTTAGTTTCTGAGTCTTTCAGAGTCACAAAGGTGAAATGGGTGTCTTATTAGCCACAAGTTCCTTTCCAGAACAACAGGGTTTATGTTAAAGATGTATTTTTTGGAAAGCATGAAAGATGGGAGCTGGTTGCCAGGGAAACCCACCTGAATAGAGGGTTGGAACTTTCAGCCCCACCCCCTGACCTCTGGGGAGGAGGGAAGAGAGTGGAGATTGAGTTCAATCATTAATGGCCAAGGATTGAATCAATCATGTCTATGTAATGAAGCTTTCACAAAACCTTGAAAGGACAGGGTTCAGAGAGCTTCTGGTTTGGTGAGCACATGAAGATTTGGAGACAGTGAAGTGCTCAGAGAGGGTGTGGAAACTCTTGCACCCTTCCTACATACCTGGCCCTGTGCATCTCCTCCACCTGGCCGTTCTTGAATTATGTAACCTTTTATCGTAAACCAGTAAGTTCATAGGTAAAATGTTTCTCTGACTTCTGCCAGCCACTCTAGCAAATTAAACAAACCCAAAGTGGGGGGTTGTGGGAACCTCCAATCTATAGCAAGTTGGTCAGAAGCACAGATAATGACCCGGGCTTGATTCTGGTATCTGAAGTGGGCGATGGGGGATGGTAGGGATAGCTTGTAGGACTGAGCCCTTAACCCGTGGGATCTGACAGTATCTCCAGGTGGATAGTGTCAACATTGTGTTGAATTGTAGGACACTCACCTGGTGTCCTGAGCATGGCTTGATGATGTGATGGGGAAAAACTCCTCCACGCATTGTAATTGGTGATCAGAAATTTCAGTGTCTCAACATTTGCTCCAACAATGGAGTTGTTATTTTCTGGTTCTGTGCTAGGGGATAAATATGTATAACTGTAGGTCCCTGCACTCATGGAGCTCAGAGCCTGGGAAGAGCGGGCTGGTTAATAGTCAAACAAACATTACAAACGTAAAGATGGGATTGTGACAAAGAAAGTTCTCTGAAGGAGAGAAATTCAGGGGCTATGAGTCCCAGCTGAGAGATACTTGGCTCAGGAAGTTGGAGAAAACTTCCTGACTGAACGGCAGAATACTTGAATAGATTGAACTCTACAGTTGGATAAAATGGTTACCATTGAGTCTCCTAGAGTCTTACATAGGCTGGAAAAACCCATATTTCTCCGTCGGCAGACATGGCTTGGGGTGTCCTATGAGCTTGGACTCTGTCCTATAGACACAATTCGGTTTATCAGCACATGTAAGACTGAGCTTTGTTCTCAAGGTGTGGGGCTCAAGGTTAACATATAAACCGGTATTTCTTGAGTCTCATTATATGCCCAAAATTGTGCTCTTTCTCAAGAATTTATTTCATGAAATGTTCATTATAGTTTTATGAGCTAGCCAGATCCTCGTATAATTTCTACTTTATAAGTAAATAAATCTGGAGTTAGAGAAATGAATTATCTTATCAAAATGTCTTCTATAAGTGATGGGGCCAGAAACTGAACCTTGGTCTGTTTGAATCGTAAGATTGTCCTCTCAACCACTAAGATATGTGGTGCCCCACTTTTAGGGGAACAGTGATATGCTGGATGCCCTGAGCACACATTTGCACTCAGAGTTTAAAACCAACACAATCTCTGCCCTGGGTCAACCCTATAAGGTGGAAGGTATCTGTGTTCATACAGAACAACCTTTAGACCACAGGTCTCAGGAATGTTATCGAAATGAGCAAGGATTTTTCTCTAAATGCGTAGAGCATGAGAAGGCATTAGAAAAAATGAGGACTTTTCTTTCTTCTTACTGCCCAAAGCTCTGAGATGGTTAATGAAATTGATGGGTCAGGGCCCTCGGTTGCCTGAGGTTTATTAGTCTGATCTTTGAGTGGATCCAAACTGTAGGCACTCCAAACAGAGGCCACAAACCACAAGGCTGAGGCCCCGCTGATCTCCCTGCTTCTGAATGGCCCCACAGGACAGACAGACCCCATGGCCTCAGAAAGACTTATGAGCTTTGGCATCCTGTAGTGAAAAGAACAGGCATCTTCCCTCAGCCAACTGCCCTTAACACACTGAAAATATGATTCATGATTCATGAGAACTATTTCTTTCTTCAGAGGGACCCTCTGGCTTTGCTTTGGGTGCAGGAATAAGTTGGCCACAATCAACTCCCCTGAAGAAGTGGTTTCCCCACCACATAACTCTTCATTCTGAGGACAATGGCTTTGCTCAATGTGGTAAAGGGGAAGTTTAACCAAAGGAAAAACTGAGCCCACACTGATAAAACATCACTGTTATCAACAGACTGCCAGGTGTGAGAGCTGAAGCACCCTCGCCTTGCGATGACTTTGGGGGCACCCTCGGTATGTGTTTCCCAACTAACTGCCCCCCAGCATGGATGTGTCCCCCCCTAGAACCACTGGCAATGCCAGAGTTCAAGCAATTTGGCCGTTTAAACTGCGACTTACTCTCCAACTCTCCTGCATGCCTCACATAATTACATTTACCAAGGTTCACAGTTACACATTTACTAAAGGATATGACACTCACCTTTCTGGAGGCAGCCTCTGCAGCACCATGGAAGCCGCTTATGACTTGGAGTAGCTCCTGGTGTTGATTACCACATGCCTATTATATGTCAGAGAACTGTATTCGATGTTTGTCCTTGTTCTCGGATTTAATCCCCACCAGACTCTATCAGGAGAGTAGTAATTGTCTATTTTTAGAAATGGGTGCAAAGGATTAAGCTACTTTCTTAAGGTAGCATAGACGTTACAGAGCAGGATTTAAACCAGGGACGTCTGATGCAGAGGAATGTGCTTAGGCTGTCGTGCAAATGTCCCTATCTATTTTAATACGTGAACCAGGTCTCAGGGAGAACAGAGAATGGAAATCACATATGTTCCTGTATGCAATTCAGAAAGATCTTCAGTTCCCCCTAAATCCAAAAGTGTAAAGTTTTCCTGATTAAGAAACAGAGATGCCTACGTTTTTAACTTCCAAGTGGGAACTATGGCCCTTCTAGCGGACACCTTCCCTTGCAGGGAAAGCTTTCAGGTGTGAAGATGGAATCATGTGGGACAAGAAGTATATCCTTTCTTCTCAAAGGGGAAGAGTAACCCAGGGCTGGGTCTCTAATCCCACTCCCTGCCCAGCCAATGAAGGTGGGGACCAGGGAAGCCCCTGAATCCTAGAAGGCCATGCCCACCCCTCAGACAAATTAACTAGGGAAGATTCATATTTGGTCTGGTGCAGGAGCCACACACAGAGATCGCAAGGTTTTTATTTGATATATAATTTATAACACATACAACAAATTATACAGTAAGTTAACAAGGTAGACATGAATGTTATTTATTTTTAAAAAATGAATGTACAAGTATTTGGGGAAGCATGTGATCATGGAGGTTTCTTTTCTTTTTTTTTTTTTTTTTAGATGCTGATACATGTGTATTTTCCTAAAAGTTTTGAGACAACCATAATCTAAAGGGGGAGACTGATGCGACCGGAAAGCAGTACAAAGTACCATTGGGGTGATTACAAGGTGAAAACACTATGTTTGCACCTGGTCCTGGGAAAGGGGCAATAAAGGTGTAGAAGGAAAAGACTATCATTAGATATTATTATTATTATTATTATTATTATTAATGGTGATAGTAGCACTGGATAGACATACTGTTTAGACATTTAAACTATCAATAGATATTATTTTCAATTATTTAGATATTGTTATTAGTAGCACTATTTAGGCAATTTCGTTTGAATTTTCAGAGTTCTCCCCTCCCTTTTCCTTTTACAGGCTTTGGAATGGCTTAGAAGCTGCATCTAGGACATTATTCCTAAGGAAAGAAGCCTCCTTTACCGTGAAGGCCTGCCGATGTCGGGAGCTTCCTGCTCCCCCAGCAAAGCCTCTCCACACCTGTCGTACCTTAGGGTCTGAGGAGGGAGCGCTGGGGTGGAGTGGGCTCCGACCTCATGCTCCTGTCTCTACAGTTGCTCTTCCTTCCCTTTTTCCTCCTTCAGAGAACTGATGCATTGTTCATCCTCTTCGTGGGGTCCCTCATCACTAAACTCTGCATATCTGCTAATCATCAAAATGGCCCCTGGAGTCAATTTCCTAACATTCTGTCTGTCGTCTCCTCTCTGCTTCTACCAGTATGACCTTCCTTCATACCACCATCATTTATTGCTTAGAATACCACCACAGCTTCCTAAGCTTCCTCCCTGCTTCCAGACACACTTCTTTTAGTCAATCTTTACTCTACAGAGTAAACTTTCCAAAGCACACATGTGGGCCAAGCACTCCTGTTGAAACATTCTTCCTTTGTCCCTCATTCCCTAACTTGGTAAACCATGACCTCCACAGTCTGGCCTCAAGCTTGAATTCCCAACACAATCTGCCATGCTGCCTACATTCCAGACGTACACTATACATTTGACTTGTTTCTAGAATTTTCTTCAGAATGTTCCATGTGCCTTTCCCTTTCTTTCTCTATGGCACAATCTTTCCTGTCTTACAAAGCCTTGTTCCCAGGTTTTGTGACTCAGTTCCTAGACCATAGGAACAACTGATCCGGGTGTCTACTGCACCATAGCTCTTATGACCCTGTTGTCACTGTATATTTACATACCTATCTACCCTGTTAGATGAAGAGTTCCTTGGGGCACCTGAGTGGCTCAGTCAGTTAAGCATCCAGCTCTTGACTTTGGCTCAGGTCATGATCTCACGGTTTGTGGGTTCGAGCCCCAAGTTGGGTTCTGCACTGACAGTGTGGATCCTGCTTCTGATTCTCTGTCTCCCTCTGTCTCTGCCCCTCCTCCACTCGTGAGCTCTGTCTCGTCTCTCTCTCAAAATAAACAAACAAACAAACTTAAAATAAGAGAGTTCCTTGAGGAGGAATAGTGTCCTTTCATCATACTCTCTACACCAGTGGCTCTAGGCAGTTTTGAGTACCACGGTAGTTAAGCTGAATTCCTTCCTCCAATACAGGTCTTGACTGTCTCAACTAGTCAAGAGCCATGCATTTCCTCAATGAGAATTTTAAAGTCACTCAAACAGATAATGGCCATTACTGGATCTAAATATGATTGGCTTACTACCAACATGGTTCCACTAAGGGTTAAGAAATGCATTTTGCTTTGGAATCTAGAAATAAACCATCCTAGATAAAGCATCTGAATTCTGGTCAGAGTAGTTAGTACTCTAGGGAGGCACTAACACTCATTCACAATCAGGCTGCAAGATAAAAACCTCTTTTCTATCCTTAGCCTCAACCCTCTCTTGGTGGTCCAGACAGCCCAGGATACATGTGGGAATGACAAACATGGTTAGAATCAACTGGTACATATACAAAAGGGGGATGGAAGTCAGAAATGTTGAGATACATTTCAGAGATCAACATATTCTGGGAGTCCAAGAACGAAGGTATTTGGAGGAAAACCCACACCAGGTGAAGGCAGCTAGGGAGGGGCTGTCTAGGATTTCAGTGAATCTTTCAGTCATTACTGGGATAAGGCGATTCAGGTTTTTCTCCTACACCAGCTGTCCTTTCCTCTCTATTCCTCTTTATATTCTTTTGTGTACTCTTTCTTCCTTCCTTTTAGTCACTCAACCCTCAGAGGCATGCCAGCTCCTCTATATCTTTTCTAGAGACTGAGTGAAGGGGGAGTGATTACCATCACCTCTAGGCAGCTAGAGGAGAAGAGCTAAGGACATAAAAGTGAGCCACTTAGCTGGATACTTCTCATGCCCAGATTCAACTGTAAGGCTTTAAGAGGCTTTACTAGCAAGGACAAAGGATTGACCAATGCTCTGAAAAATACCAACCCAGGCTGCTGCAAGAAAACAGATCTCTTTAACTCTAGCTAAAATTCAGTGGGTGGAAGAATCTTAGTGGCCTTATCCATGGAATGGGAAATGATGTGTGTCTTCTGAAGGTAAAAAGCTACCTGCACTGAGTAGGAATGCTAGATGAATCCTGGTATCTGGTTGGCTTCATTGAAAGCAAGAAAAGGATCTTGTGTTGGGTTTAGAACTTCTGCATACGGTTGCATAGATTGTGCTCTGTTCAACTTTAGGAGATGCCATTTGCTTAACCTCTATAAGGTGATAATCACATACACTGTAATGTAAGTGAATCGCCCTAGAGTTGAGCAGTACATAAGCCACGTAAAGGGAAAACCTCTGACATGCCAGAGCAATCCTGGACCTCCAGTGACATAACTCCCACGGTTCAGTTGGATGAGCTTAATTTCTGGTTGGAAGGATACATGCATACTCTGGGGAACTTCTCCTCTAGAAGGAATATCAGGACCCATGTCTAACAAAAGACTTTTCCTGGGAGACTGATGTCAGAACTGATGTCATTTGCTTGCATAACAAAATCCAAACAAACAAGGCTTTCTTTTTTGTCCCCTCAGGAAATTGAAGAAGGAACTAAGAGTGGTTGAAGAGACACACGTGAATAAAGGAACCTGCTTTCTCTGTGGGAAATGGAAGGAATTTGATGAGAAGTAACTTCCCCGATGCAAGAGTAGACAACTCAAATGGGGTGCTGGTTTTTAGTGACTCGTTTTTTTTTTTTTTTAATGTTTACTTTTGAGAAAGAGAGCACAAGCAGGGAAGGGGCAGAAAGAGAGAGGGAGAGAGAGAATCCCAAGCAGGCTCCATGAATGGAGCCTGGAATGTACCCAGCAGGCTCCAGAGCCTGATACAGGGCTTGAACTCACAAACCATGAGATCATGAGATCATGACCTGAACCGAAGTCAGATGTTTAACAGACTGAGCCACCCAGGCATCCCCAAACATGGCAATTTAAAGAGAGTTTCTGCACTAGAATTTTTGAGGTGAGGTGAAAGGGATAGGAATAGTTCTTATACAGTACCTTGGAAGTGTCAGCACTATAGTGAGGTTCTACCGCAGCCTGAGATGTGCACATACGAGGATACCCCAAACCATGCCTCAACCCTCTAAAAGCTGGACAGTTACTGATCTTGCCCCTGGGTCTAATGAGAGCCACAGCAAACTGAACAGGGGAAGTAGGTTTGCTTTGGACTAGCATCTCCCAACCCAAACTTGTCACAAGGGACCATGTCCTTTTGACCTGGCCGTGACTCATGCTCCTGCCCATGTCCTCTGCTCTACCCATCTTTACCTTTGCATTTTATTTTTTCAGTCTGGGCAACCTCTGTATAATCTCACCTCCTCTGATGGCTTCAATTACAAGACATAAACTGATGATTTCCACAACTGGTCTTATCTCCAGCCCAGATTCTCCTCTGAACTCCAGACTCACAGTTCTAATCATCATCCAGGGGACAGCTCTAGTCGGACGTGTTATACTGAGGCTCTTTCTCCAAACCCACAATATCAAGATAAATTTGTATTTTGTTCTCTGCCCTTCTGTGATCAATTGGTTCTACACTTAGGGATGAATTGATTAAAGAGATATGATTCATATCATCCCTTAAAACCTCAATAATTCCCATTTTATAGGTGGGGTAAAATGAGACCTGAGGCTGATGTACACTGAGCCCAGAAGGTAAAAGTCTCATATAAGGTCGTTTATACTAAACAACAGACTTGCAATCTCAATGTACATTTTTATGAAGTCCAAACTTATGATTTTTAGTACATGATTCTAGGCTTAGGTTAGAATAATTTGTTTAACCGTATCGGTATTTAACATAAGGCCATTTCTTGGGCGCTTGGAAATCAGGTTTAAGTATCGTTGAAATTATCGTTACTATGCCCCTCTGGGTTTTGTATAATAACATTTACTGCCTCCACCCACCAACTCCAGCCCAGCAGCCTCCAGAACTTTGTGTTTCAGGTGTGTAAAGCTAGGCCTCAGCAACAACAAGAGTATTCTCTCACCATTACTTAACATTTCTGTTCAATGCTTAAAATAGAAATGGTGAAGAATGCATTGCCTTAGGTAAACCGTATCTGTTTATGATAAACCAAGGTTTGCAAGAGGATATTTTAAAAAGACTCATGACATATCTCTTTTGTACTTCAAAGGCCATTTGGTCCTGAGTCCAACAGGCAAAGTGGTTATTATGGTCCCATGTGGGAAAAGGCGGGTGAGGCTGGAATGTACCCAGTAAACATGAAACCCCATCCACAGAGCTCCACTTGCTCTCACTGCCCTGGTGAGGCTAATTGGAGGAGAGCAACCTTTTTTGAGAAAGGAAAGAAATTTCTGGATTTGAAGCAGATGTCTGGACCTTGCCGAATCTACACTGCAGGCTTTTAAAGGAAATATTGCAATAATTAGGAGTCCGGTTTGAAGTCAATGTGTTGCTGTAAAAATTAAGGATGTTTATAACTGTGGGAAGGTTCTCTTTAAAAACCCAATTCTGATTCCAATTTGCTAGCAAATTGCATCCTGGCCCCATGGAAGGAGTGATCAGGGGACCTGTTTAATAGATCAGGATCCTCAGTGTCCGAAGAAGAGTATTCGTTGATGTTGATGAAAAGTAAATATGAATTCTCATGTAGCATCCAGAATTTAAACAGAATATTTTCTCAGTTGATTTACAAAAAAGAAAAGAAAGACAAAAAAAAAAACCCAAAAAACAGAAAAGAAGGCTTGGCTTTCCTTGTGTGGTCCCTGGAATGGGAAATCTAGCATTTGCTGAAATCACAGTAGGTTTTCAGATATTGGTTAGTCAAGAAACACCATATTATATTCAATTTCAGCAGAGTCAAGGACAAGAAATTAGAGAATATGTGGATTGAGTTTCCCTGCAGTCATGGATAATTATTAATTTTGAGGGGGAAAACATTTGACTTGCATGCCCCAGAAAGGGAAAAAGGTTTCAGTTTATCAATCAGTCCACAGTAAGACCAAGCAGAAAACGCTGTAGTGAAAGGAGGTTGGAGGAAGATACACTTGAGTGCAAAGCCGGTTTCTCTTACACAGTTTTGTGACCATGACATTGTTGAGCCTTGATTCCTCAACTCTATTAGGGATAATGATATCTACCGTTCATTGTCGTTTTGAGAATTGATTATAATAGCACATGTAAAGCACCTATCATGGCAAGGGGGCATCGTAGAGACATAAGGAAAAGAGAACTCTCCTCCATTCCCATCGATATGCCATATGCACACACTGCCCTATTTGTCAGCTCCCAGTCCTTCATTCACATATCAGTAGGTCAATGGCGTTGTTGGGACAATACAACTTATAGCAGCACAGAGAGGAAGGGAAGGAAGCTATATTAGTCAACTAAATGTTACTAAATGCCTCTTCTTCTTTTTAGTAATAGAACACCCAAGTTATAGTTGGGCACAGGATTTCTCAGCTAAATACTACATTTCTTGCTTCTCTTGCAGTGAGGTGTACAACGTGACCAGATTCTGTGTGCGGATGTGACGACGCGCACAATTTCTACATCATGCCACTTGTCCTTTACCTGTTGTTTGTCTTCTCATGGATATAACACGCACGCAATGATAGTAAGCCAATTTTTCCCTACAGATGAAGGCAATATCTCAATGGATGGAAAGACACAAAAACAGAAGAAGCCTGGGTGCCTGGATGACTCTGTGAAGCAGAGCTTCTCAGGCCTCTGGGATCATCTGTCTCTTCAGGCTTTTATATTAGAGAAAACAATAAAACTATTTTGCTTCGGTCATTTTTATTTTGCTCATTGTTACAGCACTTCAACATACACCCCACTACTACAGTAACTTAACTGTACTGCGTTCTGAAGTACCAATTAGGTCACGTCAGTCATTTGATCCAGAAACTGCTGTAGCCCCGCATTTTTCATCAATGAATTGCATTTAGGGTATCCCAGGCATGACTGGTGACAAGATTAAGAATGGCCAGCTCTGGGGCAGAGAGGACACCACCAGCCTAGCTGCAGGGTGGCTATGGGCCGTTAATAAAGGGAGATCACTGTGGACAGGTGGCTTGAGACCACCTCTCAAGGGGTGTAGTTGATCCTTGGGCTCAAATGAGGGGCTGTATTTGATCATAGAACCAGCTTCAGACTGTTAGGTTTAGGAAGTAATTTGGGGGACTTCTGTCTAGCCTGGCTGAATTCTACATGATTGACTTTGATTTATCTATCCCCAAGCCTTCATCTTTTAGAGGCCCCTTTTGAATATGCAAAGACACACTGA
This sequence comes from Herpailurus yagouaroundi, assembly GCF_014898765.1. NCBI lineage: Eukaryota > Metazoa > Chordata > Mammalia > Carnivora > Felidae > Herpailurus > Herpailurus yagouaroundi. The sequence goes on from NW_024412419.1 coordinate 12,690,596, forward strand.
ATTGGCACTGAGCGTCTTCTTTAAGGCCTCCCTCAAATGCCACCTGATTCTTAAAGCCTCCCCTCATTGCCCTTCATTGTCCCAGTCAGGTTGAATTCCAAGCTCCCCTATGCTCCGCAACATTTAGTTGCTCACTCATTAATTCAGAGGTCATTAATTTAACAGAATTTATTGAACATTTACTATGTGCCTGGTCAGGTACTGAGAATTCAGATATGCCTAAAAATTAGCCCTCATTTCCATGGAGTATGCAGTCTAGACTCTATCAATACTCACTGTCAATGACTGGGCTTCCCCTTCATGACAGGTCTTTTGAAAGTGTTCTACATGGAGAGAAAGCCTTTGTCTTCAGGAAGCCCATGATTTACAATTATTATTAAATACGGTCCTCATTTTAGTTCTGCCTTATAATTATAGACAGTTATGTCGTACACTTGGACCTCTCAGTAGATGAATTCTTCACGAGTGGAAACTGTGTTGAATTTATCTGTGGTCCTCTCCCCCTCCACAGAAAATATTTTGGGCCTAGTGTATACTAAATATTCTGCAAATGTTTGTTGAAACTAAATCCATGCATCCCTTCAAAATCAGGCATCTCCATTCTATAAAGCCAAAGGCGCATGTGGAGCCATTTTTAATTTCTCAATCATCATTAAGCACCATCAAACTAATTATTACCAAGGGAATAATTTTAAAACACAGAGCAAGCCTATCTGCTTCAATGCTCTTCCCCACTTTTCCTTTGCTAATGGGAAAAGACGGTGATACTTCATTTCTTCGCAATGTTTTCCAGAAACACTTTCTTTTGTAACTGGGAAAATTCGAGTGGTTTTTCAACTTCATTTATGAGGCAGTAACTGTGTGAATGGGTTTTACACTTCATTTATAAAGTAGCAACTGAAGTACATGTGTAAAAGTTATTTTGAACTAATTAAAAAAAATAATGTTTATTTTCGGGGGGCGGGGCAGAGAGAGAGGGAGATACAGAATCTGAAGCAGGCTCCAGGCTGTCAGCACAGAGCCCGACGCGGGGCTCGAACTCACGGACCATGAGATCATGACCTGAGCCGAAGTCGGACGCTTAACCGACCGAGCCACCCAGGCATCCTGATTTTGAACTAATTTTTTTAAGACTTTGTGATTTTTCAGTACCAAATTCCACATTTGCAAAAAAAAGGATAAATTCATGTCTCAAGACACTTACTTAGCTCATTTTGCTTGGAGGACGATACATTAATTTAGAAAAATGTATCCCCATATTCTAATAAAACACCAACTATAACATATTAATTTTTTATTGCCAGTTGAATAAAAGTCTAATGCATAGTGACACATATAGGCCAGAGCTATGTTGCTCCCAACCAATAAAGAGAAAGTCAAAGAACTAATCTTAAAGATTGGATGTAAGGAAAGCTTTAAAATATCATTCAGAGACTCAAAGAAACATCTTGAAGAAAGCATCAAATAGAAACACTTGCCTAGTACTAGCCTCCGTTAAGCGTGGTACCTCTAGCAATTACCCCAAATACGAAAACCAATGACCTAACATAGTTTTTTATTGGTGGTTTAAAAAGAAAATGCAGGGTTTATGTTATCTGGAAGAGGGAGAAAAGTGAAAATAACTGTCTCATTAGAGAAATACTCAATGGTCTTCTTTAAGTCAGGGCCTTAAGGCTTTTTGCTTAGATAATTAAAAGAACCTCTTAACTGGCCTCCCTGCCTCCCACCCTCCTACATAATCTCTCCTGAATCCTGGGGCCAGTATGAGCTGTCTAAATTGTATATTTGACACTATCACTCCGCCACTTCAAATCTTAAAACTCCCCATTACTTTCAGATGTCATAAAATGATATACAACTGTGCTTTCCAGGCATGGGTCCAGGGACCAGTGGTGGCCCATATTTGTAAGTTTTCACTGGTCGGTGGCTAAATGAGACAGAGAAGGGCAATGTGGCAGGTTGTTCATAAGCTACACTGAATAGAATTTGTTCAACTTATTAAAGGTCCTGTTCTTTCTTCTGCGGTAACATCAGTCTGACTTTTGGAAACTCCTTATAGTGTATGAAATAATGGTCATTGGTAGTTTTTAAAGAAATACTCTTCACTGGTAAATTGAAAATTTGGGGTTGACCAGAGCTCTGTGGCCCTTCTTGCTGCCTGAGCCTCAAGTCCCCTCTCACTAGCGGTGTAGGCCTCTGCCATGGCCTCCATCAGACCCATGGTCTGGGATGCCCATCACTAACCTCCACTCCAGAGTCACCCAGGCAGGCCCACGCTCTCTCATGTTATCTTCCATGTTGCACAGGAACTAAAGCAGCCTCAGGAACCCCGAGACCCTTCTCTCCTGACCGTGTCTATTTGTCTCTGGAATTGGGCTGGGGCCCCACCGTCTCCACCGAGCAAAAGGGTGAGCAGGGGAAGAGCCCCTCTGCCCGTGATCTCGCTTAGTCATCGTGATGATTAAGTATATACAGTTATTATACCCATTTGTACAAATTAAGAAATGGGGACAGAGGACAGTCAGGGCTGTACTCACAGCGCCATGTCCAGGAAGAGGGGATCGCACTCCTTTTCATCCGTCTTTCCATCCCCAGCATCTAGCCAAGTTCCAGCGCAGAGAGAATATTTGATAAATGCCTCGAGTAAGTTTCCTTTCTTAATCAAAAGTATAGTTTATTATTTTTTTCTTTATAAAAATGTCATATAAAGTAGATTTTCTACATTTTTTTCCATAATCTACTTTAAAAAAAAATAGTTATTTACTTTGAGAGAGAGAGAGAGGGAGCACGCAAGCGTGTGTGAGCACACAAGTGGGGGAGGGGCAGAGAGAACGGGAGGGAGAGAATCCCAAGCAGCGTGGGGCTCCAATCCACAAACTGTGAGTTCACGACCTGTGCCAAAATCAAGAGGTGGGTGCTTAACCAACTGAGTCCCTCAGGCACTCCCATAACTTGCTTTTTTACTCAACAGCGTCTCATGAACAATTTGTTCAACAAAAAAAATAGCGATCTGTATATTGTAATATTAAAGAATTCAGAGTATAAAGTCATTTGGATCCACCATGGTTTAACTAACCAATGCTTTAACTACATCCCGCAACTATCAACAAGTTGTTTTTTCGTTTTTGTTTGTTAAAAATATTTTCTAATTTTCATTATAATTTCTTTCTTTAACATAAGTAATTTAAATTGTTTTCAGTTTTAAATTTGTAAATATTTGTGTGATTTTTCAGATGTAGCTTTGATTTTTAGCTATTGGTTTTTAGTCTAATTCTGCCATGATCAGAAAGTGTAGGTTATATGATCTCAATGTATTTAAATATTTCGAGATTGTTGTATGGCCCAGAATATGATTCGCCTTGGTGGATGTTTTTGTACACTTGAAATTGATTTGCATTCTGCTATTTTTGAATTCCATGTTCTATAAATGTCAATTTGATCAAACTGGCGTCTAGTGTGGCTCAGTTCTGCTCTGTCCTGAATGATTTTTCTGTCTGTTTTATCAGTTACAGAGAAGGAAATGTTGACATCTCCAAGTAGAATTGTGGATTTGTTTAATTCTTGCTGTGGTTCTATCCGTTAAGTTATATAACTGAAGATTTTTTGAAGCTTTGTTATTTGATTTATACCAAATCAGGATTGTTATAGCTTCCTGATTAATTTACCATGTAATGTTGGGGGCGCCTGGGTGGCTCAGTCGGTTGTGTCCGACTTCGGCTCAGGTCATGATCTCACGGCTGGTGAGTTCAAGCCCCGCGTCGGGCTCTGTGCTGATAGCTCGGAGCCCGGAGCCTGCTTCAGATTCTGTGTCTCCCTCTCTCTCTGCTCCTCCCCGACTCATGCTCTGTCTCAATCTCTCTCTCTCTCAAAAATAAATAAACATTAAAATTTTTTTTTAAAACTTACCATGTAATGTTTATCAAAGTCTCTATCTCTAGTAATATGTTTTGAAACTACTTTGACATCACTGTAAACATTTTATGTTCCTATGGGTTAGTGTTTGCATGGTATATCTTTTTCTATTATTTAATGTGCCTATGTAATTATATTTACAGTAGGGTTTTTTTTTGTAGAAAACAAAGCCTTGATTCAACTGGTTCCTACTTTTTTTTTTTTTTTAACCAATCTATTAATCTCTGCATCTCTTTGGGACTGTTAAATCATTTCATTTAATGTAGTTGTCAATATGGTTAAGTTTAAAGCTACTACTTTGGTATCAGTTTTCTTCTTACCCGTTTTTGGCCTTTCCCCTCATTACCAGTTTTTGTGTGTTTTAATTTTGTATATTTTAGGTTTCTATTTTAACTCTAATTGGTTTTGGTTTTCATTTCTTCCATTTTCCCCTTTTGTCCTTTGTATCCTTGTCATGCAGTCTCTGTGTACTATAAACCCACAAGATAGTTACTCGTTTTTACCTTAAACAGCTCTATAACTTAAGTAAGTTAAGAAAAAGGAAGAAAGAAAGAAAATATCTTTAAAATTTACCTCTGCATTTGCCATTTCTGGAGCTCTTCATTTCTTTAAGTGGATCCAAATTTCTATCTGGTACCATTTTCCTTCTGCCTAAAGAATTTCCTTTATCATTAAAAAAAAAATGATATTTTTTTATTTTGAGAGAGGGAGAGAGAGAGAGAGAAGGAGAGTAGGGGAAGGTCAGAGAGAAAGGGAGAGAGAGAATCCCAAGCAGCCTCCGCACTGTCAGCACAGAGCCTGATGCGGGACTTGATCCCTCACACAGGGAGATCGTGACCTGAGCCGAAACCAAGAGTCAGGTGCTTAACTGATGGAGCCACCCAGGTGCCCTTCATTAACACTTTTTAATAGCACATGCCGGATGTAGATGAATTGTTTCAGGTTTTTCTTAGGAAAGTCTTTAATTCGCCTTTATGTCTTAAGTTCGCTTGGTAATAAATTCTAGATTTACATTTTTTCCCACCACTTTAAAAGTGTTGCTCATTATCTTCTGTTTTGCATAGTTTCTGTTATAAGTCTGCTGTGATTTTTTTCGTTGCTGTTCCTCTGTCTGTTCCTACCGTGATTTTTTTTCTGTATCCTTTAAAAAGTTTTCTTTATGACTGGTTTTAGAAACTTCATTACGATGTGCTTTGGTGTGGTTTACTTTGTTTCTTCCGTTTGGATCCATTGAACTCTTGGGATCGGTGTGTTTAGAGTTTTCATCCGATTCGGAAAAATTTCCAGCCATCATTTCTCACCCCTCCCCCATCACCCATATATTTCTCTTCTCCTTCTGGTACTTCACTCACATGCTTGATATTGTCTTATAGGTCACTGATACTCTGTTTATTTATTTGTTTACTTTCATTAGTTTTCTTTCTGCGTTTCACTTTGGTTCATTTCCATTGCTATATTTTCATGTTCACCGATGGTTCCTTATGCATGTCTAATGTGCTGCAAAATCCTTTTCATGTTTTTTCTTGTCAGATACTTTATTTTTCAGCTCTTAAAAGTTCCATTTGGGTCTTTTTATGTCTTCCATTGAACTTCTCATCACATTCATGTTTTCCTTTACATTCTTGTATCACCAGAGTGTATCTGTCGCTGTTTTAACGTTCTATCTGTGGATATCATCATATCTATCATTTTAGTGTCTGTTTCTACTGACTGATTTTTCTGCTGGTCACGGATCATATTTTCCCGCTTCTTTGCATGATCGACATTGTGTAGATCATAGCTTTCATCGGATGATCTACATTGTGCACTTTACAGCGTTGGGTTTTGGAGTTCATTGCGATCCTTCAATTAGCATGGATTTTATTTTATTTCTCTTATGCAGTTAAGTTACTTAGCATCAGCCTGAGCCTCTGTAGGATTACATTTAAGCTTTGTTAGAAAGAACCTAGAGCAACTTTTAGTCTAGGACTGGTTTAGACCCATTACTAAGTCAATCCCTTATGGATGACTGCACCCCCACTGTGAATAGTCTTTCATGAGCTCCCACAATTTCTCAGCCTCCTGCTCTTTGCTGTTCCTTCCCCTTCTCCCCCCACCCCCCCATTTCCTAAAGTTGTCCCCAAACATGCTGTCCTCACTAGTCAAAGATTTGAGAAAACCTCTCTGTAGGTCTCTGGACATACCTCTTCAGGTTCTTCCTTTTTTCACATGCACTCTGCAAATTGTGGTCCTGCAAACTGGGTTCCCAGAACTCTTCTCTCTGTCCTCAACTCAGTGAGACTGTGGGTTTTCTTTGGGTTCTCTTCTGCTCTGTGTCCTGAGGGCTGTCTCCAGGCAGCAACATGGGCGACCGACCTCCAGGCTCATCTCATTTGTTTCTCTTCCCTCGGGGACAGTAGCACTTCTCTGCTGTGGCCCAGTATATGAAGACTTGTTTCATATATTTGCCTGGTTTTCTAGCTGTTTGTGGTGTGAGAGAAATTCCCATAGCAGCTAATCCTTCCTGGTCAGAAGCAGATGTTGGCGTTACTATTTTATAAAGTCCATTGGGTGATTCCATTATGCAGCCAGGGTTGAGAACCAGTGGCTCGTCAATATTAGTTCTGTTTGTCTTTTAAATCCTTGCCAATTCTTGAGATGAAAAATGATACATCCATGTTTTGTACTTCCAGTTATTTGTGAGGTTGAATGACTTTTCATATTTCATGGCCGTTTACATTTCTTCCCTTTATAGACTAACCTATTTAAGATGTTTTTAGCCATTTTTTTTTTAAATTGAGAGATTTGCTTTATCCATACAGATAGTCAAGAGCTCTTATGTGTTACTGATGTTTTTGTTTGCCCTTTAAGTTGCAAATGGTTTTCCCATTGATCATGTATGTTTTTGTCTTGTTTATGGGGGGTCGTGATGTGGAGGGAGGCGTTGTGCCCCGTGCTTCTAACTCTGTATGTAGCCCCAAATACTAGTTGTTTCCTTTATGGTTTCTAGGTTTCATCTCAGTCTGCGAAAGCTGCTGTTCTCTCAGTAGGTGGATTTATTTTATTGTCCACAGCTTTCTTTAGAAATGCCCCTCCCAAGGCATTCGTTTTGGTAGTACTTTGTCTTTTCTTGGTTAGCAGACTCAGGAATATGATAGAACATAATGGATTGTACGACCTCAGAAAGCACATGTACACACATGCTCCAAATTGGCATGAAGTCACGGACTTTGGGCCCCTGGTTAGTGCCCCTGAGTGTAGGCTGACTGAAAGAGAAGGCTCCATCACTGATATCTCTGAGTGGGAGAGCCAGGAAGGCACAGCGGACTTCCGGTCATCACCTGGAAAGGGTATTGCCATGGGAGGGGGCTGTTGGTGGGGCATTTTTCCTGCTAGGATTCCCTGCCCACCCCCCCCCCCCTCAGGTACTGCTGCTTCCTCCTTCAGTGAAGTGCACGGTAGAATGAAAAAGGTCTGCGTTAGGAATTTATAAAGAGCTGAGGTCACCAGAGGTCAGTGGGATTTCCCGCAGGGCAGCTAAAGTTCGGTTCTGCAGATGAGCTCAATTCCCTACAAGTTCTTCCTCTAAAGACATAAGACTCCCGGGATGTTTGGAAGTCACAAACATTCCTATCTGGGTTTTTTTTTTTTTTTCTTTTAAACCTACATTTTCTCCCTTAGGTGACACAGGAAGACCAGAGGGGCTGGAGTAAAAGAAACGCCTGCCCCAAGTGGGATAAGGCTCTGGTGAAGCCTTGCCTCTAGAGAGTAGGCCTTTGTTGTGGAGAACACTCTGGACTGTTTGAAAGCGGTCACCTTTCCTCTCCCTTTGTCACGGTTAGATGGGGTCTTTTCTCGCGATGAGAACCTGATGGGGTCCCAGAGGTAAACCCCATCTCTGTCCCACAGGGCAACCCTGCCTGCCAGTTGCCTGCGAGCAGCTGACAGAAATGTCTTCCTGCCTGACAGGTTGAACATCATGCTTCCTTGACTCCCCTGGCAGGGATCAGTCTTTTGGGGGAGTTTAGGGACAAAGGTGGCAGTGGAGAGAAATGAGATTTGCCGAGTGGGTGGGGCCCGGGCCAGGAAAAGGACGGTGGACTTCCCTCTGTGCCCATTCAGTGGGCAGTGGGGAACCCCCACCCCCACCCCCAGAGTGAAAGGGGTTTTCAGATTTGCATTTCCAAAAGGTCACTGCCGGCGAGCGGGTCTGGGGGGGCGGGGATGAGCTGAGACTCTCTTGCCCTCATCGAGGCCAGAGACAGAGCAGGAGTGAACCGTGGTATCTCTGGAGGGGAGGAGGAGTTTAAGGACCCACGAATAGTGCAGAAGCCACATACTTGGTGACGAATGGTGCGTGGTGGCAGAAAAAGTCACGGAGTCTGGGTAGGCCCAGCATGTGGCAGCTCCAGAGGCCCCAAAAGTCCTCCCAGAGGTGCTTAGTGGAGGCTCCACCCCAGCCCAGCTGCCCCCCCCACCCCCACCCCTTCCTCCAGGAGGCGATGAAGGATGGCGCGGAGGTGGCTTTAGAACTCCCTTTATCCACCGTCAGACACAAGCGTCAACGTGCTCGCAGGTAATTGCTGAGCACGGTCTAGTCAGATTCTAATCACACCAGGAAACGCTTATTTGAAATTCTTCACGCGGGAACAGTCCCGTTACACCACGAAAGACTGGCAAAATATAAAAAGAACCTGGTTTATATGACTAAACCTGAATGTGCCAATTAAGCTAACTAGCGGAGGCTTATGCAATTGTTTTGCATCTGGGAAGTCTCTGCACGGAAATGGGCTCAGCGGAGTAAGAAGAGTTTATATAGCACAGGCTTGGATAACGCTAGGCCAGCTGGGTACCCATGCCAAGTGACCTACCGCCACAGTCCTCAGAGTAGCAAGGACCGCCCGACCGTGGTCTGGACCAGCTCCCCGCTTTCAGGAAGGGACCGCTGTCATTCGACTGATGAGCCCTCGGATGACTGAGCCATCGAACGAACACCCGAGTCCTCTAGAAACCAGCATGTCACTGATTGCACAGACCTCAGGGAGTTCTTTTCGTAAAATTAAAGGATAAATGTATCAATCCCACTTTAAGGTAAACCTTATTCTTTTCATTCAACTGCTCTGAGTTGTTATTTTCAAAAATGAATGGTAAAAAATGTCTATGGCAACTGGATAAAGATTTGAACGCTTGGGGGATAGAGAAGAAGGTCAAGAGGTTAAGAAATCCTTTTCTCTGTGGGCTCCTTTCACCAAGGCGAACACATAGCAGGCATCAGATAAAGACTTTTCAAAATTAATTGTTTGTTATGTCAGGTCTGCACTTCAGAGCGGCTCGCATTTTCCACATTCTCAATCATAATCAGCTATCTATGCAAGTATATTCATATCAGTAGTCAGAATAACATTTCTATTTCTCACGAAACTCTCAACCCCAAAAGTAAGGTTGGAATGCTATGCTCACCAGTCCTAGGCGGAACCGATCTGAACTCCCTACTGTCTTCATAGGGCAGGATAACATGCATGTCCTTTTGACTCCAATGAGTAGAGAAGATGATCAGAGTCCTTTGCAAAATCATTTGCAAATGCTTGTTTTAACCATTTTAGAAGTGCTTTGGAATTTGGAAATTCCGTGAGTCTCAGTGTTGATTTCCTCAAAAATTTTTGTTGTTCGTTATATGGCTGCTCTCACCTACCTAGGCCTTCCCACCCTGCAAAGGACTTTCTTTTTCATAGCCTATTAGCTTGGCATTGTTTAATTTCTGGCCAAGTGGGAAGGCAGCCCAGACTTGGGTCAGACAGAACTGGGTTTGAGTCTAAGCTCCACCATCATCTCACTGCAAGTATTTGAGCAAATCACTTCTCTCTCTGTACCTCAGTTTTCTCATCTGGCAAATACAGGTGTAGTCAAGGCTCATCTTAAGAATCAAAAAAGGAAACAAGGAAAAAACATGTGCAATCCTTTTATAAACTTTAAAGGAGGATATAAATATAAAAGATTACTTCATCTCTACATAATACAGAGAATTTTGTCTGATGCCGATCTGTCCCCAGTTCTATTACACAATTGCAGAGCCTGAAAAGAAATGCCTAAAGAGAGACAAAGGACAGACAGACAACGTTCAAGGTTGACAAAGGATTAGTGGAAGACTCAGGTGATACAATGACCTCTGTTACTTGTAACATGCCGATTGGTCAAATCTTACTGCACCTAAGGTCTTTTTAGAGCCTCAAGTCCATAATGACAGTGCCAGTGTCACATGGTAAAGGGGAGGGAGCCAGACCCAGGCCTTGTGGTCCCCACTCTCTTTTCCCATATCTCTACCTGTCCAAGTACATCCTTGAAAATCTGTAGCAGGACAAAATGGTACTGCTTCTGTAGATGGTGAATTCCCCATATTCAGAGGCTTGACAACCATAACAAGTGAAAGAGTTTGAATAATGTCGGTCTTCTACTTGGGAGTCCGTGGGAGATGGTGGTAGAATCAGTGGCCTTTAAGGATCTTCTGACCTTGAGTTTCCGGGAGGTCCTGGCCCATTCTGAGCTTATACATCCAGTTCTAGGCTCCTGATGGTCACCAGAACAGGAGGCTAAAGGGGAGGGGTAAGGATGTGATGCAAATGGTTCCTGAGCTGGGCGCCTGTTTGCCTAGCTTCAGCTTCCAAACAATGCATTTTAGAATATTCCCAGGCTCGTGCATACCTTTCACCTCTGGGCACAGGGAACCCAAACAGACGCGCGGGTAGCCACAGCCGCTTCTCTTCCTTCCTGCACCCCAACTCAGTCCTTGCTTTCTACTCTGGCTAGAGAGAAAGACAGAATTTATCCCTAGATTCAAAATCTATCAGTCCAAGTCAGTGAGAGGTGAGAGGTAATGGGAAGGTAGCCATACTTCTGTCATCCTGGACAGTCACAGAGTGGCCTTTCAGGCAATAGAAGTATCGGGAGGCTTTTCAGAAATGCAGAGCCATGAGCAGGAAACTCCAGGAGAGAATCAACTTGCCCTACTCAGGAGAGGACTGCAACTCACCCTCATTTCTCCCCCAAAAGAGCCTCTTCCCAGACTCTTAGGTCCCTAAAACAAGGCTCTGTTATGCTGAAACATTGGGGCCTTGAGGAAAGTCCTACGGAATATACTCCCATCAGGAAGATTTTACTTGCGCGTAGAGAAGCCCAAGTGAAGACTCAAAACCACGTGCTCCGAGGAGTAGCTGAAGGACCTGGGGTTGATCAACATGGAGAAGAGATGTTGCAAGGAACACATCACTGCCCGTACACTTCACCAAAGGAGGCTTTCTGTGTGCCTCTGTAGGGCAGAGCTGGGGCCAATGGCATGGAAGTTACATTGAGATGGATTTGGATCCAATTTAAGGAAGAAATTTCTAATGGTGAAAGCCATTCAAATGTGCAAAGGGCTGTCTGATGAGAAAGAGTGCTCCCAGCTACTGAGCGTACATGAGGTCAGGCTGGCAAACCCATTAGGCATTTATTCAACACAGAATGAATTGATAGATACATAACCATTACTGAGCAACTACTCTGTGCTTACACTGTACTTGGCAATGGAAGACGGAGACAAATATTCTGCAGTCCCTGCCTTTTAGGAACGTAAGGCCCAGCAAAACTATGGTGACGGTAGCAAGGTGTTGTGGAGGGACTGGGGGTGAGTTGGAGAAAGCAGGTTGTCCTTAATGACCAGTATAAGTACTCTCTGTATTGAAAATCCTATGAGATTCCCTAGCTTACTCTTTTTCTCCCCCAATTCAAAGCCCATTTCATCTGTGCCTCTTTCGAACTTTCAGATGACCAGATAGAGACAGACTAGAGGTGTAGGCCCCTGGGCACGGGCAGGCCAGATGGCCTGTGTCCCTTGTTCCATATCACAGCTGTTGTCTTAGTAGATCTGAGTGGAACACAAGACTTAGATAGTGCCCCTGAAATGCAAAGGGCATTCATTGTGCAGAAGACTGTGTGAGCGAAGAAAGGTCCTTGGAGAAATGAGAACAGCCTGCCTCGGGGGAGCGTTTCAGTGGAAGGTGAAGTCTTTGGGGCCAGGGTCCACACTGGGACAATCTGCATTGGTACCATCCAAATCGCTAGACTAGCTGGAGTTTTAGAAAACAATGTACTTTGCCACTGCAGGAACATTCCTCTTCTGAGATGGTCTGTTTGTAAACATAACTCACAGTTTTGTGAGAATAGTTCACAGGATACAGATCGTAGTAATGATCCAATAGGCCAGTTGATAGTCACACATGATAAGATAACCCAAAAAGTAGTAATTAGACAGGGACGAATGGTGTGATTTGGGGATGTTGGTGGTTGATATATAAAGAGAATTGCTCACTGAAATGAACATGCAGACATATGCCCACACGGTTCACCTAATGAAGTCTGTTTCTGCTCATGTGCTGGGGTGATTATTGTGCAAACCTGTCCCCTGACTCGTCACCCAGTTGCAGGTGTCAGCCAAATCCTCTCAGCACAGTGCCCCAACTAAGAGAAGAATTGCCAGTGAACCAGAGTAACCTCTCTGTTGGCCCATTCGGCATAATCTGGGCTCAGCTAAAATGTAAGCCTCGTGTCACATACCAGTTACACAGACATGTAGCCGGAACACCTACTCATCCGTGGAAGTCACGCTTTTCTTTTTCTCCAGGATAACAAAAGGGAGAAGGGGCTTACTTCTCACTTTGGAGGCAGAAGGATAGTCTAAAACTCAGAATGTAAACAAAGTTCCACGGAAATTCAAGTTCATGAAGAGAAAGAGCCCAAAGGCCACCCAGAGGAAAGAAACAATAGACAGAGACCAGCTTCCTGGTCACAGAAGGTAGAGCAAGTGGCTGTGTGGGGAACAGACAGATGGCCACTGGCACAGTTCAGATGCTCTTTAGGCTTTGGATAGCTGGTTTTCCCCAAAGGCCAGAGCAGAAAGTATGATATCAGCTTCCCACTGAATTTCCTAGGAGTAAACCTGCATCTTAAAGTTGAGAGGAAGCTTCAGAATGTATTGATTGGTACAGAAGCTCTGTTGTTGTATCTGTGTTGATATCAGCTCTAGTTCTGCAAGTTGAGCTACAACTTCATCATATCAAAGAATTTGCAGTATAGGGAACTTTCCATTTTACAATGTCAGTAACTGTCAATTAAGATGTGTCCGTATATATCATATGTATCCTGTGTTCAAGTGAAGCCTGTCCTTAATAGCCCTGGATGCAATGTCTTCTCTTTGTCCTCATGGCAGGAATGTGAAGCTGCTTAGCTGCAGCCACGTCGTCATGGGCAACATGATGTCAAGAAGAAATTCAATGGAAAGGAATGTCCCTAATCTATGTGTTCAAATCCCTGAAGGGATTTCATCAAAACACATGCTTCCGAGGCATTTTTTTCTATTTTTTCCTTAGACTTTTTTCCTACTCTACAAAACCATTTCTAGTTCTCCCCACACCTGAACTTTACAGCAGGTTGAGAAGACAAGCAGACCAAGGAGAATGACCCCATTTTATAGATGAGGATGTTGAGCCTCACAATGCTTAGTTGACTGGGAAAGTGTCACAGAACCAGTGGGCAGAGTTCACCTCTAGCTAGTCTTGTGCTCTATCTCTGAGAGGCTTCCTTTTTTTTTTTTCCTGAGGCCTATGTCATTGCTAAACTGGAAGCACAGTGGCCTACAGAGCAAGAAGGTTGGATTCTCCTCTCTGCTCTGTCACAACCCTGCAGTATGACTACAGAGAAGCCATTTCTCCATGTTGGTCTCTGCACTTGGGTAAGGGCTCCCTTTCTCCCTGTGGGTTACGGCATGGATTCCTTACTAGTATCTCTGCCTCTAGAGCCACATGGTGCATGCACAGCTGCTGGAATGTTCCTTCTATAGCAGATCTCTGCATTACACCTGCTCACCTAAAACACTCCAGTGGCTCCCCATCCTTGGAAAGATAAAGGCCACACTTATTAGCCTAGTGTTAAGGTCCTCAGTGAGCTTGCCCTTGCTTATCTCTCTAGCCTCATTTCTCGTTCGTCCTTCCCCCATGCTCTATGCTGCAGACCCATCAACACGAATGATGTCTAGACATTTCTCTGCCTGTATTACCTTTTCTCATTCCGTTTCATCCTCTAGCCCCTACTGTAAGACCCCTGTTGCGAATCTCTTCTCCTCAGAAACCATCTAAGACCCCTGCACACTGTCCCCTTCCTAAGCAGATATTTCAATTAGTGTTTCCCTTCTGGGGTCCTGTAGTCCTCTGTGAATGTCCTGGCTGTATTCGACTTATATTACAGAGAAATAACTTCTTTTCATGATTGCTTTTCAATTTACTAGGACGTTTCAGCTTATTTTGTTTTGTTTTTAAAATTAAGATTATGTTTGAGTCATCTTTCAATCTCTAAGATCTAGTATTATATCCAGCACATAGATGTTAAAGAAATATTCGTTGAATACATGAATGAATAAATGAGTGAAAATGGGTTAGAGCATCTCTCCGGGGCTTTCTACTTCTACATTTTCAGAAGCCTGAGCTGTATGCATGCCCGGGACATCCTGCCAGAACAGATTTACTTCCCCCTGATGGAGTTTTATTGCTTTTCATAAGGAGCTCCATACCAACGAGCAGCCGGAAGAGCTCAGAGGTGAATTCCCGGCACCGGAACCCCCAGGAACAAGGAGCTGGGCCAGGGCCATTGCGGCTGGTCCAGCTAATCCTGGTGGACAGCTCTGCCTGCAGTGACAGAGAGGCCACCCAAGCTGTCGTCTGATGTGGCCAGGGCAGGCTCGAGCCTGGGTGGTCAGTTTCTCTGGTTGGCCGAGGTGTGGGTGTGCGGGAATCCGCTTCTCGCCCACGCAGCCCAGGATGCCCGGTCTTGCCCAGAGGCAGTCTAGGGAGAAGGCGAGCCCACTCCTTCTGGGAGACCCGGCTGTTCAGGGCCTTTCTAGGTTTTCCAGGAGCTCAGAGGCACAGCCAGAAGTTGACTCAAGAACTGAAGAGAAGTGGAAATATCTTCATCTTGTAGAACAGAGGGGTAAGCTGGAGGCGTCATTCCCTCCAGCATCCTCACTTACAGGTTTGGAAACTGATTTTTAGGAGGGGGATCTTTTATGGTCACTTAGCAAGTGAGCTTTAGGGAATTTAACTTTGCAGTGCAAAGAGAAATGAGATTGTGTACCAAGGTCATGAAACCACCATGCGTGATCCTAGGGAATTCACACCATCACATGCTCCCAGCCCTCCCCTCTGTCCCTCGACCTCCACACCTCCCCAAATTCATGCCCATCACACTGCTTCATTGATAAGGCACTTGCCTCACACGCAGGTAGATTCACCTTACGCAATGCACATCCACCGAGAGAGAGGAGCCAGTGTAGACGTTAAGGGTGTGGGTGGTGAAGCCACCAGGGCAGGTGGAGTGTCTCAGTCCTACCACTTATTAGCTCTGAGGCCTCGGATAACATACTTAGCCACTCTGTGACTCAATTTCCTGAACTTTTAATTGGCTACTATTAATGCCCATCTTATAGGGCTGCTTTGTTAACTCTGGCTACCTTTAGTTGAGAATTTACCATGTTCCATGACCTTTACCAGCTAATCTTAAACAACACACTGCAAAGCATGCCCTGTTATCTACTTTCCAGGACCAACTCAGCCTGTAAGAGGGGGTTGCTGACTCCATCCCAGGTTTGTCTGACCTCAAAGCCATAGCTCTTTTCTTATACCTCGGCCGATATCCCAGTTTCCAGGGAAGTTCTAATTAATATCTATTGTCTCGAAATAATTATTAATAGTGCCTCTTCCACATTCAGAAAGGTCCTGGTCTGTGTGCTAAATTATGTGGTTGCCCTACTGGCTCCATATTTCTTCTCTGAGAAGGAAATTCTACCTTTCTATAAAAAGCATATTTACCTTGGAAACTCTATCTGGAGAGCCAAAGGTGGCCAGGCAGGGTTCCTTGGTTTGGTAAATAGACTGGGTATCTTGTTTACTGACAGAATTCGGGGCCCGCTGGAAGGAAATATGGGAAGAAAGACCATCTCCCTTTCCTTATTTTTGCAAGTTTCACCAAGATGCATCTATAATCACCTGGCCTTTTCACAAACTATTGTGGAATTCAGAGACTCATTTTGTGGTGGTTACTGAGTTATCTACCCTTAACTGGGATGTTCTCTTTCTACAGTATTTCAGAGGTCAGGCCACACAGCCCTGGTAGGAACCGCACGGTGGTGAGTTCAGAAAACTTTTTTATGGACCGTTATCTGTTTTTATTCCTGGGCTCAGAGTTTTAATCCTTTCATAACATTTCTCCTCCTTTATAGAAAATGTTGATATTGGACAGAGAAACAACAATAACTAAAGAATTACAATAAAAACTAAAAAAGAAAAACCAGAAACAACTACCAACAGGTGAAAACAGAGTGTGTCCTATTTTGAAGTCAATAATGGAAAATCATTTTTGGAAGAGAAAGCATTTCCATTTAGAAAAGGCTCAAGGACAAGTGGTTAAAGAAGAAGTCATATATATATGCAATGGAATATTCCTCGGCGATCAAAAAGAATGAAATCTCGCCATTTGCAATAATGTGGCTGGAACTAGAGTGTATTACGCTAAATGACATAAGTCAGTGAGAGGAAGATAAATATCATATGATTCCACTCATATGTGGAATTTAAGAAACAAAACAGATGAACATAGGGGAAGGGAAGGAAAAATAAGATAAAAATGGAGAGGGATGCAACCTGTAAGAGACCTTTAAATACAGAGAAGCAACTGAGGGTTGCTGGAGGGGAGGTGGCTGGGGGAAAGGGCTGAAGGGGTGAGGGGTGTTAAGGAGGGCACTTGTTGGGATGAGCACTGGGTATTGTATGTAAGTAATGAATCCCTAAATTCTATTCCTGAAACTATTATTACACTATATGTTAACTACCTTGGATTTAAATTTTTAAAAAAGGGGGTTGGGAGGCTTAAGGAAAACAGTTGGGATCTCATGAATGGTGATGACTTTGATGGCACCATATTATTTATTGCCTAGATTTGCACTTGCTCAGAATTCAGAAGAAAGGAAGTCTTACTCATCCCTGATCCACACTCATGCACAATAGATTCCCAACAATTTCTGCTTCTTGATCTATGACTTTGAACAAGTTATCCTCGGTCTCTGCCTCAGTAGCTACTCTGTAAATTGAAGGGCTGGAAGAGGTGATTTCCAAGGGCCCTTGATTCTCTAAGTCACCAAGGCTCAGCACTTATACTATGTCCTACCTTTTATTTGGCAAAGTCACTCTTCAGTGCAGTTATGCTGGGGAATCTATCAAGATAAATGGCTAATAACTGATTAGGTTATTCTGCTTATTGTAGAGAGGTTTGAAATTCTTAATCTTTCATTCTCATACTCTTTGAGCCTATCAGGGGAATTGTGTTACTTTCACCATAGTATCCCCAATGCCTGGCATGAGAACGTGTTCAACAATTATTTGTTGAATAAATGAATGCCTGATTAATTTTTTTATCACCAAATGGACATCTGACATCTTTCTTTGATTGATTGATTGATTATAAGATTGATTACAATCTTGCTTGATTGGAACATCTCTTAATGATCCTTATGAAACAATAGCCATCATTTCAAACCCTTTTATAGAATTAGGTGGAGAGAAAAGATAGAAATATTAACAGGTGTGTATTAATCGTTGCACTTTCTTTTAGTAAGTGTTACTTTCAGGCAAAAAAAAAAATGGGCTTGCTTATGTAGTGGTTCAGGTAGGAAACCTAATCAGTTGGTTCATTTGGCCAAATTTGGGCTCAGCTAAAAGGCAAACTGGATGCTAAAAAGGAAATACATACAATAATCCCTAATCCCTCAGCAACTATGGGCACTGTTGTCTGAAAAACAACCCCTCCCCCCAAAAATCCTGAGTCGGCAAAAAGAAGAAAAGAATAAAGGTCTTACTGAAAATAAGGTGTTGAGGACAATACTTGAAATAGTGCTAAAAATAGATTTTTAAATGCAGTAAATAAAACCTCTGGGAAAAATCTCCACTTCCAAAACAAACTGGTTCTGTTCAAGGTAAACATTTAATCTTAGAGGCTATCCTCTGATTGTTCAGGAAAGGTTGCTGCAGCCTCGTGGCTTTTCAGTTTTGTTACAGCCAGACTCATTTTACACTGTTTGAACCCACCGTTACCAACTCAAATTGCACTGTTAGTCCCCCTTTTAAATTTGTGCATGTCTTGGCAAAAATGCATTGGTAATCACCTGGACTTTCCATAGATTGTTGTGGAATTTACAAACCTGTTTTGTGGTGGTGACCAGGCCATCTGCCTTTAAAACGGGATACTTGCTCTCTGCAGTAGTCCATAAATCAGGCCACATAACCTGGGCAGAGAGCAAGGGTGGGAAGAAATAAATTCTATTGTGTTCTCTTGTTTAACAGGACTAAATAAAATCTCAAGGATTAAAAAAAAAAAAAAGTCCTGAGTTTGAACATTTTGACACACAATTATAAACCAGTATCAGCTCTAATCCCTAAATTGGCAAGAGATTATGAGAGCTTCTGACTAGAGGTGACACTTGACTTAAGCAGACTACTCCTTCCTCCCAGCCCTTTCTCTCCACCTCCCCCTTACCGACAACTCCTCAGCATTTTCATGGGGGACTGAGCAAACACCATGGTCCTATGGGTGAGGTAGCCAGGAGGGTCACCTCCTACCACGTTGAAGGGAGGCATTTGGGGATGTGCAAGTTGAGATCTGTGGATAATTAAACTGGAGAAAAGGTCCAAATAGGTTGTCAAAACAAGGAGGGCCTGAGGCTTATTTGAGGAATCAGATAACAGAGTCAAGGTGTGGGAGAGGCAGTGAGATTGAGCAAAGGCAACAGAGGGAAGGAACATGTGGAGGAGGTTCTCTGGGTGCCTGTCAGAGCCAGGGAACAATGGAGCATGGCTGGCTCTTCAGGCTTTCTGTGCTGGCTTATGGAGTGGGTTGGAGCCATTTGAAAAGTAGGGGATGAAGCCAACATACTGCCTTCTTTTCTAAGCTCTTCCCAGACCCTCACTTTTATTTATTTATTTATTTATCTATTTATTTATTTATTTATTTTTATTTATCTGAGAAAGATTGAGCACACATAAGCTGGGGAGAAAGAAAGAGAATCTCAGACTCCATGCTCAGCATGGAGCCCAACACAGGGCTCAATCCCATGACCATGAGATCATGACCTGAGCTAAAATCAAGAGTCAGATGCCCAACCAACTGAACCACCCAGGCGCCCCTCAACCCTTCACTTTTACATCCCTATTTCTCCTGAACCTTCCCTTCCCGTACCATATCCTCTCCCACTAGAACTTGTGATCTAATTTAGGTTTTCTAGTACAATATACCTGATGGTCTCACTGTGTGAGGGCTTAGTATCATCAGCACATTATACGCATGAGGGCTGAGAGCGGGTATGGAGTGGGGACTCCTGTGTTCCTGAGGGTGCTGAACATTGAAAGGGCGGGACTACACCGGCCAACAACATCTTGTTCTGTGTCCTTCACCTTGACCACACCTCCTCCCCTTGAGTAACCTCCCGCTCACCTGCCTAACAGGACTCGGACCCTTCCCCAGCCAAACGGCTGAGGCCACAGCCATTACCTCACCAACTGCCCCCAGGCCCCAATAAAACCTTTGTCCTTTTGAAACTCAGCCCTCTCTCCCCAGTATCTCACCGCTGCGTCGGTGCAGGTAGGGGACTGAGCTCGAGCTAGCTCGAATAAAGGCTCTTTTGCTTTTACATCGGACTCGGCTCCCTGGCGGTCTTTGGGGGTCACGAATTCTGGGCATAACAAACATCACTGTTGGTGATGTTCTTCCAGAGACATAGTGGGATGTAGAAGAAAGAAGATTGGACTTCAAGTGCGGGTCTTCTGTCCTCAAATCCAAAATTCAATCCACAGCACTGTACTTGAAATCTTGGCTGGATGCAAGTGCTGACACTCCCAGGCCCTCTAGAAGAAACAGAAGATGGAGAGTCCCTTTCTTTAAGTCGAATACAATATAATAAAGGGGTTGGCATTAACATCCAGTGCAATGAGAGAACAACAGAAAAATGATACAAAACTCACAAGGTGACTCGAGTGTGGTCTGGCCCATACATGCTGGGGAAACCCAAAAGATCGGAGCAGGAGGATGCTGGAGGAGTTCATATTAGAAGCCAAGATCCAGACCCCAGGAGAAAGTTCCATGTGATGGTGATAATGATAAAACAATCAGTAGAATGAAAATAATATAACTACCATTTTGAGTGCCTATTGTGGGTTAGGAATTGTATTAGGTGTTTTATTTTAGTTCGTTTTCTATTAATCCTCACACAAATCCATAAGGTAGAAGTTACTGGCTATATTTTATAGATGAGGACATTGAAAATCAGATTAAGGGTCTAACCAGTGTCCCATAGGTAGTGCTAGATAGGGCAGGGGATATGTCCCTGATGCTTTTTCTTTTGCACTACAGTGTCTCAAATCAACAATGGAATCTTAGTTCAAACTCTTTCATTGAATAAAGTGAAAGCAAGTCACTGCTTTAATGGGCCCCACCCTCTGAATCTGAATTTAGTTATCTGGCTTCTTCAGTTCATTCATAAAAAGCTATGGCTGCAAAACATCCCACAAATAGGATCCTTAACCAAAAAGTAAAGTGGAGACAGGAGACTCTGGAATTTCTTCACGTGTCTTATTTCAAACTGCTTTGTTGGGCTCAAAATAACCTACTGAAGCTTTTAATTTCCTTTCTAAATCTTTCATCATTCTTATTTACTTGTTTATTTAAGGACCTACTTTTAATTACTAAGTGACATACTCATTATTAATTCCATTTTTTTTTTTAAGAAAGTATAAACCCCACATGCTCAGTGCGTAGTTGTCTGTCTTCACTTCAGCCGTGGAAGGTTGATCTGCTCTGGAGAAAGCATCTTTACCAGGCAACAGAGACTCCTCTGCTCTGAGCCAGCAGTGGGGGACCATTAC
Organism: Herpailurus yagouaroundi; assembly: GCF_014898765.1. Taxonomy (NCBI): domain Eukaryota; kingdom Metazoa; phylum Chordata; class Mammalia; order Carnivora; family Felidae; genus Herpailurus; species Herpailurus yagouaroundi. The sequence goes on from NW_024412419.1 coordinate 12,711,478, forward strand.
ATCTGACCTTATTCAGTTTGCTGGGAAAAGAGAGGGCTTTGTGTGACACTGCTATCGAAGACAATATCATCAGGACATGAAAGCCATGACAACAGTGTGTATAGTGTGTGCATACAAGAGAAATGGAGGAGATGGTGTGTAATGGAGAGAGAGAGACAGAGAGAGAGAGAGAAGAGGATAAAAATCACCATCATTGAGCGCTAACTCTCTTCTAGGCACTGAGCTGGGTGCTTTACCTAAATCACACGTCATCCTGACAATGTTGAAAGGTTTGTGACACCATCACCATTTGACGGAGGAGGAAGAACAGAAACTGAAAGCAAAGTTAAGAGACCAAGGCCCCAGAGAAATCCAGCTGACTCCCCAGTTTGCCCGCATCTCCCCACAGCTCGTGCAGGTTAGGTTCATGGAAAGCCCAGCCCTATGCTGGTAGAGTCGGAGAGAAGTTAAGTCTGGGAAGTGGCGAGATGCAAGAGTGTGAATTTGCCTATATTCATGGAACATCTGAATTAAGGAGAAGGGCCCAAATAACCTGTAACAGGTCAAAGTTAAAGCCAAAGGCTTAACTGCAGTAGTTTCTACTAAAAAAAATATA
>NW_024412419.1:12712172-12746324 GCF_014898765.1 Herpailurus yagouaroundi
ATATATATATATATATATATATATATATATATACTCCTAAGTGTCAAAGTATGAATGCACAAAATCTGGGGTGATAACATTAATACTTTTATGCAGCATGTAATTCTAAGAAATTTGGTCCTTTAGAAATCTCACTCACAGCAATATAGAACAAAGCAGGAGGAGATGACACCATTATTGCTGTAGAATAGATGAGCTGATTTTGAAGACGAAAAAAACAAAAAAACAAAAGCAACAGAAAAAAAAACAGTCTAAATCCAATGTAGACTTAAGCTATCTCACACCATGATGACATATATTCAAATAGTAAATGCACAGGGCATAAAAGAAAAGATTGGTTTATGTTAAGAAACATATCTTTAAGAAGATCATGAATTGTTCTTATATGGTCAAAGTACTTTCAACCAAAATGGGAATATACGATTACATAGAGAGTTAGGGACATAAATATAATATCCTTGAGATTCTAAGCTTCAGGTCAGAGGCAGCAGGTTGAGTGAAAACACCCACATCCCTTGGATTCAGAAGAAATGGGTTGGAGGCCAGCCTTCCCCACTTGCTGGACAAAAATTCTTGGACTTTACCTATCTGTGACGTAGCCTCTCTGGCTACAAAATGGGAGAAGACACCCAACCCACCTTCTGTCCAAGGGTTGTAGTGAGGCTCAAATGAGAGAATGGCTACCGATGTGTTTTATAAACATGATCGAAGGATCGTGGTCATGGTTGCCATCAGGAAAAAGTCTCATTTCCTGGCCATGCAGGCTCTATGAGGTAGCTTTGCACCTGGAATGACTGCGTGATGGGACTGCTAGTCCCATTCTAGTTTTCTTTTTCTCACTGTTTCTAGAGTCCTGCCAATCTCAGGCAAGGCAAACTTTGCATTGTGACTTTTATAAGCAGTGTGGCTCTTAGGCTCTAGGTTCAGATGATAACAAATAGGTTTGTCGGCTACCTGGAAGCCCAACGGATCATTAGAAAATTGTGGGAATATTTGCCATGCAAACTTATCTCATAAATTTCATTTAGTTTCCTTGGTGTTCATGCATTCAGTGTCAGGCTCGCCTCCAACTACTGTGACAACAAAAACATCTGTAAAATTTACTAAAATGGCACCCATGGGGAAATAACTCTAGGTCAACTCAAACTGACTTAGAATCTGAAAAAGATTGCTATGATTTTCTTTCAGTTCTTCTCTCTGCAACAGTTTCAGCCTCAATGCAGCAGCAAGATGGCTGTAGTAGTCCTGTGACAATCAACTGTACTAAATCTCATCCAGAGGAAGAGAGACACCAAATGCTTTGATGGCTCTCTATAGTGAAGAACTACTTTTGCAGGCGCACTAGAATATATCCGTTAGGTCTCATTGGACCAAGTTGCAGCCTTACAATTCCTGAACCAATCAGTAGACTTACTCTAGCCAATCAGTCTCGCTCCTGGAACTGGGAGTTCAGTTGGCTCTCTTTGAAATACAGAAGCAAACCGAGAATGTGTGGACGTCTAAGAAAAAGTCAGGGATGAAGGGAGAAATGGATTCTGCGTAGGCAACCTAAAATGTCGCCGCCATGTTTGAAAGGTTGAAGATTGATTTGATCCAAGGACATTCCAGGTGTGTTTGTTCCTTAAAAGACCACCTGGCCCAGAGGTAACATATATATGAAATGTGGTGGATTCCAAAGGGATAGAGTAGATGAGAAAGAGTGGGAGCCCGGGAAAGGAGGAGGCGGGTGCTACAAGTCTGGACGAGCTGCCTCATAAAAGGATCAAAGTCCTGTGAGATCCCTCTGCCAAAGCTCTTGCAGTGTGTGACAGGAACACAGGTGAAAGATGGGTGTGAGTGGAAACTGAAAGAGACCCCTTGATGATTTCCTGAGGAAACTCACCTGTTTGGCAATGACTTTGCTCTGCAAGTTTTCCTCTTGCATCCACATGTCCTCCTCAACTCCAAATTCACGGGAAAGCGTGACGGTTGTGAAATTGAAAAGCAACTGTTGGCAGATGCTGGTAACTCAAGTTCAAAATTAGAGGGTATACAGTGCTGTTTAGCACCTGTGTCACCATTTTGGACTCCTTCCTCTCCTTTGCCTTGTTCTCAGGCACATCTCCAGCCCTGACATTCCATCTATACAGTCTCTCTCAATCCATCTAATAATTACTTCTGCTACTGCCTTAGCATCTTTCCCCACACCCCACACCCCACGTCTGAGTTCAGCCTGATCCCTGCAATCTTTCCTGCCTGTCATGACCATCTAGATTTTCTTAAAACAAAGCTCTTACCCTTTACTCCCTCTGCTTAAATACTTTTGGGGGGTGCCCATTGCCTACAGGATGAACTACAAATTCTCATCCTGAATGTAAGAAATACCTCTAAACACTGGTCAGCCGTTGGGTAAGCATGCATTGCTCTGTACCAGGCATTGGGCAAAGCGTAAGAACTACTGAGCATGATTTTTTATTGCTCTCCTTCTTATAGCCTCTATGTCAAACCAAATATTTTCTGCCCATCAGAACTTGTGGAACATTGACTTTCTTGAAGTACTTCACTGATGTTTCTCCCATGGCACCTGCATTATGGTCATGGGTCTTCCTAACTGATATCCTAACAATCTAGACAATGAATCAGGCATCATTGAATTCCTTCATCTCCTTCTGAGGACCCTAGTTCCTGGCTTAGTCTGTGGTAAAAGATATATACTCACTAAATATCTCCTGTAGTTCTGGGATTATCACAAATTGCTCTACTCCTCTAGTCTTCACTCCATTGAAAGCAGAAGAAACTGACAATACTTACACTACATACCTGTTATTTTTAATAAGTTACTTTTCAACCTTGAGGTTGATTCTCCAATGTTTAACAATTCGGGGGGAGGGGGATGCTCTTATACAATTTTTTTGGCTCGTTGTGGATTTGGAACTCATAATACCACCAGCCTGAAACAACAACTATTAATATTTTGGTATGTGTCATTCAAGTCTTTTATCCCAAATAATATTTATAGCTCGGAAATTACATATAGGATAAACTTATTTTAATCTTGCTTTCTTTGGTTGACATTACACGATCATTTTTCAGCCAGAAATATTTGCCATGAATATTTCACCCATTGTTTTTTTGTTTGTTTTTGTTTTTGTTTTGTTTTGTTTTGCTACTATAAACAATAATGTAATGAACATCTTTGTGTACAAAGCCTTTCTTGCATTTGTAGTAGTTTCCTGAAGATATACTTCCAGAATTGCAATTGCAGAGAGAAAAGGGTCTAAGCACTTTATGATTCTAAATTCCTACCTTTGCTTTGTTTTTAGACATATACTTGAAAAGACTTCCAGAAGCAAAGATGGCTGCTTAGCAGAGATCTGAGAGGGGGGCAGGCATCTCCAAATTCCACCAGCCTGGCCTAATTTATTTCATGACTATGTTAATGTTTGCCTTTGCCTTCTTCTCAATTTCAAGAAAAAACACAAAACTCTGAAATCGGATTCAGAACTAACCTCTCCCTCTCCCTTATAAAGTGTGCTTTCTTGATGTGAGTGGGTGAGAACTTTAAATCTCTCTCTGGGAAAACATGCAATGAAATTGGAGATGGTGGGACCCCAGCTTCACGGTCGTCTTTAAATGAATGTGTTTTCCCAGTGCTTTGGGAGGATTGAAAACTCTGACAAAATAAAATCAAGACCAATCCCACATAATTCAGTTTCTTAGCAAAAAAACTTTATTTCTCTATTACTAAGGTAGATATGTATAGATGCAAAACACAGACAGCCTGTCGTTGCCTTGAGTTACAGAACAGTGATTCCTGTTGAAGGTCATCTTGCCTAAGGGGAAAAGAAAAAGACTGGAACTTGGCAGGGAGGCGGTTGAGGCTGGTGCATCTCTGCCAAGGACCTTTGATATGGGCGCCCTGGGAGAGTTTCCACCTTACTCCTGAACAGGTCATGGCCTGGTTTACTGAGAGAGAAAGAAAGAGGAGGAGAAGAGTTGGAATAAAATGAAAGAGGGAATGGTATTCTCTGAATCTTCTGAATTCTAAAATTAGAATCCTCCTAAACAAATTTTTTAAAAATTATAAAAAGCACCTGGACCCTTGAGATAGCATATCTCAATCTATCTATACAAGTCTCTTCACAAGAATCACTTTATGCTAAAAGTGGGCCGTTTGAAGGGAAGAGTCAGCTCTGCTCTAGATTCCTGGAAGGAGCCGGGCACACTGGTAGCTTCTTTTGGGCTAAGCGTCTTCCATCCAACTAACTGAAGAGAAGTCAGGGGAGGAAAGATCCCCCTCCCCCACCCACCGCTGAGCAGGGGATTTTTCTGGGACGTGAGGGCCCCAAGACAGTGATGACCTTTCATCCCATTAGAAGGCTCAAGGAAGGCGGTACAGGAGTCCCCTCATTCTGGTCTATTGTCAGACTGACACACCTTTGTCTCCCACACATCTCTTACCCGTGGCCCCATACTCATGGCAAATTCAACATGTCCCCAAGCTGGACTTTCCTTCTAGGGCAGCTTCTCCCTTTGTCCTCTATCTCAGTCAGTGGCTTTAGGAACGGCCTGTTTACACAACCCAGAAAGCCGGGGGCCTCCCTCCTGCCTCTTGCATTGCAGCTGGTCAGTTCTCTCTTCCTGACACTTCGGTCTTGCCTTCCCCTTCCAGGCACCCCAGCCCTGATCTGGATGATTTCTTATTCATACTTTCACAAATGTCCCCGAGTTGGTTTCCCTGCTGCACTCTCCTGCTCACCTCACCTGCCTGTTCTCTGTCTTGCCCTCACCCTCCCAACTGTTACCCACATCGGTGCCAGAATGATCTCCCTAAAAGAAGATCATCAAGTTACTCCTCTGCTGAAAACATCTCAGAGGCTCCTCGGGATTTTCAGAAGGAAGATCGTCCTCTTAGCACAGCACTCAAAGCCCTTCCTCACTTTTTCAAGCTTTCCACATTCTACCTCAAACTCTACACTGGGCACATACCATATTCTCCACATATGCCAAACTCTTTCAAATCCCCATCCTCTGAGATAGGTGTAGCCTCTGCCTGGGATGCCCTTCTTCCATATTTTTTCACTTAGCTAGGTTCACTGCCATACTCATCTAAAAGGCCTGATCCCGAAGCTGCCTGTGCAGAGCCCTGTCATCTGTCAGCTTGTGTCGCGGTGCCCAGTCTCTCAGCCTGCCTTTCTCACTGAGTGTGAACTCCTTGAAGGCAGGAATCATCTGCATATCCCAAGGACATTAAACGGTCCTAGGCATGTAATACTTACTTAGTAAATTGAATGAAAGAGAAAAAATGAAAGATAAATCTGTGCTCTAGGTTGGCTGTTTGGTTGCACCATACTACGTGTGTTCAAGTTCTCTGTGTGAGAATAGGCTAGTTCCCTGTTTTATAGGTATTCAAAAGCTGAGAATAGAGTGTGTGGAGATGGGTATGTGCATAAATCTGTGTATGTGTAGGTATGTCTATGAATGTATGTATGAGTGCACCTGTCTAACTGTATGTCCTAGCCTCCGTTGATTATGGGCATTATCTTTTGGGAGATATTCTTACGACAGAAGTGTATGTTCCATGACATACACTTTTCAAAGGGAAGGTGACCTTTCCTCTGGAATAAGTTCAAATCGCAGAACAGTAGATCCAGCATGAGGAATTTTGGTTTGTGACTTGATGAATATGATCCTGGTGTAGAGAGTGGCACTAATTTGAAGCTTCTTTAGCCTAGGTCCTGCCCATTATATGAAATAATATTTAGGCTCCCACAGCGACTTCCCCAATCCCGTATATTTAACAATTCAATTAGTCTTTCCCAAGTGAAGCATTCTAATTGATTATTTTTCAGTCTCTGTTGATGATAAAGATAATGGATGTTTTTGTGGAGTAAATTGGCTTCCTTGCTTAATATCTGTTTCTTGGTGTCATTGCCCAGCAAATAAATGGTGAAGCGTACTGCTAAAAATAGCATGATGGCTGGCAGAGGAAAAAAAAAAAAATAGCTGTGTTTCCTGACAGTGCAAATTTCACACTGTTTTAATTACCACAAACGTTCACTCCTATCTCAGAGAGCTAGGCAGGAAACAGGGAATAACAACATTTGTAGATGCGGCAGAAATGACAAGCCTGGATGTGGCCTCACGCCAGGTCCCCGTGACATCCTCTGGGCGCTCAAACTCTGGGAGGTGAATGCGGACCCTCTGGGGATCAACCAGATAAAACTTGGAAATTTGTCCTGCTACTCGTACTGTGGCTGCTTTGCAAGAAAAGAGAGAGACACCTGTCTCCCTAAAATAAACAATTTGAATTTCAAACACACACACACACACACACAAAAACAAAATAAAAACACAGAGTGTGGGAACTTTATTTAGGCAAACACCTACACAATGTTCACAGCTCACAATTTAGGCAGTGGTACAGAAAAACAGGAATGTGGTTAAGATAGTCTCTGAATGCTAGACTTGCTGTCTCCCTCCACTGAGTGTGGAGGCCTTTCTCTCCAAGGGCTGGCTGTCTTTCCAATCCCATTGCCTTACCTGTTTTCCCTCTGACCTTTCCCTCTCTACCCCATTACCTGGAACCACCTCTCGTCTTTGCTGAATTCTGGCCTCTTTCAGGCTTTCCTGAAATCCCACTTCAACACAGCATGGTATAAAAATATTATTTGATCCAGCATTAGAGATCTTGCTCCCGGGCCTTTTGTTGGTTTTGAATTTGGGATGAGAAATCTCTGGCTCAAGCCCAGAAACCTCTACAATACTTTGTAGTAGTGGAAAAAGCATGCACTGGCACAGGCATTTATAATTTATGCCAACCTCTCTTATACCTTTTCCCATGTGAGCATTAAATCTCGTTGGATTTAGACCCAACGAAATTGGAAACAACAGTATCTTATAATTACTCAGAAGAGTTTCAAGGCTTAAGCAGATGGTACAGAGGGAAAAGTCTTCACTTCCCATAATGATAAAGATGTAGTTTCTTACAAAGGATAGGAGGTAAGTTTGCAAGCCTTAGAAAAGTCCCAAGAGGGGCTGACAGAGATCTGAGGACCCAGTCAGTGCCTCAGCTCTATAGACTACAAGGAAGTGACCCTTTTCATCTATCACAGAGTAGGCATTCAATGAATATTAATTGATTGAACAAATGAGCATCCAAAATAAATAAATGGCACAAAAGGGTGCAACATGGATTAAAGAAAACTGTTACTCAATGTTTTCATTAGAAGTAAGTTTAATAAAAACCACCAATGTGGCCAGGCAGCCAAAGTTCATACTATGATACCATGTTTCAGTACCAGAAGGCTATCCATACTAAAGAAAATGCTCAAGAAACTTAAGTATCATAGGTTGTATGTCATAGAAGACATGTTTTACATGGCCCAAGAGGGAAATCCTAAGACCACAGTGGTGGAAGTCACAGTCAAAAAGACATTAGTTTCATGTAAAGAATTGCATATGGAAGCTCAATGATCAAAGGGGTGGACTGTGCTGGTTATCAAATTGCCTGTAAGTTCCAAATTCCCTCTTTTGGCCTCTTCTTCCAAACTGGAGCTGAGCTCCTTAAATATTTTTTTCCTTTGCTAACCAACAAAGGAAATGGATGTTAAGCTTTGTCATTAGAGAACAGTGGAGAGAATTGCAGGAGGAGACTCTTTTCTTCCTGGTTCCAATATGCTTGTTCAGCGGCCTCTTGTGGTACACATGACTTCTCCAATACCAGTCTCCTGCAATGCACTCCGTTTTCCCAACACTAAACTCCTGCAGTGTGGTGGCTTCCGTAGCTTCAGGCTTTTTCAACATGAACAGATACCGTAACACAGAGAGGCCAGCAGCACCTAGTGGCTTACATTTCATGGTATTCCCAGCCTCAACGGGTTTTATAGCAAACAGCCTCCAGTGAAACACCTCTTCATGAACAATTTTCCCTGGCACCCTAGACAGCAGATTTCCAGCAATTTTTATTGGTATGGCATCACACCAACTTCTCTTCCACCCTGTGAGCTCTGGACTCTCCAGTAAGGTCTGGACCTCAGCCCAAGGGAAGATTTTCCTTAGCTATGGTATCTTAGTCCTAGGCATAGTGGCTGCTCCTTATATCTGCTATTCCTATATCCTTTGGTGTTCTCTTTATTTCTTACTAGCCTATCTCTCATTGCTACAGCCCTCTGTTATAGTTAATAATTTCTTATATTAGATTTTCCCTGTTAACATTACTATGCAGTTTTGTTTTACTGATTGGACCCTGACTGATACACCCAGCAGCTACATGGGGTCTTGAGAAATGGGTAGAATTTAGGGAAGCATAGAGGAAGAAGAGTAAATATTCAAGGCAGAATGAAGGAATCAAAGTCCATATTTCATATTAACTTTATAAGAAATAAATACACTCAATTGATTATAATTTTTTTTGAGGAAAACAGTATGTCTTTCCATATTGCTTGTCATACTGTAATTCTTGATGAAAGAACAAAATCTTCTGGTCATTGACTGGTCAATCCATTTAACCATAATGGAGACCTAGGAAGAAAAATCAGTCCTCATTGAGGTGCTTTGCAAAAAACAAAACAAAACAAAACAACAACAAACAAACAAACAAACAAAAAGAAAAAACAAACACACAAAAAAAAACAAAAAATAAAATAAAACAAAACAAAAAACGTAATAATATTAGTAATTAAAAAATGTTAGAAAAAAGGTAATACTAGGGACCAGGTTTCCTCCGAATGAACTCATAAACAAAGACCCTTAAAATCTTTATGAGATAAATATTATTATTATATCTGAAGCACAGAGAGGTTATGCAACTTATTTAAATTCACATAACTAATAAGTGGCCAAGCCAGGATTTACACCAAAGCTGTCTGGCTCCAGAGGCCCTGCCCTTGATCACTACACACTACTGCCTCCCTACTAGGCTTACAGCTGTGATTACATAACACAACAGTGGAGATCTTTCCCTTCAGTTCTGTGGGAATAAAAGAGGGGTGTCTTTTAAAAACACATTAAAGAAGGGAACGTTTTCTTTATGTATCGAGAGGCCTTCCATTGAGGGTGAGAGAAAGGAAGGATTTCAGAACTCTACTGTTTGAAATACTGCATATCAAAACAGTCCCTATATTAACTGGTCCACTTCTTATGAGGAAGTGTATGTCCTGGGCTTCTATCCTCCAGAGCATTTACCTTTTTATCCCCAACCTTAAGGAGATGTGTTTCTGAATGTTTGGGTCCCCCTTTTGAGATTCAGAGTGCAGTAGGCAGAGCTCTCATTTGGGGCAAAGATTCCTTCTGACTTGCCTACGATGACCTGTTCTCATTACATTCAAGGGCTGCTCTGATTTGCTTGCCCCATGATGAAGTATTTGGAAAACCATACCAGCCCACATCCAAGTTTTCCATTTCTATTTGATGTGCTGTTATTCTGCAGAATTTGGAGTCTAGGATGCATCTTCTGGACTCCTTGGATATTAATTTTCCATAAGACCCCACTTGGCCTAATAACACTTTTGAATTTCCTTGACCTATAAAGTCTTGTACGTATTGTTTATTCCACCCGGAAATGTTTATTTCCCTCTTTAACTGCAAGATTCTACTCAAATGGGATGCCCTTTGTGAGGTCTGACCCAGCCTTTCACAACAATTAGAGGTCTTAGACTTCATGGCAACCATCTCTGTTAGGTCCTCTTGTGTTACTCTGGGACTGACACATGCCTGCCTCCCCCGCAGAAAAAAAGACTTTTGGAAGGCAGAGGCTATCACATATCCATATCTGTTTTCCTATAGCCTGATGTCATCGGTAGGACTGAGTGGGTACTCAGTAGACATACTTCGCTTAAGTAAATACATGGATAAGTGAACGCATTGGGGCCTTTTTCAATCCCTGTGGGATTTATGGACTTGGATAGAACATATCACCTCCTTTAACCGCAGGTTAATTATCTTTAACAAGAAACAGTGTGATTAAGTAATCTCAATGTTCCCTTCAAATTCTGGCATCTTATGGGTATGAAATGCAGTAACCACTTTTATATGTTGCCCTGTGGTTGGCTAAGAAACTTCTGCAAATCCAAAGCTTTTAAAATTATTCCAAACCTTTTAAAAAACCTCAACTCCAAAGATCTCAGGGACAGGCGTTCTGTTTATATCTACTTCAGAAGACACATGGGCTCAAATGTTAATAAAATTCTTCTGCCTATGGGCCCAAGAATCCATTGTATAGTGGAAGAGAAAAGTCACATTAACTATTTAAGCATCATTGGGGCACCTGGGTGGCTCAGTCGGTTGAGCGTCTGACTTTGGTTCAGGGCATGATCTCACAGTTCGTGAGTTCGAGCCCCGCGTCGGGCTCTGTGCGGACAGCTCAGAGCCTGGAGCCTGCTTTAGATTCTGTGTCTCCCTCTCTCTACCCCTTCCCTACTTGTGCTCTGTCTCTGTCTGTCAAAAATGAATAAATGTTTGAAAAAAGTTAAATTAAGCATCATTGGGGGGTATCAACCTCATTCACACAGCTCCTGAAGTTCAGATACTAACTGTCAATCCAAGACTAGGGATGAAATTGGCTCATCTGATACTGTTATAAACCTACAACATACCTTCTTAACCACTTTCATGGAGAAACTTGGAGCAACCAGTTGCTTCTCATGCTGCCTCTATTTAAGTAGTTAACGTAGGAAGCTTTAATCCATAAAATTCAATTAAACCCCCCCTCCTTTGCCAGATACTGAATTTAGGAGAACAGTGAAGACATGTCCCTCCTAAGAGCTGTAGGTTTGAGCTATTTTTGCATAAAGTCAAATTATAATTCCATGAGAATACCCATTTGGACGGGAGGCTGTATTCCCAGGGAGACTTCCCTATGTCATCATGCCTAGAGCGGCCCAGACCACACCACAAGTCCTGGGACCTTGGGCACAATTGGAATAACATCCCTGAAGATTTCCTATCTATGAGAGAAGATCACCATCTTGGTTCCTTCCTCTATTTGAGACTCGTATTGCGTTATTTTCAGTTTACCCTATTGAACTATGAAATCGTGCGTTTCTGTGAAGCCCAGTCTTCCTTTGTGCTTCATCAAGAAGTGAAGTGTGCAGTTCACATTACAATCCCATGATCCGGGAGGGGATCTCTGCTCTTGAATTAGAGCCTGTGGTAATAGTTAGCCTCTCCTCTCCCTTCCAGATGCCAGGCATTGCGCAACTTCAAATTATGGGCTGACCAATGCCAAGGGAGGCAACGCCCCCATCTGGCCAGACAGAAGAAGCAAGATGGAAATAATGATAAAGAAATTGGAGTGTATTTGTTGACTTTTTCAAATCGATGCATAAATTGTCTCAGAGAGGTTAAGAGGGTAGTCTAAAGTTACAGAGCTAATAGAATTAGCTAATTCTGAAGTCTTTACTTCTCGGAGTGTGTGTTGGGGGAGGTGGAATGGGTGGGGTATGAATGAAACTCAGACTACATTTAAAAATACAAAAGTCCTAGATATTTCACTGTTCAAGTCCATTCCTTTCAAAGAAGAAGACAATTGAGATAAACAGGTGCTCAAAGCCATGACCCAAGCTGGCCACAGAGACAGGATTAGAACCTGTCTCTTTAGTCTCAACACATGGGTCTGTGTAGAGCATCCTCCTGAGGAAGCCTGGCAAGGCTGAGGGGAGAGTACCTGCAGAAGCCACAATCGCACTTAGTTAGCATTACACAACAGGTCGGCTGTTCGACCAACTTACCATCAATATTTTACCAATGAAGAAAATCAGGCTTAGGAAAGATAATGACCATATCGTACTTGTTTTATGGCGAGTAAGCTGAGATGATATATGTAAAGCTTTTATATCAGGGTCCCCATAAATGTTCTCTTCTTGGAACAGGGTCATTTAATTTTTAAATATTGTTATTATCATTTACAAAACCAATTCATGCACATGTTAAAAATTTATCAAATGTGCCGAAAATTTATGGAAGGAAAAGGTAATTGTCTCCCTACGTCCATTCCCCAGTGGTAAGTGTTTTTAGCCTTTTTTGGCTTCTGTCAGTCTTTGAGTTAGTGTCATAGTTCTAAATATTCCAATTATAGTTCTATTCATTTATTTATCCACTTGGTGATTTTAATGCTTCATTTATTTATTTATTTACTTACTTACTTATTTATTTTTAACTTGTTTTATTATTATTATTTTTTTTAATTTACATCCAAATTAGTTAGCATATAGTGCAACAATGATTTCAGGAGTAGATTCCTTAGTGTCCCTTGCCCATTTAGCCCATCGCCCCCTCCCACGACCCCTCCAGCAACCCTCAGTTTGTTCTCCATATTTATGAGTCTCTTCTGTTTTGCCCCTCTCCCTGTTTTTATATTATTTTTGTTTCCCTTCCCTTAGGTTCATCTGTTTTGTCTCTTAAAGTCCTCATATGAGTGAAGCCATATGGTTTTTGTCTTTCTCTGACTAATTTCACTTAGCATAATACCCTCCAGTTCCATCCACATAGTTGCAAATGGCAAGATTTCATTCTTTTTGATTGCCAAGTAATACTCCATGGTGTGTGTGTGTGTGTGTGTGTGTGTGTGTGTGTGTATATATATATATATATATATATATACCACATCTTCTTTATCCACTCATCCATCGAGGGACATTTGGGCTCTTTCCATACTTTGGCTATTGTCAATAGTGCTGCTATAAACATGGGGGTGCATGTGTCCCTTCGAAACAGCACACCTGTATCCCGTGGATAAATGCCCAGTAGTGAAATTGCTGGGTGTAGGGTAGTTCTAGTTTTAGTTTTTTGAGGAACCTCCAAACTGTTTTCCAGAGTGGCTGCACCAGCTTGTTTTCCCATCCACTTGGTTATTTTAAATGACAGACTTAAACTTCTGTTTCTTATTTCACCAACCTCTGGCAGAATCTCTTCTTTTGTACGATAGGATGAGAAACTTGTCACCCTCCGTCCCTCATCCATTTAACATTTTTCAAGGTCCAATATGGCAGATCTGCAGTGACTTACATTGTCAAGGTTTACAAAATAGTTACATTGTATCTGTACGATGATTAATTTTTTCGTTTCTAATCTGTATGTGGGCTGTGTACATGGAAACCAATGAACAGAATTTTAAATATTTGATCATATTAATATTATTCACTGCTAGACAAACTACCATATCTGGACCAATAAAAAAAGAAAATAGACTCCTCTGTCACTAATACTGTGTGATTAAGAGAGATCCGAACAATATATTCGAAGGGATTCTTTTTTCTTGTGCTTCGCTAACTACTCCAAGTCATTCCATATTTTAGTATGCTTCGTTTGATTCTTAAATTTGTAGTATGTTTTTATATTTCTCTCAGTGTTCCAAACTGCTTTTTTTTTTGATTATCAAAGAAGCATATCCCTTCTTTACAATATGTAATCATATCCATATTTTCCATCAATCATATTAATTGTCTAATGATCTCATTTGGATCAGTTGCTTTCTCAACCTGCTGCCATTGCAGTGCGACTAAGGTTTTTATTTTCATTAACTTTTGAATTAGGTTCTCTGTTTCTTGAATCTAATGCGTTCCTTTTTAGTGTCTATGTGTTTATTATTTTGCTGCAATGTACCTCAATTATTTTACCTCCAGAAACAGTGGATGGAACATAACTTTCTGAGGTCTTGTGTAAATGAAAATGTCTTCATTCCATAATGTGTAAGGACTTCTCCATCTGCTATTGTTGATGAGAGGTCGGTTGAAGATGTAACTATTTTTGGTTTAATTGAAAAAAAAATTTTGTTTAGTTTTCTCTCTTTTTCTCTAAACATCTAAGCTTGTCTTCTTATTGTTGGCATATTAAACTTTCACAAGGATATGTGCACCAAAATGTGGATCATGTTTCATTCCTTCTGCTTCGTGACTTTTAGTGGTCCTTGCAGCTTGAGGGTTGGTGGTCTTCCGTTTTGGAAATTTTAATTCTGTTATTTATTTGATAATGTCCCTTTTTGTTTTCCTCTGCTTCCCCCCCCCCCCCGCCCCCCGCGGAACATCTATTAGATTGTGAGTATTTTGCATTATTCTGCCTTATCTTTTAATTTTCCTCTTTAATCTGCTTTTTTTTTTAATAAATTGTTCTTTCTGGGAGACATCCCTGATTTTATCTTTCATATTTTCTATGGATTTTTTTGCCCAATGACAATTTCATTATAAATTTCATGTGATTTTGGTTTCTTTTCCAAGTGTTCCTCTTTTAGCTACTCCCGTTCAAAAATAATTATAATATTGTCTAACTCGAACAATAATCTTATACTTTTACATTCTCTTTTGCTCCCTGGATTAACTCTATTTCTTCTTTAGGAGAGGAGTTATTCTTATATACCTCCGTTTTCTTCGTCTTTGAGTGTGGGGCAAATCTGGGTGTCCATTCATATTTATGAATGGGGAGTTGTTTGACTAGTGCAGGGAGCTGTCATGAGTTTCCTCCCATACTATGTTGACTTGTGTGGCCCCTTGGGAGGGCTGATGGTGAACCGTGTGTGGTTGTGTGTGTTTGCGCTGGCTGGCAGGGATTAGGTGGAATTTTGTGAGCAGACTGCCTTGCCTGTACCTTTCCACCTTCCACCAGCCTGCCAGACAAGAAGGCTCGTGCTCGGAGGCCAGCGTTAACACACGGCCTCTAAGACTTTCCCCAGCAACGGTCAATGTCCACAGAACGGAGTGCTCTCTGCCTACGGCCGTGTAACTGCCGGTTGCTGTGCCCAGGGAGGGGAAATGGAAGCGTTCAGAGACTCCATGAAGAGATTTGGGGGGGGGCTTTTTTTTAAATTAAATAGCATAGACACTGATCCTTAGTTCTTGGCTTTCCATACCCACAGACTTCAGATTTGGAACCTGTTTAGACGTTAATTCAAACAGCTCCACCTTTGCTACGAACCTGTCCTCTTCTGTTCTGGCCCTCCGCCTTCTCCACTCTGGGTTAGCCATTCCTGGGAAGCCATCTACTTGTCACTTTTCAAAAATCAAGTTTCCTGGTATCCTGGTGTCCCTATTTCTGTTCTCTACATTTGATTGGCTTTATGTTTCCTTTCTTTTTCTGTTGTCCTTTCCAATTAGAAAGAAAAAGAGGTGTGTTCAAGTTTTCGTCATGAACCAGAAACCCCTAACCATTGAAAACCATGATCTAAACTTTCGAAAGGATTATATGAAGTTTTTGGCATTTTCTCCTAAGTCACTAAGTGGCATATCATGAGGAAAAAATTTAAATATGAGTCATATCAGTTAATCCTGAAGGAATACTACGCTTGGATAAGAGCTAACATGTTAACACCCAAACCATTTCTCAGTATGAACTACTAAGACTAATTTAAGCCTGTGATTTTCAAAAAATAGAAAATAAAGCCTAGAAGACAAAGACCCCATCGCAGGCAAGAAATACAGATGGAGGCACACATGCATGCCTGTGTACACGCGCTCACGTGCACATGTACACGTGCACACGTGAGCACATGCACACACACCCATGCGCACACGTGCACGCTCTTTTCTCTCCCCGCGGGAGTTAGGACCTTCTAAACCACTGCACATGGCTTCAAACCCATTTCTTTGGCTGCATGTATTTGTAGTCAGCCCTTGCTGGGTTTATCTCCTTGGCAAAGGCGTGTGGCGATTAAAATGGCATTGACAATCCTCCCCCACCCCCGACCTGCTCTTGGATAATAGGAATTCAGGTTAAGGGAAGATTATGCTAATGGAGGAGAAGATCTCAGAGTGGGAAGGGCTTTTTGAAGGCAGCTTGTTCAGTTCTCCGACTGACACATCTCTCTGTCTGTAATACCCTGCCTAATGGTCTTTTCTTGATCATCTCCAGTAACGAGAAACTTGTAACCTCCAGAGGCAGCATTTTTATCTTTACACGTGCTGTTAAAAGGCCTTTAAATGTAACCCTGATGTGGCTCTGTGTACCTCCCAGTGTGTTCACCAGCTGTGCGCCCTACGCTTTGTACGACGTAGAGCACAAATCTAACCGCTGTCATACGGAAGAGGAGTTTGATATCTCGCATGTTTAACAGGACAGGTAAGAAAGAGATCTATTTAATGTCACAGACAGTTGTCACTTCCCTAGCTAAAGATGCTTGCATTCCTTAAGCGGGTCTTTACAAAGAGCAAGGCTGTTAAGTGAAAGCTTTAAAAATAATTCCATTACCCACTTTACAAAGACGGAGTGACAGCCGATCATTAGAAGAAGAAAGTCTTCACGGATGATGCACAACTTGCAAAAGATGTGATTTCACCCATTATAAAAGGAGACATCCGATCACTTCCCACCAAGATGAGTCGTGTTTGCTTGTGGCCTCTATCACTGCTGTTAGGTTTACAGATGAGTTTTGCCGCAAGTCCCTTCAAACTTTTAAAGGCGGTCTGTGGACACAGAGAATTTGGTTTTCTTGAAATGCCTGAAAGGTTAGCTACCTTTGACTGCCTATAAAGAGACACTCAGAAGGTTCAGGAACATGGACGAGCCATCTGTACTTCCGGGCACAACGCACCTGCTACTTTCCGCCCGATGGGTGAGTCTGAGATGCATAAGCAACGTCCACAGGCTACAGAGCTGGGAGGTCGTTAGTCGTCACCTTCTGTTTGCTTATCGTAGATAGGAAGACTGAGGCCCAGGAGGGGCAATCAGACATCCAGAGGCATTCAGGAAGTCAGGTGCAGAGAAAAATACTATAAACAGGGGCGTGGCTCCCTGGTCCAGAGAGTTTTGTTGTTCTCTATCCTTTACTCTTCTGTTACGGGCTGTGTTTCTTTATTATTGTTATTTTTGTTTTTAATGTTTATTTGTTTTTGACAGAGAGAGGGAGACAGAGCATGAGCGTGGGAGGGGCAGAGAGAGAGGGAGACACAGAATCCGAAGCAGGCTCCAGGCTCTGAGCTGTCAGCGCAGAGCCCCACGCGAGGCTGGAACTCACAGACCCCGAGATCATGACCTGAGGCGAAGTCAGAGGCTCAACCGACTGAGCCTCCCAGGCGCCCCCTGGCTGTGTTTCTTTATATCCTGGCCCTAGCCCTGGCTAATACTGTCTTCCCGACCTCTCCCCCTTGCTCGTGCTCCAGCCACGTGCCCCCTTATTATTCCTGAAACACACCAAGAAAACTCTTTTCTCAGGGCCTTTACACTGTCCCTGAGTGCACCAAGCATGGTCTTCTTCCTCATAGCTGCATGGTCCATTCTCACTTCATCTAGGTGGCTGGCCATATGTCACCTTCTCAGGAAGGACTTCCCTGATCGTTTTATATACAATAGCCCTCTCTGCAACTATCTATCTCTTTCTCCTGATTTATTTTTCTTCTTAGCATTTACCAGTATCCTGACGTACGAGGTTGGTCCTGCTATATTATGAATGTAAATGTATAAATCTCTCCCCGATAAAGGTCTGTCCTCAGAAGGTGAAGACTTCATGAATTTGTCCACTACTGTATCCCCAGCATCTCATGGGTGCAAATAAATATTTCCGAAGGCCTAATTAAATGAAACCTTTGAAAGCGTCCGACGCTTTGTAGGAGGTGAATCGATGGAGAGTTCTGATGGCACAACATATGCCCTTCTATTTCCGGGAACCCAGAACCTCATCCTACCAAAGATGATGTGGTTGCCTTGCTCTGCCCTCCTTTTCAATGCATAGCTTCACTCAAATATTCACGGACCCCACGCACTCAGCAAATGTTTGTTAAATGAAGTGACAGATACAATAACAGATTCAAAAGGCACATTTTGGAATAGAAGAACACAGCAGACTGGACACCAGGAGACCCGGAATGCTAGTCCTTTCTCCGCTGCCAGCTACATCCGCTTAGGTAAGTCTCTGATGTGATCTCCACCTTCAGTTAATCACCAAATAATCAATCAAAGGGTAAAACAGATTAATTCTAAGAGACCTTCCAACTCTGACATCCTAGAATATCATAAAATATTCTCTTATTTTCTTCTTGCAACTGGCCGGCGTTAATTGATTTTAGACATGCCATTGCATTTGCAGACCTGCGGGAAATTCGTTCTTTACCACAGCCATGGCCAAGGTCCTTTCAAGTAGCCACCATCCCAGGCCACAATTAGACCCCATTTATCCACGAGTCCATTTCCCAGCAATCTGACTCACTCCGGACCTTTTGATCCCAAACCCATCAAAAGAGTCCCCTGGGTATCCACATAAGCGGTCAGAAAGCCCCAGGATTAAAGATTATGTGCATAGCTTCTCATGCCCTCTTTCAAAGCCTTATATAGAGTCTAGATTCTCGTTTTCCATCAATTACTCAAGGGTACTGTTTCCTCTGTTGGAACCTGTCTTCCCTGTCTATTCTTTCTAGTGAACCCCATTTATTTTTCAAGCTTATCTCAAATTTTTACTGCTCTAAGCAGCCCCTATAACCTCCTCCCACTGCCCACAGAGTTTGTTGTCACTCTGTCACGTGCATGCTTTCATTACAGTGTTTGCCTCTGTGTATTACTGTCATGCGTGTGGGGGGTTGAAGCTTGTTGACGTTGCTGTTACGTTTTATTTAGTCTATTCCCTGGGATGGAGCTTGGTGTCGAGTAGGTGTGCAGGCAGTGTTTTCTGGAGACTTCTAGTGATCTATTTTCCTGGACCTTAGTAAAAGAAACATAGTACCCTAGTAAGGAAAGCCTTGCAAAGGCCTTCAGGGGAGACAGATACATGATGAGCCCTAAGCAAAATCCAGGTGACATTGTATGACACTGAGGGAGGAGACAGAAAGCCTTAAAACCCGATACAGAACTGTGATACTGTTCAGGATGCTAATGGGTCTTTAGAGTGACATCTTTGAGTGATTTTGAAATTACATAGTTCCGTATGGCAGATGGGAATTCAGAATTTCTGGAAATGTCAGATACATCTCAGAAAGATGTCTATTAAAAAGAACTAAATATATTTGTTTGGTGTTCGACAGGCTCGACTTCAGTTATCTGGAAAAGGCCAAGGCGCCAGAGGAATGGGGTGTAAACTCCAGTCATAAACTGACTTGATTTGGTTTGATTAAATGCTATCATGTGCCCAGCATTGCACACATGTACAATAAAGAACCAGAGACGTGCTCTCCAGGGAGGGAAGAGATAAAGCTGAAACAGCTAATATGGGCAGCACAATGTTCACACCCAACTGATTGACCCAGATTAGGAGGATTATAGTCCTTAGCAGATAGAGGGGACATGAGGCATCCTGTTAGCCTGGAAGATATGGGGAAGACAGGTGGGACTTGGGCCAGCCCTTATAGACTAAGAAGATATCAAGATTAGTGAAGAAGAAGATAAGGTTCTCTAGCTGATGGAGACCACTCCAGGAAAGGCCCTGGGGTGGGACCGGCAAGAGGAAATGAGATCATAGAGTTTGGAGTAGTGAGTAGGATAATGTATTGCCTGGTATGTCAGATAATGGGGACTGGTGACCCTTGGGCAGAAGTACTTGCTTCTAGATGTTGTGGCCAAGACAAGGAAACAAATGGACGGGTGCGTGAATGGGTCAATTATCTAGCCCAGTTGCTATCACATAGTCAAGTCACAAATAGTTTGGTGGTATTGGTATGGAGAAAGGCCCCCAATGTCTAGAATGCCTCCAGTGGCCTTCCGTGCCGTTCACTGCCTCCATAAAGGACTTCAAGGTCCTGTATTATCTCCTGCTACTGTCCCCTATACTTATACTCCTCCACTCTGGCCTCCACACAGCCGAGCGCCCTGCCACCTCAGGGCCTTTGTACTTGCTGACATTCTTCTTTCCAAAATACCTACATAATTTGGTTCTTCTTCCCCTTCTTCTTCTTCTTCTTCTTCTTTTGTTTTCTAATGTTGCTCAAACGTGACCTCATCAGCACACTCCTCTGAACACTCAATGCAAAACAGCACCTGTGTGGAACACTCTGTCTTTCTTATGCTGATTCATTTTTTCTTCCTGGTAGGTATCATCAGCTAATACCTTATATATGTATTTGTTTATCTGTTCACTGTCTTCCTCAACCTTCGGAGTGTTAGTTCTTGAAGTGCTGAAATTCTGCTTCGTATCAACTATATTCCTAGTGCTTAGAAGAGTGGCTGGCGCAGAAAAGTGCTCAATAAATGTTTCCAAAATAAATGAATGGCAAATCTATAGGAGGCCTTAGGAAGCCATGGAAGTGCATTTATAGTTGTGTCATATTTTTCTAAATGATTTCCAAAATCATCAGCAGATTTTCCAAAGGACCCATGACAAATAATTTTAAACAACAATAGAGAACACAAGTAGGTATCAGAAAACCTGCGATCTCATCCTGGCTATCGGGTTTCACTACCTGAGCCTCAATTGATTTCATCTTTAAAATGAGAATAATAATACCTGTTTCATTTCTATTGCATTTGCAAAAGCCACAATTGTGGAGGCCTCCATGTGCATATTGCTGTGGTCAAATAATGACCAAGATCGCCATCTCTCCAGCCTCCAGGAACTTGCAGTTCATTCAAACAACACATGGGCGAGAGGTGGCAAATGTTATCAGCTGTGAGTTGCTAATGAGATCTAGTGTGAACAGTCTTGCTCAAGGTCACCCAACCACAAAGAGGGGCTCTACGAAGGGACCTTCCTCACCATCTCTGCCCCACCCCTCCATATTTCAGTGGATGTTTCCAGGGCCCCAGATAAGACTAAGCATGCCTTTACCACTATTACCCAGTATTTAAATTTATTTATTTATTTTTGAGAGAGAGAGACAGAGACAGAGACAGAGACAGAGACAGAGAGAAAGCAGAGCAGAGAGAGAGGGAAACAGGGAATCTCAAGCAGGGTCTGCGCTGTCAGCTCAGAGCCCGACATGGGGCTCGAACTCATGAACTGTGAGATCCTGACCTGAGCGGAAATCAAGAGTCTGACGTTTAGCCGACTGAGCCATACAGGTGCCCCGCTATTACCCAGCATTTAACTGAACCTTTGCAAAGAGTGTTTACATGCCTAGAACACATGTGACAATTTGTCCTTTATCCTACCTTATAGGGTTGTTATAATAACTAAGTGAGATAATACCTGCACAGTTCCAGAAATATAATAATTATTATTGTTAGCACAAACCTGCTAAACTTTTCCTAATGCTGAAGATGGCACGTGGGTGGTAACAGAAAGAATTTGGAGGTATAGAAGGAAAAAGGGAGAAGGAGATGATTATATATATATCATCTTTCTCTATATGGTCTGTTTCATCTACAAAGCTGTATCCACTTTGCATATTTAATTGGTTAGCTGTTCACTGAACCTGTTTAGAAATCATGGAGGTGCTGTGTGAGACACAGACCCTGACTTTCAGCTAGGCCGTAAAAAGACTGATCTAGATGTGGGTATAAGACCGATCCAAACAGGGATAGGCTGAAGGCAGGGACACTAAGCAGGAGCTGGCTATAGTCGTTCAGGCGAGAAATTGTAGGGAACTGAAAGAAAATGGTCACAGTAGGGATGGCAAAGAAGGGAAAAACACAAGGCATATTTGGAAGGAGCATGGGATAGAGGTTTGAGGCATGTTCATTCCTTAACCATTTCATTCATTCAGGTCCTTGTACTGCACCCTTGTTGGCAGGCTGTGCAAAATGTAATGGAAATAGAAGGACACGAGCATCGTAATACGTTGCTTCTGTTTTGTCTGCCAAGAACCAGACTTAGTACTAGGAAGCCCATACACATCGTGTGTTTAACGGTTAGGAGGCCCCGTAAATAGGTACTGCCGTTCCCACTTCGCAGTTATGGAAATTGGAGCTCAAAGAAGGCAACCACTTGCTCAAGCCACACAGCTAGGCTGAGCTGGGGTTAAAATCCAGGTGTGCGGAGTGTGAGCCTGGCTCCTTCTGCCGTAGCAGAGATGACTAGGTTGTGGCTCATGCGATGGAAGGGCTCAGAGTCTGGCAGCTGGAGGTGGGAGACAGATATGGTGGAAGATTACAACAGACACACCCAGAGCCTCCGGGAATGGAACAGAGTCAAAGGAGAAGAAAAATCCCAAGACGTGTAAGCTGTTGACTCTGAAGAATTTTGCTTGCTTCCAACTCTGTGAGAAGGCGTGGAAACCATTTGGAAAGTGCTCTGGGCTGTGCCTCCAAGGGTTGTGGCTGAATCCTTGCTGTTCCATACCGCCTACGGGACCATGGGCAGTTGACTTTGCTTCAATGGGCCTGGGTTTTCTCACCTGCCAGGAACATTGGACCTCGTGTTCCCCAAAGTCCCTTGCGTCTCCATGCTGATGGTGGCACGCAGACAAAATGAATTCCAGTGGGTTGGCCAACCACGAGAAGTCGGTAGGAGGGAGACTCAGCTGGCCTTCCTTGGCACTTCCTTTTCTCCCCATGCGATGCTTCTTCTCTTGCTTTCCAGTTCAGCCCTAACGTGTGAGACACAGAATCCCAAGGCTGGAGTTGTGGGAGAAAGACTGTGAGGAAATCTCAAGGGGAAACCAGATGGGGAGCCTGGACCAGGCTTTCTTCCCGGGGGCCCGTGACATCACTCACAATTCTGTGGAGTTTGGGGAACAGAGTGCCCTATCCACTTTAGCTGAAGACAGAAGGGCAAAGTGGGAGACCACAGGATCCCCATGGATAAAGGACACAGGCTGGCCCCCCACTCTCAGCACTGGGAATGGGAGATGAAGGGCCAGGACATGGGTGTGAGGTAGAAATGGATGTGGGGGAACTACACACTTCTTCAAGTTCACACTCTAGATCTTTCAGCCAGTGCTCCACGTGGCTGAATGGGAAAGCTGAACACCTGACTATCGCCGGAGGAGGCGGAGCTAGTATACAGGTCTGGGCAAAAGCAAAATTGGGGCAGAGAATGGACTTCTGTTCAGGCAGGACTTTCAAAGGGTTTGGTGCCCACACTGATGGTTTCTGTTGGCAAAGACAGCGTCTGTTCAGTTGAAACTGAACTTCTCCATAAACCCTGTCTCCTCCTACCCGCTTTCCCCATCTCTTTCCTCACCCTTTCCTGAACAATATTAAGAAATAGTATGTTTTTTAATACAATTTCCAGTGAAAATACATTATGCCCTTGACAGTGGTGTCCTTAAGCCAGCTTATGAGCCGATTGTTAAATTTTCAGAAATCGTGCGAGCTGATTGTTCAACATAGCCATTATTTAAAAATTAAACTATAAAACTGAATTAAATAAGTTATGATGAAAACAACAGTAATAAATGCTCGAAGTCATCACTTCCTAATTATTGGACTGTCTCTTACCATTTTCTGTGCTCTTGAGTTTACTTACATCCATCACATCTGTATGATGAAAAATACTGTATAATGGGGGTCACATATCTTTGTAATTCCATGTTCAGCAAAATTATCTTGGTAGCTCTAAAGTAGTCATGGTTGGGAGCATTTATACCACGGAAATCAGCAAACGTCACATATCAAGCCTTGATTTATTAATTTGTTGATTGCCTAGACATAAAAGAGTGGTGGGTAAAATGTTAATAATGCAAGTTAAACTTAAAAAATGTGCCATTGGGGCGCCTGGGTGGCGCAGTCGGTTAAGCGTCCGACTTCAGCCAGGTCACGATCTCGCGGTCCGTGAGTTCGAGCCCCGCATCGGGCTCCGGGCTGATGGCTCGGAGCCTGGAGCCTGTTTCTGATTCTGTGTCTCCCTCTCTCTCTGCCCCTCCCCCGTTCATGCTCTGTCTCTCTCTGTCCCAAAAATAAATAAAAAACGTTGAAAAAAAATTTAAAAAAAATGTGCCATGTCTATAGCTGTTCCATTGTGAATAACCCACAAAAACACGGAGGAATATTATTTTCATTTTCAAAAACTGATCTGAGTCAGCAAAGAAGCTGTTCAAGTCATTGATAAACAAGCAAGATGCCAACACACATCTCCATCCTTTCATTTCCATCTTACTTGTTAACTAAAATGAAAATATCAGGGCACCTGGGTGGCTCAGAATCTGGTCGAGCATCTGGCTCTATTTTGACTCAGGTCATGTTCCCAGGGTTGTGGGATCAAACCCCTTGTCGAGCTCCAAACTCAGTGCGGATTTTCTCTCCTCTGCCCCTCCCCTGTGTGCTCTCTCTCTCTCTCTCTCTCTTTCTCTCTCTAAAATAAAAAAAATGAAAATATCAACTAACATTCATATCTAAACTGTTGTTCATCAATAGCTATCATAGGTTGGTAACGGATACAGTAATTTGGCAAACGTCAATGAAAGCATTCTGTGAGAACGACTTGGCTGTGTGAAATGTACAATAAGGAACATTATATATTTTCTTATTATTTGTAAATTGTGTACTACAATATTTTACATTGGCAAAATTTATAATCAACTTACGTACGAATGCATATATTCATATATAGGCAACTTGTGTGTGTATGTGTGTGTATATATACACACATATATATTTTATATACATATATTTTTTCCCTAGAGAACTTATTGGCAGATATTTATCAGCATACCACTGATTCTTGGAGTCATCACCTGCCTGATTGGAAAATGGACACTCATACACAATGTCACAACGTTTGTAACATTGGGCCCAGATAGCACTGAGCCCAGAGTAGATACTCTAGTTACGTGTCTTGGAGACTATATCAAAATTCCATAATGTTACTAGATTATATGAAAGTGCTCTATTCTTTTCATTTCCAATGCTTTCTGTTGACTTCCTAACATAGCCTTGCATTCCTTATCTCCAAATAAAACTTTATGACAGTAGTCTTGGACACGGAGGACTTCTAGCAGGGTAGAACATGGCACGCAGGAGGACCCAGGGAGTACAGCCCGGGAAGGAGGGAGCAGGCTGGGAGCTTTCTCCTTTGAAAACTTGGGTGCCCAGGGAGGGAGAGTCCATGCCAGAGCAAGCAGGCAGATGGTTTAAAAGATTAGATGCCTGGAAGTTCAGTCACACCCACCTGTTTACCTCTAGCTGAGTACAC
This sequence comes from Herpailurus yagouaroundi, assembly GCF_014898765.1. NCBI lineage: Eukaryota > Metazoa > Chordata > Mammalia > Carnivora > Felidae > Herpailurus > Herpailurus yagouaroundi. The sequence continues at coordinate 12,737,071 of NW_024412419.1, forward strand.
ACTAAGCACTCCATAAATGCAGAGTTCGCAAGAAGTCAACGCAAAGTCAATCAACCCAAAGTAGCTACTATTTATGAAGAGTGTGCACTGTTTATTCAGTGCTTGATGTTTCGTATCCGTTATCTTTCACTTTCGCTAGCCCCCTGCGGCCATTGGTATCATCTGATTCCATTTTATAGATACGTAACCTGAGGAGCAAGGATGTCAAGTAATTTTTTTTTTCATTTTTTTTTCAACGTTTATTTATTTTTGGGACAGAGAGAGACAGAGCATGAACGGGGGAGGGGCAGAGAGGGAGGGAGACACAGAATCGGAAACAGGCTCCAGGCTCCGAGCCGTCAGCCCAGAGCCCGACGCGGGGCTCGAACTCACGGACCGCGAGATCGTGACCTGGCTGAAGTCGGACGCTTAACCGACTGCGCCACCCAGGCGCCCCTGTTAAGTAATTTTTAACAACCAACTTTTGGCAGATCTGATTGCCTTCCTTTGCGGGGCTCTCCAATCCCAATACCTATCTTCTTGCCCTGTACCAGGGTGAGGGAGGTAGGGAGGTAGTACATGAGAGCTGGTGCGTGGGAGGGAAAGAGGAGCACACACACCCCGTGGTCTGTACTTGAGTATAAAAATGAAGTACGGAGTCCACGCTACCGGAGGCTCTTCTCAATGCATCAGAATGACGTAAAGATCTTCCGGAAGGACTGTTTTCCGGGAAGCTTCCCTGGCAGCACAGAAACAAGAGCTATCGGAGAAGCGTATGGGGCCACGAGGTGCCTGAGGTTGCCGGGCTGTAAGACGGGGGAGCGTCCAGAAGCCTCCTAAGTAATCCACTGCAGTGTTGGCTGGAAAGTCTAGGCGGGCTTCCCGGTTCGTATCTTTATTGAATTCTCTGAAGGACAAGAATGAGAGTAAGAGTACAAACGGCAAACATTTATGTAGTATTGATCAGGTGCCTGGCACTCAGGATTCACATATATTAAACTAACTTCATCCTCAAGACACCCTACAACGAAGGTCATACATAGCGACAAGATTGCTGGATGGTTCTGTGACCCGTTCCCTTCTTCCTGGCGCACAGCTGGGACGGTATCTCTAGTTTTCCCTGGATTAGGTGTCTCACAGCGCTCGGCACTGGCCAATGGAAAGCGAATGGCCGGGACGTGTGCCTGTTCCAGATCAGGCCACGGGGCTCCCGTGTTCCTCTTCCTCATGGGGTCTTCGGAAACCACATGTTGCAAACAGCAGCACAACTGTCAGACTGAGGCTTCTGAGTGGCTGGGACAGAACTGCCTGCGCATCTGAAACTACCCTGTTTTGTGAATGAGAAACTTTTCTGTTGAGCTAATGCGTGTTTGACTTTGTTACCATTGCCTGGTCTGCTCTAACGAGGTTGTATACTGTCCTCCTCCTCATCAGTATCCCCATTTTACAGATGAGGAAATTGAGGCACAGGTAGCTTGCCCAAGGTCGCACATCTAGACGGTGGTACAGCTGGAATGTAAACCCAGGCAGTCAGCTCCAGAGTTCACGCCCTTGGTCATCACATTAGTACGCCTCCTTCTGGACTGAAAGAAAGTGGTCTCTGAGAAATAGACTGAGTTGGGGGCGGGGAGGCACTGGTCACCAGGTGGGCTCATGCCCCTTCTTTCAGCTTGCCTGGATGGGTAAATTGAATTCTTAGGAGAAGAGGCTTCCCCAAGACCCCCCACAAGGTAGTCAAATAGGTAGGATTAAGGTTCACGTCTCCAGATCCCCCAATCTGTCGGCCGCATCGCTCAGCCTGCCTACGACACGTAGTCTAACAATATGCATCCCGACAAAGCTGCCCAGACTCCAGCAACATAGCTTAGCAAAACCTCCACATTTACGGATGGGGAATGGAGTCTTGGGAAGATGAACTGACCAGGTATTAATGGGGTAGGGCTGGGGTCCAAACTCAGTGAGACTTGGGGCTGTTTATTTAAGGAGCACCCCATGGGCCTAGTGGCACCAGGTGGCAGGGAGTGAGAGGCGGGGAATCGCCACCCTATCACTCAAAGTGAGATAACGGGAGTCGTGAACGGGGCTTTGAAAGCAAGTGTACTCACCCTCATTTATCGGTAATAACAATGTTCACAGCCTCCCCACGGTTTTCTGGCATGTCCACAAGCTTTACCCGACCCGCAGTCAGTCCCTCCTCTCACCGTCCTCTCTCAGGACACGTGTCTTTGGAGGTCTGTGGGTTTGGCATATCCAGGGCAGGCCGGTGTCACAGGCAGCAGGGAGCTGCCCACCGGCAGGAGCAGGAGCACGGGAAAGGTCTGCTGAACGTGGAAGTGAGCACGAGGGGGTAGACGCCTGCACACCCATTTTGCAGGTGGGCAGCATGAAGGTCACAGGGGTGACCTGCCAAAGCCCCCGGGCTGGCATGGCTTCTTGGCAGTTACCGGTCGTGTCCCTTGCAGCCCAGAATCTGGGGCAATGATCTGCGAATGAGTGACAGCGGAACCTGACCTGGCAAGTGGAACCACCGACGGGGCTTTGCCTGAAGGAGGTCCCCAGAGACGCCCCGGAGCGCTCAGGCCACCTGCTTCCCTGCAGGGGTGGGTGGTGGCGCAGGTGGGCCGGCGCGGCTCAGACTCCCGCACCCCCGGGCTCAACCGCTCCCGCCGAACGCGGGCGCGCAGGGCAGCGGCTCCCCCTTCGGGGAAGCGAGAGGTCCGCCTTGCAGGGGTCCCCGCGGGCGGCCCGCTCGACGCGCCGCCGCCCCCGCCGGTCCTTCCTTTGTCCCGGCCCGCCGTCTGCGGCAGCCGCGAGCTGGCTGCAGGCGGGGCGCGCCAAGGCGCTGCCTGGTGCACCAGCACCATCTAGGGGTGGTCCGGGTCGCTGGGGTGGCACCCAGAAAGGGGGAAGAGCGCTCTCTGAGCACCCCTGGGGGGTGGGTGGGGGGTCACCTCCAGGGCTTGGGCAAGTCGCCTCTCCGGCCCTGTCCTTGGTTTACCGCATTCCCGTAGAGGGGACACTCCTACCGACCCCGTCAGCTGTCACGTACTCTCATGCCATTGTACTCCCAGATCGTGTTGGATCATTTCAACAGCCACTGGCTCGTAAGGAGAGACGCCGAGGCTCTGAGAGGTTAAGTAACTTGTCCCAGAGGGCACGGCAGGGTGAGGGAGCACCTAGGATCCAAGCCAGGTGCTTTTGTGCCCCACACCCGTGCTGTCGTACCGCCTGTCTGCGGGCAGTTTCTGTAGATATAAAAGTCCACGGGAAAGCTTATCTTGTGCCTTGTCCTCCACGGGCTACCTCCTGTGTGATCTTGGCCAAGCCACCTAACCCCTCTGAGACTCAACTGTGTTGTTGACCCTCAGGGACCATCCGCAGCCCTTCCTTTGCCCCTGCTCACAGGGGCGCATCTGCCTGCCACGGGAAGGTTCCTAAGTCAAAATGCACTCCGAACGGGAAAATCAGATGTTGTGAGTCATGTGAGGATCAAGAAGGAAGTCTCGCTGGGAAAAAAAAAAAAAAAAAAAGCTAGCTCCATAAATACATGAATTACATTCCCACACACACAGGGCTCTAGAGCCGTCCAGCCGGAGGCAAACCTTTAGACCCTGGCTTGGAGGTCTGCAGCCTGTGTCATTATCTCCATTTTACAGCTGAGAAAATCGAGGCGCAAAGAGCTACAGACGTTTTCTCAGAGCTGCTGTCAGAGGTGAGCCAAGACTGAGGTCATTGCCTGCTGCCCTCTCAGGTCCCGTCTCCCGGGAGGCGGGGGCGCCCCTCCGAGGATTCTCAGAAGGGCTGAAAGCACAGGCTCCCCTGAGGCCCCCGCTGGAGGGTGGAACCCAGAGGACACTCTGCGTCAGGAAGGAGGACGTGGGAGGGTCTGGCCTGGAAGAGAGAAGACCAAGAGGAACACGAAGACTGGCTCTAAATAGCGGGAGGATTGACACATGGATGAGTAAGCAGAGGAGCGAGGCCTAGAAGGGATACACGGGGCGGGGGAGGGCGGGGGATGGGTGAAGGTTGTAGCAAAAGGAGGCGCTGAAGCAGAGACCAGCCACCGAGCGATTTGTGCGGTAACCTTCTTCCCAGAGCTGTCTGGAGCCCAGGCCATCTCCCTGAGGCCACAGCCCGGCTGTTCCTGAGCTCCTGGGGCATTCTCACCTTATTCTCAAAGGTAACCTGACAATAAGCCTGCGATTGTCAAGAGCAGGTGCACGACTTCAGAAAGCATCTCTGTCCTCTGTCCTGAGAGGGCAGATGTGCGGTGACGTGCAACATAGCCCAAGCCACCCTGGGAACTGCTGGGCCTGTCATTTGTGTATGTTCCCCCGACTCTCGTCGGCTCCGCGTAGGATCGCCATCACGTCAGGGAAGCAGTGAGTTTCCGTCTTATCACCCAAGGGCCTAACTGATGCAGGTACCGCCATCCGTCCTTTCATGGAGCCACGGCCTGAGAGTGACTCTTGTTCCCTGGGACCGGGATCTCCAGACTATTTCCGTCATTCTCTGCCCCACACCCCCCACTCCCACCCCAGCACGATGCCAGTTAAGAGAGAATTTTCTGGAAGCACTGTTGAAGTGATAGCACTTGAACCCCTCCCTGGCATCTGTTGTCACTCCAGCGGCTTCCTGCCACTGACACAGCCTGAGGATTTGCCAGACCTGGGTGGTGCACTGGCAGATTCCTCCGCCACCCCCGTACAGGTGCGTTGCACTAACCCCACCACCCACGTGGCTGATAGGAACTAGCTTGCCAGCTTGGGAATGGGCACGGTCAAGTCTTTCTAATTTTCCTGGTCAATGTCCAAGCCCCATTTGCCCAGCTTAGCAGGAAGGTTTTCAACCCCTTTGAAGGCCAACCCCTACCCCATCTCCAGTTATCTACCAGCCTATGAAGGATCTTTAGGGCTTAGTCAGACTGAAAGGATAGGTCCTGCTAACACATGCGAGATGAAGAGACAGCTGGAGTATGGTAGGTTCAGAGTTCACTGCGGTGGAAACTGGTTCTGGACACGCTGATGAGTCCCTGGCCACTGTTTCTATGGTGCCCTTATTGGCCTCTGTCCTGCTCTGGCCCCACTCCCAAGGTTATAGCTCATGGAGTTTCTACTCACATACTCAGCCATTGTAAAGAAATGCCATCATCTCCTGGGCCACCAAAGCTGGGTCTGCAGGGACTTCCATCCATCCTCAGCCAAGATGTCACCTTTCCATCATAAGGCACCTAGCTTTGAGCCTGGCCCACCCAGACCCTTCTGCCTTCCTGCCAGTGGGCTGCATAGGTGCTCTCTCATTCTTCCAGAGAAGATCCAATAGCAGAACATCTCAAAAGAGGAGTTAAGACCCAGCTCCTTTCCAGAAGGTTCCTTGCCCCTCCTGCTTTCCTTGTAATCAACTCTCCTAACCAAGACATGTTATCATATATCAGAAGACAGTCGCTTTGTTGCACAAGGCCAGGGACAGACTAATGTTGCTAATTTGTAAACAAGGGGCTGGGGTCCAGATGGTTGAGATGTCTTGCTCAGGACCACTTGCTTGACGGTGGAGCCAAAACTAGGATCTAGATCTTGTTAACAGGGAGGTGTTTATTCCAGTTGCCTCTCCTGGCCAGGAGTGAAGTGCTAAGAAGGTTGTCCACCTTACAGACGGAGGCTGCTTTTCGACTCTTTCTGTGGAGGAAACGGTGACATTTTAGTACGACTTCAAAGAAGTTGAGACCTCTGGGCACTGGCTCAGCAAGAACCCAGCTTGCCTCCCACCCAACACCCCCTTGCCTTTTGACCACAGATTACAGCAAGGGGAAGTGGACTCAGGTGTCAGAAAAACTTAAATTAAATCCTGACCGTTTATCTTACCACTCATGTGATCTTAGCCATGATTCTTCAAACCGGAGTGCCATCTCCAGTTTCCAGAAGCTAATAAATGTCTCTGCTTCTTAGCCCTTGCTCCCTGATGCTAGCTGCATCGTCCGATGCAATTTTAGTGTCTATATTTAGGCCTGGGATTTGGATCGAACACTCAAGGTGCCTTCCTCTAGGTATGAAACTCGGGTTGGCATTGTTCCTGTCTGATTTTCACTGGGAACAGAGGTCTCTTAGTCCTGGCTGCCAGTACATGGACCAGGCCTTCATTAATTTCCAGTTCCAACAAGGCATATTAGAGTTTCCCTGTGGAACAACCCCTTTGGTCCACGCTTAGGATGATTGCTCAGCCAAAAATGACCACCCATGGCTGCAGTAGCTGCTGCCGATCTTTGGGGCCTTCTAGACTGTGATTTCCCTGGAGACTCTGCCCCGGTGGGGCTGAAGGCAGCTCCAGGATGCTTGCTCAGAGCTAGCTCATCTACTAGTCACAAAACATGTTATTGTGCACACTTGCATCAGAACAGGGATTGAGCCTATGCACAAGGGAGACAATAAAGAGATCGAAGGCAAATTAAAAGGCAGAACTGCACTTGGACTTGAAGAAGGAAAGCAGAGTGGAGGAAAGAAGTGAATGGAAACCAGTGATTATTCATAACTGAGCGACATTGTAACTTATTTTTTTAACTTTGCCCTGCAAGGTATCTGCATAAATAAGAGGCTTTTAAAAACGTTATAGTTAGCTAATCAAAAATATTCCACTTTTTAAAAGGAAAGACAAGTAATCAGTTCTTTTGTTCTGATCTGAATCTCAGCTTGAAGCGTGAACCTTGACGTTTATAAACATAGCAGCCAATCAAGGTTGGCGGACCCTTCTGGACGTTGCACTAGCAAGGATAAGCCCCTAAGTTCATTGCGTAACTGTTGCTAGCTTGTTTATTAAACATCTTCTAATATGATTTTTTAATGGGGATGGAAGGCCGACTGCACTGTATATGCAATACCCTGGGCAGGGCCCGTCCCACTCTGGGGTATGAGGAATCAAAGAATAATTAGCAAAACCACTTACTGAGCCGATGTTCATGTTCCTTTGGGGAAGGGTCATCTTTCCTTAATTCAAGTAGAACATTTGATGTCTTGATCCTAAGTGTCAGTGTCAGAAAGTCTTGGCTGAGCCTAGGTCCCTCTTGAGCAAGGCAGGATGTGTGAACTTCAAATACACATGTGCCCTGTCATCTTAGTCCCTCTATTGATTGTCCAGAAATGAGTTTAATGAAGACAGAATGTCTCCTGTAAACAAATCATTATCCCTGATCAAGGAAGTGTAAACAGAACCGGGCCTGGGAAGCAGGCTCTTTGTCTCTCCCTACCACAGTCATGTGAAACGCCTGGGCTCTGGGGATTTACCGGAGTCTGGAGTCAATAATGGAACTTCCTGGAGCATAGGGGGAAGACCCAAAAGACAGACACACAGAGCTCCTACAGTGTCTTCAACATCAAATCTTATTCTAAAAAATTGAAAAGATGGAATTAAAGCAAGAATAGGTGAACTTTATTTAAAAAAAAAATTCAAATGACCTTCAGTGTTTAAAAAGCTGATATAAAGGGGATGGAAATATATCACAACGCATTTTTTTACAAGACTACTTTGAATGATAGAACCTAGAGTGAGATCGAATATACTTAATCTCACTAAAATCAACATTTGCTTTCTCCAAGCTCCTGGATAAATCATTAGAGCCTCTTGATTCTTCATTTATAATACATACTTCATCTTCTTTGTATTTTAATATGTACTCTAGGAACTTTGTTTCGTTTGTTTTGTTTTGTGATGAAGATAAAGCTGCTTAGATAATTGTGAAGGATGGGGTAAATATGAGGGGTTATATTTATACAATGCCCAGCACACTGGTCCTTAATAAGTGGTTGCTCTTGTAATTTTTATCCTAATTATCGTGATCACCGTCCTTCTTACCATTTAATTACCTCTGTGCAAAGTGAAGGATATAAGCATGTTCGAATTAATAATGTAATAATGGATACCTCTTGTTGATTGTAAAACTATATGCCAAGTCCGTGTGCATACAAATTTTGCATGCGAATTAACGTTTTAGCGATCCCCAGAACACGGAGAGAACGGCATTGTGTTCATCACTTTACTGAGGCTCAGAGAAGTCAGGCATCTTTTTTTTTTTTTTTTTTTAAAAATTTCCCCAGTGATTCTCATTGTTTAGCCAAGGTTAGGAGCCGTCGTTCCAGAAGTCCCGTGGTCATCAAAATGGCTTGTTAAAATGGATCTAGCTTGTGTTCTTCAGAAAAGGAAGCAGGAGAAAAAAACCCACCACCTGCTTTCTACAGGGCTGCTGTGGCAAGGAATAACTCTAGGACACTGGTACCCCAATGGGTGAGGGGTTCTGCACTTGGATCTTTTCATTACATCGCACTCACACCCAACCACTCAAGTCCCCTGATTACCCCTGCTCGAGATGAGTCTGCTGGCCATGCTGGGAGGTCTAGATACATTTGAAAAGAGGAGGCTCGGATGTGACAGGCAGGTTATATTTCTTTAACTCACTGCCCGGTCCCGTCTGTGTCACTTCCAAACTCTGGGCCTCTGTGTCTTTTGTAAAATGCAGATCCTAGCTCCTGTCACACTAGGGTACTGTGAGGTTCAAAGCAGACCATGTGGATGGAGCCCCTCTGTGGTCTGTAATGGATAAAGTGCCTATCCCCACGAAGGCGGTGGCTGAGTGAGGGAGGAGGGAGACTGCTTTGCAACGCATCAGAGGGAGGGAGGCAGAGGGGACAGACTGAGGAGCCCAGGAGAAGCTGAGCTAACCTGGGTGGGCTTTCCTGAGATTCGCCCCTAATCCCCCTACCTGTGAGAACCCCATGCTTTCCCAGTTCCTCCAGATGGAGTCTGACCACATCAGAGCCTCCCTCTAGTGGTTTCGGTGCTAGGCAGCCAGACTTCCCGATCCCACACTGCCATCCGAATTCCTTACAGGTATTGGCCTCGCTTATAATTCCATCCAGGGGATCAGAATCCCCACTTTATCCCCTCTGCTGATTCCCTTTCTGTGAACTGGAAAAAGCACCAACATACGAAATCTACCAGCTCTCTATTTTCTTCTTCTCCTCTCCCCCACCCCCTCCAAACCCCTTCCTCCTCCCCCCCCCCTTTCAAAAACAGGTCTTCTTGTCCCACACCACAGCTAGGGGCATAACTCACAGTTTCTGTTCTTTCAGCTTCTATACCCCTCAAAATGGCAAGTTAAGGTCAAAGTGAGATGCCTGCAGGTATGTCTTTCAGAACCAGCATCTAGATCCCCCAGATCTGGTGCATCTGTTCATCGATTCCTTCCTTCCTTCCTTCCTTCCTTCCTTCCTTCCTTCCTTCCTTCCTTC
>NW_024412419.1:12746334-12875789 GCF_014898765.1 Herpailurus yagouaroundi
TTCCTTCCTTCCTTCCTTCCTTCCTTCCTTCCTTCCTTCCTTCCTTCATTGAATTTGTTGAATGAACATGCAGTTCCAGGAATATGGCAGCATTTGTTGAATGGGCACTGGCCTGGAGTCAAAGGACAGACAACTGGGAAGCCGAAGGGATCCTATCATACCTCAGCCCTCCCACCATTCCCATCCTGTTCCACTTCCTAAATCCTCTTAGTGTCCTTCTTTTCTCTTGCTCGCCTCCCAGGCTGGTCTCAACAAAGAAGTCAGTGTGTCCTTTTTAAAATGCAATTTGTAATAAGTCACTCCTCGTTCCACACTCAACAATGACTCACCATTTCACTCAAAGTGGAAACCCAGATCCTTACTATGACCTATAAAACTGCCAAATCTTCCTCTGCCCGACTCACTCCTACTTAGCTTTCTGGCTTCTGTCTTCACATTCCCCTACTCTGGCCACCAGGCTTCTCGCCCTCCTCCAACACAACAGGCACTCCTGTGCATGGGCTGTGAGGCTTCCCTGCTCTTCTCTCTCCTCTTTGCTCATTTCTTGCGTCCTAATCCAGGGTTCTTGGCTGCCCAGCCCATTTAAGAATGCTGAATTCTCAGCAGCCCCAGCACAGGAGACAATGGAGCGGTCTGGAGGTTCAACATGTTAAGAAACACTAGTCTGTTCATTAAGGATTTCCTAGTCTGCTTCTACCTGAAGCCAAACGTCTGGATGGAATATGCAAAAGCCAGACCACATAGTTGGGTGTTCTTCACATGTGAGTATTTGCCAGCAAAACGCAGACCATCTGGTGACTGCCGCTGTTTCATTCTGTATCCTTAAGTTCAGGTTCAGTGACTTTAAATTCAACAAACATTTGTTTACACCAACCCTTTGCTGGACCCTGTGCCGGTGGCGGGGGATCTAGAGAGGAATGATTCCCACCGTGGACGGACTGGCAGGCCAGGAATGGGTGCCAAGGTCACAGCTGATTTTCTCCAAGGCAAAAAGTGCCACATGAAGGTTCCAGATCTGAATCAAGGGGCTGATTAAGGGGGTGGAGGGTGGGGTTCATAGACAACCAGTGAATTGGAACTTTGGAAGCTGCAGCCTGTCAAGGCAATGAGAGAACCTCGCAGAGCTCAGTTGTTTAATCTGTAGAGTGGGGGAGACATCCTTGGGTTGCCCAAGGCTAGAGTGGACAGTGAGGAAAAGAATATGAGGTCTGTGGGGTAGGGGCCCTGCCATCTTTATCTGCAAATGGGGGGGGGGGTGAGCATGTAATGTAATGTAATAAAAATTCTTCCCCATGTTTGAAAGTATAGGTTAAACTGTGGACCAACCAAATATAGGAGTTTTACCTCTTTTGAAAGTAGCTCCTCCTCCTCTCTTTACTGCGTCAACATTTACTCACTTAAGACACAGACGCTTGCTCCACCCTCCTGGAGAAGTCTTCTCTGACTGCGAGTACGTGAGCCACTTTTAACTGTCCACGGCCACCCCTCGCCTGACTGAGCTCTGCCACAGTTCCTATCCCCCCGTGTTCTCATCGTCTGAGTCCGGGACTCCTACAGACCAGATGGAAGGGAATACACGCCCTCCTCCCTGGACACTTCAGAGCTCACTGACTTTCACACTCCAGTGTGGTGCCTCCTCCAGACACTCTACAGGGAGCAAGTCCTGAAGGGACCATGAGGAGCGGACATAAGGACCCTGGATGGCTGGGGTGGGGGATGATGGAGGAAATGGACGTTGCCCGGAGGCAAATAGTGCCCAGCCCTTTGCCTTTTTTTTTCAGCTGGGGACACGGGAGACATTTCCTGACATGCACAATTCTGCCATAAGTGGCTATGTCATGAGGCTGGTGTCAGGATGCTTGGGAGGGCTCCCTCCCCCTTCTTGCTCCCCTCCTATTCATTCCACATGGCTTTATGTTTTTCCTTTCTCTTGCGTCCTTTTTCCTTATTCCTCATTTGCCTTTACCCTGCCTTTCTTTTCCTTTTCCTTCCCACCTACCCATCTTAATTCCCATGACTTAGGAAGGTTGGGGATCCCGTAACTGAGGAGGGACTAGGTAGGCAGAAGGGGAAGCCCTACTGAGTTGACTGTGGGCTCAGCCTACCTCGCCCGATTTCATGCTCATCATCACTCTGTCGGCAGATTTTTCTTGTTCCTCCTTTGCAGATGAGAAATCTGGGGCTGGAGAGATCAAAGGGTGTTTCCAAAATCACACATCTAGGAAGACGTCACCAGGCCACTCTTGGAGCGCCAACTACACACTAGGTCCTGCGCAAGCCCTGGAGGGTGAAGATAAACAACGGCGTTTTCTGTCAAGCTCTCCTACTCCGGCAGCGGCCGAGCGCCTGTGATTCTGCTGTGATTCTTCGTAACACGCTGCTTGGCATGATCGAATCACAGGTTGGGCAGAAACATACAAAATAAGAGTGGGTGGCAGTTACAGATGAAGCAAGAACGGGAAAATGGTGGTGCCTGTTGAAGTTGAGCGATGGGTATCTCGAGATTTATTGTACTGCTTTGTTATGCCTGGTTAATGTTTGAAAACGCCATGTTGAGTGGCTCCTCATTATGTCTTCTCAAAACAGACAACCACCCCACCCCCGGCCCCAGAGAATCCCTTCTGAGAAATTAAGACTCCTAAGGACAGACACCTTCCCAAAACAGATTTGTCCCTGTCCGCCCTTGTTCTCGCATAGGGTTGTCTGGGTAAAAATGGCCCTAGTTTGGAAAGGAGGAGCCAAATCACAGGAACAACATATACCCCAGCTGTCTGTGGGCACAGGCAGGACAATCACATGGACTGAGAAGCCTCTGTCCAACTGGGACATCATGGAGTGCATTATCCTCTGTTTTATAAGCCTTCTGTGATACACGCACTATTTATCACGATCGTTTAGAAGACACTAGAAAAAATTATGATCCTCCCAGACCCATGAACCTTTGTTCTTTTGTCTTACAGGAAACCATTCTCTTCAACATCAGAGTCTCCATTTCTGAGAAGGCAATAGAATAATCAATTTCCTACAGTGTTGCTTTGCACAGGAAAGAGCTTGATTGAAAACCAAAGCCACTGATTGTATCTCCCGTCTACTCTGAGCCTCGGAGGAGGCTTTTCGTCCTGGTTCTTTGAGATCTTGGCCATGATGGCTTGTTGGCAGATGGGTCCATCTCTATATTGGGCGTGGTAAGAGGCAGGGTCCTGAGTTAATGGCACATCTCTTCCCACCCCAGAAGTGACTATGTGACAATCTCAGATAGCCACTCCTCTGGTTCTTTCTGGATTTAGAAACTTGTGTGAGCTGCGGACGTGCTGCTTCTCCTGCATGTATAATCGGGATCCCGAGTGTGACCAAAACCCGGTTCTGCTGGTGGGTGAAATCTGTTAGGCTGCGGGGAACGTGGGGTGATTGTACCAATCTGTCAGTTCCGTGTTTTTCCCTGAGTACATTCTACATGCTGAGGCTTGTGCGAGGAGCCTGGGAGAAACAGAGGGGAACGTGATTGTGTCCTTTCATGTGGGAGCCGGGGAGACAAACAACGTAATTTAAACTGAACGTATTCCAAAGCAAGATTCTCTCATTTTACCCAAAAACTCACACCTATTTCTGTGAATGATCCCATTCACACCCCCCCCACCCCCTGCCCCCATCACTCTTACCAGAGACATGGGATTCATCCTAGATTGTTTCCTCCTTCCCACCCTCCCACACCCCATATAACATCCTAAATCTTCTAGATTATTCTTCTGCTCCTCCTTTCCCATCTCATGAGCTCTACCCCATTGGCTGTCTTGCATGACCTCCCTCCCGAGTTTCCCGGGCCACCCCTTCCCAGATGACAGATCATTGACAGGTTTACTTTTGAAAACCTGTCAATGGCTTTCCATCTCCTTTCAGGTCAAGCCTGTCAATCATCTGAAAACCAGGTGCTTCCCAAGATGCTGACTCACGAGACATTTCCCATCCAGTTTCCCACCGTTTTCCTTTGGGAGTCGCCCAGCCAGTTTTTTTTTTTTTTTTTTTTTTTTCTCCTTCTGGGATTCCATTCCATTTTCCTTCTCCCTGACTTATATTCTGTCTGACACGTATCTCCCCCTATTTAAATGCTACCCATGCTTCCCGCTTACTCAAATGCCACCTCCTACATGAAGCCTTGCCTGATCTCCCAGTCTGAAGTCACTTTTCATCTCCAAATCTCTCAGAGAAGCATTGTGGCTAGACCAATGCTTGAGATACAACAGGCTTGGACTTGAAATTTGATTACGCCACTAAATAACCAGGTGCTATTAGGGAGTCAAACTCTCCAAGCCCCAGTCTTTCTGCCAATGAAATGGGGACCAATCATTCCTCATACTTTTGTTGTGAGGATGAGAAACTACGGTCTTAGCACAATGCCCATAGCACGTGTTTGCTGAAGGGGGGGTATCCTTAACATCATTCATGGCCATTATTATGCTCTGTCTTTAAGTTGTGTGGGCGTTGGCCAAAACTCCCACACTCTGAAGCGAAGTGGGTGAGGGTGATGGGTGAGGGCTGCATTTGCCGTACAGTGGGGGTCTGCTCTGGTGGCCGAGGGCACGGAGCGGTCAGGTCACAGAATGCAGCAGGCTCGGGGCCGACGCTACCAAAGCCCCTAGGCCCCGCAAGGACCAGCTTGTTTCATTAAAACAAAGGGAAGGGTTTCCTTGGAAATCCTATTTTTCCCCAGATTTCCCTCTTGGCTGCTTCTGTGGCCACACATGTTTCCGATGAGTCCACATTCAAATGAATTTCAGCCGACAAATAACTCGATACAGCTCTTTGGTGGGAGAGAATTCCTTCGGGATGAGGTCGTGGTTTGGCTACAGTAAAATTAAAAATAACCCAGAACCCCCCGCCGCCCAGGCTGGCATCAAACCAGGACAGTGCATTTGGGAACCATTATCGGGTTTATCGGGGTAACATATCGCAGAAAACCTGCTTCTGTTTATAGACCATTTTATTATTCCGTTTTGACATTTCCCTTTTTTCTTCAACCTTTTTCCCCCTTAAGCAAATATCTATTAGACTGAATTGAAATGTGATCCAACCAAATATACTGTTTTTCAACTTCAGGCTAAAGCAGGTCTGACTAGAAGCAGAAACGCTTAAGTGAAAAGTTATGATTTACTTTCTTTCTAAAGGGAAACAGTGTCAGAAGGAGAATTTTATGTGACAAGGGAGCTTGTGGAGCATGGAGCAGGGGGCTGGCGGCTGACGGGGGGCCTGGGAAAGCCCTGGAGCTTAGAAGGCCAGGAACGACCCTGCCCGAGCACCCCCGGGGGGAACACTGGGAAGAGTGCACAGGCAGAACCTGCTTTTTCCAAATCGGCAAAATCCCCAGATTGGATTGTACGTATGTGAATGGTCAGATCAGGAAGAAAACCTAGAGATAGTTGACCTCCGTCTACCCATGTTATCTTACTATTGGGTAAACTGAGGCCCACAAGACTGCAATGACTCGCCCAAGATAACTACACTGAGCTCTGGAGCTCAGCACATGTGAGTTTGAGGACCAGCTCTACCACAAGACCCTGGGCAAGAGACTCAACTTTCTTGTGTCTCAAGTCCATTGTCTATGAAATGGGGTGATGACTATGCCCTGCCTATGTCAGACAGTGATGGAAAGATCCAATGGAGTAACAGCCAATAGAGCAATTACTTCCTGAATGCTTTTTCTGTCCTGTGCGCTGTCCCAACCCTTCACACACCCACCGGCTACTCACAGCAATCCGACCAGTTAGATTCCAGGATGGTCCCAATCCTGAAGATAAGAGAGCTGCGTGAGGCTCAGATAAGTTCAGTGACACGACCACAGTCAGGTCGTTGGAGGACGATAGATGCTTGATTTGCACCTGGAGCATCTGATACGAGAGTCTGTGCTCTTGACCTTGACGTGAGCGGGTCTCTGTGACCACTTAAATCAGAACCCCGATTCAAGGGTGAAATGTGAAGTCCATGCTCAGCCGGGACAGAAGCCCGGGTCTTCTGAGTCTTGACCCTTTCTCCTGTGTCCTTTGCCAGGGCCCGAACTGTCCAGCTTCCATCTCCAACTGGGGAGAGGGCCAGGCTGCTTTCCTGCCCTTGTTGTCAGGCCCGGAGCAACAGATGCAATGATGGAATGGAAAGGTGATTTGGACTCTCCGCGAACGCAGCAAAGTACAGGCCCGGAAGGAATGTGTGCTGGCGAGTGCTGGGGGCTCCAGAGGTGGGCCTGCCCTGAAGGCTGACACGCGTAACAGCATTTCCTGGGTAAGGCTGTGAGGTTGTGAGGTCCCCGTGGTTGCTGAATCGCGCTCTGCCTTTGCGTCTGCTCTCCTCCCTCTTCCTCCTTCCCTTTGACTTCCGATTGTTCCCAGGCATGACTGCCTCCTGGCTCCCCTCTTAAGTGCCTGAAGGTCTGATGCCCTAACTTCCTCTATCATGTCCATGTTCCTGTCCTGTTTGCTGTCTGTGTTCCAGCTCCACTGCTGTGTGTGTGTGCTTGTGTGTGTGTGTGTGTGTGTGTGTGTGTGTGTATTTTGTTCTGACTTCTTGGATGCACCAGGCTCTCCCTTCCCCGGGGGCTGTTGCCTTGGCCCAGAATGCTCTGCCCTCCACTCTGCCCAGCTAACAACTCACCCTTCAGGCCGAGGTCCCAGTGTCCTTCCTCAGATACAACCTCCCTGATCCTCTGTCTTAATCTCTCCCTACATCTCCTTGTTTTTCTCTCTCATAGAACCATTCCTTTTCCTTTGTGCCTTTCTGACACTGCATTCATTTAGTTTTTTACCTATCTCTTTATCGAGACCGGAGCTCAACAAACTATCTATCACTGTAATAAACTATTTATTGCAGCCTGTACAGCCTGAGTAGAAATGATTTTTACATTGTAAATGGCTATAGAAGCACCAATATAATATCCTTGATTTTGCTTCTTTGCCCTGCAAAGCCTAAAATATTATTACTTATATTTATCTTTTAAGATAAAGTTAGCTTACCCCGCTCTAGACTGTAAGCTCCATGAGGGCATAGACCATGTCTCTTTAATCTACTCCGTGTACCGATTACCTGATTCAGTGCCTGGCATATAGCGGATGTTCAGTTAAAATTGGTTTACTGAAATGGTCAATGAATTCTCCCCTCCTTCCAGCTCCCCCAGTGGAAGGCCGTGGGTTTGGTAGGAAGAATTCATGTGGCATCTAAAAATCTCATTTGAACTCCAACTCTACTGTTTGTTAGCTGTGGGGGCTCTGGATCGGTCAACATCTTTGAACCCAATTTCTTCATCCTTTGAATGAAGTTAATAATGGGAGGGGTGAAATAAGGTTATAAACATAAAGGTGACTTGACAAAATGTAAAGACCATATAAAATGTTAACTATTGTCATACTAATTGATGCTATTGTGCCAAATATCAATTTATTGCCTGTTAGCTCCAAATTTTACTGCTTGCTCTGTGATGATGAAGGACCCTGGAAATATTTTCCCTTTGTCAGCGCATGCAATGTTTAGCTTTTCCAGTAGAGGGCGCAGAAGGGACAGGTCAAGAAGAAGGGACTTCACTCTGGTGGGCTGCTTCCTCCAACTACCATTCTGCTGCCAGAGTCACATTTAGGGACATCTAATGGGGCTCCCCCTATCAAGTTGTGGTGGCCACCCTATGGACAATTTCCCTTTGACTTTCAGTGCCACCTCTAAGGGCTCACAGGCTCTCCAGCAGCCAGCTCCCAGATTTGCCTGCATCACGGTAGGTTTCCAGCTTGTCAGTCATGCCTGTGGTTTCTTGCCTCCCATCTTTGGCCCGCAAGCACCACGGAGGAGCCTTTCTTTCTTACCAATTCCAGCTGTGGGCCCCTGCCCATCTGTCTCAGCCTCCTTATACCTGGGAGGGGTATTTCAGCTGTAGTTCCCTGCCCACCACCCTCGTCCTGGTGTCTGGGCATCAGCTTTGACCTGGGACAAGCCACTGAGCTTCTCTGCTGTCCACAGAGTACAACCTACACCTTCTCCAATGAGGAGAGTCCCATCCTTGGAGAAAGCCTTCTGCCTTCCCAGTTTATTTCTCCCACAGATGCCCTCCATCAACCTTCGGGAATTCTTAGGTGACTCATCACTCCTTTATAGATGAACTGTGGCTATTGTTCTAGTTAGTCATTATTGATGTTACATTTTCTCTGTTCAAATAACTGTATGCATTCTGTCTCCTGATTGTGCCCTGGCTGATGGAGAACTGTTGTGGCAAGTAGTCTCAGGAGATAGACCCACAAAGATGAGATTTAAGGATTGGTTTGGTTGTGTCTTTAAACTTGAATGTAGTGCTGGGTTTTTTGTTTTTGTTTACTAATGGGAAATGAGAAGCTAGTGGTCCATGGCATGCAGTGGCCTGCTGGTTAGTCAAGCTGTCACCTGTGGTTGAATGTGGTGAGGTGCCAACTGAAGACATGCCTTGGGAGCCCAAGTGGCTCCTGCACATGACCATTTGGTAGTAATGATGACCACGCGAGCTGTGGTGTGGGAGGACTCTTCTGAGTACAAGCGAGCAATTACAGAACAAAAAATGACAAACTCTAGTCCTTTAACTATCAACTCAAGTCCTATGTTAAGGATCAGAAAGACCCTAAAATATGCTGTTTTTTTCTTATAACCACAGGGCTACTGTTAGGAAAATCAACAAAAAAATGTATTGGGCAGGTTGCTGAATTAAAATGGCAGTTGCATTCAAAGTCTTGTCAAGTTTATCACGTGAAAGTCAGGACATTTATTGGGAATTACGAAGATACGAAAATCTGGCACGAGAACAACTGATTGGACGCAGATGATACGGACAATCTTGAGCCTCCAAGTTGCTCCGAGTCCATTTGCCACTGAAATTGACTTCTTGGAGACTAGCCTTCCTTTACCTGAAAACCTTCTCATAACTTGACCTGGGGTCGGTTATTCCTGTCCCATGCCTTAATAGAGGCTGATTATTTTCTTGAAAATCTACCACAACCACGTCTGTTGCCCCTGGATCTATAGCCAAGGTCACATCTGTACTGGCTCCAGCAATAAAAATACCTACCAAAGCCCAGGTGGAAATAGTTTAAACCAAAAAGGATTTAAATTTCTGCTAATATATAAGTAGAAAGCAGGGCACATGAGTGGAAGCTGATTTGATAGATGTTAGACCAAAGAAGGTAGAATATAACAATAGAGTGGGCCAAATTCATTTGATATTACTAAATATTCCAGATCGTGTGCTAACTCCTACATCTAGCGGTGGCTCTCCTAGCTTACTTGGGAACTATGAACCTGCTGGAGAGGTGCAGTTTGTAGAGTGAGGAAATGCAGAGGATTTCAAGCTTCCTCTCTACCCTCCAAAAGACCAACTTTGCTGGGGAGAAAACCATATAGATCCATGTGAAAAGTGAGTCAGAAACAATCTCTTAGGAAGGCAGCCACCTGGGAACAGTGGGAAAACAAGCAGCATAAATAGCCACAACTGTGGTGTTCGGAAGGGTGGGCTGGAGGAGTCAGAAACCATTCGTTGGAAGGGAAGGGCTTTTGTTGGAGGTGGAGGGATGCCTAGGTGTGGGGCGGTCATGACAATGGAGTGGGGTAGCTGAAAGAGAGAGGCAGGCTTTTAGATCAAGAGTGAAAGCATGGCCACAGAGCAGGGTCTTCAGATCTGTGGAGTCTGACAAATGTCCCACAGATGTTTAGGGAAACTCAAGGTCCCAACAACAGACTGACTCCCATGTGTAAGTATGACCTATGACCTCAGCATCTTTGGCCTGTGTCTGGGGCTGCGGTGCTTCCTTTCTAGATCCAAATGGCTCATAACCACAGTAATAACACTTTGATAAGATGCAATAGTATTGCGACTGGGATTTTGGTAAAAAAAAAAAATATGGCTCAGTCCTTGGGCAAGTGGCTTCCCCTTGGTGAATTTGCCTTCCTGCGTAAACGATGAGAAACTTGCACTAGGCCATCCCTCAAGCTTTGAGAATTTAGGATTCTTGTCTTTATGTTTTTTAAAGTTAAGTCCATACAAAGTGTCCTATTTGAAGGTCTAGAAACCAGTAAGATAGGAACAGAGGTACCAGTTTCTCTGAGAAGAGACTATCCACATCAGCGTGGAAAGAAAAATCAATGGGCTCTACTTGTTCTGTCTTCCAGACTCTGATGTTCATAACGTTGCTTCACTTTAGGCTTCTGAGCATTTGTAGTAGTTGGTTAACCAAAAGCGCCATTAAAAGAACTACAATCTTATACTTTAGCTGAATATAAAGAATATATTAAAAATCAATGTTAAATGTTAATTGACCAGTGTTTCTTTAGAGGTATAAGCTCCCCAGCCCTGGGGTGTGCAGATATCAGCAGAACGACTCTCTTCTAGGAGTGTCACAAAAGGGCGTTTCTGAATGACATAGAACCCAGAGAACACGTGCCAAGCTGTCACTGTCCGGATTTATGCTGATTAAGCTATGAGATAAATATGTGTGCTGGTCACTTGGGGTTGGCTTACTCCACCTATCACAGCGGAGAAAGAAACACTTCCTTTGTTCATGGGTCTATTTCTGAATTGCATGGATATTACAACCCTGATATATCAGTACCTTATGCTTTTTTCTTAACTAAGGAAGAGACTTGTGAAAAGAAATAAGAGAAGACACAGAAAGCTGGGTGACTGCCACAAGGCTAAATTGGATATGTCATGAATAATAAAATAAAGATGAAATATGCCTTATTATTTGCAAATTTAACTAAATCTATGAGAAATATTTAATTATAGCTATAAAAGTTGTCATCAAAATGACCTACCCTAATATGAACATAAAAAGAGTAGGCAATGAAATCTTCATTAGTTAATTAAAATTTCTTAATTTAATGAAGTAAGTGTCATTCAGATAGATGAAGTTAAACAAATATGGTATGCCCTGTAGTTTACAAATGAAACCCTGAAAATAAAAATGGTTAGAAAAGTAAAATTCTGTCTTTGTTTTGTGAACTTGTTCATTCAGTGCCCTCACTATAGTCTAATATAACATGCATGTTATCAAACGTCAGAGCTGGAAGGATCCAGGACAAAATGGATGGGACTCAGTAAACATTTCTGCATGCGTGGATAATCATCTGTTCCAGCACGCACAGGGCATTTAGAGGAAGAAACACCTGGTGCCAGAAGCACTCACATTGGACTAAGGATAAAATACCTCTTCCAGAAGGATATAGCAGCAATGGTGGCTTTATAGACACTATCTGACATCTTCGGATGAATTGCTCAGTGTAGATGCCAATGACGGTATTAGGTTGAGCTAGGGGTGAAAGAATGAGGACGATCGGATGTCTGTCTCTCCCACTACTGCGTGGCAATCCTCCTTTGTAGATCGTGAAGTGAGTTTAAAAACTTCATTAACCGATCCAAGTTCCAGACCAGGACTTGTTGAGAGGAATGTATCAACGTTGGCTTCTGCAGGAAAAGCAGGCCAAGCTCGGGAACCCAACAGGAGACAATATTCTGGCACTGGGATGTGTGCTATGTTAACCAGCCAGTGTCTCCAGACCCGCTTGATAAAGGATTCCCTTGTCCCTTCTATGCAAATCTGTACTTTGAGGTGATAGTTGCACATACCTCCTAAGCTATCCTAGATCTAGTCTTTGAAATATCAGAGATTGATTGAAGTCTCCATTCCCCGATGCTTCATTCATGTATTGTTACCTCCTCCTGAAGCTATCATTTCCTTTACTCCGTGACATATCAGTGCCTAGGCTATGGAGTCCCCAAGTCCTGATATTAAGCTTTGAAGTTTCTTAGGGCCAAAACAGTTGCCCCAAACCAGCACGTTGTGGAGAACCCCGGGAGAGGTGTGATGGGAGCCATGTAGCACTGGTGGCTTGGAGAGCAGTGGTATGACCCAAACCATCCCTTCCCATTGACAACAGGTGATTTGTCACTGATCTTGGCTTACTGGGGAACACTGTGACCTTTAAACCTTTGTACATATTAGCTGTGCAAACACCCGTATTCAAAATATTACCTATGTTTCCAGCCTCAGTTTATGCACCACAGCCCCTAGAGAGATAACACTCATAATTAGATATTCACATCATCTACCTTCTCGTTCTTCCTCCTGGTAAGTGCTATTTATAAGCATTTATACTTACTTGTGTCCTCACTACTAATTGCTGGTTCCTTCTCCAGTTCCCTCCCTTCAGTCCATGTTTTCCAAATCATCTTCCCATGGAGCCATCAAAATAATCTCTGGAAGGCATAAATTCAGCCATGTCGCTTCTCAGTTTAAAATCTTTCCCTCTCTTCCTGTCACCATCATATATTTTTGCCTTCTTGTCCAGCCTCACCTTCTACTGGTCTCCCATCTTTTATACCCCCAGGGAAAAAACCCATGTGCACCAGTTATATGAAGTCCTTGATGGTGCCATGCTCTCCTGCCACATGCTGTCACTTCTGTCTGATGTAGTCACCCTCTTCTTCCTGCCCCTATGTCTGTCTCCCTCTGGTCCTCAGAGCTCAGCTCAGCCACCATCACCAAGATGACTTTCATAATTATGTTCTTAGCAAGTAGTGCATGGTCTTACACTCAGTATAAGTCATTGGATAACTGAAAAATGGAATGAAAAAGGAGTTCAGAGAAGAGACGAAAAATGTTTTCATTTAGAATTTCCTCCTTTTACCCCTGGGCCAATGCTCTTCCCTTATCACCTTAGGAATTCAGAGATGCTAACTTGAAAACTCTCTGAAAAAATCGTGCATGGGCAACTACAGTTCTATAGGTCCAGTCTAGCTCTCTTGAGGGCACAAAATGAGTTAATGACAGGTAGTTCAAGTCAACATGCCATGCATGGCTGCTTCTCAAACAACCCAACTCACTCTAAGGCTAGAATGGGACATTTATTAAAAACACTGGCAAAATCTGTCAGAGTGAGACCTTTCATTTCCGTAATTCTTACCATCTGTAACATCTTACGTTACATAAGATCCCCAATTACCAGTAGCCGTGTTAATCCATCATCTGTCCTGAATATTTTTAGCTGCTCTTTCTGTTTTTGTAAGTGTATGTTTTTTAGTCGCCACAATTAATTTTATGCTGACTTTATCAGATTATGGGACCATCCAAAATCTTTTGGGAATGATTTTTCAGAAGGATTAAAGTGCAACAACATCTTATATTGAAACCAAAGAAAAAAGGACAAGTCTCCTAATTAAGGAGAGGCAATCAAGATTTCCTCTCCTTTCATAGAATATTAAAAAATATAATTTCTTACAGAGCTGTTATTTTTATCTAATAAGAAGGCACTCCATAAGGTCTGTGTTACTATTTTGTGAGAGTAATAAAAATGCATCTTCAGGAAATTATTCATGCTAATGAATCTAAAATGCATCTTTTATCTATTCTTCACGAGTACTAGAGTTATTTACTCTTCAAGTTCCAGTTGGACATAAAGAAAATCTTCCTCAAATAAATATGAGCAATGGTTTACCATTGGTTGATTAAGAGGACGATGTAGAGCTGTATCTCTATTTCTTTTGGAACGGTAGTACTCTTGTATGTCCCTAAATAGTATTGTCTGCTTTGTGAAGTATTGGGCTTCTTCTTTATACAAATATAGAAGCCAAGACTGGAAATCACACCTCAAAGAGGCTTAAAAATGTAACCTTATCGTTGGTGCACTTTGCAAATAGAGATCATTTTATGAGCACTAGACAATATGGGTCCCCACACCTGACCCCACGGGCCTACCCGTGATGTCAGAGGCAGCTCTGGGCGAACAGTTCTGCTGCTCATTGTCAATGGTCTGCTCAGGGGCTGAACTCTCCCTCTCCCCATGTTTTTGTTTCCTGCTTTCTCTGATGTCAAGGAAGCTTGCTCAACCCGTGCACAGGTGCAGCCCAGGGATAAAGCTCAACTAATTGAGGGGTAGGGGGGAACTGTGGGTGAATGCTCTAGCATCCAGCCCTTCAGTGAGAGGCAACTGAGGGGTTTCCCCCACAGTTCTGTAGAGGGTTTTGAGAGGACTGTGCCTCAGTTGCTCACATAAAGTAACCTGTTGAACAAGGGATCAATTGTCAGGTGCTCCTCTTTCCCTGTCTCCTTCTCCCTCTTTGCTTGCTCCTCCTGTCTGGTTTCATCTCCTCAGTAAACTAGCTGTGCCTAAGTGATGGGATCAAGCTCTGTTTTGGGGGGGAATTCAAACTAAGATTAGGCTATAAAGAAAAACTTGATGAATTCCAAAATGGTAGTGGTAGTATAATTTTTTAAATTAAAAAAAAAATTTATGTTTATTTTTTAGAGAAAGAAAGTGGGGGGGGGGGGCAGAGAGAGACGGAGACACAGAATCTGAAGCAAGCTCCAGGCTCTGAGTTGTCAGCACAGAGACCGATGCGGGGCTTGAACTCATAGACCACGAGATCATGACTTGAGCCAAAGTCAGACGCTTGACCGACTGAGTCACCCAGGGGCCCCGGTAGTGGTAGTATAGATCATACATTCTGGTCATGATACAATAATACCAATATCAATGACAAAATTAGAGCATGAAACCCAACAAAATCCTCAATTGCTTGGATATTTAAGATCGTTCTTAAATAACACTTAAATGTATTAAAAATTATACCCAGAGTATAAAGCAGCATAGTAAAAATGGTAATGAGATGCAGCTAAAGGTGTTGCCACAGGAAAATGCATTTCCTGAGTTTTTCCATACACTAAGAAAAAAGCACTAAATATTCCACACGACGTTATTTAAAAAATCAATTAAAATGTTAATAAATGAAAATAAGAAAGTTTAACCAAGAGAGTACGAAATAATGAAGTAGTTGTAACTAAAAATTAATGATCGGTCACCATATACAAAGCCCTTTGTTATTTTTAGTAATTAACGTCATTTCACAGATGGCAAAACTGAGACACCAAATTGCCCAAGATCACGCATTTACTAGGTCATGAGAGCTGACTGAAAACCCAGGCTGCTGTCCGAATTTAGAGCTCTTCCTCCCTCTCTTAGGCCACGTGCTGCTACTCGGCAGCTAGGTCATACAGCACACACACATACATGTATGCGGACACACGTACAAACAGATAAAGCATGCATTTGTCTAATCGAGGAAAAGAAGGAAGAAACACAAACTCAAAAATATTCCACGGAAGTGTCTGTAACTACAGATAAAGAGAAAACAGTGAAACAATGTATAATTAACAAAAATTTTTGCAAAATGATTTCAAATACAGACAAAACATATCACTTTCTACAAAAACGTAAACTAAAAATCAAAAGAAATGTACGTAGTACGTGAACAAGGCTCACACATATGGAAAAAATCAGTAATACTGAGTGCGAATGCCTCCCTAAAAATGTCGGTTGAAATAATTTCTTAAGTAATTTGTTTCAGGTCGTCAAACAACACGTAAGTCTTTCCTTTTTTTTTTTTTTTTTTCAGTTCTAGAATTCATAGCAAAAAAATAAACAAATCTCTCTGATCTTTTTAAAGATCCTAGAAGAAACTCTATGTAAGGATTGTGTACCTGCCTATTTGTACACATACCCACGCATAACAGACCAGTATCACTATTAACATTGAGAAAAATGCTAAATAAAACTAAACCAAAGAGAAGACAGCTATAGACAATACTACACTCTAAAAAAAGGATACAGTTTGACTATGTAGAGTTTAGCCCAGGATGTAAGGATGGTACAATATTAAGAAATTTGTCAGTATTATTCCTGACACCATTTTATCTCACAGGAAAAAAATACAATCTTCTTACTAGATCCTTAATAGGGCATGTGTTTCAAAAATTAATGTACTTAACAAGGAAGTTGTTCAAGTCCACCATGAGCTACACAGTATTATTAGGCGATTGTGATAGAATTGTGAGCAAGCTGGAGAAAAACTCTGACTGCATGAAGCTTACATCTGGCCAAAAATTAATGGTAATAAACCAAGTATAAACATAATACATGCTATGGAAGAGTAAATATAGTGGATTATGCTACATATACCTAGGAAAGATGCAAAAATCTAAGGATTTAGATAGGGCTCTGAAAAGAAAGTGATCCTTAAGCTAATATAAGAAGACTGGGAAGGAATTAAGTAGGTCAAGGAGTTTAAGGAGGGGTGAATTCTGTCCAAATTCCTCCAAAAATTGCAGAGGATGGAAGACTTCCTGACACATTTTATGACGCCAGAATTATTCTGATATTAAAGTCAGGCAAAATCATTACAAGAAAAGTAAACTAAAAGCCAATATCCCTTATGACCATAGACGCACAAATTTTGAACAAGTTTTTTTTTCAAATTTTGTTAATGTTTCATTTATTTTTGGGAGAGAGAGAGAGAGAGAGAGAGCAAGCAGGTGAGGGGCAGAGAGAGAGGGAGACCCAGAATCCAAAGGAGGCTCCAGGCTCTGAGCTGTCAGCACAGAGCCTGACACAGGGCTCCAACTCACAAACTGTGAGATCATGACCTGAGCCGAAGTCGAACACTTAACCCACTAAGCCAACCAGGCACCCCTCAACAAGTTTTTAAAAAATCAAAAATAAAGATGTGTAAAAGGACAAAAAATCATGAATAAATGGAGTTTACCTCAGCAATGCAAAGTTGTTTAACATTCAAAAACCAATCAATATAATTCACCATATTAATAGACTAAAAAGAAAAGCAAAGATGTGATTTTCTCAATAGATTCAGAGAAAGCATTTTCCAAAATCCAACAGTACTCTTTTTTTAACCCCTTAAACATATTATTAGTAGCTTTTAAAAAGTTTTTGTGTGCTAATTTTACCATCTTTCCATTTATGGATATGTTTCTATTGTACGGACAAATTTTCCTTGATTCTCTGCACATCACCTAATTTACTAAATGTTGTACATTGTATATGCTATATTTTTGAGAAACTAGTGTGGTGAATTTGTGTGTGTGTGTGTGTGTGTGTGTGTGTGTGTTTTATTTCATTTTATTTATACATTATCTATCTATCTATCTTTTTAAATTTCAGTATAGTTAACGTATAGTGTTATATAAGTTTCAGGTGTACAATATAGTGATTGAACAGTTGCACACATCACCCAGTGCTCATCATGACAAGTGCATTCGTTTATCCTTATCTTCTATTTCACCCATCCCGCCCCCCACCCCCACCCCTCTGGTAACCATCAATTTGTTCATTCTAGTTAAGAGTGTGTTTCCTGGTTTGTCTCTCTTTCTCCTTTGCTTGCTTGCCTTATTTCTTAAATTCCACATATGAGAGAAACCATATGATATTTGTCTTTCTCGACTGACTTATTTTGCTTAGCATAACACTCTCTAGTTCCATTCCATCCATGTCATTGCAAATGGTAAGATTTAATTCTTTTTTATGACTGAATATTATTTCATTGTATATATATATATACATATATATATACATATACATACATATATATATACATATATATATATATATATATATATATATACACACACACACACACCACACCTTTATTCATTCATCAATAAGTAGATACCTGGGCTGTTTCCAAAATTTGGATATTGTAAATGATGCTGCTATAAACATAGGGGTGCATGTATCCCTTTGAATTAGTGTCTTTGTCCAATATGTATTCTTAATAAAGTTTTTCAGCAATTAAAAGAGATTCTCAATCTGACTAAGGGCATGTACATATAACCTACAACTAACAGCACTCTTAATGTTGAAAGATTAGATGTTTCCTCTTAGGATCAGGAACGAGAGGAATATCCATTCTCACAGCTTTTATTCAACATTGTGCTAGAGGTTAATTAGTGTTATAGGGCAAGGAGGATATACAAAAAGGATTCATGTTGAGAAAGAAAAAGTAAAGCTACCTTTATTCACAGTTTATGTTAAACACCTTATGAAATCAAAGAAGACCTTATGGGGAAATTTACTATATTCACAGATCAGAAGACTCCCTATTTTAATATGTCCATTCTTCCAAATTGATGTGTAGATTCAAAGAAATCTCCATGAAATCCCAACAAGTTATTTTGTGTGTGTAGAAATCAACAAGCTGATTCCTATGCAGAATATGCT
Source organism: Herpailurus yagouaroundi (assembly GCF_014898765.1). NCBI lineage: Eukaryota > Metazoa > Chordata > Mammalia > Carnivora > Felidae > Herpailurus > Herpailurus yagouaroundi. Next base: position 12,764,389 of record NW_024412419.1, read on the forward strand.
GTACCCTCCTGTGGAGATTTACAATGAATAAAAAAATCTGGTAGTAAAAAATAGGTAAGTAAAATACGTTTAACCTTGTTTCATAAGTACTTGCAAATTGAAAACTTTTTTTGATGCAACATCAATTAACATCTCTGAGAACATATTTTAGAACACGTGCTAAAGGTAATAGTATTATATAAACATGGCCAGATATATGTCACGGAAAGAGGAACGTTGGCTGTTTAGAGAATGGTTTAGAGGGAAAGTAAAGGCTGGATGATCTTCTAGGGAAAAGATGATGAACGTTGGAGGAAATAAAGAAAAATGAACTGGGGAGAAATTGATTTTGAGAGCTCTTTAGAAAGGATAATTGTTAGGACTTAATGATGAGCTGAAGGAATTAGGGTAAGGAATAAGGAAGGTCATTCCTATGAGTTTGACTTGAATCTAAAAACACTATAAATATGAAAACTCAAGATGATACCTGGCCATTTCCGAAACTATTTTCTGCCCATCTTATGTGATACTCAGAAGTCCAAGGACAAATAAAAATGCTTTTCCAGCTACTTAGCAATGTAATTTTTTAATGAACATATTATCTTTTATAACCAGAGTTCTAGACACAAAGATGAACCAAGTAATAGGACTTACAGGTTCCAGGATAAATGGCTATGGACTGACTGTTGGACATTCCTAGATTGCTATCCAAGGTGCTGAACTGATTTGTCTAGTTATTGGAAACTACTGCTGTTGCCCTTTTGCCTTTGCCTCAAGCTTAGTTCTCTGATGGAGTATCAGCCTTGTCTCAGACCAAGCTAGACTTCATCTGATAGCATGCCTGCCCTGAGCAGGACTAACTGACTCTGACTTTTGATCGAGACAACAGCTTGATTTCTCAGTTGGACTCCTGGCATATCAGCTGCAAGCTGCAAGCTATATGTCCACAGACATTAAAAATATCCTGGCAGGTAGGTAAATATTTTCTCCAGGAATAAAATTGACCAGCCAATGGAGCAAGCAATTTGTTAGTGTGGATGGCTGTGAGCTATAGAAATTCTCAGGGTTTCATTTCAGCACATTCAGGTGTCAGAATCCTCAAGTTTTCCCTTTACAGGCAGCTTCTGTTGGCTGCCTGCCTATCTTGAACTTGACCCTATAAGGGACACATTCTCCTCCTTTAGGCACTTAACATCTAGTATAAAAAACAAATATATAAAGTACTGTTCAGTGGCCTATATTTAGCATCAAATAAATCAAATGCATTAGAGATCAAGGCAGAGAGAATTAGCATGGATTGCAGTAGTTGGGGAAAGCTTCTGGAAGAGGAGGAGTAAAACACGGGCCTTGATGTACAGGTAAATTTTAGATAGTGAAGAAAATTTTAGCAGTGAAGAAAAGGGGGTACAATATCACAGGTGTGGAAATGCCCATGGCACATGAAGGTAGTGAATACTCAACTGGTTCAACCTAGAGCTCCCTCTACTTTTCTCTTCTCAACCCACATTCACGTATAACACTATCACCTTTCTTTGTATCTCTCCCCACAGTGATGGCATTATTTCTCTTACACAAAAGGAAGAAAAACCATATATACTGACATTTGGAAGAAAATAATTCTATAATTTCCTTCAAGTACTTTTGATATTTCCTAGTGACATGCTTCTTCAATGTGTAAGGAACCTTTTAAAACTCCTGGTCCTCAAGTCACAAGACTGAAGACTCTCGCTCTTAGGAAGAGTAGGAATGGCTAATAAAATGTAGCCCCTGGTTTGAAACAAAGCTGTCATGGTGCAAACAAGGACAATTTAAAAATGAACTGTAAGTGCAGGCAGAGAAAAGGAAGACTCTAGGAATATGCAACTTGTAGGGAAAACTGGAAGAATTCGTAGGGAAAAGACATTCTTAAGTGAGTTTACAAGATCTTCCAGCCTACATGAGTCTAAACAAAATTCTGAGTCTTACATAGAATCCTTCTTACCATGATTTCAAAAAGTACTTTGATAGAACTTGGAACCTGATGTGACCAGGGCAGAAAAACTCCCTTCTTTGGAGTTTGACTTTGAGCTAAAGAGATAGAAGACTCAAGACCTCTATTTATAAGAGGAGTGTGTGGTTGTAATCAGCAAGTTTTTGTTTGTTTGTTTTACCACTACACCAAGATTTTGGCATTGGGTGGAACAATGTACTTAATGAACATGAATACTTTAAGTAAATTGATCAATATTATTTAGCATTACTTAATCACTTAAATTGTGATAACTGCATATAGTATAGACATTTCCAACAGCAATGTTTGCCTGTAAAATCTATCTACTCAATGTTACCCCAAAGCAAGAAGTTAGTGTGAATACAGATTGCACTGTACTCACACGTCACCAGGTTTCATGAATGTGGCCAGCTAAACTCCTCATCTCCATTCTTCCAAGAGAACCCCAATTAACAACCAACTTCTTGACTATCATGAAGGGTATTCCTCACTAGCTATATTCCTCTGGACAATCACACACACTCATTTTTTCATTTCTCTTGACTCTCAACACTCATTTAATTAGGGTCTCTCTCTCTCTCACCTTTGGTCCCTTTCCTTCTTTCTCCTTCTGGCTTTTGTCCATTTATAATCTGTCAATGTTTCTATTTACAGAAAATTTCCCATTTCTACTCATTTCCCTTTGAGCTCCAAATCATCCTAATTATTGTGCCTTTGTCTTTTGTGTAGGGCACCATGGAAGGTCTTTTTCTGACCTATTGATAGCACACACAATTAGGTCTCAGGTGAAAAGCTTCAAAGGTGCAGGGATGTCCTAAAAATTTCCATATTCAGTTTTTAAAAGAATTGCATTAGGGCTTAAGTTGCCTGAAAATTATACTTATATAGAATAAGTTAATGGCTGACTTTGCTGAATCCATAAAGTGTTACTGCACTAAAAAAATAGAATATATGGGTATTTATTAGGAATTCTTAGCATCCTTGAACAAATAGGTCTCATGCATCTCTAGATATCAATCATGTCTGTTTATTCTATGTCTTTTTTATAATGAATGATCTTTGCTAAAATGAATAAATATAGCTGGTACCAAGAGCAGAACATTGTAAGTATTTTATGTTGTATATGGTGAAGGCGAAAGGCAGATGGTGTGATTTGCTGGTACCCAAAGCAGGTATTTAGCAAGTACAGATGTTCAGCAAATATCTATGATCATGTGCTTATTACCCACTCAAACTTGAACATCATAAAAATAGAGGTATATTTTTAAATATATGTACCAAACTTTAATTTTCATTTCACACTCAAAACTTCTGTACAAAAAGAGGCAAAGCAGGCAAAAAAAAAATCACAATGACTTTAGCAAACAACATATGACAATTTTAAAACAGCTTTGTGTATGCAACAGCCTTGATAGATGTAATGGGGAAATTGGGTTCCAAAATTTTTGTCTCTTTAGGATAAAATTCCACTCTTTATTGTTAATATTTTTAAAAAAGGTTTGTTGCTGTTTGGGTACAAGATTGAATAAGAATTCTCTGAATTCTGCTGCACAGTTGGATTCCAAGATTGGGTAGGCTTCTTTTTTCTTTTGAGGAAGCATGATTTTTTTTTAACCTAAATGTGATGATGTATAAAAACCTCAGTTTACCATTAATGTCTTGATATAATGATGATGAGTAGAAGCAAATGATGAAGCATGATATTAACTAACAGTTAAAAGATAGTATCCAAGACTTTCTTTCTGGTTGTTAATCAATACTGCAGCCCTAATGGGCTACCACAATTCAAAACACTCACTGCCACTTGCTTTCTATTAGTTGTTGTTAGTGATGGATGAAAAATTTCTGCGAACATAGTTATGATGCCAAAGCAGCAGTGCATCTGAGAAATGTAATTTTCACCTGTTGCCTGCCCAAAAATAAATATCTGAGTAATGGCAAACACTGTTTACTTGAAAACTATGAAACAGCAAATATGAAATAGAATTAACATTGACATGGATACTGTGGCTAGCACTTTCCCCTAAACCACCCCATGGATCTTGAACACATGTGCATGCAGCACACAAAAAAAATCATGATTGTTTAAGGACTCCTAATGCCTGGAGGACAGTCTGTTAAAAGAATTTGTCTCCCACAGTAGCTCTGGAGTGGACCAGAGATCCATCACCTCGTAGTGATCACAGACATTCAATTAACTTGTCCTCCTGATAATCATAGGCAATAGTTCAGGCCCTGGACTTTTGAGAATCCATGTACGGGTGAATCTTAGCTTTGAAACAAGGCAGCCTGGCTAAACTGGGGCAGGCCAGCAGCCCCTCCCATATGTTTGGTCCCACTTGATAAAAAGTCTAATTAAAAATTATAAATATGCTCAACTATTTACTCTGCAAGTCCTTTCCTCTCTCCAAGACTTAAGCTCCTCACCCGATAAAGGAAAAAAAATGGACTCCATGATGATAAACATTGAGCGCCTCTATAATTCTTGACAGTTGTTGCCCAAAGATAACATGTGGCTGCCAAATAGAATATTTCTTAAGCTGAATAATCAATGAATTTGTTCATCTATTGTTACCCCATTTTCTGGCTTCCTCTAAGGTATTAAAATCCCTAGGCTTGAAAAGGTCGTGAAGGCCATCTAAGTGCATTTCTGTTCTGATGAGAGAACCCCCCCATCTAGGCAGCTGTACTTGTTCAGCTTGAAAAGCTCCAAGGAAAAAGGTCTTTTCTCTCTCTGTTGACTGACATGTAGATATAAACCAGAGAATCTTTTCTGCCACTTGACTGGGTTTGTTGTTATTGTTAAAAATAAAATAAAATTTAAAAAAAGTATGTTTCCCTTTTTTTTTTTTGGAAGACTCAAGAGAATGCCATCTGGACACTAAAGTCTGGAAATCAATTGTGTCTACAAGTTATTCCTTGGAACATGGTGAATGAAACCCTGATGTACCCAGGCCCAATTTCTGGGATTATCAATCACTGGGCAACTCTTTCCTTCTATCAGAAATAGGCAAATAATAATATAAACCAGACTTAAGGCTGATTTAAAAGTGTCCAGTCTCATCTTATAGTATGTATGCATAGGCCACATGGTGAACAGGGGAAGATTCAGGAGTGAGGTATCCTGGGTTCTAGTCCTACATGGAGTTGATCCTCTTTGACTTCAGCCTTGTCTCATTTCTGTACCGGAGGTTGAGACGGGAGATTTCTAAGATTCCATTCCAAGCTCTGATCTGCAGAAAGGATGACTCTAGGCCTTGCCATATATTCAAATATATTCAATCATCAAGACAAGATGGGGTGATGCTTCCTGGCCTCTGTTTACTAAGGAAGCATGTAAGAGTCAGCCATTTTATTGGCTCATTGCCTTGTAGGGCTCTTGGAGATTGTTTTAATTGCCCATTTCATAGATGAGGAAAGTGAGACACAGAGCTTAAGTGTATTTTCAAAGCTCACACCATGGATCAGTAAGGCTAGGACTCAACCCAGGTACTCAGACCAAAGGTTTAAACATTCCAACCAGCCAGCAGTGTGGTCAGGGAGGAGCTGCCTTTTAAATATTAGGGAACTGGAAAATGCAGGGATTCCTCTCTCTGAATTCCCCAGTTTCCTGGTAATCAATGAAGTACCCTAGGCCTCTGTTGCTGTATGGATGGTCCCCAGAGGACAGGGCTCATTTTAGGAGGGACTGTGTACCCAGCACCCCACAGACAACTGGAATGTCATCAAAATACTACAGTTTCACAGCCAAAGGGTTGAAGCAGAGAGATGACTGTCCTGTTGCCTGTGTGTCCTTGCTCCCAACCCGTCCCCCACTTCCCAGACAACCTCTTTCACAGCTCAGCTATGACAGCACATCTGTCTATTCTCACTTCTCTCTCACAAACTGATTCAAGCACAGGTGATTTTCCTCTTGAAGAATCAAAAGGGAACGTTAGAGGAATATAAATCCAGAATAAATACGTGCAAACAAAAAAGCTGCACATGTGGTCTGCAGTCTGAGGAGAGAGAGGGGGCGTGCTGAATTCGAAACACTTGAATCTGTGTCTTCACATGCATTTTTCTTTTCTTGGATTCCTCTCTCCCTCTGTCAGGATAACAGTTGTGTTTCTTGTAGCCAAGCTGACACAGGAAATCAAATACTTCATGTTTCTACAAGTATACTTCCCAGAGAGATTACACATCTAGATTTAAAACACTACCACAAACTATTAGGAATTTCAGATTGTTACAGGTGTAGTTAAAGGACTCCAGGAGTAAAGATCGAAATCTCCAAATTTTGACTTTGGAGAAGGGGGTTTTGTTTTAGACATCAAAGGTAAGGCTCTCAAGTCAATTTATGCTCTGCTGGGTCGAGTCAGTCAGGATACAAATTAAGGTCCGTGTATTTCAGTGACAAGGAGGAAATGGTTATGTAAATACACAAGTATTAACATCAATCTGTATTAAATTATGTAAACATATACATCTTCTGAGGTCAGTACATAGATCCTCTTCTTTGAGCAGAGCTCTACTGAAGCATTGCTCGAATCTGTTTGGAAGTCGATTCATCATTCAAGTGCTTTGTAGTGAACCTGGATGGAGAGAAAACACTGGGGGTCAGTGTGTAAACAGCACCTGCCAGACTGCCAGGGAAGACTCTCAGCCCATCTTGACCTTGAGAGACACAACTGATATTTACAAATCAACCCGGGGCTTGTGCCTTAGCCAACTAACCACACTTCAATGCCCAGAGTATTCTCAGACAGACTTAATATTTGATTCTTCTTTCCAAAGGAACTTTGTATTGTGGTTTATTCAACAAGGAGACTTTTGTCTAATCAAAGAATTACACGGGGGAGATATAAGCTATTCCATTTTCCGGGGAGGTAGACGTCACGTGAATGAGTGCAGGATCTCAACCATCTAGGCTAACCCTGCTGAGTTACAAATTTCCGCAGATGGATCGGCTAGCAACATTACCCAAAACTTCAACGTCTATGGTTTTCTACTTTCCTGGGGGCTCCTATGCTCACTGCCACCACAAGAGGGCACAAACGCAGGTCAACAAACAAAACCAGGCAGCACATCTGCACCCTCACATTAAGCTGGTATAGGAATGGTTTATGAAAAGGGAAGAAAAGGGAATTAAATTGTAATCGAACCTTGACCACGTCCTAGACATTTCATGTCAGTTTTCATTTCACTCACTAGCTTTGCAGGAGAGGTTACTGCCTCCACTTTACAGACGAGAAAACTGAGATTCAGAGAGGTTTAAATGATCCATTTCAGACCCCAGATCTGACAACATGTGATTTGTGAACCATGCGTGGTTTCTGATTTGGACCCAAATGAGTCTGCCCCAAAAGCCTGTGCTCCTTTCCTTCACTGCACTATCTACAGAAGCCACAAACGCCAACACTCAGAGGCGACTGCCCTGCTTTTCACAAAACCTTGCTTGATTCAATGAAGGTGGAAAGCTAAAAAAAAAAAAAAAAGTAAGAAAACATCAGAGGCGCCTGGGTGGCTCAGACGGTCGAGTGTCTGACTTCGGCTCGGGTCATGATCTCGCGGTTCGTGGATTTGAGCTCCACGTCGGGCTCTGTGCTGACGGCTCAGAGCCTGGAGCCTGCTTCTCATTCTGTGTCTCCCTCTCTCTCCGCCCCTCCCCCACTCATGCTCTGTCTCTCTGTGTCTCAAAAATAAATATAAACATCAAAAAAATTTTTTTAAAAATCAGACGTGAGATTCTCACTGTGTATGGGAAGCCCTCCTGCTGTGAAGTGGGCACCAGTGGAGAAACGCTTGGTTCACGCACAGAATCTGGAAGGCTCCCATGTTAATGTTGCATCTGCTCTGAAGAATGATGACCTAGCAACTCCACAAAATAGCGTCAACCTCAGTTTCATTCATTTCACGTGTGGCTGTTTCTTCATTTATTAAATGGGGATAATAGATCACCTTCCCTCTGAGTTGTGATGATGAACGTGCTCGGGAGCAGAGAATAAGATGTAAGTGTTGTATGTAGGTAGAAGATTATTGATCCATTCCACTTATACTTATTGAACATTTACTGCATGCACAACACTGAGTGGAACTCGGGAAAATCAAAGATGAATAAGGCAGCAAGGACCATAAACCTTCCAGATTGCAATCCGGCACAGGAATGATTTACACAGTAGTGTGATTCCACAGATTCCTGTAGATGTGTCATAGCTAAAAAATAAGCATCCCTTCTCTAGAGTGTATTAAGCACACGTATCCTTGGGAGAGAGACTGCTTGGGCATTAGTGGTTGGCAGGGAGAAGCTGAAAGGGGCCACCGCTGCCAAAAACTGGGCATTAAGATAGGGTAGAGCAGGGTTTTCATTCACAGCTGTGTATGCAAGACTTCTAGGGAGCTTTTAGAACAAACACAGAGTGGATGCCCGAGTCCCCACCCCGAAGACTCGAATTCATTCGGTCTGGGTTGGAAACTCCGCCTCAGTGTTGCAAAAGCCCACCACAGTTCTCATGTGCAGCCAGGTGAAGGGGAGAGTGAGACTTGGGAAACTTCTTCCGGTGAGTCCCCACTTACCATAAAGCAGCGCGGCGGCCCACAGTTAGGCCCATGACCCGTGGGGTCACACAGACCCAGGGTTAGGTTCTAGCTTGGTGCTCGACCGGGTGACTTTTGGCAAGTTATCTGATTTCCCTACATCTCAGTTTCTTCCCTCTGTAGAAAGGCTATGATAAAAACGATGCTGACTTCAGCTGGTTGTTGGAAAGATTAAACGTGTGAAGACATGCACGAGGTTCTGCCTGGTGCTCCAGTGCCGGGTCCCTAACAGCATCTAGATTCGCAGTCTCTCGGAAGGGGCGCAGGGTTGAGGCTCACCTGAGGGCATTCAGCAGCCCCTCCACACTGTCCGGGGCCTGTTCCTTCAAAACCTTTATGCAGCCTTTCATCTAGGAGGAGAAAGCACCGCATTTTGTTAATACTACAGCAATTGCGTCCATGATAGTATCTGTTCAAACAACCATGTGTGCATGATCAGATCACATTACTTCTGCCTGGAGAAATCACACACAGAAACGACCAGCAGACCTTCCTAGTCCCTCACGTTAGCGAGAGGTCGCTTCTGGGCACTTCTAGAAGTTGTGTATCACTTCTCACACTCTACTGCCATTGAATGTTTCACGTGTGTGGCATTGAGGCTGTGACCCTGGCATTGAGGCTGTGATCTTGGCATTGAGGCCGTGATCCTGGCATCGAGGCCGTGATCCTGGCTCGCACTCCAGAGCCACATGCAGGGCATTCCTCTCAGTGGTTGCTCGGTGCAGACTGACTGCCTGAAGGACAAACCTGATGATTTTTCTGCCATCCCACTTTCCAGGGTGCTTTTCCTCCTTTAGCTGATGGACTGGCAAACACTTAATTTTTTTTCTTTGCTTTCTTTTTCTCTTTTTTTGAAAGGACACAGCTAAAGACCAACACCAGGAGGCCTCATCTCACCTCATGACCTTCACCAGGTAGAAGTAACCACCACCTCTTTGTGTTCCTAATAGTAGGCTGGCATTTATCAGGGAGCCTTGGAGACTGAAGCACCCAGATCAATCTGTCTCCCTCACTAGATCAGGGGAGGACTGGTGAAGGCCACAGGTTAAGAATGTGCGTGCTTGGAGGCAGGCTCCTTGGGGTTCCTCCATTCTTGCGTTATTTAGTACCTGCGTGGACCTACACAAGTTTTTGGTCTTTTTGTGTGCCCTTGGAATATAATTTATTCATAATTTGGGAAGTATAAGAAAGATACATATATAGAGATCACATTCCATTATGCATAGCCTAAAATTTTTTTTGACAAAGGAAGTATCTCCCTGCACAAAATACAATCACTCATCTTCAACTCAGATGTTCACACTCTGTATTAAATTTGGGGAGACTAAGGAGCTCTTTTATAATGGTTTCTTATATTTTCTGTGGGTATGCTTCTGGTATGTAGGAAGCTTTACCTTACAGCCTAATGGACCCTGATAGCTTGATGGACGTAGCCAGAAGCACAGGGTTGAGAATCATTTGGGAGTCACATCTAGGCTCATCAGGAAAGAAATGCCATGGGCAATCAGAGATGTCTGTCACGGGTGCAGGGTGGGGGTAGGCTACAAACATGCCAGGTATGTGTCACTTGCAAGGATGGAATCAAGCTCAGGGATGCACAGATTTGGTCCCTCTCCCAGTGGACTTCATGGTCTAGTGGAAGAAGGGAGAGGAATAGCTCATCAGCAGTGTGAAAAGTGTTCTTGTAAAACATGCCTGAAGAGCAATGATGACTTGAAAAGGGGAGAAGAGCAGTAGCTGCTCTTTGGGAATTTCTAGTTCTGTCTCAGCCTGATTATAAAGCCTTGGGTGTGAATACGACCCAGCCAGGGATGTAGTCGGGCCCAGATCCAGTGAGAGTTTAATAGCATGTTAAGGAGTTGGCAGGCCTTTGCCGGTAGAAAACACCCCTGGCAGGTGTTAAACAATCTAGCAATGTCATCAATATAGGAAGGGATCAGAAGGATGCAAGTCTAAGGATGGAAGGGTCAGTGAGGGCCCCTGAGGCTATCGAACGTGAGAGCAGCAGTGACATGGAGAATCATGGGGAGGCAGGAGTATGGATCCGAGGTCCGTCCAGTCCACGGGACCCGGTGACTGATAAGATATGGGGGCAAAGAAGAGGAAGGAAAATAATTCCAGGCTCCAAGGGTCAATTCCTGGTTTCCAGCTTAGATGTCGGGTCAGAAGATGATGAAACACCTGAGGCAGGAACCCAGGAGAAAAGCAGGTTTGTAAGGGAAAGGATTGTCTTTGATTTGGTGCCGGCCATGCTTCATGTGTCCAGAGGAGGTCGGGTCTGGAATTCTTGGTGAGCTTTGGGCTGGAGACTGGGGTTAAGGAGTGATTCCTTATCAGATTATTACAGAAGTCTAAGGAAATCAGCAGAAAACACCACCTCACTTCAGCCTGGCTTCCTGGAACCCAAGGATAGCATCTGTTCTCTCAATGACCCAACCCCTCTGGGCCTCGGAAACTTTTCTCTGATGATTCATGCCTCCAGAAGTACTCTTCCTTCCCTCTTTCTACTTGGGAAAATTCTACCCCTTTCCCAAGATCCACCTCAAACATCACCTTCTGTCTCTCCTCTAAGCGGAATCGGCTTCTCCCTCGTCTGGGTTTCCAGGGCATTTTCTTCGTGAGTGCATATAACAATATGCATCTCAGGGTTTCACAAATAAATGCTTGTCTTTTCACAGTTGATGATATCCTAAGGATTTATAAACCCAGTGCAGGTAGCTGCTGGCTTAGCAGCAGACTGGCATCTGAAGGAGCTCCTTTATGTCATCAAAGAAAATGGCCCATGTTGAACACATGTTGCGTTAGGTAAATCTGAAACTTTCTCGGAGAAACATGCAGACTTCAGTAGGAACAAAGCTTTCTTAGTGAGATCGAAGAACAAATACATTTCATGAAGACTATGTGTGGTTAGATTTAACATTATATCATATTTACGACCTCACCAGACTCAGTAAATGACAAGCAAGGACAAGCTATTTAAAGGTTAGGGTTACAAGACATAATTGTACCTAGTATATTTTTATTTTTTGACTCTGTGACAAGTTACCAAATGGCACTGGTAAATGAGAATGTCCCGTGAGTTACCACGTAATAAACTCCATCCACATTCAAATGATATTCATGGAGTTATTAAGAGTTATTTATACTTAGTCCATAGTATAAAAAATGTTAAAGCCTCACAAAGAATACAGTAAAAATATTTATTGGTATGAAAAAAAATCCATGCTATACTGTTATGCAAATAAATGTTTTAAAAGAGCATTTATAGCAGGGTGCTAATTTGTTAGGTACACACATGCATCTACACAAACATCCATATAAAAAGAAGGGACGAAGATATGTTGCCATATCGACAATGGTCATCTGTCTGTGGTAAGGTTACTACAGATACATTTAACATTCTGTATTTTGATTTCCTAGATTTTCCTAATTTTTTATACTAAACACTTTTTTTCTTGGCAAACACAAATCACTGCCCTAAAAATAATACTCTATGAAGACCCATGACTAGCTGTGCTAGGAGGCGAGAACTGCAAAATGAGTAACCCAAGTTGCATTTCTAACTGATAAATTTCCTTACATCCTTCTGACTCGTGGTCCCTCTGGGCATGAGGACTTTCTGTCGGCACAGCACTAAAGCATCAGAGATGCTGCTCTGTGCAGTTGAGTAGAAACAGAGTGTGCTGCCCAAACTTAGCATTATCAGAATAAGTTAATACCAAGAGGTCCCATTCTGCCCTTAAAAGGCTTTATATGTATTTTTTTGGTTTATTTATTTGGTGGGGGAGGGAAGTAAAGAGAGAGAGAAAGAGAGAGAGAGAGAGAGAGAGGGAGAGAGAATCCCAAGCAGACTCTGTGCTGTCAGCACAGAGCTCGATGTGGAGCTCAAACTCACGAACATGTGATCGTGACCTGAGCTGAAATCAAGAGTTGGATGCTTAACCGACTGAGCCTCCCAGGTGCCCCCGAAAGGCTTTACATTAACACATGAGATACACTATTGGGTTGATGCTGCAGACAGAAAATCCAGAATGCTAAGTGCTCTGGGGCCAGAGGAGAAGGGAGGTTCTGAGCATGCAGGGCACAAGAGATGTGCTCCTGGATGAGGTGACATTCGTGGAGTGTCTTAAAAGAATCCCCACATCAGAAAGAAGGGACGGCATTCTGGGCAGGGCAAAGGGCTCAAGTATATCCCGATGACAAGAAAAGGCATGGCATTTGGGTGAAGCCACCAGTTGGGGGCGGCAGGACAGGAAGTTGGAATACTGTTTGAAATGTGACCATATCTTGCCATGTCTTGCAATCCAGGATCTCCCAATGCCGCGAACTTTAAGATGCCTATAACATATAAAAATATATTCATATGGCACATCGGATACGTTGAAGGGGAAGTTTGCAGCTAAGTGACTATTCATCTGCTCAGCTCCTCTACCGGCTGAGGGGATTAGTGTCTCTGTGCTTCTGCTGTGCTTTTTGATCGGATGTCTGGCTGTAAGCACATGAAAAAGATTGGGCTTCTTGCTATGAGGACGGCTGCCACGAGGGGGTTTGCCCCTTGGGAGAGATCCCTCTCAACGGGGAACGGAGAGAGAGAGAGAGAAGCAAGGTCTGTTGTGCAACACTCACGAGCTCTTATTTAGAAAGCAGAGTTCATAACTATTCTTACATCGATCTTGGATGTCTTGCAGAAAGCTCCCACGGGATGGACGTGGTCATAGAGGATGATTACTCCCACCATCACCCTCATGCAGAACATCAGCGTTTCTTCGCTTGTAAACCTACTCCTGTACTCCCTGGAAGAGAGAAGAAATGGCAGCTGTGTTTCTTCTTGCCAGAGCACGTTCATTTCTGGCTACTTTAGACTCCTCCAATCATCTCTTGAGAGCAATCCCATACCTGCAACAACCAGGTTAATACGCTCTTAAAGAAACCCATGATGATCATTCTCCTTGAATCTATCCAATCAGCAATTCAGTGTGAAAATAAGGTAAATTAGAGGGCAGTAAATTCTCTCCTCTTCTGCCCTTCAGCGGGCCAGCTCATCACGTACATCACTCCCCCCACCCATCAATCTTGAATATTTTATAGCAGGTCCCTCTGGCTGTCCAAGATTATAGAGAATAATGGCTTCATTATGGAGAGAAAGAATCAGGCTCATTGCTACAGAGCAGCGATCATGTCTCCAGTCAGAGTAACTTCCTTTGTTAAGACACAGGCTGCAGATTGAATTGGATTGGCAAAGATGCGTAAAAGAAATTATGTACCATTCACTGGGCCGGGAGTACTTGTGGAGTGTGAATTTTGTTCACTTACCTTGACAGGGTCCCTGATGATTCAGATAATTCAAGATAATTTTAGAGGCTTTCTTAACATCTCTCTCATTATGAATTAGGCCCACAATGAAGATGATTACTATTTCTGTCTTGGAACAAGTCTTAACTTTGGTATAAGTGAAATATTTGAAATTAACACCATCTTACATCTGAACAGAGGATCACATTTTATAAGGTGCTTTTGATGTCTTTGGCCCTCCCAAGCCCTCTACAGCACAGATGACATTATGGGAACTTCATCAGAGGAGGAAACCGAGGCCCACACAAGCCATTTCGCTTGTCTGCCGGCACACAGAAGTAGCTAAAGAGAGAGCTGGAGCCCTGACTTGTGGGTGTGTATCTCCTCATTACTGTGCTGCCTCACCATTAACGACCTCAGCCATTTCGAAAATCTAGCAACTAGTTTAAGCACAAAGAAACTAAGAGAGACAGACAGAGACAGAGAGGGAAGGGAAGGGACAGAATGAGAAGGACAGATGGAGAGAAATCTCCATTATCACCCTTGCCGCGGTCCTACCACCTCTACCCTTTGTTCTAAATCTTCTGTCAAATCTTTTCTCCCACATACTCATAATAATACCCAGTCATTTAGGCCAACCCTCCACGTGGCCCTTCCACATCTGCCACAGCATCTTTGATCTGAGTCACAGTTCTGCCATCTAACAAGCTATGCAGCCTTTGGGAAGTCAGTGAACCAATTTGGACCTCAGCTTCTTCAACTACAAATTGGGGAGACTTACACTTAGCAGCCAGCGTTCTTTGTGAAATGGATTCAGATCATATACATGTCCACGTTAACGTGTTGACCCAAATGTCACCATCGTCGTCACCATCATAATCGTCAACATATTAACAGGCCCTCTCTAGGTGAACCCTGACCATGAATCCACCACCGATGGAACTTACGGTGTTTCCAGCATGACTTTACAAACACTTGTCATCGTACTGAGGCAGTCTGTGGTGTTCTCTATTGGCAGGGTTTTGTTCTAAGAGGGAGACACAGAAGGAGGTTAGTCCTGCTAGCAGCTTTTACGTGTAATTCAGAAAAAAGGACCTCGGTGCGTAGGTTCACTCACTTCAGAGACAAAGTGCATGGTGGCGTTGCTGAGGGTTTTCAGCATTGGCGTGGCTTCTGCGTAGAAGAGGGACATTCGATTGGCCATCTCATTATTGACTTCATTCTCAATGTCTAGCTGATGAAAGTTAAGAAGAGAATATGCAATTGATAAACAGATGGTCAAAAATCCCGACACGATGTCTGCTGGAAAGGGAATCACAGAAGAGGGCTGGCTTCTCCCTGTGCCCTGCCTGAAGCAGAAATCAGAGGAAGACATGGGGAATGGGCACACACAGACCGGGGGACCCAGGGGCTCACATGCATGTTGTTGATGCGGTTGCGACTTATCGTCCTTCTGTAGTAGCTGAAGTCATTCTGAATGGCCGGGTTCCTCATCTGAAATTCAGAAGAGAGGAAAGAAGGTCATCTCTCCACATCAGATGGGGGATGCGCATTAGGAGCCCAGACACCAGACTATATAAACATAATAGGACGTCTCTTGGTTGTAACAGTCAAAGCAACTTCTGGTTAAAAATAAATACTCAGAGGGGTGCCCGGGTGGCTCAGTCAGTTGGGCGACCAACTTCAGCTCAGGTCACGATCTCCTAGCTCGTGGGTTTGAGCCCCGCATCAGGCTCTGTGCTGACAGCTCGGAGCCTGGAGCCTGCTTCGGATTCTGTGTCTCCTCTCTGTCCCTCCCCTGCTCACACACTGTCTCTCACAAAAAACTATACATTTAAGACAATTTTTTAAAATCCTCAGAGCCTTATTATTTTATCGTATGGCTACAAGCTAGATTTCAGGGAAAGAATCCTTGTTCTCCATCAAGATGGAGTCCTTCTCCACTTGAAAAGGATTCTTCTTATTGAATTTGGCAGATTTTGAATTTCTGTTTACAAACCACCGACCTACATCACTTTTACTGTAAAGAAGGCAAATTCTCAGCTTACATGTCTCTGTAGGGAAGGAGACACCTCTTACTCACTGATTCCCCACCCCACGGCATTAGCAGAGTGCCTGTACACGGTAGGTACTCAGGACAAGTTTGTTAAATTGTCTGAGCGTGTGCGGTCTAACCTTGAGCTCATCAAATCGAAGGGTAAAATGAAGAATTTCCGCAAACTCCTTCGCCAGGGCCTGCTCCCTCTCCAGGTGTTGGGTCGGTGTGTAGGGCGGACAGGTCAGAGATTCTAATAAACTCTGAAGAGCTTTTTCTGAAAGTCAAAGTGAGTAATACACATTTGAGGTGGCCCACGGAGATTCTTCAAAAAGCATAGTTCTTAGGTCCTGCAGACATTCTCAGAGATAACCTTTCTTCTCCATGCCTTTTGCCATAACTGTGTGCAGGGTGATGTGTGTGGATAAGAAGAGGGAGCCCATCATGCCTGAGCAGACTGCCTCCCCTGCGACCCCCAGGGCCACGCAGATTCATCCGAGTCTCTCAAAGCTGAACTCTCTAGTGTGCACAGTGCTAACTCCTGCCACTGTTCAGAAACCACAGCTATGTGTTTTTGGATCATGTGTAGGAGAGAGCCTTTCATGACAGGGGAGGAGATGAGGTGGCCCAGAAAACATGGCTAGATAACCTGTACTGCAGGGAAAGACTTTGGGTCCCTTTCCAGCTCGTCTCTGCCCCTATACTCCAACCTGATCCAGGGGAGCCTTCCTGCAAACCCATTGTGATACCGACCTCCATTATTGTCCCCAAAACAGTCTCACTAAATCCTCTTGTCCATTTCCAAACATTCCCTCCAGTTTTTCCTTCAACGTATATCTAACAATGCCAAGTCGTTTAACCAATCCTTGACAGCAAGGGTTGGAACCAAACTGTGGCACACAGGCCAAATCTGGCCCACTGTCAACTTTTGCAAATAAAGTTTTATTAAAACACAGTCACACTTTGTTTCTGTTCCTTAATGTGTGGACCATGGCTACTAATGTCCTACAATGGCAGAGTTGAGCAGGTGCAACAAAGATAGGCGGGCCCAGGAGCCTAAAAGATTTACCATCCGCTCTTTACAGTAAAGTTTGCGGGCACCTGATCTACGGTTTTTAATGGTCTTTTACAGCATCTTTACAAGGACATCTCGTGCCGTTTCCGTTTATGGGAATGCCTGGCCTTCTGAGTCAGCCGGTTCTACCTTGGTGGTATCTTTTTCCTTCTGTTAAAAATCTGGCTCATTAAGATTTCAGTTCATGGGGTCTAGATACACACTTTGAAGAAACAGAAAAAGGAAACAGAAGAAGCTATCTGAGAGTCTTCAGAGGCTCTCTGTTCTTACAAAACTGTTTTAGCTCATTCAACCACTTCCTTTGGGTCTTAGCTTCAAGTTCTCTCGACACCATGGCTATTATTCTCCCCCAATTTTTTTATTTCTCTGTTTAACTCTTAAAATATGGCATTCACTTACAGAAAAAGTAAAGTAGAACATGACTACCCCTTTCTTCTTTCTAGATATATTACATTAACTGATGGAACCTCAGAGAGCTGTATCCTGGGGGGAGTGGTTATATCACATAGGTGGACACATCAAGCTTCCTGTCAACCAGACTTGACTTTACTCTTGCTTCTGCAAAGCCATTCTGAACCTGTACAGGTTGCTTTTAAGGCTAAAGAGCGGAATGTTGTTTGTTTTTCCTGTGTTTTACTATATTAAATTTATCACATGACTCTAACCAATCAAGTTCTTTTTTGGATTAGCCGGTGATCTGTTTGTTTCAACTCCCCTGTCATTTAGAAATGTGGTCAGACCACAACAAAACTGTTACGAGTGAGACTTAGCTGAGAACAAGACTAGAGGGACACCCAGGAGCAGAGACACCCCCAATGTGCCGAGAACCTCAGAGGAAGGAACGCTGAGATGAATTTAAGGGAATGAAAACCACACGTGTTGTTGTCCATGAGTGGCCTCTCCTAAGACATTGCAGATGGATGTGGGACATCTCTCAGGTCACTGAGCTAGCTCTTCCTGCTTCTTTCTCAAACTCTGTAACATAACATAGCTCCGTCACACACAGGATAAAAACTACACGTACATACTTACCTAGCCTTATGGAAAATTCATAAAATCTCTTTAGCCTCACAACCAGAGGACACACTGCATTCCAAGCTTTTTCTTGAAGCTGGATGTCGTTGGGATTTTGAATCGCCTACAAAAACGCGACAGAATTGTCTGTTTAAAAAAGAAGCAATAGCCTCCACATCAAAATGCCTCAAGACTGAGAAAGTATGGTAGTTGAAGAAAAACACAAGTCCTGATCTATTTTGCTAGTGTGCTCTTAAATTGACATCGGTTCACGGGACTGTCCTCCAAGATGCTCAGTTAGAATGAGATTTTAGCACTTGACCATAATGCAAACGACCCTACAATCAGATCCTATATCATCTTACTTTCTCTTACTTTAAATGCAAAAAAAAAAAAAAAAAAAAAAAAAAAAAAAACCATGCAAATCTGACTGGAAGCAATTCAGCCTTCCTCCATCACATTTTGATTCTACTAAAGTCAAGCCAGTGCTTATTAGGAAGTGCAGGTCCTGAAGATGTCTTTCTTTCTCTACGATACATATTACGTTCCTTCCGTTCTGTGATGTTACCTAAATTACCTAAATTAATGGGGACCACGACGTAGAATAACCACCTTTGAGAAGCTGTCACTTTCTTAGAAATGCTGTTTTGTCTGGGTTGCAGCAGCTTAAGGACTAGAGCGTTAGTGGTGTTTTTTCCAGAAGGATGGCAGCAGTGGCTGTAAATGTGTGTGTTAAGTGAGCATGTGTGCACATTTGTGTATGTGTTCATGCTGCCACAAAGCTAATTATTTCACATAAAAGGAGTATCAAGTTTCTTGCCTTTAAGGCATTATGCAGCCTTAAAAGCCATGTTGGCAATTTTGTTTTGGTTGTTGTTTTTCAGGTATTTATTTATTTTTTTTAATCTCAAGTCATTGCAAGATGATAGACCTACAGGCTACTTAAAGCAAGGCAGCTCATGGCGGTTGTTTCTGATACTGTGGAACCTGCCAAAACTCTTACAAAATGCTGGAAGTCTGTGCAAACCCAGACCTCATGACTTATGCTTCAACTGTTGTCCATAGGCTTTGTATGGACGTTTCCCTTAAATGAAGTAATATACCGATCTATCGTTGTTTAAACGTCAGTCCTGTGATAACAAATGTATGATGGAGAAAAGAATGGCTAATATTTTACACGGTCTACCGCACCGTGTGTTCAGATTAATGTACTAGAATAAAAGGGGCCATTCATACTTTTTTAAAAAACACATTACCCTCCTTGTTCTTCCTAGTACACTAGGAAATACTAGGGCTATTACTTAATCTTGCTGGGTGTGTGTGCGTGTGTGGGTTTCCCTTCTCCTCCGAGGGTGCTGTCAGCTCAGTGTTATCATTGGCATACATCTCGGATCTCTGGCCCCGCGCCCTTGTAAGCTTGCAGGTCTGCGAGGATGCTCTCAGAATCCTGGAGGACGGCGCTGATCTGGTTCCATATTTCCCTCTCTCCTTCCGTGGGCTGGGCATCTGAGCAGAAGGGAAACCAAAAGACACAGAGGGCTTGTGTTTACAGACAGCTTGGGAAGAAGATTAGCATTCAGTCTACCTGATAGACAGTCCTATTTGATTCCTACAGGTTTGGTCTTTACTCGTTGACATAATAAGCTGCTAGGAAAGGAAACTAACACGATTTCTGTATGTTACTTAGTTCGAAACAGTCATCGGTCTCTCTGCGCACGTCAAACCAAGCATGTTGGAATCACTGCGGGTACTGTATGTGTTTGTGTAGAACATGCTTTTTGCACACCGATTATCATGTGCCAAGCAGTTAACTGGATGACAGAAGAAATAAATCTTGTTTTTTGGGCTCCACATTTAATAGGAGAAGCTACTGAATATTTCTGTTCTGACTAAAAGCCTGTGAATCTGAGTACAGACGGGAAAAGCAGTCCCCCTTACATTTCCACATAAAAAATAAGCTTAAAATATTAGATAATCCTTCAGAGCCATGACGGAGATGTATCTTTCTGGAACACAATGACACGGAGAAAGCATTGAGACTTCCCATTGAACATGAACTCAAGAAGTACAGGAGCTTTTTTTTTTTTAAAGACACCTGTACTGTTCATCTTTGGTCTTGACTGTAAATGCTACTCACAAGAATAAGTGACACATTCAGGCTTACATAAATGAAGAGCATATTCTGATAACCACAGAAGCATTTCCCTTAGCTCTAAATTCCCACTTGATTACATTCCTGTAGGTAATACATGTTCTTGTCCCTTTGAGTATTTTGCGGGGGTTGGTGGGTGCATTTTGGTGGTAAATCTCACAATACCTATAAAATAGGTTGCTTGCCTGGGCTAGTGAGGAAAGGAGCCTCCATCCCAAACAAAGGCATTGCTTGTCGAAGGGGGATAGATGTCACCTCTTAAAAATTTGTTTTCAAAAATCCCAGTCCTAAGGTAGTGAATTCTCTCAGGAGACCCCACTCATGAAAGGGTAAGTTAGAGTTATGTTTGTTATAACATTCCCCAGATCAAATCCCAGTTTTGACAAGTCTCGGTGGGAGCACCAAGGGCTGATCCTGAGAAAGGTAATAATTCACAGGTGTGACTCTGGGAGTATAAGAGACAGAATTCCTGAGCTAGGTGACATTGAGGTAAGGTGCTGACCATGCCGACGGGGCTTACAGGAGGGCTGAGTATCAGAGTAAGGGTTGGGCCAGATGCGGCTGCTTCTGCCTCAGCCGCCACCTGCTGGACCTACACTAATCTGAGGCCAGAGCTTTGAGAATAGATGCCCATTTTTAGATCAGTTTCCTTACCATGTCTTGCTAAGACCTAAGAGATTGGTAGAGTTACCTGGGAAATGAAGGGTGAAACTCATCAGAGTATGAGAGTTCTCTTTAGAAAGAAAAATCCCAGGTCCCTATAGACTATTCGGATATTTTGCAAACTCTGCCTTTTAGGAAGGAGATGGATTTCAAGGAGAGAAGGGGTAAGGACTGAAGTGCACGTGCACCAGGATTCAGAGAAGGAAAAGACAAGTGTGGTGTGGGAGGAGAGACAATCACTCAGTATAAAAGATGGGCTCGAGCTGGCTGGCTGGAAGGCCGAGGGGAGTGCGACCTGAAGAACATGACAGAGATCTGGCAGGTTATGGTACAGAGCCTAGCCTGGGAGGCAGAGGGGCAAGAGGAAACGTGCTATTCCTTTATCCTTTTCTGCCCTTCCACTGTTTCCATAAAATTCTTTGGTGCGATGATATGCACGTTATTAATCACTTTGTAGGCTATCCTTTCCTGCTTCCCCAAACTTTTCTCAAAGGATGTCCTAAAGAGAAACCATTAAAACCTCATGAGCTAGGACGCCTGTCACTGAAGACAGCATTTCAGTGAACAGAATTGCAGGCCAATATCTGAGTAAGAAGAAAGTCAAGGGAGAGAGCCATGCGACAAAAATGCAGCACAGAGGTCCCAGAAAACAAGGAAAAAACAAAAGCTCATTCCCTCCAACCCTCTCCTCCTTTGGATGAATAAACTGAAAAATCATCAGCCAAAAAAGGCAATTTCCTAGAAAGAGAGAGAGATATTTGAAGAGGAAGAAAAGAAAAATAGGCTGTGACCAAGATTCTGAGGGGTGAGTCTCTTTGAATGTAATTAGAAAGCAGTGTGTAAAGAAGGCGCTTGGAGACCAGAAAAGGAAGCCTTCTGAACTTGGCTGTCACGGTGACTCCATCTCAGCAAATCACCCCTTGCTAAGTTTTAGACAAAACCGAATTAAAGGGAAGTGGCTGGAAGAAGACAGCCGGACAAACACAAAAACCCATTCTTCTGGTGATTAACACAAAAGGAGAAAATTTTCAGTCAGTTTTTGAAAACAGAAGCCTTTCTTAGGCGCTTCAAAAAGACTATTTCTAATAGCGCAGCCCCAAAGGGGTCCTGGCTGCAGACGGGCAAGCTTCACTCTCACTCCCAAGTGAAGGGAATCTTGCTGATCCAACTCAACACTGACCTTGATGTGACCATAAAGAGCTGGACGAACAACTTGGGGTGGTGTCACCTCTCTCTCAGAGGCGGCAGATTTGGGGCTTCAGTGAAGCAGGTTCCATCATGCAGTAACCCTCTCCCGGCACCGCAGTGACCTATGAAACAGGACCCCCGGTCACAGCCTCTCTCTCTGGGGAGATGTTTCTTTTGGCAGATGTCCTGGTGTCTTCATGAAAAACGTTTCTCATATGGCCCCATTTAGCAGGGGTGGGGTGGGATGGGAGAAATCCAATCCATCAGCCCTTCTTCATCCTGACTTAGAAATGTGCCGGCTCATTTTCTTCCATAATTTGTTGGTCTTAGTGGATGCCCTCTTTTTTTTCTCCTTCCCCTGTCATGGAACCGAAGTCCCCTCTTTCAGCTAACAATGAGGCCCTTGATGCTGGCAGCATGGTCCCTACCTTCTGGGGACTCAAACCACACGTGGGGTCAACTTCCAGGGTGGAGAGTACAGACTGGGAGAAGCTCTAATCTGTGTATTTTGCTTTTTCAAATAGAAAGAGGACGGTGTAACCCTAAGTGACATTCGGCCTCGGCTCATATACCTATGGAAGTTCATGATTCGTTCTACTTTGATCCCCCGGCTAAGTGATTAGACAGCCAGGACTAATGAACAAGAATCTGATCCATTAGGCTGCGGGACTCTGGCCTTATTTGTTTCATTAAACCTCCAGGACCTAGTGCGATGCCTGGTACATAATGTCTGCTCAAGAAAGATTTGCTGATTCAAAGAACTGAATGAATGATTTATCACTCACACTATGTCTTATGACGACTTTTCTGCTTGTCTTTGTATTTGGCGATCTTTGGAGACAGAGTCTATATTCTTATTCTCGGTGCCTCCATATGTCCTACCCATTGGAGACATCAGTGCGCATGTCATGACTCAATAAATAAATGAGGACGTTGACCAGGCGGTAGAGAATGTGAGTGTTGGGAAGCAGTAAAAGAAGTGAAGATCCTGTTACTTCTGGATCCTCTCCTCTGTCTCTTCTTCCCAAATGGCATCTATACTGTTACCTCTCTCTCACTGTTATTGTTTATCTATCTATACCTATATCATCTATATCTATCTATATCTATATCTGTATCATCTATATCTATACCCATATCATCTATACCCATATATAACATATATATCTCTATCTCTATCTCTATCTCTATCTCTATCTATATCTCTATATACCTCTATCTCTATCTCTATCTCTGTCTCTATATCCATCTACCTACAATCAAATTGGCTGTTCGTACTTTCATTAACCCTTGTGTTTTTAAATCAGCCATCATTTAGCTACAGCCTCAATGTCTCTTCAGCGTGGTTAATACACTATTAGGATATTTGTTGAGTGAAAAACCGCACTGAAGTTGACCATCCCAAGTTTAAGGCTGTTATCACTTGTTTTCCAGAATATCCCTTTAAGAGGCTTTGGGGTCTCCATATTCAGATTCAGTTGGTACCCATGTTTTAAAAATGTATGGTGTCTTCAGATGTCAAAGAGCAACATCTTGCAAAATTGGTGATTGAAAAGGTCTGCTGATACTCAACCTACCAGCCACCTCCTAAAGCACTTGCTGAGTGAACAGGAACTCTGAATTATGGGTTTTTTCTATTTTTAACACAAAGATTGACCTTTTGTCAAAGGTACACACACGTGCATATGCCCACCAATAACACTATCGATGGAAATGAGTCCTTATTGTCAGTGGTAGCCGGTGAATCTCTCGGTGATGTTTCTTCCGAGAATCACACTCTAAAATTCTAATCATTGTCAGTTATTTCATTGCCATTGAGAAGAATAGTTACATCAGGCTGGGCTGCTCTAGTCTAACAATAAAGCTGTTAAAAAAAAACCCTGTGATTTACACAGGCAATTTCAGAAACCAATACTTTGAGGGGCCCTGGAACAAGCCTATCCAGGCCATTCCCCAGGGAATGATTTAAACCCCTGTTCTGGACTTGCTATTGTGGAAGGTATGAAAATGTATCATGTGCACTGTGACCTTGAATACATTGTCAAGAAACCACTGAATTCCAAGTGCCTAGAATTTTTAATGGAAAAATACCCTCTATCAATGAAGACAGTGAAGCAGTATTCATTTTGTTTACAGGGGATCTATTTATCCTCCTCGGGCTCAATTTGCTAGTAATTATGGATATTAACAGCCAGGATTCTGGTGTCACCGGGGTCAGGTGGAGGCTTTGCCATGGAGGACTGTGATGTTTACTGAGAGCAGAATGCCTAACATTCCACCGTGTGGATGGAGAGGAAGGTGGCTGAGTGCTATGCTTGTCAGGAAGGAACATCTTTGGTGAACATACCCCAGGGCACAAACCAGGCTGTCAAATCAAAGTGTTCTTATCTTTGTAAATCAGCCAACAACACACTCTGTCTTCACAAGCATCGGGAACACACATACCTTCTCTTAACAACCTATTCAGGACTGTATGGAAAATCTGATAGAGAATCAAACAAATCAACTGAAGATAATGTGAGTAGAAGACACAATTTATTTGGAGATGTCTTTGGCTTTGAAGGAAGCTCTGGCCTTTCATCAATAGGATATATTGCTATCTCTGCACCTCGCCAGCTGTTGTATAAACAGTGAAGAAAGGTACAGCACAAAGATTTGCCAAAACCGTAGATTAAATCCATAGCTCTTCTTTTCCACCACGTCCTTACTTCTCTGCCCCTCGCCCCTTCAGGATAAACGAAGATACACAGCTAATTATCTATGATTAACATTTGGGGATATAAAGCAGTAATGATTTACAGCAGAATGCTAACTGCTTACAGAAACCCCATAAAATTGCAAAGATCCATTGGAAAATGTGTGTAACTGGGCTGACATATTTATTTGTAGAGGAACATTAGTCGTCCGGCACCAGAGCCCAGAGCCCTCTCCTACGGAATTTCCGATGAGGTCCTGTATAAAGCAGGAAGGGTTGAAGCTTGAAGGCTCATCTACTTCAGCTCCATGCAGTGGGACCCCTGTGATGTCACAGGAGGAGGGAACTCAGAGGACAGAGATTTTTGAGCCTTAGTTCCTACTGTCACTTTCGCCACTCACTGCATATGAGACCTCAGGGCCAATCAGTTCATCTTTCTGGTTCTCAGGTTACTTCTTGGTAAAAGGAAGGACATTGACAAAAGCCCTGTCCCCTCTCTAACTGGTCTTGTTGGGATTATGACCTGCAGACGCGCAGAAGGATGCTGACAAAGATATAAAGCATTTAAAAAGCAAAAGAGCTGGGGCGCCTGGGTGGCGCAGTCGGTTAAGCATCCGACTTCAGCCAGGTCACGATCTCGCGGTCCGCGAGTTTGAGCCCCGCATCGGGCTCTGGGCTGGTGGCTCAGAGCCTGGAGCCTGTTTCCGATTCTGTGTCTCCCTCTCTCTCTGCCCCTCCCCCATTCATGCTCTGTCTCTCTCTGTCCCAAAAATAAATAAACGTTGAAAAAAAAAATTTAAAAAGCAAAAGTGCTAGAGATTTCATGAATTGAATGACCGGATTTCTATGTTGGCATAAATAAATTGCTTTCTAGGTCTGCTCTGTTGGTTTTTGTTTGCTTGCTTCGCTTTTAAAGTGACCAGGAACATCTCCTATCTTCCCCCCTTTCCTCTCCCCAAATTATCTAGCCTCTTCTGAACAGCCTTAGCAGAAGTGAGGGTACCAGAGATGGAGATGTGAAACAAGAGCTCAGTAGTGGCAGGGGGTAGCCTGCATCAGCAAAATCATCACAGATGAGCAGCTAATCTGACATCCCTCCTCGTTTTGAAAAGTAGGAGACCATAGTCCCAATAGAGCAAAATATTCAGAGCCTTTCTGAGAGTATAATGGTTCGGAGGCTTTAGAATTGCCTTCCCAACTACCCCCACCCCCACCCCCACCCCATGACCACTGTTATTGCTCTTGGTATGCTCTTAAAGGTGGGTTTGTCTTCTAAGAAAATCATTTCTCAGTTACCGCCTGCCAAGAAACATTTCTGCAGCTCAGCCCGAGACTTCCTGTATTTTCTCTTTTGGCTGGCCCGTCACCTGCTCTCCATTCTTCCAGGTAGGTTTCTGTATGACCTGTCCTATTACTGTCTATCCAGTGCATCTGCATCTTCTCTCCTCAGGAAAATTATAATAGTTTTTGAAGAAGCGGGCATGTTCTCCCAATGTTCCTATATTTATATGCCCTATGTCATCCCTCCACGCCTCTCTGCCTCCTAAGATCTCATCCCCACTCCTCTTGTTCCTCCTGACGCAGGAGATGCGCCGCATATAATTACTGAATTAGCATCAATAAAAAAAAAAAATCAAAGTTCCTAAGCTTAGACTTCAGGCCCAGCTCTCTGCTGGACACCGGATATGCAGTGATAGAAACATAAGATACCATCCAAATCTTCTCTGCTGGGAAGTTCTTCATGCTGAAGTGAAATGAAAGCAAAGACACCTAGTTATGTAAGAAGGAATTGGAGGGCGCCGGAACAAGTAAATATGTCAGTCAATACAAAAGATCTATTTAAATTACGCACACACACGTGCGTGCACACACATATGTGCACGTGTGCGCGTGCACACACACACACACACACACACACTATTGAGAGTTTAAAATATAAGGAAAAACACCACCACCACACATGGCAAGTGGGGAGTGCATAGCAGATGTCGAAGCAAAACATAAAAGGCACAAGGGTGGAGAGAGGGTGATCGGATATGCTGTGACAAGATTATTGAATTCTTTATGAAATGAAGAAGACATTTTGAAGACAGATTGCAGTAACTTAAAGATGTATATTATAATCTCTACAACAAGCCCTAAGAGGCAGAACTAAAAAGCCAACAGAGAAGATAAATGAGAGTACCGAAATTATTCTATTTCATCAATCATGTTTGAAAAGATTCCGAGAAAAACAAAGAGCAAATAGAACAAATAGAAATCAACATCAAGACAGGCTCAAGTACAAACATTAATTAAATGTAAATGGGCTGCTGACCCCAATGAAAAGGTAGATATTATCAGCATGGATGGACAGCTAGAGCCAACTAGCTTTTGTTGTTGACAAGAAGCACACTGTGAAGGTGAAGGCACAGATCAGATGGGGAAGCATACGCCATACACACCATAAGCATAAAAAAGCTGTTACGGTCAAAATATAAAATGCTTGAAGATACACTTAACAAAAGGTATGCAAGAGCTCTAGTAACTATAAAATACTGCTGAGTGAAATTAAAGAATATCTAAACAAATGGAAAGATATACCATACTCCTAGGTAAGAGAATCAATATCATCTAGATGTCAATTCACCTCAAATTGATCTATGGATTTAATACCATAATAGTCAGGGGCGCCTGGGTAGCTCTGCCGGTTAAGCGTCCCATGCTGACCAAGCATCCCACATGGCTCGGGTCATTATCTCTTGGTTCGTGAGTTTGAGCCCCACACTGGGCTCTGTGCTGACAGCTCAGAGCCTGGAGCCTGCTTTGGATTCTGTGTCTCCCTCTCTCTCTCTGCCCCTCCTCTGCTCATGCTCTGTCTCTGTCTCTCTCTGTCTCGCTCTCGAAAGTAAATAAACATTAAAAAAAATTAATATCATTATAATCAGTATCTCAGCAAGATTATTTTGTAAGAATTGAAAACTTAATTTAAAGTTTATTTAGAAAAGTAAGGGAGCTAGAGTAGTCAAGGCAATCTTGAAAAAGAACAACAAACCTGAAGGACTTACTCTTCTTGACTTTGAGACTTATTATTTGTTATATTTGGGTATTAATTAGTGAAAAGGATCAGTAAAGCAATAAGAGAGAAGAGAAGGCCCAAACATTACAGTTAACTGATTTCTGATAAGGGCATTCAAGCAATCTACTTGTGCTAGAAAAAGCTGATAACACACGAAAAAAAATAAACCTCTCTCACAAAATACACACAAATTAGTTCAAGACTGGCGACTGACCTAATTTAAAGCTTAAGTTTCTAGAACTTCCAGAAGGAAGCAGTAGAATATCTTTAGGCCCGTCGGGTAGGCCATGATTTCTTAAAAAGGATATAGCGTGTCCTTCATACAAAAGAAAACAATCTTCAATCACACTTCATCAAAATTTAAAACTTCTGTTCACACAAAGTCAAGAAAATAAAGAAACGAGGCCCTGAATGAGTGAAAACATTTGCAAGCGATTAACTCCCAGATGATAGGTATCCAGATGTAAGGAAATCCCACAGTTTATTGATACAAAGAAAAAGAAACTCATTAAAAATGGGAAGAAGACCTAAGTGGTCAATATGGTCTAAAAACGCTAAGCAAATATTCCATAAGCATGTGAAAAAGGTTCAACATTATCAGTTACCATGGAAATGCAAATTAGAACCACAAGCGAGAAAACATCCCACAACCACTAGACTAGCTAAAAGGAAAAGGTTGAGGATACTAAGTGTTGGGGAAGGTGTGGAACGTCTGAAGACTAAGCTGCTGGCAAGAATGGAAATGAGTACATCCCATTCGGAAAAATATCTGACACTGTCTTGAAAAGTTGCATAGAACTGACCCGGCAAATCTACTCTTAGGTATGGTAATACAAGAGAAATGATGCCCACGAAGATTCTACAAGAACGTTCACAGCATGTTTAGTCATAGTAGCCCAAATCTGGAAGCAGTCTAGGTGTTCATCAACAGGGAATGAACACACAGACTCTCCTACAACAAGAGTATTTAGCAAAAAGGGGGAACAAATTAGCATCACGTAATAACATGGTTGGATAGCAAAAATATTATGTTGAAGGAGAAGAAGATACAAAAAAGCATAGATTGTATAATTCCATTTATATGAAGTCCAAGACCTTATAGATTAGGTAAATTAATCTTCGAGATAGAAATCAGATCTGACCGGTAGTTGTTTCTGGGTGTTTGTCAGGGGCAGGGGATTGTCAGAGAAGAGGCATACTGGAACTCTCTGGAGTGAAACACCCTGTCTTGACAGAGTGTGGTATTTGTCAAAATTGACTGAAATATACACTTAAGACTTGTGCATTTCAGTGCATATAAATTATGCCTCAATAAAAATAACTGTTAAAAAGTGGAACAGTCAGGCAAAGAAGAGAAGTTATCTATTCTGAGCAGATGGAATGGCTTCAGAATTAACCAGAAGCAAGAAATCAGATTTTCCAAAAGATGCTTATTATTATTATTATTATTATTGTAACAGCTTTATCGTGATATAATTTACTCATTCCAAGTATACATTTTAGTGATGTTTAGTATATTGCCATTGTTGTACGACCACCGACATCATTAATTTTAAAACATTTTCTTTATTTCTCAAGAAACTTTGAACCCATTAGCAATTCCCCATTTCTTCCCAACACCCCCAGGTCCAGACAAGCACTAATGAACTTTTTATCTCTGTAGATTTGCCTAATCTAGACATCCCACATAAATGGAATTATGCAATATGTGCTCTTTTGTAACTGTTTTTTTTTAACTTAGCATAATTATTTCAATATATCCATCTATCAGTACTTTACTTTTTATTGCTTAAGAATATT
The DNA here is from genome assembly GCF_014898765.1 of Herpailurus yagouaroundi. Lineage (NCBI taxonomy): Eukaryota > Metazoa > Chordata > Mammalia > Carnivora > Felidae > Herpailurus > Herpailurus yagouaroundi. The sequence continues at coordinate 12,793,906 of NW_024412419.1, forward strand.
TAAGTGGGGCGCCTGGGTGGCGCAGTCAGTTAAGCGTCCGACTTCAGCCAGGTCACGATCTCGCGGTCCGTGAGTTCGAGCCCCACGTCAGGCTCTGGGCTGATGGCTCAGAGCCTGGAGCCTGTTTCCGATTCTGTGTCTCTCTCTCTCTCTGCCCCTCCCCCGTTCATGCTCTGTCTCTCTCTGTCCCAAAAATAAAATAAAATGGTGAAAAAAAAATTAAAAAAAAAAAAAGAATATTTAAGTGAATGGACACATCACAGTTTATTCGCCCATTCATGATTTGATGAGTGCTTGGGTTGTTTCCACTTTTTGGCTATTATAAATAATGTTACTATGAATATTTATGTACAAATTTCTGTGTGGATACATTTCTCTTGGGTATATACCTAGGAGTGGAATCATTGGGTGATAGGGTAACGTTATGTTTAGTGTTTGAGGAAATGCTAAACTGTTTTCCAAGCCATCTGTACCATTTTCCATTCACACCAGCAGTGTATGAGGGTTCCAATTTTTTCACAGCCTCACCAACACTTTTATTTATTTTGAGAGAGACAGAGAGAGTGCAAGTGGGGAAGGTGCAGAGAGAGAGGGAGAATCTCAAACAAACTTCACAGCCCAATGCTGGGCTGTAATTCATGAAATTGTGAAATTGTGACCTGAGCTGAAATCTAGAGTCAGAAGCTCAACCAACTGAGGCACCCAGGCGCCCCACTCATCAACACTTTCTACTCTCTCTCTGGTGAAGTGCTATCTCGTGGTTTTGATTTGCCTTTCCCTCTTGGCTAGTGAATGTTTTTTTTCCTGTGCTTATCTGTCATTTGTTTATCTTTGGAGAAACATCGACTCAATCCCCATGGAATATTTTGGTAGATCAAGTTGTTTACTGAAACAGAGTGTCTTTGAAGCAAGGTGACTTCGCATAGATTTTAGTCTACTTGAACTTTGACCTGTCTTAGAGACCTTCCACTCCAAGGCAGATACTGTATGAAGGACTGAAGAAGTGTGCCATTCTAGAGTCATAGGTGTGATTAACGGCTAACTCTCTACTGCCTATGTGGCAAGGGAAAAACAGGGCAACGAGAACTAAAAGGAGTTTTCTGTGACCAGTTCTGGAGACCTCAGCTCTGGATCTTGGAAAGGTTGCTTGGTTACATCCCCTGTCCCAAACCCGAGGGTGAGTTAATGCCTCATTTGGATGCATTAGTTAAATGTGGTTCCCAAACTGGTTAATCATCAGAACCACCTGGGAGATGTGGGCAAAAGCAGATCCCTGGAACTAGGCCACTGAATCAGAATTTTGGGAGACTTTCAGACCACTATGTAAAAACCATATCTACCAGATGTTTCTAATGATCATTTCAGTCCGGGAATCACTGGAACGATTTCGCTGAAAGGCTAATGTCTGCTGCCCACTTTGGGTGCCATTAACGAGTGGATTCAATTGAACAATCATCAACAGACCTTCAGGCATACGTCTTCTGTACAGTGTCTCCCAAACCGTCACTCATGCAAGATTAGGTTGCATTTTACTCCCCCTCTGTCTCCCAGCCTTCAAAGAAGAAATGGAAATATGACAGTAGAGATGGAAAAGGGGGAAAAAAAAAGTAGTGGGTTGAAAAATAAAACAATAAAAAAGATGTTAAGTGGTTGTGTAGAAATGTGAGCAAAGGGTATAGAACTCACTGCAAAGGTCAGACAAGAATTTAAATTAAATCTACACAACTAGAAAACCTTGGGACAGATGTGTCTAATTTTGTATTATATTTTGACCCAGCTTAATTATATCTATTTGACCCAGTTCAATTATATTCCATCACTGACTTCAAAAAGGATATTCAACACTCAAAGTAGAGGTGCCAAATTCATTTAAGCTGTTGCTACATGCTGTTTGGCCTTCCTTCCTCCCTCCCCTTCTTTCTCCTTAACTGTTTGCAATCCAGCCTCTATACTCAAAGGAATAACTCTTGAATCTGTTTTTCCAGGGGCCACTAGTAGTGGGGTAGTCACTGCCCAACTTGCCATTCCCTTTCCAAGCCTTATCCATCCTGACTACTCTGCAACATGTGAATCCACTTACGTTCCCTCCTTCTTTACTGTCTGTGATCTCCTGACTGCCTCAGTCTAACGTGTTCTATTCCGTTCCTTCACAGGGCCAGCATCTGTTACTGAGGCTTTGTTTGGCGATCAGTGTTCCATGGGGCTAAGTGCTGGGTTGCAAACCTGAGCGGTAGGGTCCAGGCCTAGTTTAGTCTCGGCTTAGTGAGATGTTCTCCTTCCTTAATAGTGTAATCTCTTTTTCCTCTTTTCCAGGAAAAGTCCTCCAACTTAATCAACCTCCCTTGAAGCATGAGTACACCTAACATTCCTGCCTGCCGTGCTCTTGTTGCTTTCTAGTTTTCCCTCAGGGAGTTCAGCTATTCTTTTTTGGTTTTGTTTTTTAATCTTGTTTTAATGTTTATTTATTTTGAAGGAGAGAGACGGAGTATGAGCAGGGGAGGGGAAGAGACAGAGGGAGACACAGAATCTGAAGTGGGCTCCAGGCTCCGAGCCATCAGCACAGAGCCCGATGCAGGGCTCGAAATCAGGAGCTGTGAGATCATGACCTGAGATGAAGTCAGACGCTCAACCGACTGAGCAACCCAGCTCCCCTCAGCTATGCGTTTTGAGGACAAACCCAATCACAGACCCGATTACGGACTGTTAGCCCTGAGCTTCTGCAACCCCTGTGGTCTAGCCCAAGCCAGCCTTCCCTTTCTGCCCACATTTCCTTTCAGCAAGCACGTGCTATTCTCTCTAAATTGGGCTTCTTGTTCTTCAAACATGCCCTTTCCATTCCTATCCCTATTTCCACTGTTGGAAAACTCTTCTCCCTGTATGCCCATAGAAAAATCACTCATTCTTTAAAACCCATTCCAAAGGCCACCTTTTGCTGGAAGACTTCTCTAGTTCCTTCCGTAGTCTTCCGTTTCCTGAAACCAGATGCATTCTTTTTCTCCTTCTTTACTCCCAGGGTGTGGTGTGCCCTTAAGCCCCTTATTTTATCTTGTCTTGAACTATGGGCTGATATTATCTGCAAAGTAGCCTCAGACTCCATTAGGCAATGACTGTCCTTGTTTAGCTCTGTCTCTCTGACATTGTCTGCCTTACATGGATGCTTGTACCCATATTCCACATACCACTACTGAGTTGAGCTGAAATCTACAGACTTAAAGAAAAATCATGACCACAGCTGACCTTTCCTACCCTTCTGGTCCATCATCATTCTGTTTTGAAAATCACCGTTAGGAAATAGGGTTTTCAGGATTAAGAAAAAAGTATTTTTTCCATGAGATGTCTTGGTTCGCAGAGAAATAAGATGTCCTTCCCTAGTCAGAAATGGAGGTTGCTTGTGATAAGCACTTAAGGAGGATAAAAGCCAGAAACCTGTGTTCACGTTCCCATCTTCATAGTGAAGTCACCTTCACTATTGACTTCTGTCCAGTTATTTATCTTTTTAGAGTCTCAGTGAAATACTGTTAACCTTCTCCTTGGGATTGATGAGGAAATAAATAGTTTATATATTTTCTATAAATTGATAGTTTTATATTTTCCTTAAATACTATTGCTCTAGTCCTAATGAGCCACAAGGCATGAGAACCTATTCTACATGTTCCTTGTTGAAGAAATTATTAACATATCTACAAATTGAGTTTCAGTACCATAAGCCACTATCAAAATTCAGGATGTTTAAATGTTTTTGTTTTTGTTTTTGTTTTAGCCACCATGACCTTTTTAAAAATAAGAAAAAGCTAAGGAACTCTTCAAACTACAAGACTGAGCAGACCAGACTACTGGGTCATAAGAAAGAAGGAGAGCAGTCCCTCTGCTATAGCCAGGGGCTGGGGATCCCCTGAGGAATAACCTCAGAACTCTGGTACTCCAGAGAACACCCTTTGAAAACCAGTGCTTTAAATCCCTGAAGATTTTTTTTTTTTAATTTTTTTTCAACGTTTTTTATTTATTTTTGGGACAGAGAGAAACAGAGCATGAACGGGGGAGGGGCAGAGAGAGAGGGAGACACAGCATCGGAAACAGGCTCCAGGCTCCGAGCCATCAGCCCAGAGCCTGACGCGGGGCTCGAACTCACAGACCGCGAGATCGTGACCTGGCTGAAGTCGGACGCTTAACCGGCTGCGCCACCCAGGCGCCCCATAAATCCCTGAAGATTTTTATTTTATCACTTGGAAGGCTTTTAAAATTAGACTTGACAAGGAACTCAAAACTACTCTTTATAAAAGCACAGAAAGCCAAGAATCCAAAAACAGGTAAATAGACAAATGGGGGCCACTGAACCTGGTAGGCAATTATAAGCAGCATGTGCAGATGTGTGTAGAATTCAGAGCTTCAAAAAAAAAAAAAAGTGCAGACATTTGACTACCTTAGGTGTTCATATGCCCCCCAAGTTTTCAGTGAATGGGGTATTTTACCTCCACGTCTGTTTTTGACTTCGTACATGCTAGTTGCAACAGTGTAAAATGCGTGTGACAAGAAGTGGAAGGAATCAACTAAACATGCAAGTAGTAATACGAGGGGGTAGGATAAGAGGTGACTTATCTTGTAAAATTCTTTAAAGTGACTAATAAATTTTCATTTTAACAACAATAGTAACAACAACAAAGATATGTATATGGGAGTTGCGAAAGTTACACCAGTAAAAAAGCCCATTCCTTTCAATGCGTCAAATCACTCTATTGTTGAGTTCCCACCTACACTGCTGGCCACCTATGCCACCTAGCCAAGCACAAGCCAACCCAACTCAACCCAGCTCAACCAGTCCAACAGAACCCAGCCCAACCCAATCAAAACCAACCAAACCATCCAAGCAACGATACCAGCAAAATGAGTTAAATAAGAAGTGAGATATCTTCATGGAATATAATCTAGATTCAACACTTTTTTTAGGACCCATGAGTCTTGGGAGTACTTTTCCTTTCCAAGTAGCTATTTTATACTCACGAAAGATTCGGCAAAGGCATATCTAGGGAGCAGTCATCTTTTGCTTTACTGTATCTTGAACGGGTCTTCTAACATTTACTTAGAAAATCTCTGTCAGCAAGTTTAATATATATGCCATGAAATTCTGACTTATTTTTTGATCTAAGTAGATACTCAAAAACTTAAAGTTTAAAGCAAATTAAAGTTTGCAACAAACAGTGAACACTGGGAATAGGAACATTTAATGTTCTTGCTATTGTAGAATTGTAATTTAGAAAAGGGGGAATACAGGAGCGAAGGTGGAACCATAAGCTTAGTTGATAAAACATGAATGTGTCACTCATTTGAAAATATATTCAACCAAGAAAATAAACAAGATAAGAATAATAGCCTCCATGTTTATTCAGTCATAATGCACAAGCCACTTTACTTTAGAAAAAAAAATAAATTTTTCATAAAAGAAACATAACCTTCAAATTAAAGGGGGGTATCTCAAAATTTTGAAATAGTTTTGTGCAATCAAATAACATAAAAAAACAGAGATGACTCAAAAATAATCTGTAAGCCTATTTTCTAGTTCTATAAATTTTTTTGTGTCTAGTGATATTTGTGATATTAATCTACATAAGTTATATACATACTATTTTTCTTTAGAATATGACATAGCATTTCATAAAAATTATTAAGAAAAATACATGATGATGACTGATGCTAGCTGATGAAAGCTGACTGGTTGTAAAATCCAAGAAAACCCTACATACATTACAAATTTTTCCTATTAGGTTTCTTAAAAAAATAACAGGAAAAGAAAGAAATAAAATGATCTTTGAAGACTCAGAAAGAACGAACGGTAACATCTGGATTTAAGTATCATCTAAAATCTTTATGTTATAACTTCTCTATCAACAAGCTATTAAGAAAGTAAAAGGTTCCCGTCATTATCATTTGATTTTTGGAACTTACTTTCAAAATCCAGGAAAAAATGTGGATAGTTTTCAATTTCTCTGGTAAGGACTTTGAGCAGGTTTCCCATCCCAGCAAACCTAGGAGAGGCAATACAAAACCAAATACCATTAAAAGGATGAAAAATAGACTTTTTTTTTTTAAAGAAAAAAAAATAGACTTCTTAAAGGGTTGGACATATTTTACTAATTTGTGTACATCACTCTGGACTTCCAATAGCTGCATCTGATATAAAATATCTCCACACCAGATGACTAGTAACTTAGCAACTCCTTCCTGAATCAGGGTAGGATAAACATCTGTGAGGTCCTGGCTCTCCAGAAGTTAGGGATATCCAGTGTAAAACATATAAAGTATGACAGTGAGAAGAGCGTCACAAGTTGTCTCTGAAGAATACACTTGTATCTTGGGTCTCATTCATAATAGTGACAATTAACCAAAGAATACTCTATTCTAAGAATCAGGTACTTTAGTTATAGGAGGCAGGGCTTAGGTGTATTTATGGGTTTACCTTTGCCCTTCACCAAGTCCTTGAATCTTTACAGTTAATACTTCAGCACTGCTTTGTTTCCTTTCCACTGATGTGAGAACATACCATGTTAATGGACAAGCACAACAAGAGCATTATTAAAATATCTTTCCAGAAAGGTCAGTTTCTTAAAATTTCTGGAGAAAGGAGTTTAGAAAACACAGATTTACAGCTCCGGAGACCCCTCATGGCCTGTGGAGGAGGCCAGATTTCCCAGAGGTGCAACTAGCTGGAAAGTCAGAAGCTCTCATAATTTGACATTTCCGTGGTAACAAGATTGGGTACTTCATGAAGTGTAAACATGAAAAGGTATTCATATTAATCCAAAAAGTTATTTTCAATGAAATTATAGCATAATTGCATGGGTGAATCAAACCAGCAGAGAAATACGAATTTGATACATATTTGCAATCCCAACCTAAAAAAAGAAGGAATAGGGAAATAGTTATTATTGAGGTAGAACACAAAATTTCTACTTCTCTCAGCTCTAGACGTTAAACTATTTTCTTCAGGAGGCCACTGGTCCATTCAATCATTCGGCACCTACTCACGGAGCTACAGTTTGATGCTGGATGCTGTGCTCTTTGGAAGGCATTTCTCTAACTCACGACTCAGACACCTCAGTTTGTAAAGGATCAACTTGAAAAATCATTGGACCAGTAAAAGAAAACCGCAAGGCTGCAGTTTTCTCTGCACAGGGCTTCCAACAGTGCTTATGCTGACACAGGAATTCCTAAAAATACACCACTGTAAGAAAGATGTGATGAGAGGAGAATGCTTTGAGTGAGACAGTATGCAGCCAGAAGTTCCCTTGGATGCAGAAGGTGGTAGTCTAGTCCCCATAATCCTCCCATGAAAAAACACCTGCACACATCATCCACAGTATAGGTCACTAATGTGGAGCTAGAAAAGAGCCTGGGGAAGCCTGATTTCCATCCTAGTTCTGTTACCCAGGGCAAGCTGCCTTACTTCTCCAAACCTCAGTTTTCTCATCCGTAAAATGAGTTTTTGAAATTTATCAATTTCAGGGCACTTAGGTGGCTCAGTTGGTTAAGCCTCCAACTCTTGATCTCGGCTCAGGTCATGATCTCAGAGTCATGAGACCCCACATAGGGCTTACCATTGAGTATGGAGCCTGCTTGGGATTCTCTCTCTCCCTCTCTCTCTGTCCCTCCCTCACTCATTCTCTCTCTCTCTCTCTCTCTCTCTCTCTCAAAATAAAATAAAATTAGTGAAATGTTATCTATTTCATTGAGTCTTGAAGATTAGTGAGATAAAAATATAAAATGCTTAGCACATCACGTACAGGAAGTGCTCAAGAAATGTTATGTACTACCAGTGTTAATAATGATGATGATGATACCACCATAATCATTATGATGATTACAACAGCCTTCAAATACTTATTTAGGATTATCCTATGGAAGGTGGATTAATAGGTTGCATGCAGCTCTAGGGAAGAGAGCTGGGTCACTGAAGAAATAATTGAAGAAGATCTTCATTCAGAGTCATGAAAAACAAAACATTAGAGTTGTCTGAGCATTGAGGGCTTTGCCTTGTGAAATAGTGAAGTTCCTGTAACTGGTGGTGTTTAAGTGAAATGTGTTCTACCAGCCTGCAAAAATATTGCAAAAATGAATTATGTGTTGGGCAGAAGGTTGGACAAGATACTTCTTAGACTTCCCATCTCGTGGTATATGAATATCTGGGCATGCACATACACGTGGGTGCACACACATACACACACGTGTATGCACACACTGGGAAGCAAACACCATGCTTTGCTCTTCCAAAAAGAATCTTCCTTATTCTTTCTGTCATTTTTCTCTTCCTCCCATGTACACTTCTTTTTAAGATACCTTTGAGCAAAAGCCCTGTATGAGGTAGATCCTGCCAAATTCAGAAGCTCAGAACTGGTATAGTCCATTCCTACTGCTGAGCAACATTCACAAGCCCTCCTGGGGTCTCTTGGAAAGAATCTGTTTCCAGCTTAATGAACAGTTCCACTTCAGACCTGGAGACACTTCTGATAGTAAGATGATTCTACAGTTTAATAGCAGTCCCAGCTTCCACATAAAATGCCTTAATGGAAGTTAAACATTCTTGATTTTCCTGGTTTTGTGCTATTAATGTGTCGCAAGAGACCTGAATGGATTTAGCTGCCTCCTAAAACTCTGTCTTGTGCATGATTCTACTGTCAGACTACCTGGGTGGGAAATATGTCAATCCTTTGAAATTAGCAACAGCCTGAAAGGAATACATGTGGAGATACAATCAAATATCACCTGGCTACAGAATTCTAGATGTTCAAAAGAATAAAAGATGTTATTTAAGCTGGTTGGCTCATGTAGTCAAACATTTTGGAACATGATTCTAACATCAACTGGGGTCAATTAAGGAACTCCCAATATTCTAGATGTTTCATACCCCAAACAGGAAATGTCTACAACAATGACTGTGGAACATTATGTAGTATTAGGGGTCAAGTGCAGTCCTATGAAAGCTGCAATTCAATACACACTCTTTGAATAAGCACAGAACGATTTGAGGATTTCTATTCCTCTTCAAGGTCAACAAGAACCCACAGAAGTGTATGCTGGCTTAAGGTCTACAAAGTGAGTTAACATCACACAGACAGTCACTGAGAAGAGACCCCAGGATCCACTTGGAAGGGATCTTCACCCATGGGGCTTGCACCACAGCCCCAGCCATGACCTTCATGGCAGTGACTGCTCTTTGCAAAGAGCTCCTCTGTGCATACAAAATCCATTGCTATGCAGCGCGTTACTAATGAGATGGTTTCATTAATACGATGTTTATTTTTAATATTTTTAATATTTTTAATATTATTTTTAATATTTTTATTATTTTTAATATTTTATTTTTAATATTTTTTAATTTTTATTTTTTATTTTTAATATTTTTATTTTTAATATTTTTTAATTTTTAATTATTTTTAATATTTTTTTATTTTTATTTTTAATATTTCATCTTGTTCCATAAAAGAACATAAGACAGGGGCGCCTGGGTGGCGCAGTCGGTTAAGCGTCCGACTTCAGCCAGGTCACGATCTCAAGGTCCGTGAGTTCGAGCCCCGCGTCAGGCTCTGGGCTGATGGCTCAGAGCCTGGAGCCTGTTTCCGATTCTGTGTCTCCCTCTCTCTCTGCCCCTCCCCCGTTCATGCTCTGTCTCTCTCTGTCCCAAAAATAAATAAACGTTGAAAAAAAAATTATAAAAAAAAAAGAAAAAAGAACATAAGATAAGTTATTACACACTATTAGAAAATGCAAATACTTACATAGCACAAGTGGGGAGAAGAAAGAAATAAAAGTGGAACAGGAAGATAAAGAGCAAGTAGTATGTGAATTATAGGTCATCTGGGCCATAAAGTCTTCATGTTTACTGGAGACAAGTGTTCAATTTGGACCTGAGCTTCTGCGGGCCGGCCAAAGCAAAGGAGAAAAATGTTCTCTTTCAAGATTTGGTGTCCGGAAAATAAAAACAAATGGGTTATGCTAAAGAAGTAGAGCTTCTTGTTCTACTTCTATTTTTTTTTTTTATTAAAAAGAAAAAAGGAAAAACTGATCATAGCTAAGAGACAGTTGAGACAAAGAGAAGTTTCCTATGGCTAAGAGTAGACAGAGGAAGTCATGTCTGGGGAGAAGCCAGGTCTCAGGGCTCCCGTGGGTACAGAAGAGGTTTTGCGGCCAAACGGGTGGCAGGCAGGGAAGCTTGGTGGGCAGTACGGGGCTGATGAGAAAGCGCGGACTCTGGTTTCCACGTTGTATTTGGTTAACTCCATGGCTACAGTTCTAATGTGTCCTGCTGCTGAGTCTGTCCAAGGGATGCCAGCTACTTGTCATTCTCCCCAACAGTGTGGGGACATATGCCAGAGAGAAGAGAGAAACGCAGCAGGTGCTCTGGGTCTTGTAGGAGAGCCATAACCCGAGTCCCTTAAAACAAGGATGATGATTCTGATGATGATTCTTGGTGGTTTCTATGCTGTTTATGTAAGTTCAAGTATGACAGGTCTCCCCAGTAATATAAGAGGGGGAGGAGAACCCAGTTTGAAGGAGAGAAGTATATCATAAACCATATATGCTAAAGTACTAAAATAATAGAAACTGAAGTCACAAAGGAGGATGGTACAAGGGATTCCAGGCACAAAAGAGATGAAGCAATAAGGTCTAGAGCGTTTTTATTACTGAAAATAGAATGTTGTCTGCATTGTGAGGTTTAGACTTTAATCACACACACACACACACACACACACACACACACACACACAACTCCTTTAACATCTTCAAAGATCATCTTAAAGTAAAGTCCTCCTGGGACTTGCTATAGCCACAGTGTGCACCTGAGTGTTGTGAGATCTGAATTCATTTCTGCAAGGAGAGTCTGGCAGGGGGGCAGCAAGGGAAGAGTCCAAGGTCTTGGCTATCAGATGAAGAGAAAGGAAAAGGACATACCAGTTGGATAAGTACTTATGAAGGGGTGGGTCCTGCAAATACGCTCTCTGACTCTTTTACTTGGGATGTCTCCTGCTTTTGGAGAATACCATCGGAAGGTGGTTCTCTTTCCATCAGTTACCACTCTGGATGGCCTTTTACTCTTAGAGACATGAGTCTTCTTCCATGGCTGGATTTTCTAGGACTGTCCCTTCCCTACCAAAGCAAAGATGTATGGGTATCTGCTTCACTGGGTCCTTGGCATGTTGGCCTTAGCTATTGGCTGGACCTGTTTTCCCATGGCATTGCAAGCTGAGATTTACTGACAAAGAGTAAGACATAGTATTGAGCATCTGAAGCAGAGTAAGTCAAAAGAACAACACGGCCAACGGATGGTCTCAAAAGATATATAGTGTAAGGAGTAGATGAAGGAGATGACACAGAAAAAGTTGAAAAAGCTGCACAAACATAAAGAACCATCCAATTCTCCCATTTTTCCGGAGCAAGTCATTTTGGCTGTGAGACCTGGGGTCCTCATCTGCACGACAGTCCTATAATAGTATCTTCTGTGCAACGTTCTTGCAAGGACTAAATAAAATGGGTGTGAAAACATTGCATATAACTGTAAAATGCCATGCAAATATTAGTTACCATTATTCAGCATTACAACTCATGTTATGGCTTAAGATATGCAGAGAATCAAAGAAATGCAATGTCCCCGGACTCAAATAAGGTGGATTTTTCTTCATCCTTCATGTTTGGTCTTGGAAGATTAATCGTTTCTTTCTTTCTTTCTTAAGTTTATTTATTTATTTTGAGAGAGAAAGAGAGCCTGAGTGAGAGAGGGACAGAGAGACAGGGAGAGAGAGAATCCCAGAGAGGGAGAGAAAGAATCCCAAGCAGGCTCCAGGCTGCTGTCTCTGTGAGGCTCAAACTCACAAACTGTGAGATCATGACCTGAGCTGAAATCCAGAGTCAGAGACTTAACCGACTGAGCCACCCAGGTGCCCCAATCCATGTTTCTTCATGGATTGCAAAAAGCTTTCACTATCACCAGACCAAGATGGAAAGGCATTAAAAGCTAGCACTTTAAGATACTTTTCTACATGCTGAACATTGTATTTTAGATAGATTCTTCTTATTTCATCTTCAAAACATACATAGGAGGAAGATATATTTTCTAGAAGTAGAAAATTTAGGAGTATTCAGATTACATGTAGAAACTGATTAAAAAATATATAAACACTTATTAAAAACCCCCAAATTCTCAGAAAACCAATATTTATGTAAGTCGGTAATAATTTGAGGCTGGGGTCTTGCGATAACTCTATAGATCATTACCTATTTCCATCACAAAAATTCCAAGCATACACAAACGCTTTTGAAAGTAGGCATAAGTAGGTCACTCTTTTAGTAAATGCTAGAAAAATCCTTGAAAATTGCAAATGTTAGCCAAATGGTTATGTCTATGACTGTGTCCCATTTCATAAATATAGCAGGAAGTTTAAGGAAAACACGAACATCTAACGACACACCAAAGTGGCTTACGAAACACCTCCACGGACAAGAAATGGAATGCCGAAGGACAAAGGGGTGACACGCAGATTTGCCAGCAGTTTAAAGGAGAGGACGTTAGGATTCCTGCCCGCTCAGTCCCAGGAGGCTTGGTTCCCTCCAGTGTTAGCCTTCCTCAACACTGATTCTATGATAGTGACTTATCGAAAAAGAAGGAAAAGGCGAACTCCTATTCCAAGACAAGGGACTCTGACAGCAGTTCGGTGGGAAGTTTCTTTTTCCCCCTTTGTTTTTTAAAATAAAAAAAAAGCCACCTTTACTAATGACCTGAGGGAAACGGTCAATGACTTGTTAAACGCCCTCAATACACAGGACACGTGCGGGTGAGGTACGCAATAATGGAAGGCGTGGCCTCAGTACTCAGGGGATGCCCATTCTATTGGGCAGGGAGACCGTAACCGACTTAAGAATGTGATCTACCCAGGAAGCACATAACAAATTTCTGATAAGTGGTAGGTGCTCAGAAATGTTAACTGAATGTGAAAGTAACACTATGTACTTGGTACATCTTAAGAACCAGTCAGAGACACTATAGCTTTTTATTACATTATTATACCTAGGAGGGACAAGAACATCCACAGTTTAAAAAAAATTTTTTTTAATGTTTGTTTTTGAAAGAGAGAGAGAGAGAGCACGTGTGACAGAGTGCGAGGAAGGGAGGGGGCAGAGGAAGAGGAAGTCACAGAATCTGAAGAGGCTCCAGGCTCTGAGCTGTCGGCACAGAGCCTGACTTGGGGCTCCAACTCACAAACTTCAAGATCATGACCGGAGCTGAAGTCGGACGCTTAACAGACTGAGCCACCTAGACGCCCCCAAGAAATCCACGTTTCGTTGAGTGCCCACTGTGTGCCTGGCACTATGTTTGAGCTCTCGCACACTTTAGTTCACTCAAACCTCCCAGCAACCCTTCGGCTGGCTGTCATTATCTGTACGTTTATTGGAAGAAAAAGAGGCTCGGGCGGTTAAAGCATCTTCCTGAGGACTACAGGAGAATCAAAGAGAGAGTCTGGGACCCTGAAGTCTATGCTCTTTTCCCCATGGCAGAAGACCTGGAACTTCAGACCCCCGGGAGGTCTCCGTCTGGGGACCCTGGGAGGCCACGATCTGTGGAAAGTGCACGCAGGATGGGCTGTTATTGTACACATGCGCTTTCTTTTTTTGGAAGAGGGTCTACTGCTTCTGCTCCCTTCCATTGCAAAGTGGCCTGTTCCACACTAGCACCACTCACTGGTGTAGACAGGGAGGGAACTGAACACCGCAGGGGGTGGAGTCTCCCTGAGAAGCTGGCACAAAAGAAGTGAGCTGCCCCAAGGGCAACCCTTCGGATCTGGACTGGCCCAGAGAAGCTCTCCAGCTGGGGGTGTGTGGGGGAGGGTGGGGGGAAGGGGGTTTAGAGAGGAGAGGAGAACAAAAGTCACAAGCTGGATGGTGACTCAGCAAGTCTTCCCAGTACAGAAGTCTGATTCCTCAAGGTTCTGTTACTGGTGTATAATTTTGAAGTGGGTGCTTTCCTACTTTTTCCCCAAATGGTCTCGAAGGAGGAGGGTGTTTCTCCAGTCACTCTAGGTGTGTTAACAGTGCCTGTAGAGATGGCCCTCACGTTCCTCCCAAGGGAGGCTCTCATCTCCCAAGGGTGACAATTTGGGATGTGCACATGGTGTGTTCTACGACTACAAAACCACTTCCACGGGACTTAGCTCTAAGCCTGCTCAGTGGAAAACAATGACCATCTGGAAAAACAGTTCTCTGCTAACACACACACACACACACACACACACACACACACACGTGTTTTTTTTTTTTTTTTAATTTGGAACTCTGTTTTTATTTGGAAGAAAAAATACTGAATAATAGTATTAGCTGTATTCCCAGAGTGTAAAACCAAATAAAACCAATCTGAGCTTGCTTTTAAAAAACGTGGCCATAGTTTGTGAGGAAATTAATTTGTTTATTATAAGACATAACAAAGGACTCGAGCACAGGGTGCAAGCATCAGTGTGAATGCTGACTGTTCCCTGCATACAGCAGAACTTCAATACCAATCTTCATGAATAGGCACTTGGGAGATTTCTTTAGTAGCTATGACTATCTGAAAAGAGAATTCCTAAGCCAAGACCACCTTGATCAATAAAGAATAGAAGATGAGAAAAAAAATAGATCAAACAGTAGTCCTACACAGTTTTATTTTCTAATGTTTTTCTTCAGGGTCTAAGATGATAAATACCCAACACCTCTATCAGAAGGGATAGGTTCTGTTAGCATTTTAAGTGAGCCAATACCTTCAAGAATCGACAATACTTAGCATCCTTGGTACAAAGATATTAATAAATCAAAGACTTTGATTCTTTATAAATCAGTATTTGGGGGAATAAGAAGTTCTAGTCGATCTTAATATTTTTCTGCAACATAGCATGTAATCCACAGACCAATCATGAACACAACAATGACATATTTATATAACATCACATCTTTGTCAAAGATGCGTCTGGCCACATTCATCCTCACCATGAGCATGTGTTAAATGTAGAAAAGGTATTATTGGACCCGTTTTACAGATCAGAACTCACGGGTCAGGTATAGAAAGTATCTTTCCCAATGTCTTCCAGTTGGATTCTGGACTTCCTGATCCATAATCCCAAATGTCTTCACAATACATTCTACATTAGAACCGGGATCATCTTTTTAAAGCTCTTACTTAACAAAAAAGCACTTTTTTGTTACACACAAAAGACACACAATACATTTGGGCCAAAGAAGGGTCCAGAATGGAGATGTCCTGCCTCTCAGTCTCACGCTCTATCTACCCAAACAAAGAGTAAATGGGACATCAAATCCATTCTTCTTTTTTTTTTTGTTTTAATTTTTTTAATGTTTGTTTTTGAGAGACAGAGAGACAGAGACAGAGAGCGTGAGCCATTGAGGGGCAGAGAGAGAGAGAGAGAGAGAGAGAGGGAGACACAGAATCCGAAGCAGGCTCCAGGATCCAAGCTGTCAGCACAGAGCCTGATGCGGGGCTCGAACTCACAAACTGCAAGATCATGACCTGAGCTGAAGTCGGAAGCCTAACTGACTGAGCCACCCAGTCACCCCTAAATCCATTCTTTACGACATAAAAAGTACAGCTCAGTGTATTGTTGCCACTGGAGGATTCCTGTTCCATGCTCATCAGGTCTCACCAGAACATGCTAATCAGTTACCTAACAAGGACACCGCCAGACGCTTCATAAAACTGTGCACGTCTTTCTGTCTCTACCTTGGTTGTCTTACTTCAGACCCTCAGCAGAGCAGAACCTACCTGCATCCAGAAACAGCTCCCAAACCGATCTTCCCGACGCCAGTCTTGTTACCCTTCCATTCATCTCCATACGACTGGCAGAGCCCTCTTTCTAAACACAAATCTGATTATGTTACTTCCTTGCTTAATATGCTTCCACTGCCCCGCAGTGCCTACAGGGAATAGCGCACCCAGGTAACATGCCCCGGGCACAGAGACACCTGGCCCCTGGCCCCTATCTTCCTCCCCATCCCAGGACCCTTGACTCCACTGACACCCTGCCCTTCTCTAAAGGAGCCCCGCTCTCTAGTGCCTCAGGGCCCTTGCACATGTTCCTCCTTCTGTTTACAATTACAATGGCAACCAGCATTTCTTAATGCTTTGCAGGCCATAGTGATGACGGCTTCTCATGTATCACCATATCTTAAATTTTACAGCCACACATGAGGGAGGAATTGTTATTATCTCAATTTTTAGAGATAAAGGAATAATCTTAAAGACTTAGAGACTTGCTCAAGACCACAAGGAGCAGAGCGGGGTCTGGCATCCAATTCCGTCTGACCGCTAAGCACTGGTCCTTGGCAAGGGCCTCCCTGGAATTCCCTTTCAAGTACGAGTTTGGAAACCAGAGCCTTCAGGAGTCCCCTGACTTCTCCCGACTCTTTGGCCTGACCTCAGGTAAAGGAAAACCCACCCACTTGAGTGAGCTCTGCCTCTCTCTGCTCACCTAACATGCTGTGATGACCATATCACGGTGTCCTCCAGCCTGGACTGTGATTGATGCCTGTTCCCTTATCTCTCTTGATGCAAGGTCTTCTGGGGCAGGGCCATGTTTACACCTTACTGTGTCCCCAGCACTTAGCACAGGGCCCGGCCCACGGGTGGCCCTGAAAAAATAAGAAATCCTTAAAACTGCTCTGCCCAGCGGTTCCAAGGCATCAATGAGTCAAGGGCAAAATAAGAAAAACTAAAGTGCATGTCTTGGGCCACGCAGAAAGGTAAAGCTTTCTAAATTTTACTGGTGACGAAATTCAAAAATCTAGGAGCTGCTAACCTGGTCAGTTACTTGCTCAGGCTAGGAAGCAGAGCTCCAAGGGGAACCTGCTCTCCGCCCTCAGGCCAGTGCCTCCGGCTGGATCCTGCTACCAGCCTTGCCATAAGTCTTACCAGTTTTCCCAGGAGTGTAACTTCCTAACCGCAGTAGTGCCCTGAGATTTCTCTAAGCAGAACTGAGAAAAGCAGGCCAGTTCTGGCTTTGGGAATGTTTCCGGAGACTGTCCGTCTTTAGGAGGGCTATTAAGACAATGTACCTTCCAGCCTGATCAACAAGGTTCAGAGCTGCAGAAATCATGACAACAATCAGGATGGCAGTCGCTGCCAGTGACACCAGAGGCCTGCGGACTCCCCACACCGCCCTGCAAAGCAAACAACCCCTTTGGCTTGCCTTCCATGAACCACCAGCGGCATCCAGAGAGATGTCCCAGGAGGAGAGTGCAGCTCTGAGAGTCTGCTATTCATACAGCTCACACACCCTTTCTCTGGTAGCCCCAGAGCCCTCTCCCGTACGTACTGCTTTTCCACAACTTGACGGCTTTGAATTATAAGCAAGACCGGTTAACCATCAGCCTGTAATGTATCAGATACAAAAGAGGGGGCTTAAAAAAATAACTTCTCAACTAAAATCCAGGTACGCTGCCTAAACGAAATAAGCACCTGTTTTGCTGGAGGGAAAAATGCCCCGATGGAATGATGTTGGCTCAGCTTATAAATTCCGGGAGCTGAAATCTGCTAAGCCAGGTTAGCGATTTTAGATCGCTGGGCTGGGCTGCAAGGCGCTCCCCCATCTGCTGCTTCTGTAATGATGAAGTCATAAGGTTCTCTGTTGTGTTGCCGAATGGGTTGCCAAGAATCCAACAGATGATTTCATTCCGAGCCGAAGGAGGAAAACTGAAGTAGAGTGAGTCTATTAAAGCACTTTCATCTGACAATAAAAATGAGTTAATGGCTAAAATGTGTTTTCAAAACGTTTTAACACTACAAGTAATGGCACTCAAATGGGAAAATGCCTTGAATATTCTCATCGATCATTAATACCATGGTGTCCCTCAAAAGGGCTTGGCGTTCCCCAGGGAATTCAAACTGCTAGCGTCCAGTTGTAAGGCAATCCGTGGGAATTCTCAAAAAAAAAAAAAAAAAAAAAAAAAAAGCCAAGAGACCATTATGGAACCGAACGATTAAGTGCAGGTTTAAAATAGCCCTTTCGATATCTGAGTTCAGTTTTCTAAAATAGACTATTACCTCATCATAGCTAATTTCCCCGTAAACATCAATATTATAGCAGCAAAAAGCCTCCAAGAAATGAGGGCAAAATCCAATTCTTTTTTAGGGATGCCAGTCAGCATGCCCCCCCCAGTTTCAAATGGTAGCGAATATGGAAACAATCAAGCTGGGGCTTTGCGCTGGACCGGCCCACCACTGGGAAATCATTAGTGAATTTGTTCCCTTTCACTTGTGAAATCAAGAACACGGTTATGAGCAAACTGGTTGGTCAGCCTGTCCCTTAGCTCGAAGGAGGGCTGACAGTCTCAGCCCACCCAGGCCAGTTCTGCCTAATTTCAAAAGGAAAGTGACTCCCTGCAGAGCCAGCAGCTTAGGGACTGAGCTCTAGTCTTGGAAATGCCTTTCTCTGGGCAAGTTATTTATTCCCCCTCTCTGGGTTGGCCTCAGTTCAGCCTAGAAACCAAAAGGAAACACCAAAACACCAAGAAGTTACCCCAAACTTGGGCGGTTCTGACCATCAGTGTTTTAGATTAAACATTGGCAGTTCTCTTGGATTACCAATCTCCATTTTCCCAGAATTCCTTCTTAGGTAAGTGGGTCAACAGGGGCCCGGCAACCCCTTCGTCAGAGGGAGGAGCTGCAGAGAAGATCCTGGAGGGTCTCTGTTCCTCTCTCTTCTCCCTGAATATTCCTTCTCATGTTTCCAGTTCCTCCATGTAACCTTTAAGTGTTGGCCTCCAGTTGTCTTTCTTCACACGTTTTTCCCTCCTCTCAGGTGGGACCCTCCCGACTCCCAACTTCCGCCCATATGCTGAAGACTTCTCAACCTCCGGCCCCACACTGGACCTCCCTCCTCAACTCCACGCCCGTAAATCTAAATGGATTTCCTGAAAGCATAGTGATTCGGAGGGAGAGGTTAAGATCTTTCCCAAATATCCTCCCCCCTCCTTTGTTCAATAAAAGACATCATCATTCAACTAATTATATGAGCCAGAAACCTGAGTGTCATCTGAGACTTCCCCATCTACTATACTCCACAGATCCATTCTCTCACCAAACTCTATCCACTTCACTCTCCCATCTCCCCGAGATCCACCCCTCTCCATGCCTTCTCTTTGCTTCGGTATGGCCGACAGTCACTATCTCCACCTCTCTCACCCCCTCGAATGCAACCCCAGATACTCCAAGCACCTGAGATCATGTACCAGTCTCTGAGCATGTTATAGGAAATGCCGTGTGCAGGATCAATGCTGCTGAATTAAATCTCTTCCATTTCTGTTATCTTACAATATAACACTAAGAAAAAAAAAAAAAAGCTTTCCCCTTGTCTCTGCCTGGTTTTCATTCCATGGGCAGCTGTATCCCACATTTGTGCTTGAAGTTTCTTTGCCTCCATAGTTCACTGTCGGGTGGTAGCTGAAATATGACCTAGCGTGTTGAGGCACAGGGAGGTGTTATTGAAAAGAATTCTTCTGGGAAGTGAAGGCCCCTGAAGAATCCCACCCACCCCAGGGCCGTGGGTTGACTTGATTCGTAGGTCTAGATTTTCAGATGCTGAGTTTTCCTAAACTGGGGTCCACCTGTGTACCAAAGGTGACATTTGGAATTGACAGGTCAAAACATTAGGGGTTTTACATCCCAGGTCAAATTTATCTGGGGGGGGGGTGGGGATGTGGGATGTCAAAAATTATGTAAGTACCAAAAAGACCAACAAAAAACATTTCACATACTAAAAACCTAAGAATTTGAAGTCCAGGGAGGTTGGCACGCTCCATTTCATCTCAAGCATTGAGGACATCGCAGGGGCTGCAAAGCTCCCTTGAAATGTCGGAGGCGGGAGTGGTTCTGCTTTTGTTTCCAGTTTCTGAAGTGAGCAACCAGCTGGATTTCAACGTATTCTTCATGGCAGATCAAACTAACGTTCTCAAATAAAATCCCTGGCTTGAACCCCAAGCACGTGATGAGGACCATCAACACAGGCTGGACAGGGAAGGGGCGGTCGGGTGGGTTTGCTGAGCACTGGGAGACCTGGCTCTTCCCTGGGGTTAGCTGGGTAGAAGGAAGGCACGGTTTAGCATAAACGTTTCCAAGCTGGCTGTCAAATTAAGAGGAGGACAATTTTTTTACATGGTATTCAGGGCCATAAAATCTGACCCAAAGCTCTCTTTTCAAGTTTCAGCAACTTTGAACACTCGGTACTTTGGTCACACCAGAATCTGGACAGTACCAACAGCTCTGGCCCCCTTCTTCCTTCTGGGTTGTTTTTGTTGTTGTTGTTTTGCTTGTGCTATTCCCTTTGCCTGGAATGCCCTTCCCCTCTCCTCTGCCTCCAGATGTTCTGTCTGTCTTTCAGTACCCAAATCAAATAGCATTTTCTCCCAGAAACCTCCTATCTGGATTTCCAAGCTGAATGAACCACCTTTGCTGTGAATTCTTTTCAAGGGCTGTCTTCTTCATTTTCAGAATGTCACCCATTTCACTTTATCCCCCCTGACTCCTCCCCACTGAGCACCAAACATGGGTCCAGCACACGGCCCTCTTCATTGATGTCTACCAAAATGGATCGGAAGCGTTAGATGAGTAGTCACCGCATAGCAACAGTAAGATATCAGTTGTGAATAAACTGAACAGAGAAAATAGTCATGGTAACAGGAAGAGGTCAGAGAAAATAAGCATTTCCCAAAATAGAAGTATTTTGGGGTGCTTGACTCTGTTGTTTTATGGTCACAGATGACTTTGAGAATCTGATGAAAATCAGCCTTTTCAGAAAAATGCACACATCCACAGACTCACATTTTTTTTTTTTTTTTTTTTTGCATATAATTCCAGGAGGTACTAGAAACACACCAAAGCCCAGGAATGGCAACTCCTCATCTGTTTTAAAATCACCAATTCCAGTGTATGAGCAGCCCAACGGGATGAGGAAAGGCATCTTCAAGTGTGTGGACCAAGAGACCACACTGAAGAAGAAAGGGAGTCATTTAATGGGAATAGCATGAGCTCTGGACACCTTGGGCAAGTCGTTCTACTCTTCTGAATCTGACTTTTCCTCGTCTGTAAAATGCAAATCATAATACTTCCTTTACAATGTTGCTATTGAGTAAGATATGCAGATTACGTAGCTAGTGTAGTATCTGGCATGCAATCAGCCCCTGACAACAAATACTAGTTTCTGCACCTCCTGTCTCGCATGGCAAAAACTGCAGCCACAGTGCAAACAAGTCATTTCCCTTTCAGCAATAAATACTGCACTGCTGCTTTGGGGCAAGGGAAGAAAGCCTACTCAGACCACCGTCTCCGTGAAGAGGTGAAGCCGGGTGCTGAACGGCTGCTGCAAGCTCATTCGCATGGCTATTAATCATACAAGAGCCCATTTATGACAAACACAGGTCCCTCCCTTTGCATGACAAGGCGTATGGGTCCACAGAGCCCCATTATCCAAAAAAAACAGAGCATTGTGGGCGACACAGGCGAAGCCGAGCGCACACACACAAGCGGACATTGTAAGGCTGTTTGCACAACCCCGCAGTGCTCCTCGAGGATTTCCTGCCAAGGAGACATTTAGATCTCATAGTCTGCTGCAGACATTTGCTCATTCAACATGGCTTCAGGCAGCCGGCTGCAGAAACCCGGGTGCGTGGTCCCCTCTGCTGGCCATCCCCAGGACTGCATGCCGGGGATCCTGGGATGATCCGGAGGTGCTGTCAGGATCCCAGCCTCTTCTCTCCTGTCCTTTCTGGAGCAGTGCGGTGCAACAGGCATGAGCTTGGGGATCCGGAGAGCCTAGTTCACATCTCAACAGTATCCCATACTAGCCGCAGACCTTGGACAAGTCACGTCACCCCTCAGACCTTACTCTCCCAGATGGGGTCCACGGCACTCATTTGCCTGTGACGAGACCTAATGGAGATGACAGCAGGGCAGAGTGCCTGCGGACGGCCAGTGTGGCACGAACACCTGCCTCCAAGGAGGATGGGCGCTGTCCTCTGACAGCGAAACCAGGAAAGGAAATCAACAAGCACCTGCTGGTAATGTCTTTGCTTAAACTGTAGCCGGCGTTTAGAGGGGAAGTGTGACCCTGTCTTCTCATGTCTCGTCTCTAACGCTTTTTCAAATTGTCCCCCCGTTACTTTACATTGTGTGTCGTGTTGGTGTGGGCGGCACCGTGTGTCCCCTCAGGCTTTATTTCATCCGGCACCTGAAGTGCCCCATCTTCAGGACACACGTAACTTGAAGGCGGGGGGCGAACTGGCAGAAATTCTCGGCCGAAATGTGTTCTTCAAAGACGACAGAAGGACCACGCCCTTGAACTTCTTAAACTGAGCTGTGATCTGCTTCCTGATGTCCAGCATAGCAACAGCCACACGGACTTAATGTAATTAACAACATTTACTTAACCTCCCTGAGTCTGAGTTTCAATATGAGTAAAACAGAGATTACTTCAACCTCTCCAAGGGTGGCTTTTAGAAATAATGAGACAACATAGGTAAGCAGTCGGATGCATAAGTAAGTGGTAGTTGCCATCATCACTATTACCCTTGTTATTTTTATTGTCTCAGTTCATGACCAAGAGCTCCTCTTTCCGACACAACTCTTGATATCTGTGAAGGCTTTAAATGTTACCTTAGAGATGTATGCCAATGACTTCCAAATTCACAACTGTTGCCCGACCCCCTCGTCTGAACCCCTGACTCATGTATCCAATTGACTACGTGACTTCTCATAAATAGCTGAAACTTAACTCACCCCCAATTAAAGTGTTGCTTTCTCCCCTCAAAAACTGCCCTGCTCCAGTCTTCCGCATCTCAGCCAATGACAATCCCGCGTTTCCAGCAGCTCAGTCCCCAAAAGCTGGCGTTATCCTTGACTTTTTTCTTTCTCTCATACCCCATAACCAGGCTAACAAATCCCACCAGCAGTACTTTTAAGATGATCTCAGTTCAATTGCTCCTCACACCGTCCCTCAGCAGCACCCTAGACCAAGCCACCGGCCATCAACTCCCGCCCAGAGTATCATACTCACCCTTTACACAGATTTCCCAGCTCTGCTCTCATCCATTCCCGACCACCCAGTCAACTGCCTTCCTGGCAGCTTTGCTGATGCTTAAAAAGTTGCATTATGTCACTCCTCTACTTAAATAGTTTCAGCGGGGCCCTGTTTTACTTATAGCAGGGTACTAGATCCTTATCACGGTCAGCAAGGCATCCTATGTGACGGTACCCCAAAGTGGTTCATCCCCTGCAATCACTGTGATTCAGCTACCTCTGCCTCCTTACCTTTTCTTTTTTGAATGTATGACATATCTTTCTGTCACAGGACCTTTGCACTTCCTAGTCCTTCTGCCCAGAATGCTTTCCCTCCCCCTCCCATATATCTACATGGTTTGCCTTTGGGCCTCTGTTCAAGGTTTACTTTTCAGGGGAGCTCAACCTAACCAACTGGCCCAAAATAGTATTTCTCCCCACCTCACCTCACCCCACCCCACCTCACCCCACTCCGTGCCCAGTCACTGCCTTTATTCTTCTTTCAAATCTCTATTACCATTGACTTGTGTATCCTCAACTCCTAGACTACTGCCTCACACACAGTGGGAATGCCACACATACAGACATGTGGAATGAATTAAGTCATTCATTGTAAACAAAACTCCCATGACCCCATGGAGCTTCTCTGTCAACAAAACCTAAGATTTTTCTTCCATAACCCATGGGAGGAGAGGCTCTCAGGTCATCTGGTATTTGGGTCAGACACTGTCTTTTGGATAAGAATGAGGGAGAATTAGTCATTGCAGGGGATGGGGAAATGCATGGTCAGTGAGCATGGTCCTAAGGAGGGACAGTATGAAACCATAAAATAGAAAGTGCATCTTGGAGGGGAGGGGAAGGAGAGAAGGTCAGAAGAATCACTGAGGACTGATTATATACGAACTTTGCAACCAGAAAGTGGGAGCAGGGACATTCCTGGGCAGAAATGCAGCCTGGCACCTTGGATGGATCAAATGGCTATTGTGTAACTCAAGGCTTGAAGTACACAGGCGATACCATTGACTGTAATGCCTCTGTAATGCCACCAAGTGAACAGAGAGTCATGGGCTCTGTGCCCTAATCTCATTTTAGCCACTTATGTGCTACAGGACCTTGGCGAAGGTCATTTTCCTGCTCTGAGCCTCATCCTTATCATCTGTTGCCCACCAGGCCTGGCTCAGGGATCTGGAGCTGCTCCATGTTCCAACCTCCTAGGGTTATACAGAGAGGATATGCAACAATTTCCAAATACGTACCCAGGCAACCTAATGCCCAATCATGAGCTAAGCTAATGAGAAGGGGGATGCACCTTTCCACCCAGCAACACCATTTCACACTAACAGCACCTTCCACATGCTGCCCCAGTCTTGTTTCTTGAAGCCGTGTGGATTGCAAGTTACATGGCAAGGAGAGTGACGACAGAACCCCAGCACTTTCCAATGTCCCCCGCTATATCAGAATTGGCCCACTGCTGCCATCAGGGAGTGCTACAGAGTTAGTCTGTGAAAAAGCAGTAATTCTGGTATCTGGTGGAATGCCTATACTACTACAGAGAAACTGTTTTCAAGCCCCTGTGTATGTTCGAGGCAGTAAATGTTGTGAAACGCAAAGGCATGCAAACTATAAATAATTTTCATACATTCAACAAAGTTTCCCCCAAGTACCTCTACTGGGCAGTGCTTGGATAGCCTAGTTTAATCCTTCATGTGTATTCAAAGGACTAATATGACATTCTCTAATGCAGACCCTTTTTCCTTGGGAATTCAAGAAGCAATTGAGGACCTGCCAGGTCCCAGCCCTAGAAGCCTCAATCAGGTCTCATTGCAATTATAATAGTAGTACAACTGTAACATTAAGGCATTAGGTTGGCGATAATTTGCAAACACCAAAGGTCTACTCTTTGGCTTTCAAGTTTCAAATTTGAAAAAACAAATCCCACGAGATGACAAAACAATGATGTTAATACAGATCCCAAGGCTTTGGGAGTCTAGTTACGTTGCCCAGGAAATGGCAGCATTTTGTTGGAATAATAAACATTTTTCAAAACTTCTAGAAAGTACCACTATACCCAAAGATTTTGGTTAGTTGGCAAATTTCCACTGGCTCTGCTGGGCTCTCTACCAACTTATAGTCAATATAATTTAGCTGATCCCCCACTGGCAATGAAATCAAATACCTCGTCCTCACCCCACCCTGACACTTGCTCCCAAATTAAATGACCTCTTCCTTCCAATGACCCTAGTAGATATAGACATAGATGATATACATATATATATAGATATAGATATGGATATAGATATAGATATATAGATATGTATATGGATATAGATATGGATAGATTTTTTTTTTTAGTTTTTTAAAACATTTATTTATTATTGAGAGACAGAGAGAGACAGAGCATGAGCATGGGAGGGGCAGAGAGAGAAGGAGACACAGAATCCAAAGCAGGCTCCAGGCTCTGAGCTGTCAGCACAGAGCCTGACATGGGGCTTGAACTCACAAACAGTGAGATCATGACCTGAGCCGAAGTTGGATGTCTAACTGACTGAGCCACCCAGCTGCCTCGAGATTTTCTGTATATAGACAACTCGATAGAATATCTATCTATCTACATACACACATCCTGTAAATCCTGTGTATATATTTCTTCCAAAACTAAAATACTTATACATGTCTGTTGAGCTGCTTGAGGGCAGGTCTTAATTATCGCTCCATCCTCAATACCCAGCACAGTCCTTAACAGAGTAGAGAAAGTTGGTGAATGGTTTAAGGAATAAATACATGAACATCTGCTCTTTTTAGGGACTAGTACTCAGTAAGACTCTATCCCTGCAGTGGTCTGAGATAAGAGCACAACCCAGTGAGGGCAAGAAGCCATGTTCAAAGCCCACTGTAAAGGATGGAAGGTTCTAGTGAGGACTGCGATTGGGGTAAAGCGAAAACGTTCTGGAAAAGGGGCGCAAGAGAAGAGGTAACTCATCTGGGCTGGAATAAGCTGTTAAGGTTTCAGGCAGAAGGAGGCTGTGGACTCGGGAGGGAGAAACTTGTCAGTGAACATCCGGCAACCGGTGAGGCTCGGGAGCTGGATGGAAGGTAAGGCCAAATCACCCACTCTTGGTGGCTGGCTGGGTGGAGATGAGGGGCCTTGGGAGTGACAGCTGTCACAGGCTCACTTGGAGATCCTTTGGGAGATCCCAGTCTTCCGGTTACGATGAAGGGGCAGGACTGGTATTCCTACGCGCTTTTACACCTGCGTTAAACGTAGTTCTCTGCCAGGTAGACTGATATCCTCGGCTGGCCTGGGGCTTGCCTGGATGCCTGTCCCAGTCCTGGGGTGGGAGCGGTGTCCCCTGCTGTCCAGCTCTCACAAGAGCCCCAGGAGTCCTCACATGCCACCCTTCCACGTTCCAGTCACTCCTGCTTACCTGTCTGCCTCTCTTCCTAGAAGGTGAGCACCTCCAGGACAGGAGCTAGGACTTTATGCTTGAATCCACAGCAGGCCACTCAGGGAATACGTGTTTGCTAATAAAAGGGGGGGGGGGGAATGAGTGCAAAGTGACAGCGTGAATACCAAAATCTGTATCCAAGGATCTCGTGTCTGAGTCCCAGCCATTTGCTTAGAGAAAGAGGGAAGGAAGAATGGGCAGGCAGAAGAGGGGAAAAAATGTGACAGACAGGGAGGAAGGAAGGAAGGAAGGAAGGAAGGAAGGAAGGAAGGAAGTGTCTTTCCCCTTTCCACCAAGTTTAATGAAGCTATAACTGGTTTCTGGCATATGAAGAAGCAGACAGGGATCTCATGTTATAGTTGAAAATTAAAAGGAAGGAAACTCGAGCCATCTGAAAGCAATCTACACCCTCAGGGAGGCACAAATGGGCTGAAGACAGACAGCAAGGGGCTTTGAGAAGAGTCTGCTTCACCCGCTTGGAGGAGACGGTCAGCGACTCATTCGCACAAAGAGAAGCCTGTGACTGTCCCTGCCTTTGGCCCTGCCAATCAGATTTGGAGGCTGAGCTGGGAGAAGCTCAAGGTCAGGGACAGGCATGACAAAATGACATGTCTCCGGGCTGTGGATTCGCATTTGCAGATGTCTCTTTGAATCGAAATTCCCGTGCTGAAACCTGGGTGCACTTGCAGAAGTGGGCTTCGCTGCCTCCAGGTTGGTGGGCCAGCTGTGAGACAGTCCTGTCCCAGGTGAGGACATGCTGACATATCACCGCTGACACGGAGGACCTTGACCTAAAATCCTGGGGACTCGAAGATGACTTCACTCATCCCCTGCTTACCCACATTCTCCTTGTCAGATAACCACGGTCACAGCCACTGTCAGTCCTGTGCTCAGTGCTATTTTAAGTGCTGCCCACGCATGATCTCACGTGATTCTCCCGATGACCCTCAAAAAATAGGTACCCTGTTCAGTTTTAAGAATTATGAAAGTGAGGTCGTTCGCTAAAACAGTTTTTCTTTGGGCAAATGCAAAAGCTTGCAGTTATGTGTCTTCTCCACTAAGGGGCATTATCGTCTCACATTAAAAATGCCAGACCAGGTCAGGTCTGGGTAGGGCCTTAGCACAAAAGCAGAAGTTTGTAAAAAGGGCAAAGCAGAGGGATTGATTTCAATGACCTGGATATTTTCTAAACGTTATTCCTCTTAGTAGTAGAATGTTCAAATTCACAGCTGTAGTACCCAATGCGTACTTAACTCAGTAACTCCCTTAATTCCCGTTCAAGGTCATTTCAAAGGCACTGACTGGTCTTAAAGAGTCAGCCAGCAATGGGCCAAGGCAACTGGGGTGGGGAGAAAAGATTAATAGATTCAACCATTTGGCTAAGTAGTCATCCTCCCCAGCCGCTTTCGCTAATTTCTGACATCACGTTTTCCACCAAGGGAAACGCGGCTTGCGGCTGAATCACCTTGACTCCAGTTGGGAGTGTAAAGTGAAAGAAAAAAATAGGAAAAAAGAAAGAAAGAAAAAATAAAAAAAGGCTGACATTCTATCCCAAGCTTATCAAAATGAGTTTCTCTGGCTCACTTTGGCACAACTGGAAAACACTCTGGAAGTGTACATTAAGATAGGAGGGGATCCTCCATTCATGGCCGTACCCCCACCCCTGTGCTTATAGACAGATAGGCTGTTTCTACACAGATGGGCTTCCGGACATGCGATGCTGCTTTCAGACATGCTCCTGCAGGAAACTCACAATACACAGAGAAGGCAGCAAAGTCACCGTGGGGCTTCCCTGTTTGGATGGATGCACCAAGACCACAATTAAAGCAAACAAACAAAGTCACCGAGTTTATCTCCAAGTTTATTTTAAAGCCCAGCCCAGCTCTTGATGACTCAACCATACGCTATCCCGATTTAGACTTTACCCTGCAGCTGGGGTTCCCAGGCTGGTGTCCGTGGCCACCAATGACTAAATTTGAAAGCACTGCTCTCCATCTGCTGCGGAGCTCGCAGCCTCACAGACGGATCAAGTACTGTTTAGGCTGCGTCTTAATCCCACTTGAAGATTGCAAATTTTTACTCAAACACGAGGTCCGAGGCTACTCTGCTGTTCGCACCAGCAGGAAAGCCCACTATATGAAACAACCTCAAGTCACCTGGGCCCAGCGGCGTGTGGGAAACAACACCGGAGAGACTGTGGAGACAGCAACTCATCTTCACGGCGGCCGAGCCTGTGCCCTTGGCCGTACCTTTGAGAAGCGCTGCGCTAGACTAAGGATTTGAAGTCCCCTTTTTATTCTGCATCTCCAAAGGAAGCAGTTGTTTTAGGATGAAGGAGATCAGGAGGCTCCCCTGTACTGATTCAACATGCATTTTGTTTTATGAGTGTTTCATTTATTGACCCCACTTGGCAAGCATGAAAGTTCAGAAAATAATCAGGGATAGCATTTACGGAGCCCCACGGTGGACCCAGGTCTTGCGCAAAGTGCTTTACACACGGTATCCCGCTCCCGGAGCCCAGGACTAGATGGCTACAAAGCCTTTACGCTTTTCCCTGTTCAAAATGCCTCCTACTCCTCACTCACCCAGTCTCAGTTTACTCACCTGAAAAAAGGATCAGCCAGAAGCTAGACCAGATGATCACACAGATCCCTCTGATCAGTAAGCTTTTATGAAACGTGGAAGGCAAAACTATATACACATCTTTGTTAAAATAGAAAACCCAGGTGTTTAAATGCAACACTTGCTTCCTTAAGGGGAAAAAACCCCCAGAAAACAATCAACCCATTGTGTGTAGCAATACTTAATTTGACCCTCTACTATTTTGTGTATTACTGACCAAGCAGCCAGCCTCTCTTAGAACTGACACCAGCAGCTCCTCCTGGGCCCGGACCAGGCACTCAGCAACTCAACACGGTCCCGGGCGTGACCGGGAAGGGACACAGGCGCACGTGGCGGGGGCGCCATCTTCCTGCCCCGGCTGGGGAGCAGGTTGGCATGGCAACGCCGGAGCCAGTCTTCACTTGCTCCCTCCCTTCCCTTTCACGCTATTATCACTGTGTGAGATCTTGCCCCAGAAGAACAGAGAAGTCCTGAGGGCGAGGTCTGATGTCAGGGGAGAACAAGCGAGGCTTTGTGGGGCCCTTCAAGGAGAGGAGGCCCGGCCAGGGCTCTTCGCGCACACAGAGGGGCCTGTGCTCTCTCAGCGTCGGGGGCAGAGAGGTCTGCTCCCGTCCTGCCTGCAGGGCGGGGCCTCCACCAGCACATGTCCCTCCCCCGACAGGGAGCTGGACAAGGTGGACGGATCTCCACCCGGTGCCCACAGGCTCACCCACGCCAACCCCCGTGACCGCTGTCAAGCAATCTCTCTCTCCTTAGCCATTCTCCCACCTCCCGTTCAGAACGGCACCCCCACCCCTCCACCACCCTTGCAGATCTCTGCCTCCTTCTCACAACCCGTCATCTGCTCCCGGTCTCCTGTCTCCAACCCTCCTGGGCACCACCCCTACTCTGAGCCACCTCTGCCTCTGAGAAGCCTCCCGGGTCAGTGAGCTGCCCTGCTGCCCCTGGTCTCCTGAAATGCTTCAGTTGTTCTAATGGTACAGGAGGTGTCACACATCTGATGTTGGTCTGTTTATCACCATTGCTGACTTCGGCTTGGAAACCCCATCTTCTAGGACCAGTTCTGCACACCGAAGACGCTTACTAAATAGCTTTAAAATGCTCGAACCCACAGAGCATCCCGAAAACGTACTTTTTGCAATGTAGTTTTTAAATTTATTTGAGGTGGGGGAGAGGAGCGGAGAGAGAGGGAGACAAAGAGAATCCCAAGCAGGCTCTGTCACCGCAGAGCCCGACACGGGGCTCAAACTCACAAACCATGAAATCATGACCTGAGCCGAAACCAAGGGTCGGACGCTTAACCGACTTGAGCCACCCGGGTGCCCCCCAAAAACTTACTTTCAAGTAAAATATTCAACTGAGGCTTTAGATCAAAATAAGGAGAGCTAACGCTAATTGAGTCCTTACTATGTGCCCAGCACCACTGGGAGCAGGTGCACATGCTGGCTCATTTAATGAGCAAAGCAGCCTTACTTATGAGGAAGGTGCGATCGACTCTCACTTTACAGATGAGGGAACTGTTGCAGGAGGGATGTGCTAACTGTCTGAACCCACCAGCTAGCGAGCGGGAGAGGAGGACTGTGACCCAGGTGGGCTGGGTCCAGTCTGTCCTCCTAACCATCATGTGGCACAGTGTTTCATGATGACCACCACTGAACCAACCCCACCTAAAGTCCCCTCTGATGCACACTGTCACGTGTCATTCCCTGAAAGTAGGGACACACGCCTTTGCAAATGTCATCACATTGCCAGGCCCCTTTTGTCCCATGTAATGGCAACTGAATGATTCTGTCAGATGGCCACGTTCCCCTGCTTCCTGGGCCGGCAGCACGGTCAGGAGAGCAAGGTGGCCTGTTGGGAAGTGAGGTCTTTGGAGGAGACACGTTCGGAGCCCGATTTCCTCAGCAACAATTCTCTCCGCAGAACGCGTCTGCCCATTTGCAGCCTGGGCCTAACTCTGCTGTGCAGGTCACATGAAGTCCCCTCATCCTGGGACCACTGGGCTGGCAGCTTCCAAGCCCCAGAGAAAGGCGGGCTCGCCATCAGGGCTAAGCCAAGCACCCTAAGCTGATTCTCCTATCTTCCAGCACAGAGAAGAAGCACAGACAGAGCTTCAAGAAGCTGGAAAACTGGAAGAAAGGGGCAGAGCAAGGGCACCAGGGCTCACAGCATCAGGATGGGGGCAGGGTGCAGGCTAAGCCCTTTTAGTCTGAGAACCAGATCAGCCGTTCTGTGCTCCAGGGCTGATGGAGGCCCTTCCTGCCATGAAAGGGGGGGGGGGTGTCCAGTTTCTCACCTTCCAGAGGTGCTTCCTGGTTCTGGTGGTGCAAAAGCGAACCCCACATCAGGGTCCTGCTGCACAACATGCGGGTTCAGCAGTCATGACTCTCTCCGGGGTCATGTTCGGAAAGGGAAAGCCCTGGACAGTCAGGCCCGACTCCCACGTAGTGACGATAGAGAGGGGAAGGGGGTGTCCAAGGTCAAATGGTGAGTCCGTGCCACCGCTCGGGCCAGAACCCAAGTTAATCCCGACACCACAGCCATCCTGCCCTTCCTTCCTTTTCTTTCTCATCTCTGCTCCTTCTTTTCAAACTTCACCTTATGTCAGTTAAAGGCAGCCAAGAGAAATGCTTACTCGCCCTGGTACAGCCAGGCTTCTGGAGCAAAGAGGGTGAGAAGAAGCTCACGGTGAGGTTTTTCCTGAGAGGGAGAAGAGAAGAAACCCAGGTGCCATGTCGTCTCCTCTGCCTAGCCCGTCAGGAAGAACAAACAGACCCCCCCCAAGAGAAGAGTCAAGGAAGCCCTGACTGATTCTCCTGGTTCTCCAAGAGGGGAAATGGAGAGGAGGGTACGTCATGGGGCTATATCTACTCCAATCAGAGCAAAGCACTCATCCCTCAAGCTGCTTGCTATTGAGATGTTTAAGCCTACTAGAAATGAGGGTGAGCCTGGCTGGCTCAGTCAGTGGAACCCGCTGCTCTTGATCTCAGGGTCATGAGTTTGCGCCCCACATTGGGTGCAGAGATTCCTTAAAGACAACAACAACAGCAACTGGAAGTAAGCCTACCAGAATGGGACAAGCTTAAGTTCAGAGACAGCTCTTCAAGGAGGGAAGGATCCCCAAGTGCCCAAAGGAGAACCAACTGTCGTTATCAAGTAGTGAGCTCCCCGTCCCTGGAAGCATGTAAACAGACACCCGTGGGGCAAGCTGTGGAGAGTCTGCTGGCATCGGAAGATCCGGAGAGGACTCCAAGACAGGATGTCACTGCTCTGTCCAGTGTTGCATTTCGGAGCTCTAGGTGAGGGCCACGTTCAGGGATGATCCTTAACTGCTCCTCATTGGTTTGTCAGAAGGATAGCACGGCATGCAGAGCGGAAGGGGAGACAGTCACAAGTGAGTCTGAGTCCTGACCACCTAGGAGCGGGGGGCCTGGGCAAGTGGCTTCATGTCTCTGAGCTGCAGTTTCCTCTTCTGTA
Organism: Herpailurus yagouaroundi; assembly: GCF_014898765.1. Lineage (NCBI taxonomy): Eukaryota > Metazoa > Chordata > Mammalia > Carnivora > Felidae > Herpailurus > Herpailurus yagouaroundi. Next base: position 12,826,525 of record NW_024412419.1, read on the forward strand.
ACGGGCATCCTGGTGTGCTTGTGGACCTCTGGGGCCGGGAGCACAGACCTCAACACACCCAACACGCCCAAGGAAGTGGTGCAGGTCAGCGAGGCCAATTCTAACCCATCCGTTCGTCTTTCAGCCGGCACGAGTGGCTGGAGGGCGTCGGCACCAGGGTGCGTTAGGCTAGAATAGCTTCTACATACCGCATACGTGTGCGTGTCTGTGCACGTATGTATGTATATACACACACATACACGTATCTGGGTATATACAGACACACAAACATATACGTATAACTTTTTTCTTTTCATTTTTTTTTTTAAGTTCATTAATTTTTGACAGAGGCAGAGTGCGAGCACGAGCTGGGGAGGGGCAGGGAGAGAGGGAGACACAGAATCCGAAGCAGGCGCCAGGCTCTGAGCCGTCCGCACAGAGCCCAACGTGGGGCTCGAACCCACAAGCTGTGAGATCATGACCTGGGCTGAAGCCGGACGCTTAACCGACTGAGCCTCCCAGGCGCCCCACATAACTTTTTTCTAAGAGGAAGGGAGAGGAGCACAGTTCTAAACACCCCTTGCTGTTTTCACCGGGAAGAAGCAGACCTGGCTGTCTGTAAAGTTGAGTTTTGCTACCAGAGAGCCCTGGTGCAAGCTATACTGTTCCGTCAGTGTTTCTGGATGATGGCGATGGAGTCCCTCCTCCTCTTTCCACTTCTTTTCTTGGTCCCTCTCATCCGATTCCACTCACTAACACCTCCATGGGGTCAGAGAAGAGATCGACTCAAATTAGTCAATCTGATTATTTTTAGTCACTGTTGGGAACAAGGTGGGAGGCTAAGGAGGAGGCTACTAATGGATTCTAAAATGCAGAGTTGAGGCATTATCTGTGCACGATGATCACTCTGGCTACTTCCTCTCCACCGCCACCACAGATGTTTGAACACTGGCCCTTATTTATAGAGTGCCATTCTGCACTAGGAGTGCCTCTCGCCCAGCTCCCAACTCCTACTCACCCTTCAATACCCAGCTCATTTGGCCCCTCTTGGAAACCTTTCCTGACTTCCCAGGGCAGAGGACATGCTCCCTTTCTGTACTTTGTGCATGCAAGGGCCTCCTGCCCACTATCTGCGTCTGTGGCTCCTTTGTCATCGTCCCAAACATGATCTCCTTGGACGGATGAGCAGGCTTAATTTGTCTTGATGGTTTCCAGTCCTCATACATTCTCAGGTATTGGGACTCAGGTATCGTCTGGCCAGTGAATGTGTACTTTCTAAAGAGAACATTCTTACTGTCCTATTCAACTAGGAGAGGATTAAGAGATAGATATTACCCGTTTGTTTTCTGACTAGAAAAAAAAAGGTATCAAGACCTAAATTCCATCATTTCTACTAGAAAAACTTGGGCTTTTGCCAGCTACTCCCTCCAGTCAGAAACAAGGCTCATGTTCTCACCACTTTCCAGCAATTTGAGTGCCAAGACCCCACACGAAACCACCAATGTTCAACATTCACTAGGGCACCGGGCGGCAGGAAGGGCCATGAATTCATCAGCTCCAGAAGACCATCTCATTCAGCCCATCTGCATGAACCTATTTCACATCTGAGGAAGTTACGATCTTATAATGTTACCAGGAGTAGGTATAAAATAGGCACTTTATTTTTTTTATTTTAAAAAAAAAATTTTTTTTTCAACGTTTATTTATTTTTGGGACAGAGAGAGACAGAGCATGAACAGGGGAGGGGCAGAGAGAGAGGGAGACACAGAATCGGAAACAGGCTCCAGGCTCTGAGCCATCAGCCCAGAGCCCGACGCGGGGCTCGAACTCCCGGACCGCGAGATCGTGACCTGGCTGAAGTCAGACGCCCAACCGACTGCGCCACCCAGGCGCCCCTAAAATAGGCACTTTAAAAACGAAGCATTTTTTGATCAATCAGAACAAATTCAGGGTCAATAAAATTAGACCCTTAGTTTCATCTAACTCCAATCTCCTCAGGCCATCAATCTGGGCTTAAAAAACTCTTCCCGCGGGGCGCCTGGGTGGCGCAGTCGGTTAAGTGTCCGACTTCAGCCAGGTCACGATCTCGCGGTCCGTGGGTTCAAGCCCCGCGTCGGGCTCTGGGCTGATGGCTCAGAGCCCGGAGCCTGTTTCCGATTCTGTGTCTCCCTCTCTCTCTGCCCCTCCCCCGTTCATGCTGTGTCTCTCTCTGTCCCAAAAATAAATAAACGTTGAAAAAAAAAAAACTCTTCCCGCTCTAGGCTGTCCTCAAGTGCACTCAACACCCTTGGCTGGGCATTCAAGGCTCCTGGTTAGCCTTCCATCTCCCCCCCCTCTGAAGGGGCCTCTCAGACTTGCCTCACCTCACACGCCAGTGACTGTCGGGCATGGTGACAGGCACCGGGCATCCCCTGCTTATGTCCTTCCTCTGCCCGGAAACTCCCAACACCCCTCCCTGATGTTCCCCACCCTCCTTGCCATTCACTGCTCCTCACCTCTAGGACTGAGTGGAGACGACATGCCCAAGGAGCTGCCCCGTCTTGCCCCTCTGTCTGCATCAGGAGCGTCCCCTTGGGCTCCCTCACAGCCACAGATCAGTTGTGTTGGTTGGTCACTAGCCGGTGTCCCACTAAAACCATAAACCCCTCGAGAGCAGGGTGTAAACCTAGTCGTCATCTGTACCCAGTGTCTACACTAGCACTGACACAGAATAGGCACTCAGATGTTTGCTGAGTGAATTCATCCTGTCTCTACCCTGAAGGCAAGACTTGGTAACACACTATGTGAATGCATTTCAAGAGAACCGGTAGAAGTGACCTGTGCGAGGTGCCCGTGGAAAATGGCCACTCTGGCAAACTGGCTCCACAATGACCAGATCAGAACAACGACTCATTTCGACCTCATTTACCAATGCAACTTTCTCACGCAGCTTGAACTAGCACTGGACCATGGGCACTAGAACAGGTCTGCGTCTCACTCATCTCCAGAGTCTTGTTACCAATACAGGTTTTTGAACGGATGGCTCTTACTCTACTGGGCAAGAGCATCCGTCCCTTTCTCTACTCAGGGAGGCTTCGGAGATGGGGCCTTTAGAGACATTCTAGGGAAGAGGGAGGAAAAGTAGGAGAATCTCTGGAAAGGCCAGCCAGAACACAAAAGCCCACGTCCTTACAGTGGCTTATGAGGCCCTACATGATCTGACTGCTTCTCTCTGCCCTCACCCCCTTCCACTGTCCCCTACTCCTTCTGCTCCAATCCTACTGGCTGCTTGCAGTTCCTTAAGCACATTCCCGCCGCAGGGCCTCTGCTCCTTCTAGCCTCACTCCCTCCCTCTGTCTACATCCTACTCCAGTAACACCTAGCCAGGGAGGCTTCCCCTGGACCCTGTATAGAACAGCAGTCCTGCTCTCCCCACATCCCATCTCTCTGGCTTGCTTTATTTATTTAGGTTTTCCTGTTTTACTTTTTCCCATAACACTGAACACTGCCTGATACAATGTACAAATGTTTATTTGTTGATGATCCCACAATTGGTGCTGTAGGCCTAACACCAAGATGGCACCTTCTTCGGCGCTAACGCACACACAAGGCACAAGGTTACAAAAGAACCCAATGGGGGATCAAAGCTACACTTAAGTAGCTCTAGATAAGACTGGGGAGGAAAAGGAGCTAACATCTGTTGAGGAAGAAACTATGTTAATGCATTTCAACTATATCCTTTGATCTTGACCACAAGTGGACAACATAGGGCATATTGTCCCCGTCTTACCGATGGGGAAACAGAACCTCAGGAATTTGAAATGATCTCAGCAAAATCACTCAACTAAAGAAGCAGAACCGAGATTTGAAATCGGGTCTGTCTAATTCTAGAAGCTCTCCTCCTTCCTCTAAATTATGCTGTAGCCTGGCGGCCACTCTAGGGAAAGAAACCATAAGAGGAAGAAAAAGGAAGGGAGCGCAAGACAATCCTATTCCCTCAAAGAATGAGAATTTGGTGTAAGCCACAAGTCTAGGATGAAACCGGAAAACACCTTAGAGATCACCTGGTCTTGCTTTCTGTGCTACACTCAGCTGTATGAAATGTTTCTGCTTTTGGTTTTAAGGGAACTCAAGACATCTAGATGAAGAAGAAGAGCTTTTGGACAGAGGGCAGCAGAAGGTAACACCAGCAAGTGGAGAAAGATTAACAGGTGCATGGCCTTCTCAGTGTATTGGCATCTCCTTCGTGACTCCTGGTCTTGTCCTGGTGGGCGTCCTGGGCCAGCTTATGGAGATGTGTTAGAATACCAGAACCCAGGCTGCTGAGCCCTCAGTAGAACCTTAGTCATCTGGGAGGGGTGTCGGTTCATGTCACGTCCGAGTTCAACGAAGAAGTTCAGGCAGATGTGGCCCAGTCCTTGCAGATCCATAATGGATCAGAAGGAGGTGACAGAGGAGGAAAGCAGTAACAACAAAAAACCCATGTGCCTGGCAACCTGCAGCTGGTGCGTGGCAATGCTCCTGGATGAGAACTTCGCAAACTAAAAATGTCTCAAAAAATGTTACAGCCAGTGCGAGGCAAACCAGACCTCTGGCACGAGACCCGAATTCCATCCTGGGTTTGCTACTTAAGGACTTTCCTGCTCACCTGAGTCTGCACGGCAAGAATGGGCAAGACAGGAACCCAGATTGTGCTTCAGAGGAAGTGAATTCTACAAGGACAAGTCACCTGGAGGTACAGCTCTAACCTGCTCTCTCCTGTATGCAGTTCTAAGCTACTCTACCTCATGCCTAAACACTCACAGCTCAGGACAGCTACAGCTCCCACTCAGAATGTACTGGTAGAACCCAGGGACCTTTAACCACTTTATGTATGTATGTATGTATGTATGTATGTATGTATGCATGTATATTTATTTCTTTCTTTTGAGAGACAGAGAGAGAGCACACAAGCAGGGGAGAAGCAGCAAGGGAATCCCAAGCAGGATCCGCACTGTTAGCACAGAGCCTGACGCAGGACTCGATCCCACAGACTGTGAGGTCATGACCCGAGCCGAAATCCGGAGCCGGACACTCCACTGATTGAGACTCCCAGGCACCCTCCCTTTAACCATTTCAAAACTATAACCTTGGGGTGGTTTTTTTTTTTCCTTTTATGTGTATATGGTGTCAGGAGGCATGACTTCTAATCAAAGATGACAAATCTGGTGAAATGACCACCCTTAATACTTTCCAGTATTCTATAAGCACACATAGCACGCATCCTTTCCACTAAACAGGAAAGTTACCGTTGTGCTGTCTGCCATAGCCAAAGTCACTTGTTTCTTACCCAGCACTGTGTCTTGTGATTCAGGCTCACCGATCCAGGCTGATGGGACAAACCCACTGAACAAGATGGCCGCGGCAAGTCTGGCTCCCAAGTCAGGGCCGTGCCCGCTGGAGTCCCGTGGCTTCTCTGTCCTTACGTGAGTGATAATCTGCTAAGAGGGAAGGCAAGTCATGTTATTTTGAGAGGCCATTTCCTGTTCTCCTCTAGAAATAAGACATTTTTTAAGGAGAACAGAGAGAATACCAGAATCACAGATTACCAGGGCTGGAAGAAATCAATGCAATAGCCTTCTCTAACGCTTTCATTTTGTAGCTGGGGGAACTGAGGCTCAGAGAAAACAGTGTCATTCAAGGATTCAGCAACTTGGAGAATTCAGATTAGAACATGTCTCTGACTCTCTCAGAATTTTTTTAAAGACCAGCTTCATGGTCCGGCTGACTTCTCCATTGACCCTGAATGGGAAGGGTTTGTTTTTTTTGTTTTGTTTTGTTTTGTTTTGTTTTTTATTTAATTTTTTAAACAGATATTCAAAAAGGGAGGTGGGACTTTTTCCAGATCGCTGTTTTTGTAGTTTTGCCCCTGGGAGCTAAATTAGTGAAACAGTCTACCTCAGGCATGTGGTTGGGATTGTTCTGTTTCCCATTAGAAAAATATTGTTATGGAATAGAAGCGTCAGGAGCACAGTAGTGGGTGGGCTTTGTTTTTCAGTGATTTGTGCCCAGTCAGTAGGTCTCTCTGTCTCTCTGTCTTTCTCTCTCTCTCCATGTTTCAGGAAAACACAGTAACAGATACAGTCCCTCCTCCCATGGGTGTCATTTATTATGTGGCCTTTCTGGCTACTTTGGATTTGAACCGCCCCTCCTGTTTGCAGAAAACCAAAACCCAACAAGCGATCTCACGTTTATTAAGTAAATAATATCTACCAGGCATACCAAGTGAGTCTTACAGTACATTTTCCTGATTTGTCCTCAAAAATTCCCCACAAGGTACCCTGAAGTCCATTTTCTCAAGAGGTGAGAGAACCGAGTTTCAGAGAACTATGATGATCCGTGGAGTCATAATGGGAAAAAGGCACAAAACAGAAATAAATGCATGTTTAACTCCCACATCTATGTTTTGCCCGTCTCCTGTAGACTTCGGTTATTAGGCCAAAACACTAGGACTTGTCTTACTTATTTTTCCAGTGTTTTAGCTTGAATGCGGGAGAAAGTTCTTTGGAAACTATAAATTGTTGTAAGGACATGAAAGATTATTCTTGTTAGATTCTCTTTCAGCCGGGAGGCTCCAAGGCCCTGCTTCCTGCTGTGCTCCCAGCAGAGGCTCCTGTGTCCCAGAGAAGCTGCGCCTGGGCCCTGGCACTGAGAGGGCCCATCAGGAAATCATGATTATCTACGCTTGGCGCTTTGTTCCTGTTCTCAGACAACAAGGGACAAGGCTGGAGAGCCGGGCTAGGGGGGTGGAGAAAGAGGAAGAAAAAAACAGGAAGTGAAGGGGGGGGGAGGAGGAAGGAAGGAAACGATAGGGAAAACACAGCAACTCTGAAAAGTCCTTGGCCTGATGAGAAAGTGATTTCTGAACTGACATCATGTGGGGATGGCCCTGCATTTTGGGAAAGCAGGTCACGGAGGGAGAGGAGGAAGGAGGTTTGTTTCCTCTGGATTTGGGGTTGTGTTCGTCAATTCCCACCACAGAGCACAGCCTGAGGAAAAGGGTGCCCTGACACAGGGGCTGTTTTCTATGTGCTTGGGTGTAGACGATGAAGAATGTGAATTTCTGAAGAAGGATCCTGGGGTAAGACCGTGTCTCTCACCTCTTGGCTGTGGCTGAGAGGCCAGATGTGCCACAAAAGGACCTGGAAACAAGAGGGAAGATGTTGAAGTGATTCAGTATCGGAGGAGCCATCCCTCCCCACCACTTTCTTTGTCAAACACCCTCGGAATTATAATACGTTTTCAGTGTATATGATAGAGACTTCATTCTCCCACTGGGGCCCAGCAAGAATCCCACTTTCTTCCACCAGAAAACTAAGAGGGTCAGGCCAGTAGAATGCTGAGCCTCTCGCAGACTATGACTCTCAGGTACTTCTGGAATGTTCTCCCACCCATGTTGACCTCTCTACTCATTTATAGACGCTCACAAGAGTACCCCAACTCCCAACGTGCATCTTTAAGGATACAGTCACCTGGTTAAGTTGCACAAGAACACAAATAACCCTAATCATAACCTGATCATACATCAAAGCTAATACTATTAACTCTTTCCAGTCTTTTGATGGGGACAAGGAGGGGGCAGGGAATGCGGAGCTTCCTGACAGGCAAGTCCAGTCCCACCCACTCTAGCAGTTCCCAAACTCACTGTGCGCTGGAGAAGCTAACAAAAAGTACAATTCTGGCCTGGCGTAGCGGCCAAAGCTTCTGGAGAGTTTTGATGTCACCAACCTGGCTCTGTCCATGGACCAGCATTTGGGTTAACTTGTGATCCTAATCCAGCCCTCAGCATGCCCCAACTCCTTCCATCTTACTGATTTGGTCACAGAGGCCCTACCAGGGAGGAAGGGCTCACTCTGAGGATCTGCCCTTGATTCCGTAAATTACTCCCCCAGGATCTGCCCTTGATTCTGTAAATGATTCCCCCCACCATCCAAACAAACACAGGACAACACAAAGTAAGCATATCCTTGAGAGGAGTCCAAGCTTTTTGAAGCGATGGCTGGTAGTTTCCTGACTGAGTCACCCACGGGCCACATGTCCATCAGAGAGAACAGAGGTCAAGCAGGGAAGGACACGGACAACTCCCATCTCAGGTCCCCACGAGCACAGCCTCGCACAGCAAACACCAACACCGATTTGCTCCTCTTGTCAGCAGCATGGACTGTGGCCACAGCTGTTGCCACAAACCCTCTGCTCCATCCGAGACCAGTGGGAGTCCTCGCTTCTGTAGCACGTGGCAGCCAGGAGAACACTTCTCAAAATCTCATGTTTGGTCATTTTCAGAGAGGTACAGAGCAGAGGGGATAATGACCGCCATTTTGAAAAGGAGAAGCTGCGATCCAGAGACATGAAATGGCTTATCCAGGGTCATACAGCAGAAGCAGGACTACAACAGGGATCTCTTGCCCTCCAGTCCAGTGACCTGTCACAGTGTCACTGTATCATGTGCCCCTGCCCCATTCAGTGGAGGGACTCAGAGCTTAGAACAGCTGCATGTCTTCCACTTTAGAATGTCTCTGGAAGTAGAAGGACAGGGCAGGGACAAACCAAAGAGAAGGCAGATGGATAGGGAGAAGACCAAGCATGGAGGACCTGTTCCCACCATCCAGTCTGAGCAGGTAAGGACTCACTCTAAAGCCCCCGGTGCGAGCATGGTCCATCAGAGTCCCAGCCTAGACTCGGAGTCAACAGACCTTGCTGCAGCCTCCTTCCTACCAAGAGCACCAGCCAACATGAAGAAATATGAACGGGCAGGTTTTTAGATAATGAAAATAGTTCCCCTTCTGCAAGTACCTACTGTACGTACATCAGGCGTTGTTAAGCACGGTACCTCTGGTAACTCCTGAAACCTCCCAGCAACCACACTAGGTAGGCATTATTCTTGCCCCTTTTTCATAGATAAGGACACTGAGTGGTCATCCAAGGGACTCAGCTTTTGAGCGGTAGGTAGAGCCAAGATTTCCATTTAGGCAATCCGGATGGAATTTCCGCTTTCAACCACTACCGTGATCCTCCCTAATAGGGCAGTCACGTCAAAAGAAAAAGGAAAAAAAAAACAAAAAAGAAAAAAAAAAAAACAAGGAAAGAAAAGGCAGGCTTACAGGAAGGCAAATTAGTGGAAAGAGACAGGGAATAAAGCAAGGACACCGGGAACAGATGACACTTACATTCAAAAGGCAGAGGAAGGGAAGAAACTCCCCAGCCAGGGAACATTGAGAGGCGCCTCGCCGGCCCAGCCAGAAATCTGGACCCTTCCCACACTCGGGTGGCAGCCCCCGAGTCAGCTGGCACCAGTAAATGACATTCTGGCCTTGGTGTTTACACAGTACTGCTCATGGGAGGAGGAAGTAGGCTGGGCCGAGGAGGGCCAGCGACAGGAGAGTCCTCAGGGTGGGTAGAGGGATGATGTCTTGGGAACCTATTTTCCATGTCACCCAGAGGGACAGATCCATTGGGCAGGTGGGCAAGTGAGACTCTGCCGAAAATCCTCACCTTAAACGGTGCACACGCTCCCAGCAACCTTAGGTGTTGAGGATACTACCTGCTTTCAGCCTCACAACGACCTGGGGAGCAGGGCAGGACAGGGATCATCCTTTACCATGTCACAGATGGAAAGACTAAGGCCAAAATAATACTAGTCATAAAATCATCATCATCATAATAAAAATAACAGCGGCAATGCCATTTGTTGGCAGCTTATCACGTGTCAAGAAATAAGCGAGATCTGGGGCCCCTGGGTGGCGCAGTCGGTTAAGCGTCCGACTTCAGCCAGGTCACGATCTCGCGGTCCGGGAGTTCGAGCCCCGCGTCAGGCTCTGGGCTGATGGCTCGGAGCCTGGAGCCTGTTTCGGATTCTGTGTCTCCCTCTCTCTCTGCCCCTCCCCCGTTCATGCTCTGTCTCTCTCTGTCCCAAAAATAAATAAACGTTGAAAAAAAAAAATTAAAAAAAAAAAAAAAGAAATAAGCGAGATGCTTGACATGGGTGATTTCATAACAGCACCAACTGCTGAGGTCTGTATGATTATTCCCAATTTACAGTCGAGATAAGCTAAGTAATTTCCTCAAGGTCAAAAAACTAGTAAGCTACGAAGAAGGATCTAAGCTCCTATCTACTTGACATTTTGGCCCACGATCTCACCTCTCAGCAGCACGTGCTATGAGACGGTGATGTGACTTAGCCACAGCTGTAGAACAATGCTACCCCTACAGCCAACTTCTGAGAGGTTGAAGCACACAGGTATAGGCTTTTACCTAAACACATTATCTACTCTGCAACTATACTAAGTGCACATACAAAGTGACACACGATTAGGGTGACCATGCGATTTATCAGCCAAACCTGGATACTTCTAAGAGCGAGAGGGGGCATATTAATAACGCCCAGGGGACGACAGGCATAAAGCGGAATTGTCCCAGGCACACAAGACATATGGCCAACCCTAATATAATCCACAGCCCCATGGGGCTGGTTATTCTTACGCTTAGTTGTGTTGGACTCTCCTGGATGACCCCCTGCTTTCCAAGCCATGCAAATGCCCCTCTGCGACCATTCACTCTCCTTTGCTCAGCAGAAGGCCTTCTAAGTCTATTGGGCTCGTAGACCTTACATATAAAACAGGCTGATGTAACTTGATTAGGAAGCCGTCATGCTATGATTCAAGAAGCAAGGAGGGACTAGTTTCAGCAGTATCTTTTAAAAGGACTGCTGGGTTCCTTGTGCCCTCACACCCAGAACCTGAACGTGAAGCTATTCGGATAACCAGCCAGTCCCCCAAACGTGAGGGCTCAGTGGCTCTTTGCAGCAGCCTACGGCAGCCGGACAGGCGACTGGCATGTGAGCAGCTGTCCAGCCCCACAGGAGAAATCAAGTGCACCGACAGCCACAAGACCCGCTTCCTCAGGGTCAGCAAGCACGGACCCGGCCTGGAGAGTGCAGAGCTGGGATCTGGGGGCGGGGTGTCTGGTCTGGTGGAGGGGGTAAGGACGCAGCACTCATAGCCTGCTTCTATTTTATTCCTTCCCCCAAGAACTGCCTGCTTAAGAACCAGGCCAAGAGGAAAAAGAATCTGCCATTGTTTTGAAACCAGGAAATCAGTCTTGAATCAGACTCATACATCAACACAGGTAAAGTGAAATGTTAATGAAGGGCAATGAGCCTTAGTTGGTTCTCTGAAGAGATGTTGTGGCATTCGTTTAATCAAGGAACATCACAGCACCGGTAGGCCAGCGACTTCTGACAGCTCTAGAGAAGCTTGCTGGCCTGAAGAGGCTTAGCGACGCCCAAAGAGGCTCGGGGAGGCATTGGCCTCATCCCACTGGAACACAAAGGGCAACGCCTGCCATCTGCTTTGATAGGAGCTTCTGCGAGTGATGAGATTTGATAAATAGGTGAGACCCTTCTTTCTTTTATAAAAAAATTTTTTTTAATGGTTCTTTATTTTTGAGAGAGAGAGAGAGAGAGAGCAAGCGAGCATGAGTGGGGAGGGGCAGAGAGAGAGGGAGACACAGAATCCAAAGCAGGTTCCAGGCTCTGAGCTGTCAGCACAGAGCACGGGGCTTGAACTGGCACACCGCCAGATCATGACCTGAGCCGAAGTTTGTCGCCTAACCAACTGAGCCACCCAGGCGCCCCAAGACCCTTCTTTCTAAATTAGGTCATATTTATAGGTGGTAGGGGTGAGGGCATGGACTTTTTGGGGGGCCACCAATAAACCCACTACTGCTATTGGTATTATCATTACTACTCCTAATATGATTATTCATGTGATTCAGGGGGTCCCTGAGTTCTAGAGAACGGGATGGACTTATCCAACGCCACCCTGCTGGTAGGCAGAAAAGCCATGACTAGACGCAGCTCTCCCGACTGATTCTGGTTTCTTCCGTCTTGGCATGTAGCTTCTTATGCTGGGAACCCAACCCGAGAGCAGCCCAGAGGCCAGATGGTGACTGTCCAGGGTGCCAGGGTTCGAGCAACCCTAGACCGACCATCAGAGGTCAACCAGTGGGTGATGGCAGTGGGATAAACGCAAGTCACTCTTTTGCACTGTGCACTGACTATGTGCCGGGTGCTGTGCTGCACATCACGTGGCCCTCGTATCAATCTTACTGCACACGGCTGTGCCCCCCCCTTAACCTCATCATGCACATAAGGGTTGGGAGAGCAGCTCCAAGAGAGGCCGAGCGAGCAGCCAAGGTTGATGGTGGGCAGGGGGTGGAGCACACCTCTGAACCCAAGTTCAATCTCTAACGTTCACAGCTGCCAGATCTGACGCTGTGCGCGAGGGCCATTGCCAGCGGCAGGCAGTAACAGAACCCGGACAAGAGCCCAGGTCTCTACTCCCAAGCTCATACCTGTTCCATTGCCCAGGGTCGTGGCTTCCCCATCTGTCCTCTTGGTCACACCCAGACAACGAAAAGGTCACTCCCCCACGAGGATGGCAGAAGGAGACCACCTTCTCTGGCCGGAACCCGTCGGAAAACTCTGCCCAGTCTTTCCAGAAGTTCAAATCTCACTCTCTGAACACAACTGCCACCATGGATTGCTGCTCTCCGAGAAGGTATTTCACAGGGTTGGTCACGCCAACCAGGGGTCCTCCTCTGGGGTGGGGGTGGGGGTGGGGGGCAGGAGACACTTTTGAAACTGAATGCGACCAGCGGCGCCTGGGTGGCTCAGTCGGTTAAGCCTCTGACTCTTGATCTCAGCTCAGATCATGATCTCAGGGTTCACGGGATCAAGCCCCATGTCGGGCTCTGCGCACACAGTGTGCAGCCGGCTTGGGATTCTCTCTCTCCCTCTTTCTGCCCCTCCGCCCCCCTCACAATAAATAAACTTAAAAAAAAAAAAAACTGAATGTGACCAGGCCCCTCTCCCTGACACCCCTGAGTGTCCTAGACAACAGGGGCATTTTCATGTTTTCTCCTCCCTTTCCAGGCTGCACCTATAGGAATGTCACCTTTCCAGAAGAAAAGGGGCACAACTTAACAGGTTTGAGGCGTCAGCAGCTGACAGCTGACTTGTCTCCATCAGGCAGGCAGCAGTAAGACAGACACAAACAGTCCAGACTACAGAGGCTGTCCTTAACCAACACTGCTGACGCAAGGCGGGAGGATGCCTCGATGCGGCAGGAACGCTATATAGGGGCGCAAGGAAAACCAGGTCTGCTCCCAACCTGGCCTTGGCTGGGCTGTGTGACCTTAACTTGGTCTGATCTTGAGGTAGAAAGTCTATTAAACGCAGATCTTTCAGCAACGTACACCAGCAGCCTCTCTGGGCCACTTTGAAGATGAAATGAGCTTTCTCTTCTGAAGTATGAAAGCTACTTGTGTTCACGTTTTCTTTCTGCCACGGGATGGGGAGCCCCTAAGAGGGGGGGCACGTCTTTCTTATCTTTACAGGGTAGTCACACCTACTGCAACCAGCCCAGCGTCCTGCACAAATGCCAAGGGCTGATGGTCGAATCTGTAAATTGTGGCTTCCTTGAAGGCCGTGGATGGCTCAGAGTGGCTGGGGAAGAAGGAAGGAGGTAGCAGAGACAGTAGGAAAAGAGGCCGGCATCAGGCTGTAATGGGCTTTACCTACATTGGCGCTTCCCGTGATGCCAGCCGTGAATCAGCACGTCAGATATTGTTGTGTCAGCAGGGAGATGGGGCCACGGAAAGAGCCTGGGGTCTTGAGTCCAACAGCTGTGAGCCGTAACTTCTTTGCATCTTGGCCCCTCTGTCTGTCCATCTCAGGGTTGTTAGGGCTACCCAACGTTAAATGTGACCAGTGTGGTACTCGGCCCCTACGTCAGCTTTAGCAAATACGACCGCTCCTGAATGAGGGGGCAAAGCTGACCTGGACTAGAAGAGTAAACGATTGCTATGGAAGTTCAACGCCAGGGCTGCCCAGGAGTAGGAAACTAAGAAATGGTGCCACGGCCAGACTGCACTGAGCACGATCCGAAAGCCAATCTGGCTGGAGTCATTGGCCGTCCAAATTCCTGACGACTGCGGCGGGCTCCAGCATACTGTGCAAACATCTGCGGCACTCATCCTCCCCAAGACACAAGAATGTCACACGGCCAACGCCAGCTGTGAACTCCCCACCAGCCCCTGGCCTACAACAACAAAAGGCACTTTTCAGGTGGCTTAAGCTGGGTGTTTTCTAGCGAGAGCACCATTGCCGCGAGGCCGGAGGGAGGCAAAGCACTGTGGGTGGAGAAGCTGGTGTTCTGGGCTGCGGTCTCTGCTTTGACCCTGAATCTCTAAGACATCGGGCAAGCCACTCGCTGCCTTCTGTATAATGAAGAGGTGCTTGGGACTTGGGACTCCTGATGTCTAGAACAGCCCATCAAGGGAGCATTTCCGTAAAAAACCTAACCTAGGACATATACTGCCGTTTGAGAACGCAACTTTCTTACAAGGCCGACCTCTGCTAAAACGCCGTACAAACGGGACTCTAAATCCAACAGGGGTACGCTGAAGTCCAGAGGGTGTCTGCTTTCTGTCCTCACCCTACCAGCTCCCGAGGGTGCAATGCTGGGTGAGTCGTTGTCCCTTCTGAGCCTGTTAACTCACGTGAGCCTCAGAGGTGATGCTATCTAGCTCGTATCATTTCCCAGCCAAATCCATTTTCCTAACACGTCACGGGGAAACCCAGAGCGCATTTAACTGGGACGCTGTGAGACTGGCCATCCTTCGCCTTGTGGACAGGGACAGACACACGTTCACGAAACTGGCATGCGAGAAAATGGGGCATTTCCTTCATTCTCCGTAAGGGGAGAGAGTCAGAGCCAACAGGGGGAGGAATGATTGAGACCGTACCTGCGGCAGCTGCGAGACGGCTCATCGCGAGGGACAACGGTCACCCTGGCCTAGGCAGACAAATACGGGGGACACGCTCCGACAATAGCACAGCTGCTCCCTTCCTGGGCCCCCTGCTGTGAGGCGAGTCAGAAGCCACACATCAGCATTCAGTGCTGTATTCATCCTCAAGAGTCAGAGGCACTGTGCTTCCTCAACGGCAGGGGGCTGCAGGGGGTGAGAGTGTGCACCGGCTATTCAGGGCCCCAGGCACCCTACACCTCACCAAGGGAAAAAAGCAAGTGGCAGCTGCAGACAGGAAAAGGCCCGGGATAAGAGCTGTGCAGAAACGGACTGCATGAAAATGTGCGTTCCCTGTGAGGACCACCACCTTCGAACAGAAGCCACTTTCTTAATCCTAGGGTCCAAGTCGCTCCATCAAAGGGCCATTTACATAACCACCCTTTACAGAAATTCTCAGTTTAAGCCCAGTGTGATTTACTGCAGTGTTGCGGGTTTTTGCCCAGTTCTGCAGCCTAGACTTACACCTCCATACGCCTCCGTCCTTCCAAGTCAGCAGCGGCCTCGCCTCCTCCGTGAAGTCTTTCTCGGACACTCTTCTGACCTCTCCCATCTCGGAACTCTCACAGCATTTTCTGTCTGTGCCACTCAGCTAGTGCGCATGGGACGCCTCATCACTTTTTGACTGGGCTGCTGAACCACTCCCTAACTGGTTTCATCCTGCCTGGACTCTGGCCCTGTGCTCTGCAGAAAGAACGTTCTAAAGCACACACTTGATGATGTGTCTTCTCTTCAAGCGCTTTCCACCGCCTTCAGGATAAAATCCAAATGCCACATCATGCTCCCACCCCTCCCATGGGGATACCCACATTCCTGTCACCATGAAGTACTTCCCAGGGTTATGTAACGGGGCGGTACCAAAGTTGGGACAAGAACCCAGGTCTTCTGATAACCAGCTAAGGGTTCTTCCCACAGTCCCAGCTCAAGTTCAGGTCTAAGGCTGGACCAGAGAAAAGCATTTGGCACTGAACCACGGCCAAGATGAAAAAGCCAAGACCAGCTGAGTCCTTAGGCCTGAGGAGCTTATACTAATTATGACGACCAGCCAATCCTTCAAGTAACCGAGTGGGTGAGTACACGCCTGAAGCTCAGACATAAGCTGGCTCTCCTTTCACAGGTGTGGAAACTGAGCCTTACGGATGTCAAAGTTCACACCTGGATTAAAACGCTAGCCAAGATCCTACTCCTTACTCTCCAGAATGGTATCTCCAATAGCCCTGTAGCCGTCACCACCTTGTGATCACTCACTATGTCTGATGTTGACCCACGGCACTTAGTTCCTGCTCAGGAGCGGACTGTGTCCAGAAGACCCCATTGCCGACCTCTGTAAGGTCTCTGCTCTCAGATCAGAGCGTCCTACTCCTGCAACTCCTCAGGTGGAACGACTGGGAAACAAAATGCTGATTTAACAGAAGAGGGAGAAAATTCCACTCTAACTGCCATGTACTTATCCAAAGAGGCGATCAATGCCCTCACCAGATGAATGCCTCCCCGTGGCACCCTCCAGTATATCTGTTTATGGGGGAAGAGGAGGAGGGGTGGAAGAACAAGGTCCGGAAGAGAGCGAGGCTACCTAAACAGAAGTACACGTGGGCCCAGTGGTGTCCTGGAGCCAGCCAGCACCTGCTGACCAGAACCAATCACACGTGTCTCTTCCCAACTTCACGTTCAATGACGTCTTTTGAGAAGGAACCAGCCACGGTGGGAGTACTTGCGCCATGAAATTGGCAACCTCTCTTAATCAGGTTTGTTCTGTTTTTGTTTTTCCCAGAGAACCAGTTACTAAACACTTGCGGGCACACCATTAAATGCATCCGTAAGAAAGACACTGGGTTGGGAAGACGGGAGATTTAAATTGTTAACTTCAGCTCTTTCCCTGACCTACTGTGGGATAGGCAAGTTTCTTCCGTTCCTGACCCTCAATTCCTTTAGTCATAAAGGGGGAGCAAAAATCCTTATGCGTAACTACATCAACTAAGACAACAGACATAAGGGTGTTTCGGTAAATGCAAAAGTCTGAGGACGTATTTGGCGATGTCGGTAGACATTTGTGGCTGTCACAGCTGGAGTGTGTGGGGTGCCACTGGCATCCAGGGTAGAGGCCAGGGATGCTCCAGAGAACCTGAGAGCCTCCCACACGAAAGACTTCCTTTGCCCAAACTGTCAGGGGCGCCCAGGTTGAAAAACCCAAACTAAAGATATGCCAACACAGTGGCCCATTCAAGTTCCATAAACACAACAGCATCCAGGAGAAAAATTAAGGGGACTTGGGTCAGTTCACAGGAACCCTAGACGGCAGATGGGTGCAGAGCATTGAGATGTAGGCGACAGGGAGAGAAGACAGGAAGAGGACACACTGCTGGACACAAAGTACGTGCCCATTAATGGCTTGGAGGAGGAAGAAATGGGTCTGAAACCATGGGGTGCTCTCTCAAGAAAGCCCACCCTCCAGTGCTCTCAGAAACACACCCCTCCCAAGGTGGCCACCAGAAGGAAGAAAGTGACCAGCACAATTTCATCTCCTCTGGGAGGGAAATGGTGTCGAGTGCCAGCCCTGGAGACTCAGGTTAGACAAATCATCACCAGTCTGGCGATCAGAGCAGCAGTGGTCAGAAGAGCAACTTTATTTAAGTCACTTTCTAATAGGAGTTGAAACATCTTGAAAGGTGAGGTTTTTCAACCCTCCTCTGGGGAAGCAATTGTTAAAAACACACAGCAGGCAGCCTTGCTTTCGACACATTCAGAAACCACTTTTTTAAGACAATCCTTTTATCCCTTGTACCACATGGGACTGAAAATGCATTTAGCACAAGCCGCCCGAAGCGGAAACCGTGTTGGGTAAGAAATAATCCAGGCGTCGCGGCAACCGTGGGGAGCCAAAAGCGAATCAGAGCAGGCGGGCACAGCTCAGACACTCACAGGGAAAAAAGCGATGATGTGTGGTGTCAACGGTCCAAAGGCCTCTGGGGCTGGAGTCAGCGGGGCTGTGGGGTAAGGATTAGCCACAGCCTCTCTCGGAAGTGCCCCTCGAGACTCCCAACTTGCTGTCCCCGCACTGGGAGAGACGGCGGATTTCTCAAGGAGTAGATGACAGGACAGAGGACCTCCCTCCGTGTCTCCCTGAAGATCTGAATCTGACCATAAACCATCTGACTCACAAAGCCCTTTAATTAAAAGCCCAAGGGTTCAGAGATAATTCTAGATGTGGCAGGACCCAGTGGCTTCTCAGGCACCAGAGCTGCGAGCAGAATAATGAGGGTAATTTGGCCCTTCCTGGTCCGTGAGTGACAACTCACTCAACCATAAATTAGACTCCCAGAATGCCAGAGCTGGAAGCCACCTGGGCAATTGTCTGCCCTCCCCCTGCACCCCCTGCACGAGGAGCTGGTGGCCCAGGGGAGGTGGCGGCCTGCCCCAGGCCTGCTGTTGAGTTTCTTACTGACTCTCAGTCAAATGCAGCTTTTCGAGCGCCCAGAAAACGCTTTTGTTCAGGTCTCTATGCTAGACTCCAAGGCTACTTGGAGCTCAGGAACAAGCTGGTTACAATCCAGGCAGAATTCATAGGATGGGAGTAGAGCAGCTTCAGGGAAAGAAATTTCAAAACCACTTACTGAGAACCAACTCTGCCCTTGGCTGAGCATGGCCTTTTCCACTCCTCGCCTCTCATTCATTTCTCACATCCACACCCTGGCAACATGGGTCTCATTATGCCCATAATGGACATAAGGGAACCCAGGCTAAGAGAAATAAGGAAATGCACCAAAGGCCAAAGAGCTAGTGATTTTTTTTTTTATTCTGATGTTTGTGCCTTGAACAAATTATCTCCTTTTTTTTTTAATTTAAAGTCGTAATATCTAAAGCAAAAATATGACGACTTACTTCTTCCGTAATGGTAAAATCATTTTGATATATGTATTTTTTTTTTCAGAGAGAGAGAGAGAGAGAGAGAGAGCATTTGTGCAAGTGGGGAAGAGGGGGAGAGAGACAGAGATGAGAGAGAGAAAGAGAGAGGCAGAGAGAGAATCTTAAGGAGGATCCATGCTTAGCACAGAGCCCGATGCAGGACTCGATCCCACAACCCTAGGATTATAACCTGAGCTGAAACCAGAGTCAGATGCTCAAGCTCTGAGCCACCCAGGCACCCTCCATTTTGCTATATTTTTAATAATCTGATTTATTGGATTGGAAGCCGGACTTTTTTCATACTACCGATGCTCAATTTTATGAATATCCTTTAGGTACCAAGTACTTTACAAAACAATCTTTGTTATTAAAAGATAGCCTCAAACAACATCTCTCCCTCATTTTACTGAGACAGACACAAAGGCTCAGAGCATTTAGGTCAACTTCCTGAGATCAGGCGGATCACCCGTTAGTGGCAGAAATGGGATTCTCATGCAGGTCTGCCTGAACCCTGTGTTCCTTGTATCCTAATGGCCTGCTTCTACCCTAGTGACTTTGTTGACTCAGTGCTAAGTCAGACACCAGAAATGCTGGAGACCAACCTTGTAAAGTGTGTTAGCTGGGCATAGCACCAAAGGCCTGGGTCAGTGGAGGTAATAAATGAGGCAGCAGTGGTGACCTCACCTTGGGGTCTGAAAGCAGCCACGCACCTGAATGGTACACAGGACAGTCACCAAACCCTGCCTGGGAGGCTGACTCCCTGTTTAGGGTTCATCCAGAGGGACCGTAATAGGGAGGAAGGATCCCACCAAGGCCCGCCCTGCAGCCTACTGGGGCCTTCCCGTATCTCTTCCACTCTGGGGGTGAAGCTTCTGAGAACAAAAGTGTGGTGCCTCACTCACATTTGCCAGGAGCTCCCGAGCTACCAGAAAAGAAAAATACATGAAAGAACAATTAAGAATATAGTGTGGCAGGGGCACCTGGGCTCAGTCGGTTAAGTGTCCGACTCTCGATTTTGGCTCAGGTCATGATCTCTCATGGTTTGTGAGTTTGAGCCTCACATCGGGCTTTGCGCTGACAGTGCGAAGTTTGCTTGGGATTCTCTGTCTCCCTCTCTCTCTGCCCCCATTGGCGCGCTCTCTCTCTCTCCCTCGCTTAAAAATAAATAAACATTAAAAAAAAATTAAAAATACAGTATGGCAACTGCCACAACGGGGAGCGTGGGCTGATATGGGAGTGCCAGTAATGGGTGCCTAACCCACACGGTGGGAATCTGGGGGATAAATTAAGGCTTCATAGAAGGGCCTGAACGGAGCTTGGATCCATGCAGGTCTTAGTCACGGAAATGAGGAGCGTGAGAAGGACAGCGGGGAGGGTGCTTGGGCACACGTTCACGATGAGGCAATACATATGGACAGAGATGATGGAGCTTGTGAAGTAAGGAACGCCATGTGGTTACGTATGGTTGGGATGTAAGAACACGACGTAGTGCAGCGGGAAGGAAGCCCGGACGGAAACTTGAGGCAGGGGCTGAGCTGGAGGACAGAGGGCCCGCGAAGCCTCATAAAGGAATCTACCCTCCAAATGGGAGCCGATCATAGGGTTCACTTTTTATTATTCGGCAGAGGCAGAGTAATAACCATTGGGTTTGTATTTTATATCATATACATGTGTGGTGAGATGCATGTATATTTCATGGCTCCAGTGACACAGACTCTACTCAATTACATCTCCACTCTAGCTCTCGATTATTTCACCTTCCAAGATGCTGAAAACATGGTATGCCCACCATATCCCAAAATATAATAAGGACAAAAGGAGATAGTTAATAAAAGGATTATTAAAGATTAAAAAACGATGAGAAGTCTGTGTAAAGAATTGTACTTGGCTTCTCTCACTACAGGAGAGCTCAGCACGGTAAAATGTCCACCCAGAAGAATGGATTGGGAGGGAGATTATGGGCTCCAGGGCAGAGAAGACCATTTCTGCCGCCACAGGAGTTCTTACCTGGACACCTCAGCCAGTACTGTGCCTGGGGGTGCATCGTGTTCTCGGTGACTATATTCCGGGCGAACGTTCTCCTCCCTTTAAGGGCTGTAAGGAGGCTACAGAGCAAACACCAAGCACCCGCCTTTCCTATTTACCCAGTTAATGTCTCCAATTTCAGATAGAGTTATGTTCATAAAGCCCTCCTCGAATATTAGAAGATACACAGATGGGTAAAGCATATCAGATAGGCAGACGTCGGCAAGGTCTTTGTCATAAAGGGCGGATGCAGAAATGCCCAGTTCACGTCCTCGCTCATGCAGCCCTGGCTCTGTGGGTGTCTGACTCCTGCCGAAATCAGGCAGGACAAAACCAGAGCAAGCTGCCCGCTTAAGCACCTGGCGTGCAGGATCGGTGTTGGGGGGACAAAAGCTTCCTTCCAAGGGGACACAGAGCAGTTTCCAATCATTGCACAATTACCTTTATTAGCATAACGTCTCCTCATGCATTTCGTAAAATACTTTCCTTTTCCGTCTCAGGAAGAAGGCAGAGACAGAAATTGCTGCCACCGAGGGGGGAAAAAAAAACGTCTGTAAAATTTAAACCATGGGGCATTTGTTCAAGACTCCTGGGTAATGATGTCTCTTGATATATAATTCATGATAGCCTTAAAGCTTGGCCTACTTCTGACACCGAGATCATATATTTTGGAGAAGTCAGGGACGGGGAGGAAGAAAATCACTTTTAAATGGTTCTGCTATACTTTGCCTTTTGAGTAAAGCCAGACAATATTTTGGACCATTCTTTTCTACCATAAGGGCTTCCCTTTAAAGCTTTAATTTTTTTTTCCTCTTGTAAATTGAAGAAGCAGCATATCATCTGTAACATTCTGTAACACTAGATAAAAGATGAGTCTGAATCCATCTGTTAGCACATACAGGCTGGAAACTGTGTGAAAGCTCGCTTTCTCTCTCTCTCTCTCTCTCTCTCTCTCTCCCTCTCCCTCTCCCTCCCTCTTTCTCTCTCTCCCCACCGCTTGCAGAAAGGGGGAAAAATCCACACTTTTAAAAAATTTATCATCAGCAATCCTACCCAATGCCGACCAGATAGCAGCACTTTTATCCTTTTATGGGCAGATTCAGGAGGAAGCCAGGCTTGCCACAAAGGCTCTTCCCCCTACGCTGCCACATGAATCGGGATGCTGGGGCTGGCTGCGGGCCAGCCCCTTCCCCCACAGCCTGGGGTTCCAACCTCCCCGAAATCAGCGATGATTCCCCCGGGTGCCATTACCTGCCCCGTCTGAGCCCACTCGAGCTGATGCTGGGAGAATCGCAGAACAGCGGGAGACTTTCTGTCCTCCGGTAGTAGGGAAAATGAGCAGGCAGGCTGCCTGGGCCCCATCTGGGTCACTTGGCATTTCCTACGACACTGCAGGTCGGGGTGACACCGTGTATTGCCCTCTCTGGGCTCTGAGAACTGCTTTGCCCGACAATGTGGGAAACGCCGTGTGCCACTGATCAGACCAGACGCGGCAGAAGATCAGAGACGGAAGGCCGGAGGTGGCCTGGATGGGTGCTTGCCAGCACTCATGTCTCAGCTCCCAAATCACCTCCTCCCGATCCATTCTTCTCCTCCCATTCCAGAGTCCTGGAATGCAGAGTTCCTTTGTTTCTTAAACGCAGAACCGGCGTTAATCACAGAGTTCCAAGCTCCATGCCATTAATGAGGTGAAGCTCCAGCACTCACGGTTCAGAGGAGGATGGGGGTGGAGGTGACAAGTACAAGCGACCAGGGACTGCCTAGGCCACTGCCCTTCAGAAGGCTCATGTGTATTTTCTTTCTAAGTTTATTTATTTATTTTGAGAGAGACCTAGAGAGCAGGGGAGGGGCAGAGAGAGGGGAAGGGAGAATCCCAAGCAGGCTATGCGTTGTCTCCGTGGGACTTGAACTCACAAACCATGAGATCATGACCTGAGACGAAGTCAGGAGTCGGAGGCTTAACCGACGGAGCCACCCACGCTCCCCCAAAGGCCCACGTGGTTTTTAGGGAAGGCCTAGAGCCGCAGCTACACGCCGTGCACCCCGCACTGTTCAGTGCTATGTCCTGCGGGTTCTTCCTCTGCTAACGCTCACAGCACCCCTACCCCCACCTCCCACCGCCAGTGCCCTAATTTAGATCCTTCTTATCTTTCTCCTGGACAGTTTTGCACACGCAGCCAGATGACTCTTCCTGAAGCAGCACGGCTATTGCGTCATTCCATGGCTCAAAAGCCTTTAATGATTTCCCCACTGACAAAGAGATACAGCCCAGCCTCTAATTTCTAAGACTCTCTTCACAGGTCCTGGCCAGAATGCTAGCCCTCATCTCCCACTTCTCTCTCTCCTTCCCACACCCTGCCCTGCAGCTCCGTGCCCCCACTCCTGCTGCCTCCCTGCACACCCTTCTCCTCTAATTCCCTGTGTCCGATAGAGTTTTCCTCTTCACTTTACCTTATTTCCAAATCCCGCTCATCCTTCAAGACCACATTCAAAGGCCACTTCAGCTGTGAACTCAACCTTGACCCCCCCCAGGGAAAATTTCTCTGTCCTCTCAACTTCCATAATTTTATCATACCTCAATCACTCCCTTTTGCTGTAACAGGACCCAGACACCTTGTTTTTCTCCCCAGACTGTAAGATATCTGAGGGCAGAGGAGAGCCCAGGTGACTTTAACACATCTGTTCTATCTAGATGCGTCCTGATGCATGATTGGTGTTCACCAATATCACCTAAGTGAATTAGTGAGGATGGCTCCAAGATTGCCGTCGTCAGCTACTTTGTGGGAACACGGCTTTGAACAGATCACATGGGGGCCACGTACAGCATCATTAAAGGAGCACACGGCCTGCAGAGGAGGCACGCTGGGTGGGCGGGGTCGAGTGGACCAGGCCCATGACCTCCAGGATGCTAAATCCAATGGTCAGTTCTCAGCCTTCATGTTTACTAGCCCATCATCAACTAACTGTGACACCACCGAGTCATCGTCCGTTCCAGAAAGTCTTGTTTCCTTGACCCCTAGTGACCCCTAGATCACAGTCTCTTATTGCCCCTCCTTGCTAATGCCGCTCCTTCTTAGTCTCTCTGGCTCATTCCTTGTCTTTCTTCGAAAACTCTTTATGTTGGCATTCTTTGGGACTCAGGTCTTCAGTCTCTCTGTTCTCTATCAGGATTCACACCTTCGGTGACCTTCCCCAGCATCATGGCTTTAAATGTCAGCTGTATTTTGATAAACCTCAAATCCGTATCTCCAGCTTGACCTCTCCCTTACTTGCAATAACCACAGCCTACTCAAAATCTACACTTGGACACCAACCTTGAACTTCTCGAGGCCCCAAACTGAACTCCCTGTCTCCTCCCCTAATGCCGCCCCCTCTCCCAGTCTTTCTCATCTCAGCTAATGACAATTCCATCAGTCCAGTCTCTGAGGACAGAATATTGAGTCATTCTAGCCTCCTCTCTTATTTCATGCCCCACATGCAATCCTTCCGAAAATCCTTCTGGCTTTTACCTTTAAAATCTATCTGGCATAGATCAAATGTATTCCCTTTACTCTGCTCCTTTTTTTCCATCACTTTTTTGACCTTCTAATGTACTAGAAGGTAATAAATATCACTTGATTACCTTTCCCTGATTTATTATGATTATTACTTTATTATCTACCTTTTCTTAAAAATATTTTAATGTTTACTTACTTTTGAGAGAGACAGACAGAGACAGGGACAGAGGCATGAGCAGGGGAGGGGCAGAGAGAGGGAGACCCAGAATCCAAAGCAGGCTCCCGGTTCTGAGCTGTCAGCACAGAGCCCAACATGGGGCTCCAACTCACAGACCGCGAGATCACGACCTGAGCTGAAGACGGATGCCCAACCTATTGAGCCACCCAGGCGCCCCACTTAGCTACCTTTTCCCTCACGGATGTAGCATATCCTCAGAGTTTAGAACTACGCCTGGCACAAAGGAGCCATTCAACAAATGTTTGTCCAGTGCTTGAATGAATGACGTTAGCCGATGGTCTCTGAACTGTAGCTTAAAAAATAAACAGCACTTAGCCACAGAGAAAGTCATCTGTAGGCAGGGGAAATGCAAGCAGCAAGGGCCGACAGATACAACTTTCTTCAATGTTTTAAGATGCAGCAGTGTCCCTAAAGCCTGCCTGAATGATAACAAAACCACAGAAGGAGCAGACCTGAAGAGTCCAGGCCAGCCAAGGAAAGGCTCAAGGGACTTCAATGGATAATTATGCTTTTTTGTAAAATATATATACAGTTGGGGCACCTGGGTGGCTCAGTTGGTTAAGCGTCTGACTGTTGATTTCAGCTCAGGTCATGATCTCACAGTTTGTAAGTCTGAACCCGTATTAGGCTCTGCGTTAATGGTGCAGGGCCTGCTTGGGATTCTCTCTCTTTTCCTCTCATTCTGCTCTCTCTCTCTCTCTCTCTCAAAATAAACAAATAAACTTAAATATATATATATATATATATATATATATATATATATATATAGTCAAACTGAAATGAAACACACCGAAGTTGGTAAGTAATTGTGCATAAACATCCCTCTGCAATTTTATTTAGATTATACATTTTTCATATATCCCCCCCCCCCCAAGATACGACAAAGATAGTGTCCTTGGCTCTTCTGTATTTGCCCACAATTCAATGTCCTATAAATATGTTTTCAGGACCAGGCCCACGTCAGTCTTGCTCCCTGTCATTCCCTCAGTGCCCACCAGGAATAGTGTTTTCAACGTATTTGTTCGATTAGCGAAGACATGAATAAATGCCTTCTGAATGTCTCCTGCCCGGACCAGTTCCACAATATAAGAATATATTCTGAGAAACAACTCTCCACCAGACTTGGCCTCAAGGCAGAAAATGCATTAGCCCTCACTTGCCCCCAGCGCCTAACACCGTGGCCAGCTCCCAGTAGACATTTGACAGACGTGATGCCTAAGAGTCAAGTTCACCTGCCTGCAGGACAGGAAGTGGTGAAGGGCACTGTCATATGTCCCTCTTGCTGAGTCTGTGTGCCAGCACCTCAGCACTCTCTGCTCCGCTGCTGTGATCTGACCCAGGGTAGCGAGCGGGCACAGGGCAAAGTGGAACACTGGACTTGGCTGCCTGTGCACCTGCTCCACAGAGCGGTGATGATGGGAACCGGAAAGGCCCTGCGCTAGGACCAGCCGCTATAGTGGACGGGGTGAGTCACAGAGGTCTCAGTGTTTGCATCTAGAGAAAGGACATCTTCACAGGCTGTGGTGAGGATTTGCAAGACCCTTTGAAGGTTGATCTCACTGATTTGACCTCGGATGACCATTTCTTCTATGGGAGCTGCCTGCCACATCCCCCAGTGAGATGTAGCTTATCACGCTATTCGAGAGGCATCTGTCAAGCGGGTGCTGTGGCTTAGCCACTGCTCTCTGTGAAAAGCTTCCTATAAGCATGTTTTCTTCCCCAAGCAGACGTTTGTGAAGAGACTTGCCATTTCCAAACTCAGAAACATGATTAGGGGCTTTGGGGTCTGATTAGAGTCAGGAATGAATTGGGCTGGAGAAGCAAGTTCCTTGGAAGCCACACTTAGATAATCACACATAAGATGGATCCCACATTGCTGCACATGCTCTCTTCTACTTGTGGGGGGTCTTTACCATGGAAGGGGGCGATTAGTTCTATGGAAAATAAGGAAGTAGAGCAGAAACCCAAAGCAGGACGTTCACTGCCCTGCCACCTGCACACACACGTGCGCACACACACACACACACACAAGCTGCAGCCACCAGGCCTCCCAGAGACCAGCCGCCGATTGGATTTCTCTCATAGATGCAGGACTTATCAAGGAAATGAATTAACATCAAAATGAAATGGTATAAATTCCAGTTTTCACTGTGGTAGAAATCAGGGGGGCAAGGCATTCTTGCATCCGAAAGTCACATTTCAATAGAACTTGCAGACGTTCCCCAGGGACACGGGGAAATAAGAACACATCCATGAGAACAAACATTCTTTTCGTTTGTCGCCAGCACGAGGGCACCTTTATGACCAGTAGCAAAAATCACACGACTTCTGTCCGGCATCTATCAGCCTCCAAGTTCATTAGCTCACTTCTTCTTGGCTTGTATATTTATTTGACAAAAAGCTAAGGTCTGAAGGATGTATCCTGGGCCGGTGCAAAGGGTGTGGGACTTGGGTCGGAGGTTTTGACCTCAACTAAAACCGTCTTGAATGGGCACCTCTGCTCTTTAAGCGTCAGTTTCCTTGTCTCATACAATGAAGCATAAAAAATTGCCGCGTCCACCCCACAGGCCTGCCGAAGTCGAAATGAGCACCTGTGATGAGACTTTGTGCAGTGTCTGATAGGTAATAGGCCCTCCTCAAAATATGCTGACTCTGAATCGAATGCCACGCTGTTACATGAATCCTCGCCTCTCAAAGTGTCTGTATGATTGGAAAGGAAGATGGAATCCATTCACCTCTGACTCCAATATAAGGTAGAGACTAGTTAGAGCTCTAAGATGTCACAGAAAGAATGCTCTGGAAGGTCAAACAAAGCAGATGTTGTTTACAGCCAGGGACATCAGAGAACGCTTCCTGGAAGAACGGACACTTGATGTAGCCGCATGCCACGGTTTATTTTAAAGGTTATGGATGATTATTCATTTATACTTTAAGACACAGAAAAGTCCAAGCCATTATGCTTGCTAATTTGGAGGGGATAGGAGAAGAAAGAGAACATGACAAAGACCTTGTCCCTAGGTCGTTTATAACCTAGTCGGGAAGAGGTCATGTGTGTATACACATGTGCACACACATACACAAGTCCTTTGTCTCTGACAATTTGTGACAAATGATTAGGAACAGTTCAGAAGTTTGGAGCCATGCAGTGCAAGCAGCAGTGTGTAGGGAGGTCTCAAGGAGTAACCAGCTAACTCTGGCTTTTCCCCTCTCTGGGCATCAGTATCCCCATCTGTAAAAACAGACGGCTTGGTCTAATTCAGACTTTTCTCCACCATGTGGCAAAGATGGGCTAATGTATGCCCACAGCCGTGGGAGACAGCTGGTGAGCTCCAGGTGGCCAACACCCCCACCCCAGGCCACTCTCCTGTGGCCACAAGCAGCTTCATCCATTTCCTCTGTGTGCTCTACAAATGGTACCATGTTCCGTGTGACCATGACATGGACCATTTTAGAAAATCCTTATTCCAGATGACCTCAGAGAATCTTGACTGTCTGATCAACCTAGCAAGCGGAGCTTGAATATTTTCCCGAAAATGCAGGACCCCAGAAGTGGCTAAAAGCAGTCTTAGGAATCGAGAGAAACTGATCCGTGCAAGGGGGGCCCGGCCCCGGCAAGTGAGGCCAGGCCTCCCTGCAAGACCAAAGAAGGCACGTCCACTACTGAAGCCTCCTCACTGCAGCTTTCAAGTTTCTTTATTTGTATTTATATTTATCAAAATGGCCTCTGTGATGGCTGGTACCATGTGTCAACTTGGCGGGACATGGGGTGCCCAAATACCTGGTTAAACGTTATTCTGAGTATATCTTTGAGGACATCTCTGCATGAGACGAACATGTGAATCGGTCAGCTGAGCAAAGCAAATGTGGGTGGGCCTCATCCAATCCCTTAAAGGCCTGAATAGAACACAGGGCAGGGTAAGATAGAACTTGTACTCTCCAACGGTCTTTGAGCTAGCACCTGGGTCTCCTGCTTTCCAGAAGCTCCATCATCTCTCCTGGTTCTCAGGTCTTTGTACTTGGACTAGAACCACACCATCAGCTCTGCGGGGTTTCCAGCTTGCCCAGTGCAGACCTTGGACTTCTTGGGTATGCATGTGTACCTTCTGTTGGGCCTGTTTCTCTGGAAACGCACTAATCCATACCAGGTGACAGGGGAGGTGTGAATTTGCTCAAGCTATGAAACCACATCTGATATAATCTCCCATCCAAAAGATGCATTACAGCCATTAACTCAGTTCATGCAAGTTAGAGAGGAGAAATTGAGCCTTCCTGTATCATCAGGGTTGATATGAAGCAGAAACGCTTAAATACAGTCAATGGAACAACATGGGTCTGAACTGGGCAAACCCAGGTATATGTGGATTTTGTTACAGCACCGTACTGTAAGTGTATTTTCTCAATAGCATCTTCTTTTCTCTAGCTCACCCTGTTGGAAGAATATGATATATAAAGCATAACATACAAAATATGCGTTGACTGCTTGTGTTATTGGTAGGGCTTCCAGTCAATGGTAAGCTATCTGTAGTTAAGTTTTGGGGGAGTCTAAAGTTATACAGGGACACAAACTCCTCAGGGGGTGGGGGTTTCTAACTCCCACTTTGTTTAAGGGTCAATTTTAATTAAGAGAGGTCTAACTTTGAAGCGAGCCGGGGGTGCCTGGGTGGCTCAGTGGGTTGAGCTCAGACTTCAGCTCAGCTCAGGATCTCACGGTTTGTGAGTTTGAGCCTTGCATCCGGCTCGCCGCTGACAGCTCAGAGCCCGCTTCGGGTCCTCTGTCCCCCTCTCTCTCTGCCTGTCTCCTGCTCATGCTGTCTCTCCAAAATGAAGAAAACATTTAAAAAAAATATTTTTAATTTATTTTTTTAAATAAATTTTGAAATCCAAAGGACTTATGAGCGACCTGACTGCAGACCAGCACCTCAGCTTTCTCAGCTGTTACAGCTTCTCTTGCAGAGTTATTACAATAATCTTTTTAATAAAATTAGACCCGGCTCAGAGCTGAGTGCACAACGGGTGCTCAGTAAATGTTGGTTTCCGTTCTCCCGGTTACAAACCCATTCCACAAGGCCCTACAGGTCCTGCTCGACTTCCACCTCCCCCCTCGACCACTCCTGCTTCATTTAGTCCCCCCACATCCTGCCCGCCTTCTCCTCCTGTCTCTGAATCGGTAAAATGTCCTCTCACTGTCTTTTCCTTCTGCCTGGTCCAGTCCACCTCTCCCTGCAAACGCTGACAAGGCTCATCTCCCCCTCCTTTCGGGAGCCGGCTCATCAGACCGCCTTCTCCGAATCACCCATATAGAAGGCAACCTCGTTCACTCCCCCCCCCCCCCCGACCACCCAGCTCCATTTCTTCCCGTAGCGCTCACCACAGCCTACCATAGTGCGCATGTGTCGGGGTGTGGGTGTGTGCGTGCGTAATAGACAAAACCTGGGGTTTCATTGTCTTCAGCGGCAGGGAGATAATAGGTGCTCGGTAAATATTTTCCGACAGAATTAGGGAATAAATGAATGAACGAACCTGGCTCGGTCAGCACGGTCCTGTTGCCAATGCACGCGAGCAGAAGTACAAAGAGAAAACATCCAGTCTCGGGGAGAGGCTGAGGACAGGGTGCTCATGGGAAGAGCTCACCCACCAGGGAGCCCAGGCTCCATCACCCCGAGTTCTTCTCCCTCCCCCACCACCGCAGCGTTGCAGAGAAGGCCCTCTGCACAGGTGACCGCCTCTCCTAATCGCCAAAACCACCCTCACATACACGCTTTAAGCCACACCGTAAAGGTTTTTATAAACACAAATCCTCGCTCACTTTGGCCCAAGCAGCTAGGGCCGAAGTGCCCGCGGAAAGCTCGAGGTGATCCTCACGCAGCCGACGGCGGGGCCGAGGGCACACACTCCAGATCAGATCGGCTTCCGGGATCTGGCCGGAAGTCGTGGCCCCTCCATTCATCAGCTATTGTAACCGGAGCCCAACTGCTCACCCGAGCCCCTGGACTTCAGTTCCCTCTTCCATAAAACGGGCATAAATAATAAGGTATAATTTCCACAGCTGCTGTGAAGAGTAAGGGAGACAGCGTAGGGGGGAACCAACCTGAAAATCAGGGCTGTGACCCTTGCACGACACACATCGGAGCTGCACGCAGAAATGTCCTACCCCACTCATGCTCACGGAAGGGAAAAATGATCGCATTGTAACTAAGGCCTCTATTTTCCCGTTACTCCTAAAACACAGCCTTCTAAACGAGCTGTTTTCTCTGGCTAATACCTGTGAATCCTGGTGACCAAAGGGTTACATATTGAAACGGATTCCGAAATTTCTGGACCCTCAGGATGAAATCGTTTAAATTCAACATGTTAGCGACAGGTGGATCTCAATTACAGAATAAAAAGCAGGAGGACACTGCATTTTTTTCAAGTTTCGTAATACAGTTCACGCTGGCCTCTTAGAACATTGTCTACTCAAGGGGCGCCTGGGTGGCTCAGTCGGTTAAGCGGCCGACTTCGGCTCGGGTCATGATCTCGAGGTTTGTGAGTTCGAGCCCCGTGTCGGGCTCTGTGCTGACAGCTCGGAGCCTGGAGCCCGCTTCGGATTCTGTGTCTCCTTCTCTCTCTGTCCCTCCCCCACTTGTGCTCTCTCTCTCTATCAAAAATAAATAAATTTCAAGAACATTGTCTACTCAGGGTCTTAGGGGGAAAGATGATGATGGTTTGCAATCTCCTGTGTGTGGGATGTGGCTCCTACTGTGTGGGCCACTGGGATAAGGAGCACCTGCCTGCCTTTATATGGAGCCCCCTCACCTGAAACGGGCTCTGAGCATTTCTCCAGCTGCATTTCACACCTAGAGGCCCCACGCCTTCCACCAACAAGCAGGCACTGCTTGACCCAGACCCGAGACAAAGATGAACAGTGTCCCTGTGGAAGTTCCTTGTGCCTCAAATGAACATTGTTTCGGAAAGCTCTCGGCCCAAGTCACCTTCACAGCAATTTGAGGCCCACAGCCCGAACTGACCAGAAGTCCTGCCCAAACAGGAAGCCTAGAGGGTCTCCCTGACTACCCAGGCTCAGGTACAACAGTGGTGAAGGCCCCAGACCTGAAGAATTTTCCAGTCTCTGCACCGTGTCACGAGATTGTTCAAGACAGGAGCGTGGCCACATCTGAGGCAGGACCCTCCCTTCCTCACCGCCCATCTCAGTCCCTCTGTCCACGGGGTCCCACATCCCAGCCTCAATCCAAGACCTCGTTTCTGCTTTTGCTCTCCCTTTGGGGCCGAGACTGGACAGAGCTACTCATTAAAATGGATCATGAATGTCCTGTACTCACTATTGACAAGCATGGCTCCAAACCCTTCACATATATCACCCCATTAGCTCCGCCCAGCACCCCAGGAGGAAGATGCTATTATTATCCTTACTTTGCAGATGTGAACCATAAGACACAGAGAGGTTGAGTAACCAGCCCAAGCTCACACAGCTGGTGAATAAAGCAAGTGGTTCATGCCCTCTGCACAGCCTCTTGCCCTGCCCTCACATCTCGGGGTCTTCATTTTCTTCTCTATATTTAGGAGACTACCAGCAAGCTAGGGTAAGGACAACAACAAAGATAGGAATAATCACATGTGCTTTGGAAAGCCCCAAAGACACCACAGTGGTCAACAGCACTATTATTACTGTCCCTGACAAGGACAGTAGGTCAACAGTGCTGGGGACCCTGAGTTATGTGTGCCCGAGAGTTCTCCGATGTAATGGCATGAGTTCCAACCTAAAGGAGTAAAAGGGTTCAGAGATGTGATTATGCTTGCATTTAAGAAATACACTGATAAACCTGTTTATCTAGTGCACAGTTACAATCCGTGCTTTGCCAGATTTTCTCATCTTAAACAGACTGTGGAAACTTTAATTATATTTGGCTTTTGAGTTCCCAGAGAATTAGAGCAGCTGTGACCTCACGCAGTTATGCAGAACACCCGGTCTGTACTGGTTACCTATTATTTTCTGGGCAAGGTGTGAGGTTTTACCCCGAGCACATGGGGGTAAACGATATGAAATTTCTTCCACCCTGGAGCTGCTATCTCCTGGTGCAACTGAATGTTGGCTAAGTCGTGGTATTTCAGTTCACTAAAATATCAACAGGAAATAGAAGCTCAATCCTATTTTCCTAAGAATCTGACATTCCCATGTTGTTTAATAGGTTTACGAGGCATGGGTTAGGCGGCATGATCTTCTCAACTGTAAAAAGATTATATTGCCTTTCTGGTTGCCGTGTGACTTGCGTGTACTAGTCCCCTCCCACGGGAGGGAGGCACAGTTGACAGAGAACTTGGCCACTCACCCTGTTTAGCAAAGGGAATGTAAGCGGAATAAAGCAGAAGCTTCAAGAAGCATGTCAAGCTTCTGCCACCTTTTGCTCACTGTCTTCCCCGTGATGACCATGACGCATCCCCAGAAGTGCCTGCCCTGTCGGTCCAGGTGGCAGACAGAGAAATGTCGAGCAATGCCACGGAACCAGCCTGCAGCCCCTGACGTGTGGCACAAGAGAGAGGCTTGTTGCTACCAACCACTGAAATGTTAGGACTGTTTCTTACCGCCACAAACCTGGCTGATACACCACATTATGGCGTATAAAATCATGTCACATTCACCGGTATTAGGTTGAGGACAGCAAAAGGAATTATGCCCATTTTGTGGATGAGGGCCCCAAGACCTAAGCACGGTTAAGTGATGGGGGAGAATCAAAGAGTGGAGAGAGGAAAATAATGGACACAAAGCCAGAGGCATTATTCTAGCCCAGTGGGATTAAAAACAAGGCTGACACATCATTAGGGTAAAAATCTCTTTCACCAACTACACGTTGATTAAAAGACCAACAAACCACGCAGGTTTCCCTGGTCTCCGGGCCATTTCCTGGCATCAGGGATGATCTAGCCGAAGAGCAAGAGACAGGCAGTGCGAGAAATATGGAACCCGAGGGCGGAGCTCTCATCTGCTTGAACTGAGCGGGGGCTAGGCTCAGCTCTTCTGCTCCATGGCTGAGGGGCACCACTGAAACTTTTCGGGGTCAATAGCTATTCTTCTCCGGCCATGGCAAGGCTTCGTGAGCTTCCAGAGTGGCCTCGCAGCAGCTACATGTCACGTAGCCCCAGGATGCCCATCACATGCCTGAAGCCAGCACTGGGAACAGTGTGTCATTTCACCAGGAAATCGGGCCAGAAAGACACCCTGACCTTAACACCTGGTCAGGGAGGTAGTAACTCAGGACAGAGGCTCACGGGATCTGTTTGGAGTGACTAATTCAATTTTCTTGTTCCTATTGTTTTAAACCCAAACCTATTGTTCTTTGTCTTTGCTTTATTCTCTCCTTTCCCTCTTATTTTCACTTTTTAAAAAAGCTCCTTTCAACGGGAGTGAGTGAGTCACCCTAATTATTGATTTAGACACATTTCGGGCCGCCTTTACACGCGCCATCCCGGCGTACTGACATATATGGAAAGTATTCTTTAACAGCTAATCTCTTCACCAGAAAGCTCAGTTTCCAACAGCTATATTTGGGGGTCTGAGAGGGCTGGCACCCTGCATGTCGCTTTTCATTCACACTGTTGGTTTCCTACCCTTGACCCAAGCGAGGCTGACTTCTGACACGTCCCTCCGCGCTCTCTGCCCACAGATGCGATTTTCACACAGCACCCAAGGCTTTTCATATCCTGAGCGACATTCTGGCCTTTTTTTTCTTTGGCGTCATATGCACCAAAAATATAACCAGCCCCATAGCATTTAGGTGCACATATACGTGTGCCTGTTTAAAAAAAAAAGTTTTGCGTTGAGTTGCAGAAACCAGACACTGATATAATGTCAGGAAAAGCCATTCCGGACGCCGGGAGAAAGCCCACATGGGCAGCCGGAGACATACCAGGAGAGGCAAAGCTTCTAACGATTGAGTTGTGAGCAAACTTTAGATTTCATCCAAACCTCTCACCGGGTACCACCTTGCTAATGGAGGTCGCTTACCAGGCATGTCAGGAACACTTTGAAATTTGTAGAGAGCTTTTTAACTTCATTTCAAAGTGTGTTATGTTCATAATAACCCCAAGAGGGAGCATTACCAGGACAGAAGGTCAACTCCACCGACGAGAGCCTGGCAAGGTTGTGACTTGTTTTAAACAGGTCATTGGTGTGTACAGAACTAACTCCCCATTCTTTCAATGTCACATACTGTGAATTTTTATTCCCCTACTTTTATTTTTTTTAAGTTTTTAAAAAATGCTTATTTGAGAGAGAGAGAGAGAGAGAGAGAGAGAGAGAGAGAGCAAGCAGGGGAGGGGAAGAGAGAGAGGAGGACAGATGATCCGAACGAAGTGGGCTCCACGCTGACAGAGGCAAGCCTGATGTGGGGCTCAAACCCACGAATGGTGAGATTGTGACCTGAGCCAAATTCAAACGCTCAACCAGCTGGGCCACCCAGGGGCCCCATTCCCCACCTTTAAACATTTGCAACATGCATCTGAAGCCAGGACATTCAAGTGATCTCTTCTCAAACGCCCTGAATAAAGCTCTTCTAGAAGTCCCCGTAGAATGCAGGCTCTATGAGGGCCAGGCTGATCTATCTACACAAGCACCCAGCACAGTGTTTGTCCACAGTCCATTCTCAAAAAAACAAAAACAAAACAAAACAAAAACAAACCAAAACCAAAACCAAACCAAACAAAAAAACATTGTCGAACAATTGCAAGACAAACTAGTCTTTCTCCGACTTTTCTTGTTTTTAAGCAAACCCGCCACCTGACAGGCCGGCTATGAAGGAATTACTGTCCTTCCCAACTCTCATTAAAGAACGTTCTGCAGCTCACAGCTATGTCAATGGCATACACACGTTGGCACACACATACATGTGGTTGAAAATCCAATTTCATCACTGCCTTGTTGACATCCCCCAATGGCTACCCACGGAGTTTAGGACGTCTGGTTTCAATCCCACTGCCCCAGACCCCCTTACTCTGACCCTACTCGGCCACTTTTACCAAGTGCTATGATTGGGCCAAGTTGCTGTAAGTCTCCTTTGCCCTGAAGATGCAGGGTTGCAACCGGGAGCAGTTTCTGAAGGCAGGAGCAGACAGCCATGGGCAGCCCCTCATGCTGGCAGTCACTGGAGGCCCCGTGCTTCTGCCTGGCCCTCTTCCCTTAGCCCATATGCACCTCACATGTTCTTTCCCCACCTCAGAAGCAGCCCAAGCCTTTCAGAGACCGGTGTTCCACTCTGTGAGGGGAAACTCCCTACCGGGGAAAACGCTCTTTTCTCTCCAGAAAGGTCTCCAGAGTTGAGGCTTGCCCGGTCCCCGCCCCAGCAATCCTCTAAGAGAGCAAAGTGGTGAGCGGAAAGTCCTGGCAGGTCTACTGACACGCTTTGAGGGTTTCTTAAGGCTCCTGTTCTAGCCGGTGGTCACTTTTTGTAAACATCAGTCCCTAGCAGGGAACTGGGCCATCCTGCTAATCCCTGGGGATTTCTGGTGAGGCCCTCTTCCTCCTGACTCCAGTGAACCCCCTCCTCCCTGCAACTTTCACTTCCAGCTTTTTCCTGGCACCTTACTGTCTCCCTAGCAAGCCCATCCGTTTGATGGCTGTCCAAAAAGGAACTGCCTAATTGGAGTTTAGAAGCGGCATTCCTTCAAAATAACCTTTTTTTTTTTTTTAATCAAAAGGATCACAAATAATCTTTAATTAGAACACTTGGCCTTAAAAAAAGAAGAAAAGGAGCAGTGTTATAAACGTTGCCCTCTTCCTCTCCCCTGGGCCTGTGCTGAGGGCTCGGGACGTGAAGACTGTGGATAAGCGGCCTTCCCTCCAGGGTGCACAGGCCAGTGTGGGGACAGGTCAGGGGAAGAGGTGTTCATAAAAATACCGTGAAGGCTCGCGGTCAGAGGGAACATCAGGCGAGCACTGAAATCACAGGCCAGCTCCAGGCTGTCTCCCCAACCTCTCTGCCGGCCACTACCCGCCTGTCACTCTGCTACAGACCCCGGTCTTCTTGTGACTCCTTCAACGGGCTGGGCACGACTACCCTGCTCACTCTCTTCCTGGAGCATGCTTTCTCTAGAAAGCTACGTGGTTCATTCTCTCACTTCCTACAGACCCTCCCTCATCTCACCCTTCGTGAGGACTTCCCTGACCCCCCCAAGTCCAAGCAGCAACTCTTCCCCTAAATTCCCCCACTCTCTCCTCACTCTGTATACCATTTCTACTCCATTTCTCTTCATGGAATATATGACATCTAACATAATCACTTTACTTGTTGACGTGCTTATGGCCCACCTTTCCCCAATAGAATAAAGCTTCATGGGGCAAATTTTGACTGCTTCACTGTGAATCTCCAAAAATTGACACAGAGGAGAGGTCACCAACTCCCTGTGAGTGCCCGATAAATGTTCATTGAATAAGCAGATGGATGGATGGATGGACGGATGATGGACGGATGATGGGTGGATGGATGATGGATGGATGATGGACGGATGATGGGTGGATGGATGATGGATGGATGGATGGACTTGGTGGGGAGTTGGGGGATGTATCCAGAAAAGGGTACTAAATCTTAAAGGACCTTTTAGGTTAACACAAAGCATTTAGAAAAGAGAATGCCTAGCCCACGCGTGATCTTGGGTAAATCATATTACCACTTTCTCCTCTGTAACATGGAGCTAATGCATTATACTGGCAAGTCTATGATGAGCAATGAAACTAAAACAGTTCAGACTAACTAAAATGAGCTGAGGATGGCACAGGCTAATGCAACATGGGAAGAGACAAGAGGAACCATGCCTTTCTCCACAACCACCAAATCAAGTTCTAACCACAGCAGACAGAGACTGAAGAAGCCAGGGACAATGAGGGTGAGAGCTAGGTGGGTCGGCTGAACTTGATCCTGTGGTTCAACAAGGGGTACTTTGGTCCTAGGCCAAAAGCAAAGCCCCCAGCACGCTATAGAACTATATTCTAAATTGTTAATTCAAAAAGCAAATCACTTTTCATATGCTACTTGCCTTTATGCAAATAATTGCATCTCTCTGAGCCTTCGTTCCGCCATAAAATGAAGCCCACATCTTCTCCTACTAAGCGACATGTAAAAGTTTCTAGAACAGTGTCTGCCACTTTGAAAGTGCACAGTAAAAGTTCTCTGTATGGAAATACAGTATTTGCATGCAGTTTACATTAAAGTAGGGAGAGCCATGGGACTCCTTTCTGGAAAAAGGCAAAGAACTCCAACCGAGGGTATTTTCTGGGGCTTAAGTAGAGTCATGGCAGGGGAAAAAACTGTATTTTCTTAAAAAAATAAGATTGTGGCCAGGAAGCAGTGTGAAAACTATGTGGTGTGGGAAAGTGTAGGACTTTGAGAGCCAGGCAGATTTGAGCCAAAATCCTGGTGCCCCATTTTCAATCCTGTGTCTTAAAGTGAGTTTTTAAAACTCTTTTGTTGGGGCGCCTGGGTGGCTCAGTTGGTTAAGAGTCCAGCTTCAGCTCATGTCATGACCTCACGGTTTATGGTTTATGGGTTTGAGCCCCGCTTCAGGCTCTGTGCTGACAGCCTGGAGCCTGCTTCAGATCCTGTGTCTCCCTCTCTCTCTGCCCCCTCCCACTTGTGCTCTGTCTCTCTGTCTCTCAAAAATGAATAAACGTTAAAGGAAAAAAAACCCCTCTCTTGACTTGATTGTCTTTATTTTCAAAAGAGAAATAGGGGCACCTCCGTGGCTCAGTTGGTTAAGCGTCTGACTCTTAATTTTGGCTCAGGTCACGATCTCTGAAGTTTATGAGTTCAAGCCCCATGGAAACAGCACAGAGCCTGCTTTGCCTAGGATTCTCTCTCTCCCTCTCTCTCTCTCTCTCTGCACCCCTCCCCAAATAAACACATAAACGTAAAAAGAGAGAGAAAGAGAAATAAATATATCTACCTTGCAAGGTTGTCTATAAGGTGAAAAATGTATATAAACAGATGAACAAAATAGAATTAATAGGTGCAAAATGCATGCTGAAAAGCATAATTAATTTCTACTAATATAAATGAAAATTTGAGTGTACTTTGAACAATGAGGGGCCATGTCGGTCCTGGGTAACCTGTAAATCACTAGGCAGAAAAAATAATTCATGTTGCATAGACCATGAAATATCAAACATACCATAGCTATTTTTGTTTATATGAGCTACTCAAAGTATTTCCTGAGGTTGAGGCTGAACAGATAAGTTTATACAAGCCACAACCTTACTAGCAGGTTACCCAGTGAACAGTGTAAAAGGGAACCAGGGGGTGGAGTCTTGACACAGTGTTTCAAAGGAGGAAAAAATAAGAGATGTGCACATAGCACTCCATTCATCGGGCACGCGCTTACACAACCCTCTCCCTCTCCCAGAGGCAGCCTTGAGCCCTGGAATCCAGAGCCAGGCTTCCCTCATCGACCCAGACCCAGGATTCGCTTTACACTTCATCCAGTGAAACCCACTCTTTAAAGAGGGACTGGAATCCAGGGGGAAACTCAGTTCCCCAGAGACTCCCCAGGCAGTGCTCCCTCCACATCCCGCTAGGTCTCCCTGCTCCTTGGAAGCGTAGGAAGCAAAACTGAGCAAGGATTCCTAGCTCCCTTCCTAGCTCCTAGCTCTTTCTCTGCCCTCACCTCCAGGCTCCCAATGCTGCTTTCCTTCAACAAGGGGACCAGAAAACCATGTTTCCTGGGCAGAGACAGCTGCCACAGTG
Organism: Herpailurus yagouaroundi; assembly: GCF_014898765.1. Lineage (NCBI taxonomy): Eukaryota > Metazoa > Chordata > Mammalia > Carnivora > Felidae > Herpailurus > Herpailurus yagouaroundi. The sequence continues at coordinate 12,865,776 of NW_024412419.1, forward strand.
TCTCTTCGGGGTTTCTCTTTCTCCTTCTCTTCTCTTTCTCTTTCATAACCTTTTCCTACATCCCCCAACCAGTTAGTAAATAAAACTGAATATTTTCCTACTCCCTTTATTTTTTTCAAACCTATATTAGGCTTTTCTTCCATTTATTTTTAAAGTAGTATGCTCAAATGATTTGAGTGTTTTCAAATATGTCCAGAGTAAGATTTGACAGGGTCCTGTGTTTCCAAAGCAAAAGAGTTAGACATTTCTCCCTAAAAAAATGTGATCTGGTTGCTTCCTGCCAGGGAACCTCGGAATTGCCTATCTCAGTGGTGGTCCCCGGTCCTTGAAACACAAAAGGCCCCCTAGCCCCGTGGGAGCCCCTCAGCGGTCAGTTCCTTAGTGAGCTACACAAAAACCAGGGTTCAAGATGAGGGGGAGCCTTGCTCAGAGAGCACCTGGCAAGGCTCTGGCCTTGGTAACACCTCCCTGAAGTTGAAGGGACTCCCCATCTTGCACATGCACACACACACACACACATACACACACACACACAGGAGTCCAGGCTTCTCGAATTTACGAGGACCAGCCAACCCCAGGAAGCACCCTGGGGAACTTCAGGACCAGGGTGCCCCGGTGCTGACCATGTTCACCACTCCCCAGTGGCTCCCACAGTCTGCAAACTGAAGGGCCTCAGGATCCTAAAACTCAAGGTCACTTCTCCGTTGTGGAAACCCCCCATCCACAGTCAGGCCCCTGGTTCCTATCATGAAATACTGCCAAGTGAGAATCCCCTGGATGATCAGGGTGGGTGCTCAGATAGGAGCAGAGCGACCGATTTCTTATACGTCGTGAGATCCAGGAGGACATGCGAAACTTTCAACCTGGCAAAAGCCAGAGGTATGATACATCAACTGTAAACTTAAAGGGCAAAGAAATAGAGAAGGAGAGAGAGAATAAGGTTGGTCCCCAAAGCCCTGTACCTCCATGTTCTATAATCCATATTTAGCCCACAAAGGTGCACAGTATTTCAGTTCCTTGGGTAGACCTCCCCTGGTTCCGTGCTCTACAACAGGGAATTTTCACTCTCCTTCCCGACACCGCTTCAAGAATGCCTAGCCATGACCTTCACTACAACCCCAGTCACGAGAGAAGCTGCTGGGATGGCCACCTCCAGCAGGGCATCAGTCACCTGCCATGCATGCTCAAGCATTGAGTGAGCCCTCGCTGGGCATCAGTGCAGGTGGATCCCACACAAACCAGCCCCCCACCCCCAAACCGGAGGATCAGAGTTGTGAGAAGTAAAGGAACAGCCGGAGGAAACTGACGCACGGGGCAGGGAAGCCTCTTGCCTCCCCCTGGCCTGCACGGAGGCCCTACGGAGGACTGAAGCTGCAAGAACACAGCCAGCAAGCCGCTCAGCGCTTTTCACTCTGATGGGGGTCCCCACCTCCACCCTAGCCACTCACAGTGGGGGAAGAAAGACTTAATTTACTTAGAAACAGAGTTCCTGGTGCCCAGAGAAGGGAAGCAACATGCCCAAGCTGACTCAACAAGTCAAAAGCAGACCCAAGATAAGAAGCGAGACCTTCTCACGCTCTGGTTACCGCTTTCACTTCCTCATGCTCCCTGGCCAGGCCCCGGTTCCCTCTCATATGGCTAAAATGATGAGTAAGATTTAAAAACTCCCTTCTACCTTCCTCCAACGGCCAATGATGAAACTTGCCTAGAAGCCACACTAGTCCAAAAATTCCCAGTTTATTTTTAGTCCTATGGAATTTTTTTAAAAACTTACTTCGTCCCATTGAAACGCTGGAACCTATTCTTCAAAATTGTTGTTGTTATTGCTGCTGCTGTTGTTTTGTGTTTGTGCCAAGAATGGTCATTTATTTCCTATTACAGTCGACCCTTGAAAAACATGGTCCACTGACCCACAGATTTTTTCAATAGATGCAAGACAGTAGCGTAAATCTATTTTCTCTTCCTTATGATTTTTCTTAACATTTTCCTTTCTGTATTCCTTCCTGTATTATATAGGAATACAGTATATAATACATGTCACGTACAAAATACGCATTAAGGCTTTTGATGAGCACCAGATGAGCCGTGTCACCGAAGCATCTAGTATCAAAGGCAGGACACTTGAGGGGCGCCTGGGTGGCTCAGTCAGTTAAGTGTCCAACTTGATTTCGGCTCGGGTCATGATCTCACGGTTCACGAGATGGAGCCCCACATCGGGCTCTGCAGGGACAGTGAAGAGCCTGCTTGGGATTCTCTCTCATCCTCTGTCCTCTGTCCCTCCCCGTCCCTCGCTCGTTCTCTCTCTCTCTCTCTCTCTTCAGGGAAGCTATGTGTTCTTTTGGGTTTATGAATAAGAGGTCCACAAACCCTTCTTTGATATTCTTTCCTTAGATGTACTTCTAAATTCAGAACCTTTCAGATTTTAGAACAATAATACAGTGCATGTACTATGTTATGTATACCCTGGCCGGCTCCCGGACACTCATCCTTCTGATGAAAAACTTATTCACCTAGAGTGGTATAAATGAAACCCATGAAGAGTCTCATGTACAATCAGGCCACCTTTTGACTTCAAATGAGTTATGAAAAACAACACTTTAACTTTTCAGAGCATTTTGGATTTTGGACTTGCAAATAAGGGAATGTCAATCTTGCAACCTTATTCATTACATCTGAAGGTACCCAAGGGCCCAGATTTGAAACCTCAACACTTCAGAAAGAAAACACACCTATGCACACTTACAAGATAAGGAAAAGACTAAGGGTGGGGAGACAGATTATAGATTAAGTGCAACACTTGTAATGCTCCAGCAAACAATACAGCCAGGTTCGATTCAAGTATAATATGAAGACTCACAGCTAGAAATATAAGCTCAGAGGAGTGGATCTGGGGGCTTTGTCGAGGGGAAATTCAGGAATGTGTCCATCAGAGAAAAGACAAGCCCCGTGTCACTTTCTACCTCACACAACAAATAAAGAGGAGCCTAAAAGCAGGAGCGAAAAATTTTTCAAATTTTCTTCAAAGACCAGGCAAAAAAAGGAGGCTGACACATGGCTAATTAATTTCTTCTTTCCAATATTCCTGTGACACAAATATCATTAACTTCAGTTCGTAAATTACAAAATTTAGCAAGTCTAAGGAATCTGCCTAGAGGAAGAGCCAGGATTTCAACCCAGGTTTGTTTGTTTCCAGGTGAACACTTGCCCTGTAGCCCCAGGGATATTCACACAGAACTTCTATGTGTACATTTCACCCCTAGACATCTCAGAGAGTTACAGTCTGCTTGTAGCTTTCACAAGGCTGAATTCTGGTCCCAGCCTTGGAAAAGTCTCTGATATGGGTTCCCTATGTATCTATCATCTATCTATGTCTTTCTCTTGACCTCAGTGTTTGTAAAATAGAGGAAGTAGACCAAAGGTGTCATTCTTGTTTTGACGACATGTGAATCTGTCATTCTGCAAGCTCAGTCCACGGTTTTCTTGTGCTCCCATGACCTCCAGCTGTCTCAGGGAGAAGTCTGAAAAATAAGTTATACACAACCTGCCTCAATTGGGTGGGCTCCACAGCTCAGCAAGGCCATATGCTGCACACACCAGAGGCTCAGCTCATTACTGCTGGATGGCATTCTCTGATGAAGTGGGCTAAGCAAAGGACACCCTCCAAGGACGTCAGTCCAATGCCGAGATGCTGGTCACAGGGAAGCACTGAAAACACAGCTATATTTTCTTTCCTTTCTTCTTCTTTGTTTTTTTTTTTTTTTTTTTTTTTTTTTTTGCCAATTTCAAGGTGTGGAGGGAGGCCCATCTAGCTCTTTGGGATGAGGATTTTCCCCAAGACACATCTTTTTAATTCCACACTCCTCACATATGCACGGTTCTCATTTCTCCCACGGGTGGTGGAGAGAGCCCAGGCTTTGCAGGCACACAGATGTGGCTTTAGGCGCCAGCCCGCAACCTTCCTGAATAAAATGGCATTCTGCAAGTTCCTTAGCACCTCTCCATTTCAATTTCTCCACCCAGAATGGGGCTATCTGTTTCCAAAGCTCATCAAAAGATTTGACTAAAAGTGACAATAAGTGCTCATGATTCCTGCTGACAATATTTACATGGTTCAGAAGCTGCCACGGCCCACGTGTTACTGAAGGGACCACAAGACTCAGAAGATGAGAATTTAGGCTGCTAGGGAGTGGGCAGCGTGGGTGAAAGACCCCGGGTCTTCTCTGACTCCCTGTTAGTTCGCCCCCTGGCCCCAGCATGCTGCCACCCTATTCTAGGCTACTGGGACCCAGCCCCATGGTTGCCCCTGGAAGGGCCTATGTTTGGTCAGTGGGAAGGACAGAACTTGATGGAGCGTTGACGAAGTTGTGTGTTTCCCTCTGTTCCTCACCATCCTAAAATGATTGTGTATTTTCATTTATTCTAAGGCCTGGGAATCATCGAACCAAATTATTTTTTGAAAAACGTTAACTTAAGACAACTGCAGTAACCAAGGCATCTGTGAAGCCAAGCCCTCCATACCCATGTCAGCAGAGACCCTGGAATGTGGGAGGAAGCTGGTGACTCTGCTCCCCACCTCTGCTGAGTATTTGCAACCCTTTTGTCTCTCCCTGTCATCACTGGCTTTGACTTATTTCCCTGATGCTCGATCAGAACGTGGTTCCCTTTCTGTGAGGGAGAGCAAGGTTTCTTTGCTCCTTGAGAGGATTATTTGAAAACACACCAGCTCTGCCTCGGCAGCCTTGCTGACTAAGGCTGCCAGCCTTGCTTCCTTCCTCATCACTCAGGAAAAGGAGCCCAGGGGCTTATTATGATCATTAAGCTAGATGTGGAAGGGTCCTTTTAAGTCATCAAATCCAACCTTCCCATGTCACCAAGAGAGAAACCGACCCGGGCAGCGAGGAGCAGAGCTGAGAGCCACGCCCGGGTCATCAGCTGTCTACGCCACGTGCTTCCCTATCCCAAGCCTCTCAACCTGCAACATGTCAGGTGTATTTCAGATGCTCCGCAAACAATACCATGTGGACAGAAATGGACTGCCTTGCAGCAAGAGTCAAAACAATTATATTTCCCTCTTTCTCTGGCACACGAATGCCAAGCTGCGTTTAGCAATGTGTCTCCTGCTCTGCTTCCCCACGGAGTGAGAGCCAGCTGCGGGCAGGGATGATGCCACACTGATCACTACGTGCCATCTCTGGCAGCAGAGGGCAAGGGCCTGCCCTGTACGTATCTGTTAAATAAGTGAATGAGTGATCTCATCTTTACGCTTGATCCCTCATAAAACTGCAATTAAATGCTTTGGGGGCACACCATTTCCCCGGTTTCATTTTAGAGATCTAATTATCTACACCATACAGAATTTTTATTGGAGAGTGAAGTCATTAAATAAGCAGACACCAGACTCTGGCCCTGAGATAATTGCCAATAGAGCACATCTGTCCGCAGCGCTAAGCTGGACCAGGTAAACACATTGCTGGGGAACACGGCACCATTTTCACACCTGATTCGCTGGGACAATGGGTTCTCAGGCCAGGGAAATCGGGCTTCTGAATTCCTGAGAAAGGCTAGCGGTGAGTAATTCCACAATTGCTTCTCAATACTTTCCTACTCCTAGAGGTGGGTTCTAATGACAGTTATAAAATCAGTCCCATTTATTTCAGTGACAAACCGGTAATCCGTTCATGTGCAGAGGACGCTCCTTTCAGCATCATCGAACACTTCCTCTTAACTTGGACATGTCAGATCCCTCTTCCATTCATCACCTCCCAGAATGAAGCCTCGGCCAGCTGCAGAGAGCTCCATTAATGCTACACTGAGAGCAAAACTCTAATAAAGTCTCTAAATATTTACTATGAGTCTAAGTTACCGACCAGGTCCTCCCTGTTAAAATCTGCCCTTGTTCTCCAAACACAATTACTTTAGGTCACTGACACACCAGCCAACGAAATGACAAGACTGTATACCAACGCACAAACAGCGAGCAAGCAGGACCCAGTTTTAAATTCCGGCTGATGGGCTCTGTGTTGTTACCTTGCCCCTCCCGGTTTCCTTAACTGTGAAAAGGGGCCGATAATACTAATGTCACAAAATTCTGGGGAGGATTTGAGAAAATGTATATGTGGTAACTTTAAAAAAAAAAGGAAGCTACACATGCCCAGAATAAAAAGCATGAAGCATTCATTTGCAAGTATCCTTTGACAAAGGAGCCAAGAAACACAAGAGGGAAAAATGGTCTCTTCAATAAAAGGTGCTGGGAAAACTGGACCCCTTTCTTACACCATACACACATATAAGCACAAAATGGATTAAAACCTTGAAAATAAAACCTGAATCCATAAAACTCCTAGAAAATACAGGCCATAAGCTCTCTGACACTGGTCATGGCAATGAATTTTTGGATTTGACACCAAAATCAAAGGCAACAAAGAAAAAATCAACACGTGGGACTTTATCAAATCAAAGTACACTCACAGATAGTAGCTTATCCTTGAAACTCAGAGTGTTCTTTGCCATTTCAAATAGGTTCCCCCCTGAGAAAACAAAAGTGTTGGGGATTTGCATAGAGTCCCCGTGTGGTAAAGGATCATTTCTCTGGTGAGAGATAACTCAACGATTAACCAGCAGTTGAGGGTCCCGAGCATGGGCAATTTGCAACCTTCCCAGATAATGAGTGGATCTCCAAAGGCCAGAATTAGTGCAAAGAGCTCCCCACCTCTGCTAAGAGGACCCAGAGGCCTAGTACCGGAGAACTCTTTCCTAATCAATCAGACTAACTACTGGCAAGTGCACTATGAGGTGGGCACCATGCCAGACCCCATAAAGACATTAAGATCGTTTACATCTCAGAAGGCAAGTAGCGTTATTGCCATTTTACAGATACAAGAACTGAGGCTCGGTGTGGTTATCTAGTCCAGGATCCTACAGCTACAGAGTTTGGAGTCATAGCTGACTCCAAAATCCACTTCTTTCCAATCACCACGCTGCCCTGTGAGGGAATTCACACAGCCTCTGAGAAAGGATTTTAACCAGGATGAAAATAGGAGCCAAGCACACGATGCCCGATTCAGCCTTAACCGTGACCTAGTCAAATTGTCATCTCCGGGCCCTGCATCACCGTGACTTTGTCACACCACCTCTCTGACTGTATCCTAAGGATCTCTTTCCATGTCTGACTACATTCTTTGAAAAAAGGAATAACGCGCATGTTTTTTGAAATCCCCAGTTCCCACAATATTTGGTGCCGAGTAGATGCTCAATGAATGTCAAGTAGGTGAACTAAGTGAATGCAACATCAAGGGCAGACAAGATGGCTTTAAGGAATGCCTCTAACCCTGACATTTCACGGCTTCATTCTTTCTAGATCAGTTCTAATCTCTGGGCAGTAGTTCGGGGTCTCCAACACTGAGATTTCCCAACCGGATGAGGACATTCAGGTGCTTCAAGCTATCGACTGTTCAAAGCACCCCCTATAGGCTACTCCACGCCATCCTTCAAGAGCAAGCTAACATAGATAGACACGTAAACCCCATTTTAAAGACTTGAAACTGAGGCCCATAGGAGTGACGGACGCCCCCAGGGCCAACATTCGACAATGAGGCTGCTGATTCCCTAGTCTTCTCATGTTACCATTTGCTTCTTCAGAGTATTATTAATAAGCCTGGAGCATAGGCAAAGTGAAGGGAGAAAGGGGAGGGGGTGAGAAAGGAAGGGAAAATAAAAGGGAAGAGAGGAAGAGACAGGGCAGCTTCTCTGGAGAGTGTCACTGACAGCTGGCAGTCGGTGACCCTATGGCCCTGGAGAACTCTGAACTCCTCACCCAGGGCTGGCTGGGGTGGGGAGCGTGGGTTTACTTGGCTCTCCGTGCCCCTGACTTACCCAGTTGCAACTAGGCTCTGAGAGCAAAAGCAAACCGAATGCTTCTTGGTCTGAGTCAAAAACAGGAAGTCACAAGTGGCTTCTCTCCCCTCTCAACTTGGGTCTCCAACAGTTGGGGTCAAGGGTGCACCAAAGGACCTGACAGGGAGCTCCCTGGCAGCTCGCCTCTGTGGGAGTCCGCAGCACCTCTAGAACGTGGGGGTTGGGTTGCTCTGCTGCCCCGGGGAGTTGGGGGTTGGGGAGCAGGACCAGGAAGCCCACAGGGTGGGAAGGCAGGGAGATGGGCTTCACGACGCCAGCTCCGTCCCTGAGTGCTAAAACCAGTGTGACCTGAGGGCAACAGCTCACTGGAGCTTAGTTTCGTCATCTGCAAAGTGGGGACAGCCCCTACGGCACGGGGCTGTCGTGAACAGCAGCAGTGAGCCCCTGACCATACACGGAGTCCAGTATTAGCACCGAGGCAGTCTGCCACCCCCTGTGTGCTGCCCGCTTCCCAGAGACACAGACGGGAGGGGGTGTGGACGGGTGGGTCCTCACCTCTCTCCCCTCACAGGAGCCCAGGGCCAGAAGGAGGTGAAGGTCTGCCAGCCCCCAGCCTGGGCCCAGTGCCCATGTTTATGACTGTTGATTTCAGACCAAGTAGAAAGGAGAAATTAGAGCCATAAAAGACAGGACAACAGACCAATAAAAACCAGCTCCCAGAAGAGTCAGAAGGAGGAAGAGAGGCAAAACTGTCACCATAGCAACACAAGACAGTCAGAAGCACGCAGGGAAAACAGCCCCTGTTCTGCCTCCTCTCTTCACAGCAAAGCCAGCCTGGGACCCCATTCGGAGCTCAAGGGAAAGCCAAGGACCCACCCTAAAGCCTGAGCCCCCAGGCCCAGATGCCCGGCCTGACCTGGCTGGCTGCCATCCTCCTCCTGCTGGCCCTCGTGCAGCACGGGGTCCCAGCCCTTCACAGTCCCAGCCCAGCTTGCTGTGCCCTGGGGACTCAATGATATGCAGATGGCACAGGCCCTATCCAGAGGGATGGTGATGGGGAAAGATCGGAGGAGAAGTTTCCAACAGAGTAAGGCAGGAGGCCCACAGAGCTGTGGGGGCTACTAAGGCCCCAAACACTTGCCCCATTACTCTGCCCCAAGTCCTTGGGGAGCAAGCAGGGAAGCCAGCACATGGGTGAAGAGATCAAGCCCGGAACAGTGGCCTGTCAGCGGCTGGGGGAATTTGGAGGATCTGGGGGTGGGGTCAGCAAATACCTCTAGAGGTCTTAAATGACAAAGGTCTTGGTTCTGGTCTCTGGGGACACTGGCCAGCAAGTCAGAACAGCTTGGAGAAGGACCTAGGAACCCACTGGCCCATTTTGACAGAGGCTTCTTGGTCCTTCAGCTGGCAGGCAAGACAGGTGTCTCCACCGAACAGCATGGCTGGCCTGGGACCAGCCTTTTGGGAAGTGGGTCAAATTGTTCTCAAAGCTCAGGATCTGTAAAGTCCCTCTTGCCAGCCTGGGATTCTGAGGAGAAGGAAGTGATCTAGAGAGGAGGCCTGGGTCCTAGGCACAGCAGTGTGCTGGCTGGCTAAGAACATCTGGGGCAGGTGGCGGCAGAAAGGTCCAGGTATGCAGGCACTGGGGAAGCGGTCATCCTTGCCTCTCAGGCTGTAGAGAAAGATGGGGAGCCCGGGCCTCTGGTGGTGGGAAGAGGGAAGCAGAAGGATGGGGTCTCCTGGAAGAATGGCTCTGGAGCTGATGATACCTGGCTGGGGGCCGGGGATTGAGCGGTTGAGGGGTGAGGGGGTGATCTAGAACACAAGCAGGAGGCAGTCCCGGAGAGCAGGGCAACGGGCGCACAGACGGACATCTGGACGGCGATCGCAGGAGAAGGGCTGAAGGACTGGGTTCTCGGCTCTCCCTCCCTCCCTCCCCTGAAGGCTGCAGGGGCATCGGGGGCCGGGGAAGGATGGCAGGGTTCTCCCGGCGCCTCCCGAACCCCCTTCCCCGCCGACCCCCACCCGTGCTCCCCGCCGCGTCCCCGCCGCGCTCACCCGGGCTCGCCGCCGCCCTGCTTGGCCGCGCGTCCGCCGCTGCCCCAGCCGCCGCCGCTGTGGACGCCTCTCCCGCGGCCGCCGCAGCCTGCGAGACGGCCC
>NW_024412419.1:12880789-12897481 GCF_014898765.1 Herpailurus yagouaroundi
GGGGGGGGGCAGTCTGGGAGCACAAGGAGCCCAGATCCCAGAGCGTGGGGAGCTTCCGGAGACTTTGGTCAACGCGTCTTCTGTCTGAGTTCCAGTGTCTCCACAAGGAACGTGATGCCATCCCCCTCTTTCAGACTCCAGAAAGCTTCCTTGAGCTGCCTAGCATGCCACCCATTCTGAGTTTGGGTAAGAATTCAGACAAGGCCCAGGAGAGCACAATCTAGTTAGAATAAAATAGTATCCCACTTGGAAGTGTCCTTAGAATGAACACGTTCCCCTTCTTTTGGTGGCCAAGCCCCCGCCCCCCCCATGCCTGGCCCAACCCCTGCTGTCAATCCCTGCAAAAATAATCCATTTTCTCTCTGGGTAGCTCTATTAGAAGAGCCTTCTTACTCCACCCCCATACATACACACACCGAAACTTCTGGCTTATTCTCTCCATCTTGGACCTGGCCAGGCTCTGGGAAGGACAAGGACGACCCACCCACAGATGCCATTCACCCCATAAAATGCTACCATTTCAGGGCATGGGGATACTCCTTACTTTACACCTGTCTGTCTCTAATAATATAGCTTAGGTTGGTGAGAAGAGACTATTTGATGTATGAGATTTCACTTCCACACACTTAAAAGACAGCTTCTGTTTCAGTAATTGAGGGATACCTGTATGGTATTGCCTAGCCCATTATGAAATAATAGGGTTTCTAATTATCAGTGTGGAATTTAATAATTAAATGTTTCCTAAGACACAATAATCAGATGAAATGGTCTTTCAACTTCATTAGTAATACTAATAACAGGTTTAGAAGTTACTATAATAAAGATTAGAGTGAAATTAAACTGTCATTGAAGGGGCAGCTAGGTTAAGATTAAATTTCAGATGGTTTTCATTCACAATATAAGTTTGCTAAAATGAACCTTAATGTCTTAATTAAATTAACTTTAAACTGAACTGTTCTAGTTTCAGGGGCATCCTCTTCGTGTATTTATTTCTTAAAAGAGATTTCTCAAGCTTTGACAAAGGGCTAGGTACTGTGCTAAATGATGGCATAAAGGTGCATGTCCCGGGCCCTAAAGAGTACTCAGCCTGGTTTATGACAAGGCAGAATAGAAAGCAGACTAGAATAGAGGTATTTGCTGTATGGGCCCAAGACAAGAAGGAATTCAATGAGATTGGGGGAAATTGGAAGCAGATTCTTTTTTTTTTTTTTTTTTTTAATGTTTATTTCAGAGAGAGAGAGAGAGAGAGCGAGAGAGAGCATAAGCATGAGCAGGGGAGGGGCAGAGACAGAGGGAGACACAGAATCTGAAGCAGGCTCCAGGCTCTGAGCTGTCAGCACAGAGCCTGATGAGGGGCTCGAACTGACAAACCGTGAGATCATGACCTGAGCTGAAGTCAGACATTTAACCAACTGAGCCACCCAGGCACTGCAGAAGCAGATTCTTTTGAGCTGAACCCTGAGGGATGAGTTAGTCTTCAGTAGACAGGAAATGGGGTCAAGGACTCTCCAGGGAGAGGAACCAAAGGGACGCCCTGGTGGGAAGGGGTTCAGTGTGGCTGCAGTACCTGAGGGACAGCACAAAGTGGGCTGAGAGTGAAGAATCAGAACATGAGCCTAAGAAGGCTGCCTTTGACCCTGGGAGCTCCAGGGAACTGGGTGGCCTTGACTGGAGTGTCAAATAAAGAGGCTGAGGACAGGTGAAGTTGCTTGGGGATTGGGGCAGAGAAAGAAGAGGCTGCAGTGAGAATGGTCAGGTGAGATCTTCCATCATCACTGGGGGCCTGTGGGCTGACCCCCCCGGACCAGGTTCTGCTCTCTCACATTTGAAAACACATTCTCTAAAAAATCCTCACTGCTGAGAACAATGCTTGGCACAAACTCAGTGCCTGCTCATATTTACTGAATGAATGGCAGGGTCATGGAAGATCGACATCCTCTCTGGAGGCAAAGTCTCAAGGGCTGATCCCACTTAGAGCTCCTCACCATCCACCGAGATCCATCCATTCTAGGGCTGGTAGAACATTCCCTCTAATCCCTGGACAAATTCTGTCTTGCTTTCTCCCCTCATTCACCCAAAAGACTTCTGCTTCCAAACCTTTGCTTCTCTGTATACCTCGGGTGACTTCCTCTCCATCGCCGGTTACCAAAGACTGCATGTTCTGATGCTCATGATGTCTGGAGGGCGGTGGTGGCACTGTTGTGTCCATGCTTCTTTATTCTGAATTCCTCTGAAACTAACAACCTGAGCCACTTCTGATTCATCACATACACAAGTGTCTTGAGGACAAGGACCTTTTCCGAGACACGGATAAAACCTCCACTTGACTTGAAATCAAAGTGAGCATAAATCCCGATCCTGCCACTCACTGGCTGTATGAACTTAAGTTACTGAAGCCTTTGGAGTTTTGGTTTTCTCTTCTATAAAATGGAAGTAATAAAACCTACCTCAGGAGGTTGATGTAAAGGCTAATGTAAACTGCTTTGTAGCAGTGAAGGAAAGAACAATTGTGTGTGTGTGTGTGTGTGTGCGCACACGTGCGTGTGTGTGAGTGTATGTTGCCTCCTTGTCCCTTGAATAATGCTGGGCATACAGTAAATGTTCACTGCAGATGAGCTGGTTATTGGGTTGATTCATAGATGAGGATGGGAAGCAGAGGCTGAATGATCCCGTGTTCTGAAGCGCTACAGTGCTCTCTGCTTGCGGGAAGACTCTTTCTCTTCGGGAAAGGACTCTTTCTCTTTGCCCTCCTCGTTTACTTTTCTCCAGCAGGAATTATACGGCACTTGCTTTCCCTCTGGCGTTACTATAATGGCTTCCAAAGGTGGTGGATGTTCTTGCCAATTACAGACCGGGGTTCCTTTATGTAACTAGGGGTTTCTACGGAAACATGGCCCAGGCTTCAGAGGGAGCATAATAGATCTGATTATGAATATTGAGCCAATTTTCACAGCTGACATACCGCACACTTCCTTGTTGCAAAAAAATCACAGTCCAAACTATGTAGAGAAACTTGGTAAAGGCTGAAAATTCTGCATGTGGATGAATTAGAGCTTGTGACTTAAAATATCTGACTTTAATCACTTTTTAAATCACTGAGCGTGTCAGGCTCTTTCGGATCTCCCTTCCTTTGCACGTGGTTCTCATCTGCCTTGAACGACCTTCCATCCTGGTCCATTCATTGCGTTTTTTACTTAGTTGTTTTGTTTGTGTGTTTGTTATTTGTTTTTAATCCCAGCTCATAAGCAACCCCTCTATAATGCCTCCTTGCGGCTCTCCTGGGTGGAGTCCATTGTTCCTTCTTGTGTGTGCCCACAGTGTGGCATTCACACCTTTACCGTAGCATTCACCAGGCTGTGTCTTACATGTGTTTCTGTTTAAAACACATTATTTAATGTGTACCTTATGTGGTTTCATTCATTAACATTGAACTCACAGCCAATAACACTGTAACGCACGCTTGAACGGAGCTTGTCTAACACGTGTTTTCTCGTAAGACACACCACAGCCTTTGCACACTTTGCAGCACAGACAGCACTTCAGCACTACGCTTGGGGGCCACCTGAAACAGTGAAATCACCACCATAAAGCACACAAACATGAAAAACATGGCACCAAGTAGACCATGGAAAGGGCACTTGTTTACAGCTGAAACAAGAAGACAGAATTTCGCCTCAGTCAACCTCAGCTAGAAACGTGTGTTGGCGACTTGGGTTTCTCAGTGCTTGGTGCACATTGGAAAATGACACATTGGAAAAGCACCAAGAGTATTGATTTTGAGGTTACAAATCCACTTCAGTGAGTGGGCAAATTCACAAACACAAAATCTGCAAATAATGAGCATAGACTCTATGTGCCTCCTGCCTAGACTGTGAACTCCTTGCAGCCAGTATCTGACTTTTATCTCCCTGTGTACCTTTCCAGCACCTTGAAGAGCACCTGATACATACAAACCTGGCACTCCATTAATGACATCTGATGAGTGAGCCATTCAATCCTGTCTTGCATTTCTTTAGCAATTTTCCCAACAATTTATAAATTTACGTTAATAAAGCGGCAAAATGTCTCTGGGTTTTCTCCCATATTTGGTTCCTTGTGGCTACTCAAGAAGAGCCCTACCTTTGAGAGCAAGGAGCCTTATATATGGAAGATCCTTCTCACGTGAAAAATCTTCCAAGATGGGTAAAAACATGGTAAACGGCAACATCCACTCATATTTCCCTCCCCAAAGAGAAGAAGGAGCAATGAATTCCTAGGATCTGGAAAAACAGAGTCACATGATGGCCAACAATGGAGAAAGATTACAAAGCCCAGGAACTGAAAGGGAACACCGGCAGTAAAATATGGAGTGGTGAGAAGAAAGGAAAGTAGATGACTGGAAGCAGGAAAGTCATGGGAACCATGCAGGAGTTTTGCAGAGAGGTCAAGATTTCAGTCTGGGCTCCCCTCCCCCACTTAGAGCAGCGTGACTCTGGGCAGGTTTCTCAACTTCTTGCTTCCTTGGTAATCACATACATATGAAGCAGGGGGATAGGACTTATATAACCATACAAGGTTGTTTATGCAACTGACATTTATCGATGCCACTGTGCGCCAGAAATGTGAAAGAGGTAACAAATACGCAGATAATTAATTAGTACCCAACACAGTGCTTGATGTAACTTAGCTACCAAATTTAAATTTTTTAATGTTTATTTTATTTATTTTTTTTTTTTGAGAGAGAGAGAGAGAGACAGACAGACAGACACAGAGCAAGCAGGGGAGGGGCAGAGAGAGAGGGAGACACGCAACTGGAAGCAGGCTCCAGGCTCTGAGCGGCCAGCACAGAGCCTGACGCCGGGCTCGAACTCACAGACCACAAGATCATGACCTGAGCTGACGTCGGCCGCTTACCCGACTAAGCCACCCAGGTGCCCCACTCAGCTACCAAATTTAAAAAGTGATTTTTATTAGTTCCACCACTAAGGTATTTCTGCTTCCATTCTCTCTCTCTTCTCTCTCCTTCTCTAATTTGCAAGGTTTCAATGTCAGATGTCTAGTCTCTTCTGAGTCCAACCCGTCTCATAGCTTTTCATAGTCAGTTGATCTCAATATTCGGCTAGCCAGGTAAATCCAGAAATTGCTGATTGCATCAATTTTTGGCAGCTTTGACAAAAGTGAGTCAGACCCTCTAGGGGACTCTGCCTCACCACCCACAAAGCTCACACCAACTCCAAAATCACCATCAACAAAGTAATGACACATACATGGGGACCTTTGAGTGAAGGCTGAGAGCATTTTATAGGCATTGCCTAGTCATTTATGCAGCATTGCAAACAGGTAAGTGGGGTTCATTTCTGACTATACCCATTTTATAACCAGGGAAACTAAGGCTTGATGTAACTCATTCAAGTTGTCAGTTGAGTCCTAGCCACAAACTAAGAAAATGAAACACGGGTGTCATGGTTCGAAATTTAGAACCAAGCATTGAATTCCTTGGACAACCAGATCGTCTTCCTTTTCCTTACAAATAGTTTCTTGGCTTTTCAGGAAGCTTATCAACGAGCAAGCAGACAGGTTAATTTGGACGTAAGCCTGGATTCTCTCTCTCGGTCTCAGAAATTGTGTCCAATTTGGGGAGCTGAAAACAGAACCGGGTACTAAGATGATGTTAAAATTCTCACCAAACAGAATAGTTTACTGCACTGAACTGCTTTGATAGCCCTGCTAATAATGTACGAATGTTTCATGTTTATATGCACGTGAGTACTATATGTGACGTTCCCGTAAATAGCTGTGGTAATGATTTTCACTCCGTTGTATTTGTTTTTTGACTCCTTAATCACTTGAAAAGTGCCTTAAAGTAGTGACACTTGATATGTTTAGAACTCATAATTTTTTTTTTTTTTTATTCTCCCACTGCTCAGCTCAACCCCTTATCAGCTCTGGCTTGAGTTACTTGGACAACTTTCTGTTTGGTCCTGTGCCTTCATATTCAGTCCACCCCATCCGCTGTCCATCTGAAGCTCCAGCATCCTCTCTGGGAGACGTACGTGATGGTGGCAGCCCCAGGACACGGTCATACATCTTGGCAGAACTCACATGACTGTTTATAGTCTCCCCTTAGCTTGTTCTTCATGATGCATTTCTTTCCACTCTTTAACTCAGAATATTATATCACTCTTCTCTCCATGCCTGTTATTTCCTCTCCTTGGAATGCCCCGTGTCTGTTGTCAAATAGACAATCTCCAAGTTATCCTTGCAGGTGAGAGAACAATACCTTTTAATAAAATCTTTTCTGAATCTTGACCTTCAGCCTGCCCAGCCCACTGACTTACACGCACCTTATCTCATGGTATTTTATTTCTGTGCATCACTTCTTTGGCTCCTGAAATTTAGAAAATGTATGCATAGGTACATGTACATACATATATGTATGTATCTCATATGTATGCATGCATATACATATATGCATATAAACACGTAAAAATATAAATATACCCCACTGGCATACATATATACATATTTTATACATATATACATATAAATATATATGTATAACATCTGTGTTCTCAGTGCTTGACATCTAATGTCCACTTGATAAATATCCATCTGGTTGATCTGAGTTCAACTGAATCCCTCAAGATCCAGAGATTAGAAAACCTGTCCTTTCAAGTTAGCTCTGGAAAAGTAAAGTATAACCAAGCTTGAAAGAGCAACATCGGATCTTTTTAACAGAATGCTTTTTTAAAGTGCTTTTTTTTGAAGAATAAAACAAAAATTCTACAATGTGCTTTTCTAGCTGTGTGATCTTAAAATAAAATCCACATTAGTGATTATTAACCAAATCCAACAAATAGTTCTCGGCTTCTGATGTGGAAACGCTTCCTCTCCTCATATGCCAACACCTCTACATTTTCTTTGTTTTAATTATACTAAGCGTCTTTTTGTTCTTCCTGGGACATTTGCCTGGGAGGCTGGGGCAAGCTATAAATAATAATCATCATCATTATAAGAAATACTATTTACAGAGTCTATTCTTGGAGCTGAAGAATAATCCATGAGCATGCCCAGCACAGCCTTGGAAGGGCTGCAGTGGTTTCTTGGGGACAGTCTTGGGCTCTTGAATATTTCACCCATCTCATTAGCATCACTCATGTGGCGTGATTGCTCAGATGGCAGCTCCTTCATCCAATAAACTCCATCAAACTGCTTCCCATCTGTTAATGGGGAGGAAATGGGAGATTTCAGAAAAAAGATGATTTTTATGTTGTTGTCCATAAATGCAATTGGTTTTCTGATTTCCACATTTCCTGTATACCCAAGGCTTTCATGAATCTATTTAATATGGGGCTTTTTTTAGAACTAAAAAGAACATTATCTTTTATTACACACATTTAGGCATTTCAAGGTCTTAAAAGAATCTCAGAGCAGAAGGGGCTTTAGAAATAATCTAGTTCAATTTGTTCATTTGACAGATAGAAAAACTGAGGCCCAGAATGAGAAGGTGATTTCCCAAGGTCATATGGTAAGTAAATGGAAGAGCTGGGATTGAAAACATGGTGTGGTGGTTCCAGGCTCGTGTTTTTTTCTCTCCCTGATGCTGAACAAATCTTCACCACCACCCCCTTCTGATTTGAGCCCTAAAGATTTCAGCTTGTTGCATATTTAGGATACTAATCTTCTGCACATAAATTCTCAAGTTACCCCCACAATTTCTTATAAATCCCAAAACTATTTTACTGGACAGTATTGCGTCTTGTCCCTGAGAGGGATGAGCCTAGGTAGTGAAAGTCCCAGGCCAGGTCTGGAGACAAGACCTGGAAACAGCCATTCTAAACAGGCATGGTGATCTGGGGGCGGGGGTAGAACTTGTCCTTAATCCTGGGTTCTAGGAACAAATCTGCTTGATTTGTTCTATGATTTACGGCAGGTCAGTAAACTTACCTTGTATCAATGCTTTTATTTGTTCACCGTGGATAATAAATACCTGCTCTGCCTTCCCTAGAGAAGTGTTGGGAGTATCAAATAAAATGACAGATGTGAAAAGCCAAACAAAAAGAAAATCATTATTTCATGTAGCAGCAGAAACACAGCAGCCTATTTTGCTTATGTTTATTGCCAAAATGGCATGCATGGTAATGTGATGCTAATTTCCTGCAGGTGATCAGGTTTTCCTTGGCCCTTACTTTTCTCCTACCAGGCATCACTGGAGTTTGGGACACATTTCAGATTTTAGCATATTTAAGAATTTACTTAGTATTTACTGTATGCCGGACACTCTGATAGGTGCTAGGGACATAAGGAAGGATGCTCTCGTGAATTCACTGCCCAGGTGGGAAATAGACAGGAAAATATATTAGAAATCAGAATATGAGAAGCATTTTAAGGAATTTTGGGACAGGAATTCGACCTAGTTGTGAAAAGGGTTTCCAGGAAAAGTTGTGACAGGCTGAGAAGGACTGGTGTAGGGGAAGAAAAAGGAAAAGTTAGAAATAACGACAGATGAACTGCAATGTTGATTTACCTGGAACATTATGACTTCTTTGGTTAAACAGATATGACTGAAGAGAGAATAGATTTAGACAGTGTTTATTACAGAGGGACTTTCTGATACCCTCAGAAGCTAACATTAGTTGAAAGTGAGTGGGAATCTTCAGTAGCTCAAGTTTAATTTCAGCATGCATCCATTTCCTATCTTTTTTCCTATCTTTTTCCTAGCTTTCCTATCTTTGCTGGGGAATACACATACAAAGGATAACGTAACAAATAACCATGTTCCCATCACCTAGACTAACATCTTGTAATTTGTGCTTCATTTTTTTTCTATTAAATAATAGGATATGAATGTTTCATAATAGGACATTAATGATTAACAATGGGAGGTTCATGATTAATGATTAAATGTTCCCGTAGGTAATAGAAACTTCTAATGCTAAATCAATTCTGGTTCTTCTCTCCCTCTGGTTGCTCGGGAGACTCCACTTTCCTGTCTTCTTTGCAGGATCTTGTCACTAGTTCTGGCCAATGGTTTGTGGGCAGATGTAAGTAAGTCCCTTCTGGGTTGGGACAGCCAACTGCCAATGTGAGACAACAAAAACTTTTATCCCTCCTGTTGCAAAATGCAATGTTTATCATCCTAGGGCTTAGAGAAAGGATCACATTTAGAAGCTACCCCACCTCTACCACAAATGTATGATGAGCATTTAGTGTAAGACATAAGTACATCCTATTGTTTAAGCCACTGAGACTGAGATTTTGGAGTTGTTTGTAACGACAGCATAACCTTATCTAACCCAACTGACACATCTTCCAGCCCCAATCCCAATCTTCTTTACCCAGAGACAACCACTATTATGAAGTCATTGGGAATATTTCCATTTATATTTTCTAAAATTTTCCTAAATAAATTATGTACACTTAATATATGGTATTATGGTGTATGGCCTTAAAGTCATCATAAAGGCCATCGTATGGTTTTCTGGTTCTCACCTTTTTTTTTTTTTTTTTTTTTTTTTTAGAGAGAGAGAGATTGAGAGTGCAGGCTGGGAAGGGGCAGAAGGAGAGGGAGGGAGAGAATCCCAAGCAAGTTCCCTGCTCATCACAGAACCTCAACCCCATGACCATGAGATCATGACCTGAGCCAAAATCAAGAGCCAGACACTCAGCCAACTGAGCCACCCAGCTGCCTCTGGTTCTCACCTTTCTTTATTTAACAGTATGGATTCTTAGGACTATCCATCATGTAAGTATATAATTATGTAGATTATGTACATGTTTAGTTTTATCAGATACTGACAAATTCCTCTTCAAAATGGTTTTACTATTTTAATATTCATAGTATCTATATATGTGTGCTTACTTCTCTCTATATATTTCCCAACATTTCTATTGTCAGTGTCTATCTTTTTTATTTGTAAAATGTAACTTTATTGGTTTCATTGACATTGTCTTGTTTAGTAATGAGATTGAGCATTTCTTCATATATTTATTGACTTTTCAGATTTTCTCTTCTGTAAAATATCTGTCCATATCCTTTGCAACTCTGTTGTGCCATTTATAATGTTTGTCTATTATTTTATTATTTACTTTAAGAGTTAAAAATTATATTCTCAATACATAATACACTGTTGTGATTAACCTATTCTTATGGTGCATCTTGGTAGCTGGTAGATAATGTGTCTACTTTTTCCCTGATTCTTAAAGAAATTTTTTGGCTGCCTTTGTATTTTCTCTTTGATATGGACTTTAGAATATATACCTTGATTAATTTTTTAATTAATTTTAAGTGTTTGTCTTATTTTTTTTTAACTTGAATAAGGGTTGGCAAACTATAGCATATGGATTAAATCTGGTCCACCCCAAGTTTTTGTAGACAAAGTATTATTGACATACAATCACATTCATTTGTTTATGTATTCTCTATAGCTGTTTTTATGCTTCAAGGCTGAGTTGAGTAGTTTCAACAGAGACCATATGGCCCAAAATGTCCAAAGTATTTCTTATCTGGTCCTTTACAGATAAAAGCTGTCAACCCTTGATAGGGATATTCTGTCAGTTACAGACAAGGGTAGCTATGACTAGGCCTTTCAAATCTGTATTTATTAATTTATTTTTCTTATCTTATTGCATGGGCTAAGAATTTAGTGCAATGTTACATAATGCTGCATAAATGGGTCAACCTTGTCTCATTTCTGAGTTTATTGAGAATACTTTCAGAATTTTAAAATTAATTATAATAATTCAATAAGTTACTGGTAGCTGTTTTTATAAAATTAGGAATATTTTCTTCTAGTTATAATTTGACAAGGGTCTTTATCATACTTGATGCTAAATTCTATCTAATTATTTTTCTACAGCTCATATAGGTTTTCTTTTTAATGTATTTAATGTGATAAAATGTTATTAGTGGATCCTCTGTTGTGAAACTATTTTTGAAATTTTATGAGAAATTCTACTATAAACTTCTGAGTTGAAACAATTATATTTTATTTGGATTTTTGCATTTGTGTTCACAAATGAAATTGGTAAAGTGTTTATTTATTTTTTACTTCCCTTGTTTGTTTGGGTATCAAATTTACAATAGCCTTAGAAAATCATTCAGGTAGCTCTCCTTGTTCTCAAAAATAGTTGAGTGCGTGCGTATGTGTGTGTTTAAAATAAACAATAATTATCTATTTTTTGAAACCATAACTCATTTGTGAAAATTTTAAAATATGATGTTCCCTGAAGAAGGTGCACATTTCAATTCTCTATTCAGTTTTCTGAATGAGATTGTTTTGTTCAGGATTTCTATTTTCCTTGAGTCAATTTTGGTAATACATATTTCTCAAGAAAATGTCTATATCTAAATTTCAAATTTACTAACATAAAGTTTTGCAACACACTGTTATGCATTTTTAATATTTTTACTGTTTTAGTAATTATAGAACTCAACATAGGATCTTTTTATTTTTAATATAATTGACATTATTCATTTTCTCTCATTTAAAAAATCATGCTAGGGGTTTGTATATTTTGTTGGACTGTTAGTATGTAAACTTTTGGTTTTTAGTGATTATTGTGCATGAATTTCTGTATTTGTTTTTGTTTATTTTATCTCAGATATTAAGAATTGAGTTAATAACATCATACTTTATAATTCCTATATTCCATTTTAACTCTCATCTTTATAACCTCTTATTTTTGACTTTTTGAGGTGTATTATGTTTTTGCTTTTTTTAGTTTCTTAAATAGAAGACTGAACTCACTTTTATTCTATACCTTTTCATTTGTGAGTAAATGAATTTAACACCACAAATTATCATCTAATTGCTGCTTTAGCTATCTCCCAGAAATTGTGATACGTGAGTAACCTAAATGTTATACTGTGCAAAGCTTTCTTTGTTATTAAGCACTATATATAACTTCTATTTGGCCTTTTCTTGTTAGGAGTATATTTTTTAGGTTTAAAAATTTTCAGTTTAGGAAGTTTCTATCAACATATCTTCAAGCTCACCGATTCTTTCCTCAGACCTGTACAATCTACTGGTGAACCATGGAAGACATTCTTTGTTTCTGTTGCAATGTTTTTGATTTTTAGCATTTCCTTTTGATTCTTTCTCAGGGTTTCCAAGGTGTTCTTACATGCTGTCCGCTTTTTACATTATAACCTTTAGCATATTAATAATAGTTACTTTCTTTTTTTTTTTTTCAACGTTTATTTATTTTTGGGACAGAGAGAGACAGAGCATGAACAGGGGAGGGGCAGAGAGAGAGGGAGACACAGAATCGGAAACAGGCTCCAGGCTCTGAGCTGTCAGCCCAGAACCTGACGCGGGGCTCGAACTCACGGACCGCGAGATCGTGACCTGGCTGAAGTCGGACGCTCAACCGACTGCGCCACCCAGGCGCCCCAATAATAGTTACTTTCAATTCCAGGTCTGATAATTCCAAAATCTATACCATATGTGAGTTTGGCTTTGATGTTTTGCCTTGTCTCTTCATACAATGATTTTAGTATTATTTTTCCTCCTTCTTTTCCCTTCCTCCTTCCTCGCCTTTCCTTCCTTCTCCCCTCCTCCTCTTTGTTGTTGTTGTTGTTCTTAAATTTTTTAAATGTTTATTTATTTTTGAAACAGAGAGAGACAGCCTGAGTGGGGGATGGGTAGAGAGAGAGAGGGAGACACAGAATCTGAAGCAGGCTCCAGGCTCCAAGCTGGCAGGACAGAGCCCTCATCACGGAGCCAGATGCGAGGCTCAAACTCATGGACTGCGAGATCATGACCTGAGCCAAAGTTGGATGCTTAACCAACTGAGCCAGCCAGGCACCCCTATTCTTCTTCTCCTCCTCCTCCTCTTCCTCCTCCATCTTCTTCTTCTTCTTCTTCCTCATATTTTGCCTTTTAACATTTTTGTAATTTGTTATTGAAAGCCTACAGGATATATCTATCAGGTAAAAGAAACTGAGGTGTGAGGTTTTGTATTTATCTGGCTAGCAGTTAAGCTGTGTTATTGTTTCCTGTAGTTTTGGTGCCAGAGGCTGAAATGTCCTCTAGTGTCCTTGTTTTGTCTCTCCTGTTATCTTTGTGGTTCCCTTTTTAAATGGGGTTAAGGTTTGCATTTCTTCTGGTTTTAATCGCCTCTTGTTAAAGAAGAGCTTGGTTGATGTTGTACTAAGATATTGGGAAAGGAGAAATATTGTACAGTCCTATGATTAAGTCCTACTCCTGTAAGTCAAGGGGCCCTCTTAAGGCTAGGCCCCAGAAAGTTTTAATCTCTCAAACTAGCCCTCACTTCATTTCCAGGTATTAGTCGATTCAACTTTAAGTGTTCTTACCAGGATCTACCCACGGTTGCAGCTTCTGCTTCTGTGAGCTCAGTTCTCTGATATACAAAGGTTTGTTGATTTTCAGTTCAGTTTTTCAGCTTTTTCTTGTGAGCATGGGAGCGAAAATTTCCAAGTTCTTTATATATATATTTTTTTCATTTCTTCTTACTTATTTATTTATTTTTGTTTTAGAAAGAGAGTGAGATAGTATGCGTGAGTGGGCAAGAGGGGCACAGGGAGAGAGAGAATCCCAAGCAGGCTCCATGCTCAATGCAGAGCCTGACGGGGGCCTGATTCCACAACCCTGGGATCATGATCTGAGCCAAAATCAAGAGTTGGACACTGAACTGACTGAGCCACCCGTTTTTTCCAAGTTCTTGGCATGTTGAAATGAAAGTCTCCACATCAGAATTAAAAAAAAAAAATTCTTGTTTAGTTTTACTTACATTTCGGTCACTTGTGTTGTTAATACATATTTAGTTTTTAGAAATGGTTCTTGTGTGCTTGAAAAGATGGCATAGTCTCCATGTTTAGAGTGTCATAGGTTTCAGTTTGTTTTTAGTTGACTTATGTTTCGAGGATTTATTATTCTTATATTATCCATTTCTTACGTTGTGATTTCTATTTTAGTCTTCTATTTCTGCAAACATTTAAAAATACTTATTTTACAGTCTCTTAAATATGATTCTATTATCCCTAGGATTACTTGTTTTTCCTCTTGCTTCGTCTTCCTGATCATTCATTTTCTCATAGGCTTTATAATTTTGGCTATGATCTCGTTGGCCATGAAGGTATTTTCCATGAAAAACACATGTAATGTGCTTTAGGTGACAGTTTCTTATTTGCATCTGCTGGGACTTTATGGATTTAACCATACTGGACTAATGTTTATGTTCATGTATTTGGGGTCCTGAACTATTCAGGTGGCTTAAATTTGGATCTCTCATCGTGTCCTGATTACCTGCAGGTGTGTCTATTTTTGTCCATGGGTCTAGGTGAATAGGAAACTCCATTATAGCTTTCCTGGATTAGGTGGGCAGTGATTTTCTTACCAATCGTGATGCTAGGGGCTGCGGAATAAATTCAGGCCACTCAGTTCCAGCTGCCCACCCACATGAGGCTGCTGGCTAAATTTCTTTTTCTGTGTGGGCATAATCCCTAGTCCCAGCTGTTAAGGCTTATAACAGGTTCCAATTCTCCTGTAACGCTTTTCAGTTTTAACTCTCACTTCCCATTTTTGAGATTCCCTCTCATTTTTTTTTTTCAATTTGGGGTTTTCTCTTCTTGGTCTCAAGTTAGGCTATGAATTTATGATTGTTAGCTGATTTGTTTTTCTGTTTTTAAGCCAGCGATTCTAACCTGTGTTGAGTAAGACAAGTCAGCTCTTACTTTTCAGAGTACAGGGGACACGTATATTCTGAAAGGAAGAAAGACTCCCCTGTGGGCTGGCCCACACTCGGTAGGTACAAAGGAAACACCGGGCTGAAGCTGTCTTATTCTCGACCTCAAATCAAACCGCCTCTTTGGCAAAGAGGCAGCCCTGCCCATTATACAGCTAACCCCTTCCACCACACCTTCCTTTGGCTTCTGAAGTCCCTGAAGACTGTGCCTGACTCTCCAGGACCTGCAGAGCTAATGTCTGCTCTGAGTGGTGCCCGGCTGGATCCCCGGGAGACACCTCCGCCTCTAGTGTGTACTTAGGCCCCACGTGAAGTCCTCTGTCCATCCCTACAGGAAAACAGGACACCGGCACCTGAGCTACAGCTGCGGTTGTTGTCACAGACATTCATGCCTTTAGAACAGATGTCCCCTTTTTCTCAGTCTGGGTCAATCCCTAGGCTAAGTGACTTTAGCTAGACAATGTAATTGCATTTAAAGATACCCAAAGATGTAAAAGACCATTTCGTCTGTCTCAAAATTCATAAACTTGAAAAAAACAAACAAACAAACTTACCACTGTTGTTTGATGACTTCAGGCTGTTAAGGCAATGTGTCCCTTAGTCCACATTTAAAAATTTTAGTTACAGAAAATCATCCACACCCTGAGGTTACGATGTAATGAAAATAACGCTACGTGAGTTCATTAGTCTCTAATGTGATTTTTCTCCTCATTTCATTTCCCAATAAGGAAAGCTTTTCCAAATGATGGATTTCAGAGGCTGAGGAGAAAGAATTATGATTGGTTTCTTCATGGTTATTATCAACCATAAGAGAAAAATTCAGCCAGTTTGCAATTTTCAAAGAAGTGGAGAGATTGCTTTGTTAATATCTATTCAGTTCATTTTCTATTTCGGGAATTGACAATTCGAGTGTGGTTGCAGAGAAATGAGTGGTGGGAGCTTCAGCTGCAGTCCGGTGGTAGTGCTCCAACTGCAGAACCTCTTTGAAGGTGCTTATAGTGAAGGTGGGAAGGTAAGAACTCTAGCCTTGTGACCCAGAATTGCACGCTTAGCCTAAACGAAGGCTTTTCGTAAAAATCACTATTGTCATCCAAAAAGTATTTCTTAAGTGACCTTCTGTGCTTTGTTCTTTATAAAGGCTGGAAATATACCAAGGTTCAACGGGAGATGGTGTAGGCACTTGCAGACATTATTAAAAGGGTGACTATCTTACACAGAGGGGTACAAATACCTGAATAGGCAAGGTTATTACATAAAGAACTGGCGTATTGAAACTCTCTATAGGCCAAGGGGATGTGTTGGGAAAATGCACTGGAATGGAAGAGGGGAGGCCTGGGTGTTAGTCTGGGCTTTGATAGCACCTGGCTGAGGGAAGCTAGGAACCACCCAACAACGTCCTTGGGCCCCGCTTTCCTCACGTGAAGGTGGACAAAATTAGAAAGTCAGACAATGGTTATTGATGAAAAAGTCACACTCGGTTTCTTTTTTTTTTTTTTTTAATTTTTTTTTCAACATTTATTTATTTTTGGGACAGAGAGAGACAGAGCATGAACGGGGGAGGGGCAGAGAGAGAGGGAGACACAGAATTGGAAGCAGGCTCCAGGCTCTGAGCCATCAGCCAAGAGCCCGACGCGGGGCTCGAACTCACGGACCGCGAGATCGTGACCTGGCTGAAGTCGGACGCTTAACCGACTGCGCCACCCAGGCGCCCCAACACACTCGGTTTCTTGACATAAGGTCAATAAAACATGAGCCTCTGCCTCCAAGAAGCTCAATGTATTCAAGAAAAGCAAAAAGCCCCAAGTGCCATGGCCACGACTATGGCAATAGTGGAAGAATTTCTGGCCAGTGTTCCTGAACTGCTGTAGAATGAAGCCCAAGTCAGAAAAGGTAGATTATCAGGTATAGCTTTCAGAGGGAGGTACCGGGAAATGCATATTTAGGAAGAAGGACTGTATATGTACCATTAAAAAAAAAAAAAAAAAAAAAAAAAAAAAAAAAGGG
>NW_024412419.1:12897581-12972005 GCF_014898765.1 Herpailurus yagouaroundi
AAAAAAAAAAAAAAAAAAAAAAAAAGAAATCCAGGTTGGGTGAAGGCCTAAGTAAAAGCCTGGGTGGAACTGTTACCAACTTACAGACCCAACACTGAGCACTGAGCCCGAGGAAGAGAAGGCTCCAGGAACCCATGAAAATAATTTCCATAAAGAACGGTGGTGCAGGGGCGCCTGGGTGGCGCAGTCGGTTAAGCGTCCGACTTCAGCCAGGTCAGATCTCGCGGTCCGTGAGTTCGAGCCCCGCGTCGGGCTCTGGGCTGATGGCTCAGAGCCTGGAGCCTGTTTCCGATTCTGTGTCTCCCTCTCTCTCTGCCCCTCCCCCGTTCATGCTCTGTCTCTCTCTGTCCCAAAAATAAATAAACGTTGAAAAAAAATTAAAAAAAAAGAACGGTGGTGCAAGATCGGCTGGTGCCTGGGAGAGAAGGAAACTGGGTCCCCTGTGACACCTGAGGACAGCAGTATGGGTAAAGGTGACATTACAGGGAGGCAGAGCTCAGCCACACCTAAGAGACCACTCAGAGGGAGGAAGGCAGTGTGGCTGTCCTAGCCCAGACGTCGCACGGACTTCCCCTGGGACAGGGCGGGTCGTGTAGCTTTCTGGCCCCTTTTTGCACATGCGCTACAACAGATGTGTGTTCCAGGGACCTTCCAAGACCTTTTTTCCTTCGCTGTGACTTTGAGGAAGAACTTTCTGTTGGGGTTGCACAAATCAGAGAGGAATATAGTATGGCAGGGACTCCCTTGTCATTGGCTATGCGCAAGGCTGCTGGAGGGGATAACTTTGACCCTGGGTCAGGGAGAGGGGTTGGGTCACCTTGAATGCAGGTCTGGAAACACACTGTTGGCAGCAGGCTGCAGATCCACGAGGCCAAAGGCATCCGAGAGAGGGCTGCAGCGGCCCCAGCTCGCAAGGTCGAGGGGTGGAGGAGGGCAGATTCTCCGGAGGCTATGACGGAAGGACAGAGCCAGCTGGCCGAGAACTCACACAGAGAGGGAAAGGGAGAAGATGACAGGGCCGTTCCCGGAATGGAAGGAAAGACTCTGTGGGCGAACACGAGCCCAGGAAGATGAACGAATGCATCTGTGTCTGCCAAGTTCACTGCTGGGCAGTGGGATGGAAGCTCCAATTTGTGATTCAATTCCATGCATCCTTGCAGAGGCTGTCAGAGCTGCTCAGGGAGTCACCACGCAGGCACGGAGGCAGCCCGCCCCGTCCAGGCGCACAGAGCTCAGCCCTCCAGGCAGAGACGGCCTGCTTTTGCCCAGAGCCAAAACCATGCCCGTCACCGGACAGGCCCAGACTGAGCAGTGAACTTGTGGAGGCCTGAAAACGCGCATGCCGATCTTGATGCGGACCCTGAGACTTTCCCCGGAGGCCCGGGGATGGGTGGGTGCCGATCAGGAACAGGCGAAGCTGGAGGGTGAGGTGAAAATGTTCCGCCGTTACTTGCTAAGGAAGACAACTTAAATTTTGATGGTTCTCAAGGTAGCTGTGTTAAAGCCAACGCGTTCATATTCTCAAGAATCTCAAGAATTGCCCTGTAATCATCTGGACAAAATACCACAGAGCCAGTAGAGGTGGGGAACACAGTTTGGGGGGTGGCCGGGGGAGCACAGAGGAAAGAGACAGGGCTGGAAGCAGAAGAGGGTGGATGGAGCACAGCATTAGCCCAGGAAGGCTTATTTTAATAATAATTCACAAGAGGGTTTGTGGGAACTCATCAGGAGGGCAGGAATTTTCTGTGCTGACAGTGGCACCCATTCCACTGGCAATTTATTATGATCTGTACACATAAATGCACTCTGTCCCATAGGCCTGGGTGACCTCTGATGATAGGTCCTTGCAGCTGACTCTCCTAGGACAGTGCCAGACACACAGCAGCCGACACTCGCTGGAGGTTTCTGCAGATAATGTTTTTTTTTTTTTTTTTTTTAGTTTATTTAGTTATTTTGAGAGAGAGGGAGAGAGAGAGAGAAAAGAGGGGAGGGTCAGAGAGCGACGGAGAGAGAAAATCCCAAGCAGGCTCCGCACTCTCAGCACAGAGCCCGATGTGAGGCTCGAACTCGCGAACCTCGAGATCATGACCTGAGCCGAAGTAAAGAGTCGGATGCTTAACCGACTGAGCCATCCGGGCTCCCCTCGAGCTGGTCTCACAGTAAAACTTGCTTTATTACCGGGTATCTGCTCCTCTTCGTAGGCACTGTCGCTGAGACCCCGGCCCATGCTAGCCTGGCGCCTGACACCCGCAGATAAGAAAGCTCAGAAGCAAATGAAGCCGGAGGCCACTGATAGGATGTTCTGGAATTCTCGACAAGAGCCTGACCAGGCTCCTCCCTCAGCTCCCAGCAGCATCTGGTCTACACAAAGGCCATTTCTGTGCCACTTGTAGAGCGTCCCTTCTTTTTGTTTCCGCTCGCTGGTTCTTATTTGACCCCATGTCTTTGCCAGGTTGGTGTTTCAGTTTCTCCTCCTCTCCACTTGCAGTTCTCATTCTTTGTGCCCACTGAGGCTCAGCATTTGATACTCAGAGTCTAAGAACTCAGAACAGAAGGGAGGCAAGCCGGCTTGGGAGAGGCACTGGGGACAGATGGAAGGAGGAGGCCCCTGCTTCAAATAAGAGAGCAATTTTCTCGTTATGAAGCTATAGTACGTCTTCTGAGAGACTCTAATTTTAGAAGAAATTATCCTTGGAAAGGGGCTGGGTAGATGAAAGGAAGAAATGAGAAAATATATTTGAAGGTGGGCTGGCACAGATCATAAAGTCAGTTAAATGTCACAATAAGTGATTTCCTATGATTTTACTCATTTTCTCTTCTCCCTACACACCTTCCTTCTCCACGCAATTTATCGAAAGGCTGCCACTGGAAGAGGTCACAAGTGAACTCTCATAACAACTTGGACTTTCGGAGAAAATGGCAATTATTATTTGTCTTAATTCGCATGCGGTTAAGTGGACTTGCCCCCAGACGTCTACATATTGGTGACCCAGAATGCAACAAAGCACACACACATGCCGAACACGTACGGAGCAGAACAAATACTATCCAGACCCAAATTTCAATCTGGTGTGAAGCTTATTCTGGTCTTAAAATTCGAATCATCTCTCGAGATATGATTCAATCTCTCTTTGGATAACAACTGCCCCATCATTTGGGAATCGCGCCTCCATACTCCAGTGCCTGGGACAGAGCCTGGGTATGTGAGGAGAGGTTGATGAGGCCTCTGGCAGTGGGAGAGCAGAGACCCCAGGCACTCTTCTGGTCTGCAGACTCGCACCTTGTCCTACCTGAGAAACTTCCTCCTCTTCGGGCAATTGACATAGCAGAACATCTCTCTTTTCAGAAAAGACAGTTCACAACTTACATTCCGGAAGCTAAAGAAAGGATAGGATCTTCAAATCTAAAAACTCAGAAAGTGCTGCTTGGGATGAATTAAAACAAACAAACAAACAAACAAACAAATGATGGACATTCCTCCCCCTTCTGGGAAAGGCTCAGAAGAAAGGAGAAGAGAAATCCTCTCAAACTTTCAGAGATACAACAGTAACCAGGGGACTGTCGGAGGCTTGAAGATTAGATTAGCACTTAACTTGTCTTTGGCAATGTTGGAAGCTAAAAAAAAGGAACATGCTTTTTCAAAGTTAGGAGATAAAATTATTTTGAAACTAGGATCCTACAACAGACTCCAACTAAAATTTGAAGAGAGAGGAAAAAGTAAAGGCATTCGAGCAGTGCAAGGGCTCGTAAAATTTACCACTTAGAGAGCCTTCCAATAACACTAAGGTTTTGCTTTGTTGAAGTAAAGGATATGGATACCAGCTGGGTAAGTCACGCAACAACGTAAGGACTTTGACCTGCAAAAGTGAGGCCGCATATGCAAACATTGAAAGGCTAAAGGAACAAAATGAACAGAGAAATCTCAACTGATTAAAACAAAAGCAGGACAAGGAAATCAAAAGAAACACCAAGAAAGTGGGCTAAACTGGAGCGGGGCACCTGGGTGGCTCAGTCGGTTAAGCGTCCGACTTCGGCTCAGGTCATGATCTCACGGTCCGTGAGTTCGAGCCCCGCGTCGGGCTCTGTGCTGACTGCTCAGAGCCCGGAGCCTGTTTCAGATTCTGTGTCTCCCTCTCTCTCTGCCCCTCTCCTGTTCATGCTCTGTCTCTCTCAGTCTCAAAAATAAATAAACGTTGAAAAAAAAAAAAGAAAGAAAGTGGGCTAAATAGAAAATACAGTGCAAAACTATGTCTAACAGACATAACAACGATGAATCCGAATGAAAGAGAGCCTCAGGTAGGGTGCCAGCTCTGAACTGTCCACAAGTCGAGTAGCACACCTAAACCAAAAGGAAACAGAAAAGGCACCAATGAAAGCAACTATTTTATCTACGCCAGGCCCACGGCTGTCGAACGAATGCTCAAGCAGCAATATTCGGTTTAGGTAAGAAAGAACTGAAAGTGAGGACTTCCAAGCAAGACAACAGAGAGATAAAATATTTGATACAATTTAGAGCCTTAAGCTACAACCCGTGGGGTTTTTGAGGCCTCTAAGAATCTCCTTTCAAAAATGCAAAGAAAACCTGACACGTTCTAAGGGAAACAGACAAATCCACATTCATGGGTGACGTGTTAATACGCATTTTTCTGAAATCAGCAGATTAAGTAAACAATGAAAAAAGATTGAAAGCTGGGCTCCTCGACTCTTCCCCACAGTGTTGGGCCGCAGATGGGTCACACAAGTGCTGAGATACTGATCCACGTGGCCATGGAGTGGCCTGATGGGACCTGAGGCAGCCACAGCCTTGGACCAAGTACCTCACGCTTCAGGCAGCTCTGTTCATTTTCTGAAGGTGCCCTCCAGATAAATTCTTCTGTGAGCTGTGCTCTGACCTGAGCAAATTTGGGAATGACTGTGGGTGATTAAATGAAATCTGGAACATGATGTGATGGGACGTGTATGATACCTCACATGTATTTGTGTCATATGTATTTGCATATAGTTTCTATGAAACTTTGTACCAATAAAGACGAAAAACACATATTTTTTCAGAAGTGTAAATAATACAAAAAGTTGACTGTGTTGCATCTCAAAGAAAATCTTGATAAAATATAAAAAAGACAAAACGTTCATATAGAGCTTATTCTCTGGCAATATCGTAATACAATTAGAAAATACAACACAAGGATGTAAAAAGCTACCGATTTCCAATTAAAAACAAAATTGTACACATTAGCCTGATACCTGTTTTTCTGCACATTTCTGTATGTATATTATACTTCAACAGAAAGGCTATAATAAAAAGATCTTAAATAAGCTTTGAATTAAGAGAGAACATATCCATTTAGAAAAAGTTACATTTTAAAAACCGTAGCATGTCAGTTTAGTAGGTCTTTATAGGAAAATACATAGTCTTACTTGTATATATGGGAAAAGAAAGATTGAGAATAAAAGAAGTAAGCATACAATTTAAAAAGGTAGGAAAAACATCAAAATGAATTAAAATAAGATAGGATTTTTGACAAAGAGAAAAACAAAATTATGGAAATTTTAAAAAGTGACAAAAGTCTTGAACAGTTAAATGAAGTGATCACTCCTTGAAAACATCAACAAAGTAGAAAAATCTCTGACAAATGAATCTAAAACAGAAAAAATAGTAAAAAATAGAAAGGAACAATTGTAGAGATAGTAAATGAAAATGATAAAAAATAATAAAAATAATGCATTCTTTTTCTTAATGAAAATTGAAGAACTAAAAATCATGGGTGATTTTTCCGGTGACATACAATTTAGCAAAATTGAATCAATAGAAGTTAATATACCTATCTATTAACATGAGACAAGTGGGGCAGAGGGAGTGCAGGGGGAAAGTAGCCAAGATCCAGCCTTATAAAAGAATTTTCTCCAGGTAGCTTTTATAAGTGAGATAATTCCTGTATTGTATTAGCTGTTCTAGAAGCACTTATAATATTCAGCTTTGCAGTGGAATTCAAAGACTCTTGCATTATTACATCCAAAGTTTCTCCCAATGCTTGCCATGTAATAATCGTTCTCCATCAGAAAAACAATAAAATTCACTATTTAGCAGATAGAAGGACAAGAGCCATGGAATCATCTTAATAGATATCAGAGACATTCTTTTTTTGTTTTCATTTTTTTTTTAACTTTTATTTATTTTTGAGAGACAGAGGATGAGCAGAGGAGGCGCAGAGAGAGAGGGTGACACAGAATCTGAAGCAGGCTCCAGGCTCTGAGCTGTCAGCACACAGCTGGACGCAGGGCTCGAACTCACAAACCCTGAGATCATGACCTGAGCTGAAGACAGACGCTTAACTGACTGAGCCACCCAGGTGCCCCTCAGAGACATTCTTGATAACACACACACACACACACACACACACACACACTCCTCAGTGAGTGAACAATAATAAATGGAAACATCCTCACTCCCATAAAGTGAATCTATACACAATTCCCTCAAGGAAATCAAAGAGTAAGAGGCACAAATACTAAAAAAACAAAACCAGTATTTGCAGACCATTTAATTATTCAATGATAAAATGAACACATGAGAATAACAAATTTTGTTAGGTGGCTAGACGGAAGATGAACGTGAAATCTGAATAGATTCCAATATATAATAACTACTTCTTGGAAATTGCAAGGAAAACATGTACTTCCTATGGCTACAAAATGAATTAAAAATACCCAGAGAAAGGCTAACAAAAATAGGCACAGCCTTTGGGAAGCGAATTAGGAAACCATTGAAGAGTATGAAAAGAATACCTGAATAGAAACGCCCTAATATTATAAAAACATCACTTCGCCACATGTCAGTTTATAGATTCAATACAACCCTATCTGGATGACCACAGATGTCTAAAACAAGACTTAAGGGATTCAAATATTTATGTGGAATTGAAAATAATTGTAACCAATTATAATCAATTGAAAGTAATTGTAACCCGTTGTAACCAATACAATTGGCTAACTAGGAACTGATGATTTAATTGAAACTTAAATCCCTTTAAAATATGTTCAGAGGAGGCAGTTTTTCTCTGTCTTTCGATGAAAACTCCAGCAGACAGACGATTTTCCTCCTCTTTCTCAGACAGCAGATAGTTCTATGGTTACTTAAATTCCAAACAATCTCAATCCAGAAAGTAGAATTTGAGGTCCAAGATACTAAGTGGGAAGTCCAAACTTTAAATTTCGAGTGAAATCTTCTCCCTCCCAAGCTTTCCACTCTGGTTATTTTTTATTTCTCCACCTTACCTTACCTGTCCCCTGCACTCCGCGCCCTGTCCCTGCAGACACTGGCTTGGTGCCTCTGCAAAGGGGCTTCTCATTCCCTGGGTCTGGGAGATAATCACTGTGCACGCTCTTGGAGGCAATAGTGTGCATGCTGGGGGCCCCTCTGCCTGAAGACCTCTTACCTGTGCTTCCCAAGTAGATGGCATTTAGAAGTATCCTTCTGACTCCAATTTGAAATTTTATTTTGTTTTAATCGGAAAAGATATTAATTTTCTCAAATGTCAGCTTGCTCTCTACAGATATTATCAGAGTTTTTCCTTTTACATCTTGTTAATATTCTAAACTGCTTTAATAGATTTCCTAAAGATGAATTACTTTGACAAATAGAAAAGGAGTCCTATTCTTTCCATTTGCTGAAATTGCTAATTGCTAAAATTCAGGGCGGAATTCACCATGCCCTGAATAACCTTACAGAGCAGGCTTATTTTTATATCGTTTGATATATACAGTGTGATTCGCCAAGACGTAATGTATTTACATATATACATTTTCTTTTCAGATGTATTAGGTCTGTGGTTTTCTTTTTAAGTGTCGATGTAATGTTTTGATATTAGAATTCAGCTATGAAAATAATTGGGAAACATTCCATTTCTTTCTGTGCTCTCAAAGCATAATAACACGAGAATTATTGAATCTTTCAATGTCTACTTTTAAAAATATTTTGCATTACTGCCACTTTAAGGGGCTGGCTTTAAGTGACTGAGTTTTAAGTATCTTTCAAAGCTATTAATCCATCAGATTTTGGTTTTGTTCACGAGCTAGTTTTGGGAATATGTATTTTCATAAAGGGTTTTCAAATTCATTAGCATTCTGTTATACACAGAATTTTCTTACAATTTTAAATTTTCCTTTAAAGGTTCACATTTTTTTGTTTAAAAAAATTTTTTTTCCTAATGTTTATTTATTTATTTATTTATTTATTTTTAATTTTTTTTCAACGTTTATTTATTTTTGGGACAGAGAGAGACAGAGCATGAACGGGGGAGGGGCAGAGAGAGAGGGAGACACAGAATCAGAAACAGATTCCAGGCTCTGAGCCATCAGCCCAGAGCCCGACGCGGGGCTCGAACTCACAGAGGGTGAGATCGTGACCTGGCTGAAGTCGGACGCTTAACCGACTGCGCCACCCAGGCGCCCCAATGTTTGTTTATTTTTGAGAGAGATAGAGAGACGTAGCACAGGCAGGGGAAGGACAGAGAGAGAGGGAGACACAGCGTCTGAAACAGGCTCCAGGCTCTGAATTGTCAGCACAGAGCCCAACGAGGGTCTTGAAGTCGTGAACCAGGAAATCATGAGCTGAGCTGAAGTTGGACGCTTAACCGACTGAGCCACCCAGGCACCCCTGCATTTTGTTGCTTTTTAATTCTGCTTTGTCTCTTCCTTTCCATGATAAAATTTACTAAAGAATTACCATTTTATTGGTTTCTTCCCTCAATTCCATTTTTTAAATTTAATTTAATTTTTTTTGTTTTCTAATTCACAATAAATTATAGTCTTTATGCTTTTAGGAGATTGTTCTTGGTTTATTTTATTTACTTTCACTTAACTTTTTGAGCCTGAGCTTCTCTGTCTTTTGTATTCAGTATTAAAAAATACTTTAAACGTATGAATTTCTTTTAGATATATAAATGGATAGGTCTTGCTATGCTGTGTTTTTGTCGGAATTAGTTATTAATTTATTAATAATTTATGACGTCAAATTTGAGGGGGTTTTTTGAAACAAAAGCTATTTAAAAGAGTGGTTTTAGTTTTTTTTAATCTTGTTTTTGTTTTGTTTTGTTTTACTAGAAATTTCCTCTGTTGTTGAAATGTGGTTAGTGAATATGGCCTGTAAATCTTTATTTCGGGACTTTTTTCTTTTTTGAGTTTTACATGACCAATATTCTGTGTACGTTCGGAAAAACAGTATACTTTAGCCTATCGTGTTATTGTTCATTGTCTATTTGTTATAGCAAATCCTGAGGAAGCTTTGTTAAAAAGCTTTCCAAGCGTTCATGTCCATTCGTGTTCATGTCCAAGTATTCTATGTCCATTGTGAAGTAGCCGTTTCAGTAATCTATAATGTGCCATTTATTGTTGTTTTTCTTGAATTCCACTTCGTTATTATAATGCGGCCATTGCAAGTTGTATTCTGTGTTTGCATTTTTTTCCCGGTATATTTTAGTTGGTTGTTTTATTTTAAACTTTCGACATCTTTTATTTTCGTAACTCATTTCCATTTATTATAGATAATGGATGCACTGACCTCATTCCTGCTGTTATTTGACGCTTTCTGTTAGTGTTGCTTTCTTATTATTTTCCCTCTGGTAAACTGTATTGCTTTGGAAGCTATTAATCCTAATTCGTGTCTTCTCGTGATTACTTTACATTAAAAAAATACACCTGTGTCTCTATCAATGTCAAGAATGAAGCAGAATGTACACATTACCACCTGTAATCCAAGCAAGATGGTAGGTGGAGCCTTCAGAGCGCTGGAGGCTTTTGTTTGTTCTGTTCAGTTTTTAAGTGCATTCTACTTTTTCTCCCGAGTTTCCATCTCCCTGTGTCCCCTTTGCTCTGAGTGCTGAGCACAGAGCTCGCTTTTGTAGACTCCTGAAAATGTTCATATACCCAGTGGTACCGGTCCATCTAACCATCTCCCAGGTTGGAGGCCGAACGTATAACTGAGATGGGCCCCCACAGAGGCTGTAGGGGGAATCTTGCAATTCCGTCTATGAACAGATTCTTCTTCACGCCCATCCTGTCAATCTAAAGTCATCCCGTGTCCCTGGCTGCCTGTACATGTGTGTTTAAAGCAATGTGAGAGGACTCTTACTCTGATGAGTTCTGACACGTGACTTTATTCTTCTTTCATCCTTGCTCTCCGTCCTGGACAATTGTCCAGGAGACGTTATGATATTGGCCGGAAGCTAGGAGGGATGGCAGTAGGATTGGCTTCATTTGCTTACTGCCTGGGAGGGCGTCACCCTTTAGGTGCTAAATGGCTGCTCTGTCCACTCTCGTCTGTGTCAGGCACATAGTGTGAAGCTTCACTGTTTCCAGTATTGTTGTGTAGTTGCTGTCTTGCTCCCTGGCTGATGTACTTCAGCGGAAAGTTGGAAAGGGGAGTGGAGATGCGGAAGGAATTAAATATATGGGCCATCAAGACCCTGGACGTCCTCGGTGCTTTATGGTATAATTATCTGTATTCCTGTCTTGTGTTCTTTACTAGTCTAAAAGTTCCTTGAGGGAACGGTTCAGCATTACATTTCTACAACACACGCACAGGGGCTTTCACTGTTACTCCTGGATGACTGAATATTGAGTTAACACCGTTGTATTCATATCCTTTTTTATACAGTTGTAAGCTTCTTTGGGGGTTCGATACTTTCTTAGGCGGTTTCCCAGAAGCAGACTGTGAGAGGAAATTCATGTGCAAATGATTTATGTAAAATGTGCTGCCAGGCTAAACCAGTAAGGGAGTGACGGAAGTAGAACAGAAAAGGGGAAGGAGGAAGAAGCCAAGGAAGGATGAAATTGCAAGCAAAGCTCCAGGCTCAACCTGATTCCAAGGGGAGCTCTGGAGTGTAAATCATGCCTCAGAGTGGGTCTCCCCTTGAGTCTCACGGAGTCTCCTACTCTACGCTTCGGGGACCAGGGGTGGTGGGGAGAGGAGGAAGAATGTAAATCCCCAGGTCTTCTGGCTCCCTGTGCTTTCAGGCAAAGCATCTCTAGAAGCCCAAGGAAGAGTCTCAGGGGAGGCCTTACAAAGCAAAGAGGGAGAAACGGGTACCTTAAACACTACAAGGACCTGCGGGGATCTGGGTGGAGCCCCAATAGTGTCTGCTTCAGACATTGTTTTGATTGTAATTTCTGAAGTCACTGCTTCCCAGAGTATCATTCATTCTCTCAGTGCATAAACTTGGCCCACATTGAAGGATCTCCCTTTTCTATAAGCGGAGGCAAGTGTGATCACTTCAGCAAGGGACCAGGGCTCACGTTTCTGTGACCGGTCGGTGCTGGATCAAGCGCAGAAAACGCTCACACTGGGTCTTTCCTTCCGGAAGGTTATTTGGGGACTCCTGATGGCCACCTGTTACTGTCACTTTCACATGGAGTTTTCCTGTTGTTGCAAAAAGCAAAAACGCTCCTAAGGAAACACTCACTGCGTAGACACTTTGGTCTAGACTTTGCATGGACTTGACAAACTCACTTTTGAAGATGCCTGACGTTTTTTAATTAGAAAATATTATTTAAGAAACTTTTTTTGAGGAACCTCCCTACCATTTTCCATAGTGGCTGTGCCAGTTTACTTCTTACCAATGGTGCACAAAGGTTCCTTTTTTCTCCACATCTGCACCAACACTTGTCTCTTAATCTTTTTAATAATAACCGTTCTGTGGGTTTGAGCTTCTGACGCCATATTCTTGCCAAGACTAATGTCAAGACATTTTTTCCCTATGTTTTATTCTGGGGGTTTTATGGTTTCAATTCTTACATTTAATTCTTTAATCCATTATGAATTTGTTTTTGTGAGGAATGAGATAGGGGGTCTAGATTCATTCTTTGCAATAGAAACTGCTGCCAATAGCATCTATTGAGGACGATATCTTTCCTGCATTGAGTATTCTTGTCTCCATTGTCAAATATTAGTTGACTGGATATGCATGAGTTTATTTCCAGGCTTTTAGCTCTATTCCATTGGTCTATGTGTCTGTTTTTATTCCAGCACCATACAGCTTTGATTACTATAGCTTTGTAATATAGTTTGAAATTAGGAAGTGTGATGCATCCATCTTATTATTATTTAAAAAAATTTTTTTTAATATTTATTTATAATTCAGAGACAGAGACAGGGTGCAAACGTGGGAGGGGCAGAGAGAGAGGGAGACACAGAATCTGAAGCAGGCTCCAGGCTCTGAGCTGTCAGCACAGAGCCTGACGCGGGGCTAGAACCGACAGACCGTGAGATCATGACCTGAGCCGAAGTCAGACGCTTAACTGAGTCACCCAGGCGCCTATTATTATTATTATTATTATTATTATTTTGCTTTTGGATTGTTTTGGCTATTTGGGGTTTTTTGTGATTCCATAAAAGTTTTAGGATCCAGCAATCCCACTTCTTGGTATTTATCCAAAGGAAATGAAGTAACTATCTCAAAAAGATATCTGTATTCCTATGTTCATCACAGATTATTCACAATAGTCAAGACATGGGAACAACCTAAGTGGCCATTGATGCATGAATGGATAAAGAAAATGTGGTGTATAGATATACAATGGAATATTATTCAGCTTCCAAAAAAAAAAAAAAAAAGCAATCTTGCCCTTTGCAGCAATATGGATAGACCATGAGGGAATTATACTAAGTGAAATAAGTCAGACAAAGAAAGACAAGTACTGCATGATCTCACTTTAATGTTAAACCTGAAAATGTCAAACTCATGGAAACAGAACAGAATGGTGGCTGCCAGAGCCGGGGGAGGTGGGGATAATGGGGAGATGTTGGTCAAAGAGTACAAATGTCCAGTTATAAACTGAGTAAGTTCTGAGGATCTAACATACAGTATAGGGCCTATGGTTAACTATATTATATTATATACTTGAAAGTTGCTGAGAGAGTAGACTTTAAATGTTCTCACCACATACACAAAAGTAGTGATTAGTATGTTGTGAATTGTATTATATTATGAATGTGTTAATTAACCTTACATGGTAATCATTTTGTGATATATATACACATATATATACATATGCATGTATGTATATATATGTGTATATATATCAGATCCACATTAAACTTTCCCAATGATATATCTCAATTATATCTCAGTAAAGCTAGGTAAAATAAAAGTAAATTAAAGCTTACATGGCAAATGTTACAGAGAAGAAGAATAAGAAGGCAAACAGATGAAATGTGATAGGCTATTACCTGATTATTGTTGCAGCCAGATAATGGGTTCACATGAGTTAAATATAATATTATATCTACTTCTGTGAACGTTGGAAAGTTTTTATTCTAAAAAGCTTTTAAAAAGGATAAGAAGATGCCTGGGACTTGGTGGAATTCAATACCCACACAACCCAGTAATCAGATTTGTCTGTGAGTAACCCCAGACCTGGAACTTGATTTAACGGCATCATCCTGCTCTTCTCTTAGAAAAAGGCAAAATGTGTAGAACATGAAACATCCTGTATGATGTAATTAATAAAATATACAATAATAATTATTCAATTTTACTCAGTTCCACAGACTGTCATAAAATTCCTATTATGTGTCAGGCATGGTGTTAGGCTAGGGAAGATTTAACTTGTGAGATTTCTAGTTGGGTGGGGGCAGGGCTGGGGGAGGCGTGCATGGAAGGGACTGGAAAGAGATCATGCTGCAGCTGGCAGTGCTTCTCCAACCTACCTGCACATCAGCTTATCTAGAGTGATTAAGATAAACCAACCAGTGAGAGAAAAGGATGCAAGAACGAATCATGCAAGTTTTTATGAGAAAGGTCCTCATAAATGTTAACTATGGAAGGTCATTTTCTTATGATAAGTACATTTCAGAATAGTCTTTCCTAAAATGTACTGTGCGACAAATTCATGGGATTAACTACTAAGAGGAATAAATGAAATAAGAATATACTCTTCTATCAGAACAAGAAGAAAACTAACATACAAATAATGAAACCACACATCTTTCTCACTTTTAAGTCACAGGTGTAAAATCCCCAAATACAACACTAGCAATCCCAAATCAGTAGTACATGTAAACATAGACAGTGACCTTGGAAATATTCTTACTGACCCTATCAGTTTTTAAAAAGTTTTCCATTTTATTTTAGCTCAAATTTATTGGCACATAGTTATTCCTACTCTCCTTTAATTAAAAATCTCCACAGAACTGGGGCATCTGGGGGCTCAGTTGGTGAAGCATCTGACTTCATTTTGGCTCAGGTCATGATCTCAGGGTTCAAGAGATCCAGCCCCGTGTTGGGCTCTGTGCTGACAGTGTGGAGCCTGTTTGGGATTCTCTGTCTCCCTCTCTCTCTCTCTCTCTCTCTCTGCCCCTTCCCCCCATCAAAAATAAATAGGGCGCCTGGGTGGCTCAGTCGGTTAAGCGTCCGACTTCAGCTTGGGTCACGATCTCGCGGTCCGTGAGTTCGAGCCCCACGTCGGGCTCTGGGCTGATGGCTCAGAGCCTGGAACCTGTTTCCGATTCTGTGTCTCCCTCTCTCTCTGCCCCTCCCCCGTTCATGCTCTGTCTCTCTCTGTCTCAAAAATAAATAAAAGTTAAAAAAAAAATTAAAAATACATACATAAATAAATAAATAAACTTAAAAAAAATCTCTACCGAATCCAAAGTATGTCTCTATTTTTTGGAGCATTATTTTTAGCCTTCAATTTTATTTTTGCTTCATGAGTTTTTCATATTTTATTAGGCTTTTGAAGAGAAAACCATTCCTGATATTTTGTCTACTTCTTTTCTATTACTATTGTATTTGTTTATTTAACGTTCTTTTCACTTTGATTTTTGTGTCATTTTGCTCTTCCTCCATTGTTTTCAATTTTTATTGTTTTATTTTTTTAATGTTTTGTTTAATTTTTGATTTATAGAGAGAGACATAGCGTGAACAGAGGAGGGGCAGAGAGAGAGAGCAGGGAGAGAGGGAGACAAGGAATCTGAAGCAGACTCTAGGCTCCGAGCTGTCAGCACAGAGCCTGACACAGGGCTTGAACTTGTTGTGAACTGCGAGATCATGACCTAAGCCAAAGTCGAGCCTTAACCGACTGAGCCACCTAGGCCCAGATGCCCCAATTTTTATTGTTTCCTAATTGAGACAATTGGCTTCATGTTTCTAAGTCCTAATTTTAAGGTATAGTATATTCTGCTCATTTTCAAATACTGATGCCTTTTTTTCCTATTTAATCATGAATTATCTAAAAATGAGGTAGTAGTATCCAGCTTTATATACATTTTACATTTAGTTTATATGTTAATATTTATAATCAATAAGATTTATAATTACTAAAGTTTTTTTTATCAACTCACTGTTGCTTTTTTCTCACCTTTTCTTTTTGCTGAACTATATCCTTTAGTATACGTTAATCATTCAGAAACTGTATTGTCTTACCTTTCACATTTAGGCAAACAATCTGATGTTTTTGTGTGATGTATATGATTTAAAGTAAGGGTCAAGATTTATGATTTCCAATATGAAAGTCTGTTGGAACTAGAAAAAAATGATTAAAAAGCTTGTCCTTTCACCATGGCTTTGTAGAGCCATTTTTTCATAAATAAATTGCCCATATGTATGTGAATCTCTTTCTGAATCTGCTCTTACCCTCCACTAATTTCTTTAAGCCGAAGTTGTATGCTCTTAATTACTGTAGCTTTCTAATAAATCTTGATATATGATAGTGTAATTTCTCCGATTTCGTTTTATTCGTGGTGATCATCATAGCTTATGTGGTCCTTGGCATTTCACTTTAATTTTAGTATCAATTTATTACTTTTCCCTGACAAACAATCAATATAAATGAAAGAAACAAAGTCCATCTGCTGGTATTAATATTTTGTTTACAAGCAATTCTTAAATAAAATTGGAGGGAATTGGCATCTTCATGATATTGGGTCTTCCAATCTATGACAGCCTATATTCCTGCATTTATGTTTTTTGTAATTTATTGCAGCAATATTTTACACATTTTTGTATAGAGTGTTCATGTATCCCTTGTTAGAGATATCCTTAAGTGTTTTATAATTTCTTTATGTTCTTTTTTAAAATTTATTTATTTTGAAAGCGACAGAGAGCAAGCGAAGGGGGAGGAGACAGAGAGAGAGGGAGAGAGAATCCCAAGCAGGCTCTGCACTCTCAGCATGGAGCCTGACATGGGGCTCAAATTCACAAACCATGGGATCACGTCCTGAGCCAAAATCAAGAGTCAAACGCTCAATCGACTGAGCCACCCAAGTGACCCTCCTTATGTTCTCATAATGGAATGCACTTTTAAATTCATTTTCAAATTTTTTGTCGTTGGTACATGAAAAGACAATTTTTGTTTATTGACCTGTCCAGAGAAGTACCTCGCTAAAATTATTTCCTAAATCTAGTAGCTTTCATGTAGACTTTTTGATGATTTTTTATCTATAGAATCATGTTACAATAATAAAAAAATAACAACATATTAATAATAAAATAATAATAAAAATTTTATGTATTTCAAAGGTTTTATTGTTTATTTATTTTTCTTACCTAAAGGCACTGGTCAGGAACTCCAAGACATTAAATAAATTAAATGTGAAGCTTGTTAGTGTGTTTTAGTTGAATACCTGTATCAAATTGAAGTAGATTCTTACATTTTTTTAAATTATTTTTTTTATTTTTTAAACGTTTATTTATTTTTGAGACAGAGAGAGACAGAACATGAACGGGGGAGGGTCACAGAGAGAGGGAGACACAGAATCCGAAACAGGCTCCAGGCTCCGAGCCGTCAGCACAGAGCCTGACGCGGGGCTGGAACTCACAGACCACAAGATCATGACCTGAGCCGAAGTCAGACGCTTAACCGATTGAGCCACCCAGGTGCCCCAGTAGATTCTTACATTTTAAAAATATCATTAATGAGGGGGTACCTGGGTGGCTCAGTCGGTTAAGCATCTGACTCCTGGTTTCGGCTCAGGTCGTGACCTCATGGTTTGTGAAGTGTGGAACCTTGCATCAGGCTCTGCATTGACAGTGCAGATCCTACTTGAGATTCTCTCTCCCTTTCTCTCTGCCCCTCTCCTGCAGGTGCACTTTCTCTCTCTCTCTCAAAAATAAATAAACATTTAAGAATATA
The DNA here is from genome assembly GCF_014898765.1 of Herpailurus yagouaroundi. Taxonomy (NCBI): domain Eukaryota; kingdom Metazoa; phylum Chordata; class Mammalia; order Carnivora; family Felidae; genus Herpailurus; species Herpailurus yagouaroundi. The sequence goes on from NW_024412419.1 coordinate 12,914,709, forward strand.
TATCATTAATGAGTATTAGATTTTTATCAAGTTCACATTTAAGGATGAATTCATTTTCTGCCAATAACTGAGATATTAAAATTTTAAAGCAAAATATAAATATGAAAATTGACTCAAGAAGATATAAAGGGAGCCAAATGGTAAAGACTTTCAGTTATAAATAAAGTAATTCATGGAGAAATAAGGTATAGCATGATGACTATAGTTAATAATACTGCACTGTATTTGAGATTTGCTAAGGAGTCAACCTTAAAAGTATTTATCACAAGAAAAAAATTAACTAAACTTATTCTGGTGATCATTTTGTAATAGCGTATATAAATACCAAAGCATGATGTATGTTGGTATGTCGATTATATCTCAAAGAAAAAACCTCACAAGAAAGAGAAATGAAAACCTTAAGAAATTACCATCCATCAAAAAACTTTGATTCATGGTTGAAAAGCTAAACCACCAACCACTCTGTATGTTCCCCATGCTCATTTGGCTAAAGAAAGACATTTTACCAACTGTCAAGGAAGGGACAGTTAATCCCTAATGCGTAGAAAATACTGAAGAAAATAGAGAAAGAAGTAAAACTGACTATTGCTTTTTGTGAGGTCATTAGAACCTTTAAATCAAAATTTGGTCACAGCTTGTTCAAGATAGTAAATATAGGGCTATCCTTTTGAACACCTGCTTGTTGCATATTAGAATTTCATATTCTAGCTTCCATTTCTCTTAGATTCTGTTGCTTCTGCATTTTGGATGTGTCTTTTTCTTGGTTTTGTTTAATCAATTATTAAGGCATTGAGTTTCTCTCCCATTCCGATTTTGGCCCCTTTATTGTTCTTTTCAAGAGTTTATATTCTCTTTTTGAAATTTACCCATTATGTTTTCATTCTATCCTATTTGTTTATATTTTCCCTTCCTTAATTTGTTTCTTTGGACATTTGGAACAATGCTTATTGAAGTCTCTCCTTTACCAAACTCCCTTCTCCTTGCAGCTGCTGCTGACGTCACACGGCAGTGTTACACGTGGTTTCTCATACTCAATGGAATTCCTTTTTGTGGGCGTTCGGCTGTGGACTGACTTGTAGAGGCAGCCATGTGGAGACCTACAGGATTTACCGGAACTAGGTCACTTTTTAGTTTCCCAATTCAGCAGTTTTACAACTTCTAAAAAGTGTTTAGTAGGGTCACATGAGGGTGCCCTTTCTAGCCTTAGAGCTTTAATTTCTCTGTGGCAACTCTGCTTCTATCCCCTCCTTGGTTAGGTCATCCTGCTTCTTATCCACTGGTTGGAATATTTCCAGGCTCAGTCCACAGCTCTGGGCTTCATTCATACAGTGAATCCAGTTCTAGACCCCTCCAAATGCATGGCAGTGTCACTTTGTTTTTGCCACAGGTGTTACCTCTTAGCTCCTGAGACAATACCAATCTGGGAATTTACTTTGATTTATACTCTTACTTATCTGTGAGCATTTGAATTCTCTCTTTTTTCTCTTTCTCTTTCTTCTTTCTTTTTTCTTATCGTAGGAGAAGCAGAGGAGCGCAATGGGGCTCATTATCAGTTTACCATCTTGCCTGAATGTCAGGAGTAGGAATTAATAAATACTATTTTTTTTAAAAAAAAAATCCATATCTTTCTCCTGTTTGTGAAATACGTCTATTGTTTATTTTGAAATGGATGAATTAACTAATGGATGGTTAGCTCACTCCCTGAACAAGATAATGAAGTTGTTCTCAATTCAATTTATAACTTATTAGGTACTTAGTGCATTTAGCACATCAGATGCACAATGTTAAAAGGAATAAAAGCAAATTCATGACCATCAATGCCTTCCTAAGTCCCATTAGAGCTCATAGAAAAGGCCTTTGAAGTGAATTTAATGGTGACTTTGTTTGGCTCTGGATATTTAAAATCAAATGCCCCGAGAAAGTTCCATAAAGTGAAGAAATAAAAAGAGTTTTTCTTCACTTAGCTCCTCCTTCTGAAATGCATTTTGCACCTGCATTTGTTCAAAAATCCTGGGCCCAAGATCTTTGTTCTCCATGGAATACGCGTGTGCTTCCTGCATTATTTAGAATTGGATGCATGCCTTACTTGTAATTAGCGGGTCAGATCAGAGTTTGGGGAGCCATCCAGATGGCCTCCAACCCAGGAAGGGCTGCCTGGAGTCTGAAGTACTGACGTGTAATGTGGAGAAACCAGAGTCAATAAGTAAACCGGGTTTTTCCTTCCTCGTACGTACATGTGTGCGCATGTGTGCACAATGCCCAGGAGTCTCGTACCATTAAGAAAGTTGGCATCTACAATAAAGTTAGAGCTTTCTGGTCCCCCTAGGACTCTGGTACACTCAAGGCTCAGCCTGCCTCAAAAGGCTTTAGTTGGACATGATGGACTCTCCACACTGGAAATGACTCAGAGACCAACTTGCTTATTAATCTCATGATGTAGATGGGGAAACTGAGGGAGAAGTGAAAGAGCTACCTGTCCCAGGGATCAACATCCAGGCTCGGTTGCTCTGAAAGAAAAGAAAGGAGCATTGCCTCCTGAGTACTTAGATCCTCCTTTGTGTGCGTAGTAAGGAAAAAGGCAGCTGGGAGATTCTTTGCTGTCTTTCTTCAACTGTCAGTCACCTCTTCCCACCACTTGCCATAAGAAAGAAGAGCACCCCCAACCGTGGCCTCCCTCCCAGCCCAAGGAGACCAGGTTAAAATCAACAACAGTCTTGTGTTGATATTGGTTGTGTCAGGAGGTGTGGGTTCTGGGTTTTCCAGATCCTGTATACTCCACACTAAGGTCTCCATACTCTCTCCCAGAAGAAAAGAGTTTCTACCTTCCTAGAACAGTCTGGCAAGATCAGAGAGTAATACGTAACCGATAGAGATGCTTCCCAGAAAGCCAGTTTTGATAAAGGGGAAACGGGGAGGGTCCTAGAGCTCTGACTTACAAATGGCACTACATCTGGGCAGGGTGCAGCAATCATAGGCCATTCCTCACGGTCCCAGGTGGCTTATACTAGCAAGCATTTTAAGCATCTTGATATTTCCTTCCTGTTCTGACAAACTATTTAAAAATCGACTCTGGATTTGTTTTTGATCAGATACTGTAAGACATATAGACACAGAAGTGGTTGGCACCAAGGAAGACGTTTTTACTCAAGGTTCCCTAGAAACAGGAGGCCCACCCACCCGGGGCCACATGGGGAAGCATCATGGTGAGTCAGGCGGCAGAAGGAACAAGAGGGAACACATGGGCTTTCTTGTGGCTTCTGAAGGAAAGGCGAGGTAAAGCAAGATAAACAGACTTAGCATTGATTTGTTTGAATCATTTCAGTAGGCTCTTGAGCAGAGAGGCTGTCCCTAGCTGTCTGAGACCTGGCTTTGGGATGAATAAGGCAGAGGAACATTACCTCCAAGAGTGTAAGAGCCAGAGAGAGGGGGTGGTTGGGAGTGTGGGCTCTGGGTTTGTGAACGGTGCACACGACAGATGCACTAGCAAGCAAGACTTTCGCTATCTCAGAGAATTAGCTGGCCCTGGGACGGGCATCTCTCCTTGGTCAGTGAGCCTCCAGATGCATCAAGAATATAGAAAATAAGGAATATAGTTAATGCACCAACACCCCTACTTCTGATTCTGTCCTCCCTTAGCTCCCCCCCTACCCTGGGCCTTCATACCTCATCCCGGCTTCTTCCTTTCTCGTTCTGAACCAAACTTCTGTTTCTGACACCTGCTTGGCTGACATTCTCTGGCAGGTAAGCGCCCCGGGCTTCCCTCTTGACTGCCTCCCAGGGCTTCCCGCTCCTGCATCAGTGCCAAGAGAGGGAGGCTGGAGAGTGGTGAGGGGGAGGGATGCCTCCGGAAACCTCACCTGGAAGAAGGAACGGGCCCTCCCCCCACGACTCCCCCACTCCCATCAACAGTTGTCATTCGGGGAGAACTGGGTAGTGAGGTAAGGGACAAAAGGCACGCATTAGAAGGCACTAATTAATATCAGGGAAGGTGGAGGGAGCAGTGAACATTTTCCTTTCTTGGGTCTCCTGAGAGAATACAGCACTTCTTTAAGGAATCCCAGAATCAGTCCAGTGAAGCAAACTCTCCCAGCTCCAGCTCCTCTTTTGTAAGATGGGAACAACAATACTGTGTTTGCGTAGTTATATCAGCCTCGAATGGGCTTGGGTCTGCCCATTTTTTAGTGTCGGTTCTGGCACAGAGTAGGTGCTCGGTAAACAATTATTCTCAAAGTCAAATAATTTAATCTTCGTGACTTTTTTTCTTTCTTTCTTTTATTTTCCCTTTGGCTTTAAAGGCATCCAAAATGGAAACAACCGTTCAAGCCACCGCAGCAACCTTACACCCCATGTTCCCAGGCAGAAGCGTGGACGTTTCCAAACCTAACAGTCTTAGTCCTGGTAATACAGTTCACTGATGAAATTTCCATCATGTTTCTGCTGCCCCAGCATTTTTACTCATACTAAGACTTACAAGACCAGAGCCGGTACCCACAGAGCTGAGGGGTATGAGAGACTGCATTGGAGCACGTTGTGGGGCTGGGTAGAACAGACCAGGCCAGGATGGACAGGAAATTAGCATTACGGGTTAATTAAGATATAGTGAGTTCCTTAAGGAGTCATGTTTCTGCATTATTAGTGTGAGAATGCGTAGCCAATGTAAACATTTCCACACCATAGATTTGGTAGAATTAAAAGGAAAAGGTCAACACGCACGCATAGATGCACACAACCTACATATTGCCCAGAGATAACCACACTTAACTGGCTGTGTTATCCTTCCAGAACTTCTGTCATGCATTTGCATACAGATACATCTACATATGCAGATGTGGTCGTATTAAAACACATGTAAGTGTGGTTATTCCACATGCCATGTTTTGTAACTTGCTTTTTTGATTTGACAAGTTGATTTGTTTAATGTTAGCACAAATGGATATTCTACATATTTTTTAAATGCTACTTTTATTCCCTGATATGGAGGTATCACCCACAGTTTATTTAAATAATTGTCTTTTGAGTAATTAAGTCTGTTTCCAAATGTCTACTCTGCAAAAAAAAAAAGAAAAAAATGCTTCACAGGACATATATACTGCTTTGTGCAATTGTGTTTTTCTCTGGAATACTATTCGTATTAGTTTGCTGTGGCTGCCATGATAAAATATCACAGACTGGGTGGCTTAAACAACAGAAGGTTATGTTCTCAAGGTTTGAAGTCTAGAAGACCAAGATTAAGGTGCCGACAGATTTGGTGTCTGATGAGGGTCTGCTGCCTGGCTCATAGACTCCACCTTCTTGGTGTGTGTTCCCGTGGTCTTTCCTGGATACACGCTCCTGGAGAGAGAAAGAACTCTGGAGCCTCTTCCTTTTGTAAGGGCACTACTATCACAGGGCCCACACTCATGATCTCATCTAGACCTAACTACCTCCCAAAGACTCTGTCTCCAAATGCCATCACCTCGGGGATGAGCAATTCAATCCATGAACTTGGAGGCAGGGACACAAATATTCAGTAAATAGTCCATCACAATAATGAATAGTAAACAAAAATATGGGTTTCTTTTTTTGAGAGACAGACAGAGAGAGAGAGAGAGAGAGCAGGAGAGAGGCAGAAAGAGAGGTAGATAATCTCAAGCAGGATCCTTACTGTCATTGTGGAGCCTGACACGGGCTCGATCACATGAACCATGAGACCATGACCTGAACTGAAACCAAGAGTCAGATGCTCAACCAGCTGAGCCACACAGGCGCCCCAAAATATAGTTTTACATAAAGACAAATATTATGATAGAGGCAAAATATGACAGAATGTCATAGAAAATCTTCCTATAGGTTGAGTGATACAGACAGACTTACCTCAGGAGGGGACATTAGGCTTTTGAGACTTAAGAGATAAGAAATAACCTTGTACACGAACAGAAGAGGGGAAGTCTCTGCTGACAGAAGGAACAGCAACTAAAATTATGTTTGGAGTGTGCCAGGAAGAAACAGAAATCAGTGTGACTGAAGGATGGCAGGTGACATAGAAAGTGGTACAAAATTAGGTTAAAGAGAAAGGCAAGGGAGAAATCCTAAGATCAGTTTAGATTTTATCTTAAATTCAGTCGGAAGCTACTGTAATTTCTTTAAGGTAGAGATGTAAGGTATCTGATTCACACTCAGAAAAGTCTCTCCACTTGCTCTGAAAAACCAGAGTAAGGAGTGCAAGAACAATGATGGAATGCAGAGTTATCTGGGTAACTCGTTGTCATGATTTGAGCCACGGTGTCAGTAGGGAAAATGGAGAAGAGTGGAGTCAGGATGTATTTCAAGAGTGCAACTCATAGGACTTACCAAGAGTTCATATGTGGGGACCAAGGGAAAGAGTGAAATCCAGGGGCACGCGTAGGTCTTGGCTTTGGACAACGGGGTGGACTGCAGGGCCATTGACGCAGATGGCAACGATGGTGCTTGGGGAGGAATAGGATGGAAGGCAGGGTGTTTTAAGGGAATATGAGACTCAGAGGACTTTTTATTTGTTAGTTATATTTCAAGCGACATTTACAGGTTGTGGTGAAGCTTAGTAACAGCACCCATCATACACCTGGCCTGTAATATGTGCTCAATAAGTTGACTCAATTATTAGGTTGGTCCCCTTTCACATAGTATAGCCCTAGAAAGAGTTGACCATCAGCCCCATAGTCTTTTGGAACCCAACATTTTCTAAGCTGTCACTCTCTTTCATCCTTTCCTTTTTTCCCCCTCCTTTGTCTTCCTCTTCCCATGCCTGGCCAGTTTTCCAGATCTCACAGAATTCTAGAGCAAAGAGAAGCTATCACCCATGTGGGCAATACCCTTCTAAGAACACACTGACATGGAGGTACTTTGTGAAGGAGGTACTCTAAGAAAGCCAAGTGCAGTTTGGAAGAAACCAGTTTTTTGAGTCATGGAACATGGGACTTAATTCCATTTCCACCACTGAGAGGCTCTGTGAACTTGGACAAGTTACTTAAATTTTCTATGTGTCTCTTTCCCCATTGGTAAAAAAAAAAAAAAAAAAAAAAAAAGGGGGGGGTAATGGCACCTATTTCATAGGGTTGCTGTAAGGAGTTAAAATGTGTAAAGTACTTGGAAGAGAACATGTGTTCCATACTGAGTATGTATTCAATAAATGTGAGCTACCGTCTATGTTTGGGTTTTCAGGCACATAGCTGAATGACCTCCCTCCTAGGAATCTCTCCCTAGCAGAGATTCCTGCCTCAAGAAGGAGGTGTGGGATAGCTTCTGAGGTCCTTTCTGGCTCTGACATTTTTGGATTTGATGACTAGTGAGACAATAATTTGAGGGGTGGGTTGTGTCCAGAGATGGAAGGAAAGCAGAAGTTTTGTTCTTACAGAAAGCTGAAACACGTTCAGGCAGAGCTATGAATTTGGGCTACAAAGTCAAAACCACTTAAATGTTCAATAATGCCTTTTTTCCCCCCAAATGTCAAAACTTCAACTGCTTTTCTGGGCTTGTATGTCCTATTCAGATTTTAAAGTTGTCTTTGATAATTGATTTTCAGTGGTAGAGGCAGAATGATATAGAGAGAAGACCATGAATTCAGAGTTAATTCTAAATTCAACCTTTGGCCCCTCCACTTACTACAGAGTGGCAGAATGTCTCTGAGTCTCAGTTTCCCCAATTAAAATAAAAAGAAATAATAACACTTGATATGCAGGTTTATTGTGAGAATTAAGTAAAACAATGTACATAAAGAGACTCAGCAAGATGAGAATTATGCTTTTCTTCTCTGCCTATCCCACTGGACTACCAATCTCTCTCCGCCTACTTGATCCTAATTTCCTCCCAGATTCAAAAAATATCAATGCAGATAGCTCTTTCTGAACCTGGGGAAATATGGATATATATGCAATAGTAGGTCTTGTTATTAGGTGATATTTATATATTAAAAAACCCTGCTGAAACCAGATTTATGACTTGAATTAATAAAAAAAAGAGTAGTTTCGGCAAGTTCCAGAAATATTACTCAGAAATAATGCTCTTTCCAGACCTCTAATGCTGAGTAAGGTAAACTGAACCTCTCATTTTAATAGGCTACTGATAAATCCCTTTATGCCAATGGGGAAATAAGTTAAGGCCAAGATATTTTTAACTGGTCTGCACAAACACATCTTCATTTGCATCCAGCAAGATGTAACCTTAGCAACAGTGTGTATTTTTGGACTCCTTTTCATTTAATGCAAATGAAGCAGCACTGATATGCCGGGAATCTGATGACAGAATTCAACGTGACCAATTCATGTGTCTGAGGCCTCCAAGTCCTTTGCCAGCCCAGTAGGATTCTGATTTCCTATCACCAGCATGAATCAGTATGATCCAAACTGGAATTATTCTAGAGCACTGATTTCTGTTGTTCACTTTTTTTAGTCACATTTAGCTGTCACTCCTGTTATAAATGATCTAAAATATGGAGGAAGCTGTCTATTGTGTAAAGAGCTTAGGTTTCACATTTCAACAGATAATTAAACACGGGTCTACATTTTTTCCAACGTGAGAGCAGTTCCCTGCCATCTGTGAACCATGGTATCTTCTGGGAAATAGAGGCAATCATGAATTGGGCAATTTTCCTCCCTTGTGATGTCGTGAATATTCACTAACATTTAACACTTGAAAGTGATTTTTAGGCAGGTAAGATGGTCATCAGTTCAAGGGCATGCTTTTACAACTCACTACCCTCCATCGTGGCTGCCATGATGCCTGGCACATAAAAGTTCTGGTGCTGAATAGAACCATCGTTTCTTTTAGGTTATGGGAATGAGTTGGAGGAGATTGGTCTCTCCAAAAACTGATTCCCTCCACCTTTTGTAGTTAACACTTGGTTTGCGTCACTGTGTTCGAGCAATTTAAAGATGGGGATACGTGGGGGCACCTGGGTGGCCCAGTTGGTTGAGCATCCGACTTCGGCTCAGGTCATGATCTCAGGGTCCGTGGGTTAGAGCCCCGCGTCGGCTTCTGTGCTGACCGCTCAGAGCCTGGAGCCTGCTTCAGATTCTGTCTCCCTCTCTCTTTGCTCCTCCACCTCTCACGCTCTCTCTCTCCCTCTCTCTCAAAAATGAATAAACATTAATAAAAGAAAAGAAAAGAAAAGAAAAGAAAAGAAAAGAAAAGAGAAGAAAAGAAAGGAAGATTGGCATATGTGGAATTGTTTGTTTATGTGGAAAAATGAGAAATTCCCATTTTTCACCAAAAGTGGAACAACAAAAACCTGAGTAACAGGGGGCTTTGCCAACCCTATTTGAAGAGCTGAAGCTACCCTAGCTACCCTACTCATTTTTCACCTGCTGTCATTGTGGTCTTCACTGGTCTTCAGTAACCACGATGGTCTTTAATCTTGTTTATCTATTGTGTGCTGGAATAAGTGATTACATGAGTAATTACACTGTCAAATAGACAATGATGACATTGTCAAATTGCCATCACAACTCATCAGGTCATAGGGTAACAGATAGGGTCATAAATCCATGGATAAACGATGGATTAGGACAAAGAAATGTGTGTGTTAAGTGTCTCCATGAGTATGAGTGTGTGTCTGAGTACGGACATGGATGGGTCTATGTGCATGCATTTGTGGCTATGCTCATGAATGGGTGCACGTGACTTTGTGGATTAGGGTTTGTGGGCGTGTATAGAAGTCTGTGAGTTCATATGATGTGTCTGCACATGTATGTGTAAGTAAATTTACACGTGTACGTAGTTTGTCTATGTTTGTTGTTATGTAGGAGGAAGGGAGTGGCTGATGATTAGGCATCATTCATTTGTCTATTCAAAAAATATTCACATAGGAGATGAGCAAGCCAGACCTGGAGTCTGTGAGGTCACTGGTTCCGTTGATAGAAGAATCATGCCATACAGAGATGGAGAAATGCTGGCTTCACTTATGTGCTTTGAGCAGCGCTGTGGCGAAATCCTCTGTCCATGGAGGCCCAGGTGGCAGCTCTGGGTCAGAGTGAACCCCCTTAATGATCTCCAAGGTCATACACATTAAATCGTAGAGGGCTCTGCGTTTCCTTTCCTGCCTTCCACCCATTTTCCTTCTTTCCATGGCCATCTCCCTTTCTGCAGATGGGACTCTTCTCTAGTTAGGAGGGGCACTGGCCTGGTGTGCTCCTTCTGGTGCAGTTGGAGATGCCATGTCCCTGGCCAGTCGGTTCAGTTTTCATTCCCCACAACATAGGCCCTAGGATGTCTATAAGGGCTTAAGAGAGAGTCTAACTCACTTCCTATTGCGTGTTTATAATTAAGGACCTTAGTTAGGAAGATTGGTAGTAAACCAATCATTGTCAAAGTAGTATATTTGAGTGTTCTAGAGAACAGAAAGAAAGCTCATTATTTCCACTTGTGTTAGAACATTAGGCTCAGATGATACCTTCATATTTCTTTCTGGACGGGAGAAAGGAGAGAAGCACATTCCAGAAGGAAGACATGCCTGCCTATGGTTCTCAGCGGTGAACTTTTATGGGAGACTCAGGTCTCCCATTTCAAAATCTTTCAAAATCCTGCTCCCTGTGATGGTTAGTTTTATGTGTCAACTTGACTGGGCCACGGGGTGCCCAGATGAAGCATTATTTCTTTGGCCCTGCCTGTAAGGATGCTCCTGGATGAGATTAGCATTTTAATTGGTAGACTCAGTAAAGTAGATTGCCCTCTCAAGTATGGGTGGGAATCATCCAATCCCTTGAGGGACTGAATAGAACAAACTGTAAAGGAAGGAAGAATTCACCTTCGCTTCCTGGCTGCCAGCTGGAGCTGGGATATCAGTCTCCTCCTGCATTCGGCCTGTGATTTGCACCGTGGGCTCCCTGGTTCTCAGGCCTTGGAACTTGGACTGAAATCATACCACCAGCTTTCCTGGGTCTCCAGCTTGCATATGACAGATTGTGGGACTTCTAGGGTTCCAGGATCCGATGAATCAGTTTCTCATAATAAATGTCCATACCTGTATTTTTCTATGGATTGTTTCTCCAGAAAACCCTGATTAATGCATTCCCTGATCTTTCTTTTCCCAGAAGACTCCAGGCTCCTGGTCTACCCCGTGTACTCCTGGAGCACTTGGAGTTACTTGCACAACACATCACTCAGCTCCTCATAGCTCAGGAGGCACTTCGCCCAGTGCTTACTCTTGGGTGATCTTCTCACAGTGCCTATGAGATGGGTCATTAGAACTATTGTAAAAATGGAGAAGGTGAAGTATCCAGAGCAGGATCGTACAAGGCAACACCAGAGCGGAAGGCTTGAATCCGGGTGTTCTGACTTGAACATGCTTAGTGTTTCACATGCTCACTTGCTCCAGAAACTAGGAGTTACTCGGGGCGGGCGCTTCTCCTGGTGCCTCCTCATCAGTGAGTGTGGGGCCTCACCTGGTGTGTAGGATGGATTCTCTAGCAACCAGCCTCCGAAATTGAGATCAATGTGCAGGAAGCTCACTGAGGTGGCCCCTCAGTGTCGATACCTATGGGGAACGGCAGCATTCAGATTGGGCAGAGACGTTTCCCTGCAGTGTAGTCACAAGACAGGCCTCAGCTGATGCTCCAGACAGCTCTGGAGTGGGGATGTCCCCTGGGTTGTTTTAAATAGAAGAAAGAAGTCTGGGCCTCTGGACCCTGTCTTTGGACATCGTTGGCCGCCTCCAGGATGGGCGTGACCTTGGGTGAAGTGTTTACCTTTAAGGAAGTACAATTCAGGGATTCGGAGAGAGGAACTCAACTGAGGGCCATCTGCTACCAAGACTCTCGGAAGTTGGGGGAGTGAGTGACTCAGCCTTTTGGGGCAATCAGGGTGATGCACCATAGAAAGAACAGTGAGGAGAGAAATGAGTGATTCTCCACAACATCTCCACAACATACTTCCCTGCTCTCTTACCAGCGAGCCCTCCCGGCGCATGTTTGGTATGTCCTGGCACTGGGTGCCCTAGATCTTTAAACACTGCTGCTTCTCTGCCGCTGTCCTCCTGGGATCCATTTCAGGATGTTGCCTCAGTGTGTGCGCGCATGTGTGTGTGTGCTTCTCACCCGTATCTACTAAGGCTCATTTTTGTGTTGGTTTCTCAGGCAGAGAACTCAATATTTCCTGGCTGCCCTGGCTGCCATGTAAAATTGGGATTGTAATGGCGGCATCTGAGCCCCGGCATTGGTCTGTTTCTATGCTCAGGGCAGCTCTGGGCCCCAAACTTGTGACCTTGGGGAACAGCCCTGACACTGCAAGAGCAGAGTCTGCACCCCCTGGGTGAGTGTCTCCAGGTTGGGTGGGTCTGCAGCCTCCTGGGCCCCTCTGGGACCTCTAACAGGGGAGGACCCCAGCCGGGAGGGTGGACTGCTGCTTTGGCAGCGAGGGGTGAGGACAGATGCCGAAAGGCCGAGGCCAGTTCTGGAACAGTGGCTCCATTCTCCACAGAGGGTCAGCGGTCACGCTGCGGCAAGTTCACTAGGGATGTTTCTGAGCCCCTGAATTCAGACTCTGTGGGACGTGATTAACTAGGCCATGGGGCACGACCCCTCCCCAGACAGTTGCACCACTGCACAGATTGCTCCCATGTTCCCGAGGTCACGCAGAGGGCCTGGTGTGAAAGGTCTCTCCTCCCCCTGGAGTTCATCCTTGCCCACAGCTCGCACTTCACATTTTTCAGTGGGGGGTCAGACTCGATGATCTGTCTAGACTGCAAGTCTGGAATCCAGCCACTCTGAGCTGCCTTCTAAGCTGAGAGGGTAAAGAAGGAGGAGAGGGCTTCTTCCTTGGGCCATTTCAGGGTCTCTGGGAAGAGCCTCTGCCTTTGCCATGAAACCCCTGCCAAATGATACTAGAATTCCCTTTTAGCAGATGACAGCATTTTCCATAAAGAACACAGGAGGGGAGTAGATAGAGGGTGCAATGTCTGATCTTCAATTTTGTGGGCCCAGCTCAGAGATGAGGCCCTTCCTGGGAGCGATGTGCTGTGGGGGCTGGAAAGGAGTGAGGGCGGCATGGGAGCCTGGAATAAAGAAGGCTATTTGAAGGTGGGAACATCATCAAAACCGGTGCTTCCTAGCATTGACACTGTCTCCTCTGGCAGACACATGACCTTGGGAAGGTCCAACAGAGAACATACGAACATGACTTCTCAGACAGACCGCAGTGCGGACCTGGGGGCCCATGGGCTGTGTGTCACCTCATGCCCACAGCAATGCTCTGTGTCCCCAGGTGCCTTAGGAGGAAGCTGGCTCAGAAATACAATTTGGATGCTCATTTGTAAATGGATCACCTTGCTTGCAGTCAAATGAAGCTTTCCAGAGCAGGCGGTGTCTGAGACGGGGCTTGTGCAACGGGTTAGGACTCCAACAGATAGCCTTTGCCCCAGTCTTGTTCTGCTCTGGGAGATCTCGGTGGGAGGGAGCAGCACTCAAAATTGTTGGGGGTCACCCCCCAGGGACTGAGCCATATGCCAAAGCCCTCATCACTGAATAGATAAGCAGGTGATTCCAGAAGCAAGAACTGAGAAAGAAAGCTGCTTTGAAAGTTATAAAGAAAAAGAGGAAGACCACAGCAAAGAAAACGTACAAAAGACAAACATGAAGATGTCACGTTCTTTGAAAATAAAAGGCAATTTCGTTGTACAGAGTTCTTTAGTTTTCACGTCTGCTGTCAGAAACCTCACAGGACAGGATCAAGGAAGGGCATGGCCTAGAGTGGTTTTCATTCCTCGACAGAGGCACTCACTCATCTTTCACAAAGAAAACTGAGAGGTGGCTGTAACCTCAGGAGAGAGTCCTGGCTACGGCCAGTGGCTTGGTTGAGGGCGCCATGCGTCCCTGGACAGGTGCCTTGTCCTCTCCAGGTCTCCCTTTATAAATTCATAGACTGAAAGGTGCCTTTCCATTCTGACCCTCTATGCATCTCTTTTTAATAGAAATCACACTTACTCCTACACTCAGAGCTTGCCTTCATAACATCTGTAGCTATACAATCTTCCCCGAGTCTGAAAGAAATAGCATTTGTGAAGTGTCAGCTGCTCAGAAATGACTGGAAATCGGTGTGTGTGTGTGTGTGTGTGTGTGTGTGTGTGTATTTTTTATTTAATTTTTTTTAAAGATAATTCTCTGGAGTGGGTGAGGGTGGGGGCCCTGAGAGGCTGTTGGCTCCCTGCTAGATGAGTCACTTAGCACGGCACCCTGGTGTCCCCAACTACACACAGAGCCAAGAATACTCAGCACAGATCCTGCAGGGAGGTCTGGGGGCTACGGAGGGGGGCTCGTAGACCTATGGGTGTAAAAATCCACAGCAGTGCGAGGTGTTACCAGGTGGTGGGGACGCAGAAGCTGCCTTCTGAGCATCCTGGACTCAGGATTCCCATGAGCTAAACGGAGCTGGTAGCTCTGAGCTCATGCAACCAGTAGACCACAGACCACGATGCTCTGAAGTCACAGCTCCCTCCGCCCACTTGGAGCAGAGCTGTTGTCCCCGGCCTCCCTGCCAAGGGGGCATCCGGCTGCCACATTTACCACCTGAAGTCTGCAGAGCGGCCAGTGCACTTGCTCACATCTTATCTCGCGTTGAAACTGTCAACAACTCGAAAACCCCTTGATAAAAAGTAGAGTCAGGAGTTCAAGGCCAAACTCCCCCTACATATAAGCTGTGTAACCGTGCGTGGGCTTTTTAGACCTCCCTGTGTGTCTATGTCACCTGTAAATTGGAGCTTGTGAAAACATGTGTCTTACCAACCTCGGGGGTTGTTGTAAACATCGCAAGAGAACATTGGGCGTCAAGCTATTTTACGCATGCCCTGGGCTGAGCAGAGGCCTGAGGACGCTCATGGGGCCAGACACTCACATCTGGCAAGGAGGGATAAGAATAGCACCCAGATGACAACTACCAGGACAGAAGCTAGAACCTGAAGCATAGGCCATTGGGAACATTGGGAACGCGAGCAGGCAGGAGAGGCAGAGGCATCTGTAAGCGGTTTGTGAAGAAGACCTTTTCCCGGAAACCCCACTTCCATCCCAGAACTTCTTCTTGGACACCTCTCAGCCCGAGGAATCATTGGCTTTCTCATATATGTGAGTCCTGTCCCCCAGCCCTGTGACAAGTCCCTAAGTGGCCAGAGATGCTTCTTTCCACGTCCCGTCCTCAGAACTATCCAGCTTAACACCAGTTAGGCACATCGTGGGGGCTCAGCACCCCTTTCGGAGCTGTCTCCTGCCCCTCGTGGCCCCCTCACTCCTGGAGGCACGCATGTGCTGTTCCCCTGAGACGTGCAGCTGAGCCAGGTCATGGCACCCGGACACCTCGCTTCTCCGTTCTCTTCTCCCCAGCACCCCTAATGAGGCCACAGCCTCAGCATGAGGCTCCTTCAACCTTTACTCAGGCCCTTTGTTCCCTGTTCATCCAAGAAGGATGGGCACATTTCAGACCCCAGGTGGGCACAGTGGGGAAATCAGAGATAAGCAAGCTTGACTCTAGCTCTCCAGGATCTAGCAAACAAGCCCCCACCAGGCCTGACTAGCTAGTCAGGTCTGCCGAGCTCCAGATGTGGAAAGTCACTTTTGAATCGAGGCCATGCCAACAGTGAGCATCTAGAATAACTAGATACTTCCTTTCATCCACATAGCAGCTCTGCGAGAATTTTCCTGATGGGGAGACTGAGGCTCAGGCGAGAGTAGTTAGAGTCAGAGCAAGGATCAGAGATAAACAATTCTAACCCCGGATAATATATCTTCCTAATAAATGAAGATGTTTCAAATGGCGTGCTCAGTGAGAGGCCCAAGATAAATTTGGGGATGAGAACAGTGGAAAAAATGCTCAAATATGTCTTGTTCTGCCTAGGATCAGAACTTATTCAATAAATGAACATGAGTCAGTGGGGAGGTGGCATTTTCTCCCTGGAAAACATGGGTGTAATCCGCAATTAGAGCTTCCAGTAAAGTGGGTGGGCACCTTCTTGGAAATATAAATCACGTCCAATAGGCAAAGTTGACCAGCTGTAGCTACAGAGGCTGGGGCCAGAGGACGCCAGGAACTTAGTGTTTTATGTCATAACCACCTTGAACCTGCCCCGAGTTTGGCCAAAAATTCTCAATTGGAATTTCTTCTTCTTCTCATTTGCTTCTACAACCCCTCCTCCTCCCAGTCATCACAGTGATAATTATTTTTTTTAATGAATATATATATATATATATCCACACACATACACACACACACATATGAATGTGTACGTGTGCGTGTGTGTGTGTGTGTGTGTGTGAGAGAGAGAGAGAGAGAGAGAGAACCATGTGACATCTGTGGTTAAAATACTACACTGGTTTCCTACCTCCACAGGTAAAGTCTAAATTCTAGTATGGCTTTGGGAGTTGTCTTAGCTTTGGTTGTCTCCAGAGCAGATCCTGAGACAAGGATTTGATTCTAGCATTCATAATAATGAGCTTTAAAACCTACCATTTTTAACCTGTTGTAATTTCTATTATTTTACTTGCCGAATTAGCAAATTCATAGGATAATACATACACTTTTTTCTTCTGTTTTGTTTTTTGAATCTATTTCAAGTTGGTTGTCATAAAAATTCCTTGATCCAAAAGCATTTGCTAAATGTCTTTTATGTGCCAGTCCTAGTGGGACACACCTAGAATTTATTATTCTTGTCCTTGAAAAATTTATTATCCTGCAAAGAAGCTGACATAGAAGCCCAGGAAATAACTCAGAAATTATTCCAGTCACTTGGCAAGCCAACAGGAGCTCATACCATGGGGTCGTTCACCATGGGATGGGTCAACGTTTCAAGGACATGAAGCTCTGGCTGAGTCTTGAAGGAAGAATAAGATATGGTATTTCTTTTTTTTTTAATGTTTATTTATTTTTGAGAGAGAGAGAAACAGAGCACGAGTGGGGGATGGGAAGAGAAAGAGGGAGACCCAGAATCCGCAGCAGGCTCTGGGCTCTGAGCTATCGGCACAGAGCCGGATACGGGACTTGAACCCATGAGCCACGAGATCATGACCTGAGGTGAAGTTGGACACTCAATCGACTGAGCCACCCAGATATCGCAAGATACGGTATTTCTAATGTGGGGAGGACATCCTCAACTGCACAGAGCAACAGCCGGTATAGCAAGGTATGAGACAGAGGGAGATCAAGACTACGATGAATCTCCCGGCTGTGTTGGAGTAGAGCAGGAGATATGGTTGGAAGGGAGACCTAGGAGAACTCGGATGCCAGCCAATGGGATTTGACATCAGACAAGCCAAACCCAGTCACTTCTTAGGAAACAGGGGGGCACAAAGATGTTTGTGAATGAGGAAGGGTGATGTGGCAGTTGTGTGGAAAGTGGATGGAGTGGAGATGAGAGGGTAATGTCCCACCATGACCTTCAGGAGAACAAGGCTTGAGGTGAAGACAGGAAAAGGAGATGCATGCTTGATGAAACATTGATATGAATAGCAAGAGAAAAGAAGGACATAATGGTGAGGACTTCAAGGTTTGGCTCTGGGCAAGAAGTGTGATGGATGTGTCAGGTGTTAATAAAAACGTACCCAAAGAAGCAAGAATTGTTAAAGCCATATGAATGGGGAGTGTGTGTGCAGGGACAGAGAATTGTGTTGTGAGAACAGGAGGTCTGCAGCAGGGAAGGAGACAGAAACAGTCAGAGGTGGGGTTTGCAGCCCGTCTTTGAGCACAGCTTGATCTCGGACATACTACTTGAGCCATTCTTCGCACTGACTTCTCAGAGCATCAATAATGCAACATGGAAATTGCAGGTCTGTCCCTGAATAAGGACACTGGAGTGATGGAAGTAAGCCATTTGAGAAGCTCTTCCTTTATCGAAGTAATCACAAAAATGGCCTGTGTTCGGAATCTCGTGTGAAATCTGATGCTTGGCTTTTGGACACATGACCACAGAGTTTCCATACTCTCTCTCTCTCTCTCTCTCTCTTTGGCTGATGACTCTACTTAATTTTGTATGTAGATAAATACGCAGCCATTCAGAGCATGTACAGAAACGCATTCATAGGTGTTTTGCTCGAGAACCCTTAAGCTCAGTGGCTTAATATTTCTTCCCCCTCCTCCACCGCCAATATTTCTGCCATCCTAATGCCCTGAGGGGAGTGGTACATTTGGATCAATGATAGAAGGTCAATTACTGTACTCCCAATTTCAGTGGGAGAATGGAAGGTTATATATCTTTCAGGGCTTGAGTCAGAATCTAGGGTGGAGAGAACAGAAAACCCTCCAGATGGTTCTGGTAGAGCTCCAGGAGGCAGCTCCCCCACAACGGAAAGAAGGGACCTCACTGTCTCCTAGTTCAAGCACAGACCGGCTCATCCTTCTACCGAAACTGAATGCTGCTTCGCCCCCTCCTCGGAATCCTGAACCTGGTCTCAACCCTGTACATCTCCAAGACCAGCTGTAGCTCTGCTTCATCTAAGCAATCACCCCTGCCTCACACAGCTGAGGGAATCTTTTCAAAGTGCTTTCCTTGCCTTTCATTCAGTATTTGATTACCTGGTCTCCCCCACAGACCATGAGCTCCTTGAGAGCAGGCACCGTGTTTCCTGCGTCTCCGAAGTCCATATCTGGCGTAGTGCTTGGCCCAGGGTCAATCCCTAGTGAAAGCTTACAGATCGAATGACAGAGCAGATGCGCGAACAAACGAATGAAGGCTGTGGTTAGATAAAACAGTCTTCCCAGCTCTGGGGGTTCAGATTCTATGACACATGAGTTGTTGCACACTGTGGTGGTTTTTCAGGAACTTCTCATTTGTGTGAAGCATTTTGAAATTCCCCAGGCATCATGTACTCTATCTTATCTTTACCTCCCTGCCATCCTGGGAGGTTAACAGGGAAGGCATCATTATTCTGCTGTCATGCACGAGAAAACTGAGGTACTTGAGAGTCAAGGGATGTGACTGAGGTTGCACTTTAGCAGGTGGAGGAGTGAGGACTCTGACTCGAAATTTTGTTTTTTTTTTACTTCATCACATTTGATATTTTTCAATCAATTTTCATTCCCTTGTGCCTTTTAGGATTTGTCTGATATTTCTCTGTCAAAGCCAAGTAGGGGACTCCACACTGAATGCCTGATCATTTCCTCTTCTGATGCTTTTGGAAAGACACCACTTTCCCTGCCTGGAAATTCCAGAGGGAGCTGTTATTTCTGAGATGCCCAATGCCCGACTTCTGCCTCCTCACATTTCCCAGTTCTCTTCCAGAAGTCATGTGGGTCCAGAGGACTTTAGAGCCACCTTTAGAGTCATGGAGCGAGATGGGTTGGCAAACACTATTTGGTTTCCATCTTCTTAAAATAGAATGCTAGAATATACATTGTTCTATTTTTTTAAATACTTTTTCTTCTTTCTCTTCCCACAACTCCCCTCTTCCTCCTTGCATGTCTATTCCTTGAGGCATTTTAAAGCTCCTCACAAGTATGGGTAATTAATTGTATTTACTAAGCCATCCTTTGCTTTATCATATCGAAAACTTAAGCACATGTTTGTTTGGTTTTTTTTCCTTCTGGTAAAGTCTCTGGCTAGAACACAAGAAACCTGAATTCCAGGCGTCTTGTCTTAGTCATTGGCTTTGTGACTTCAGAGAAGCCATATAATATTTCAGTTCTCTTGTTGATCTTGCTACATTCTCAATAATTTACACAATTGCCTCCTTTATCAGACAGTGAACAACCAGAAGGCAGGGGCAATATCTTGTTCAAATCTGTATTCTCGACACCCAGTACAGTTTCTAGAAAATATTGGTTGAGTTCAATAAAGCACTCGAATGCCAGAGAGCAAGTGGAAAGCAATTAACTGCAGGAAAGGGACACCAAGAAGCCTTGATCATCTGTCTGATGCTTTCCTTGATGCTTGAGAAGCAAAACAATAGGGGCAAAGGGGGTGCCGTGCGTGTGTGTGTGTGTGTGTGTGTGTTTGCACACTCGAGTGCACAGGTGGCATTTGTTCTGAATGGAGGACATCGAGTTACTGGCAGCAAGAGAGGGAAGGGAGCCATGAGTAACAAAAGCCCAGACCAGAGAGTGGATCATTTAATAGCAGGGTCGGACATGACCAGAGGACCCTGAGTCAAAATGCTCTAGTCAAATACGCAACAAATACCTTGTCAAATACCCATGATCTTAGTACCACTGTGTGGCAGTAACTGGGAGCCAAGAGTTCTTCAAACTCATTGAAAGACATAAGGAAAGTTACCTATCATGTAGGGCGACCTTCAAATTTCCAAGAGGGCAGAGGGCAATGAAAATTGTTAGCTGGGCTTTGGGACGTGCAAAGCTGCACACAGCTTATTGAATATATCATGCTGATTTCTGGGGAAACAGAGGATTTCCCCAAATAGGATTTGCTTATTTTGGAATTGTTCCATATCAACATTGCCAAGGGAAAGGCTACAAACTACCAGAAAACCAAAATATTAGTACAAAGGATTGCTGGACTGGGGACAAAGAATACCCAGAAGGTAGAGGTTTTGTCCAAGGAAAGACTGTGGGCCGTGTGTGTGTGTGTGTGTGTGTGTGTGTGTGTGTGTATATCTTCACCTCTCTCTCTCTCCCTCACTCTCTCTAGAGGCAGGGGATGTAAAGAGTAACCACATATGATTAGTATAATTGAGATGAGGATCTTATGGACAAGGAAATCCTGCTCAATAATTTAAAAGTACAAGAGCTATAACAAATGAATGCTAGGAGGGGACTCGATGTGTACTTTTTAGGAGTAGCAATGTTTTGCATACCCTATTCTTCTTGGGGAATGATTTCAACACTAAATTGATCTTCAAGGTAATGCAAATAATTAAATTTATAAAACAAAAGACTTAGTGTGAAAAGGTTCACAGCTCAGCTACCTGTGGTTCCCCTTGTCAGAGTGTTCTGTCCTCTTTTTATCACTCTCCCTTATGGGACGGGGAAAATAAAACAACCAAAACAAAAAACACACAATTCCTGGAGCTTCTCCCCTTATAAGTAAGAAAGCTGCAAAGCTTTTCTTCGAGCATCAAGCGAACTTTTCCATAAGAGCTCAGCTTTTGTTCAGTAAACTGTGTTTCGTTAAACTTTTTTCCCTTAAAATTCAGAAGCGGGCTCTTTCCCGTTATGATCTCGCAACGTTAGAGGTAATAGAGGGGCCTGTTTGCTGTGCGTTTGTGTCTTGTGGGGCAGCTGCTTCTGCATACAGAGCTCTGATAGTTGTCTGGGGTCCCCTGCATCCTCCTTGTCTTCCCAGGGTGTTACTTTGAGTGGAGTCTCTATCTTAAGGGTCAGTAATCCGAGGACCAGAATGATCCAACAGTAAATGATGTCCTAAAACATCACAAGCAGTATCTGCTTTACACATGTAGCCACTTTTCTCATAACATAATAAACTATAAATCTCAAAGCCAGAATAGTTCTGAGACCACCTATGGCCCAAGTAGGGGAGGGAACTTTAGCTTAGGGCATCCTTCATTTGAATGAAAGTGAATGTGATCCCTGAACAAAATGTCTAAAAGAAACTAGACAGGCATTGCATTTTCTTTTGCCTATAGAGTGAAGGGGCATGCAACACTGAAATACACTCACCCGTTACTAAGCTGTCAGATGAGAGCTGACCATGGGTTGGCAAACTGGCAAACTGGAGGGGTGTGCTTTCGCAGACGCTGGTGTCCATATTCCCTACAGTGATCTCAGATCTGTTGGTTCCCTAACCCTTTAAGGACTTGGCATTCAGACATTTTCCACGTAGAAAGACTCTGCACCAGGCCAGACCTCTCCCAAACCTCCCATCTTGTTGGAGCCCCTTCTGTTCCCTCCTCTGAAGTTACTCTATAAGGTGGACTTCACATCTGACAAGCACCAGTCACCACAGAATTGAAGCGTGGCCTGTCTCGGCCAGAGCCCACAGTGGGGAGGCGATTGGACCTAAAGTTCACACTCCACATTTCTGGTTGTTAGTTTTCCGGGTTCATAATCTCTTCTTAGAGCTTCTAGGAGTCCTGAGTTCTAATCACTGCCCTGGCACTCACTCATTGTGTTTCTTGGCAATGTCCTTCTCTCTTTACCACGATTTCTCCATCTGAATCTTCAGGCATCTTATTTGGTGCTGTACGTGAAAGCAGAAAGCAAAGCTCAAGTGAAGAATACATCGTAATGATTTCCCAGCCACAGGGAAAAAAGTTTCATCTGTTTGTTTTCACTGAAATGTTGACAACCTGCGTCTATTGAGACATTAGTCTCCTTCCTACTCAAGGGACCTTCTCCCTTCCCCTCTGAGTTGAGTTTCACATCCTATCTTCCAGCAAGAGACTGTTGCAAGGCTGTTCAGAATAAAGATATATTTGTCCTTCACTTAGAATTAATCTTGTCCCTGTCACCCACATAAAATATGGCATTTCAGGTCATCACTGAGAGGAAATTCCAAGTCTGCTAAATGCCTTCCTGCTCCTGACACAGGAGCACGAGCAAGGCTCCAAACGGGCTCTGGAGCCTTCCTCGTTTTCCAGCTTCACCTCCCCCAGCTCCCCCAACATGATCCCCACTTCAGACACACAATGACTTGTATTTTTCCATCGTCGGTGTTCCAAACTGCCTCTGGGCCTGCGCTACTTCATATGGAGATCTTGCTTTCAGTCTTCAAAAAAAAAAAAAAAAAAAAAAATCCCACTCCCTGAGATATCTACATGTCACTTTGTTGCTTTGAGGGGGAGGTTCACTCTTAGTCCCATCACTGAATATTTGCATGATTTCTTCTCTTATCCTCATGGAAAGACTGCTGGGTACTTCCTTGGGAGACCAGGAGCCAGGCACTTCGAGGCACAGAATGTTCTATAGGGGGCTTCTTAGCTTTCCAAGCCAGAATTCTGTGACCGAAAACATTTTGCCTCCTGACTTTATTGTAGGCCACGATTCGTGTCCTACTTTGGAAACTGACAAAAAATAGTTTCCAGGAAGGCATTCAGAGCCCCAGTCCCCCACTACAAATAATGTAGGTGCATCTTTTGAGTCTGCTATTAAGTAGTGTGCCCACAGACACGAGGAGAACTTTCATTACCAGTGATTATTATTCCAGGAGCCAGATCTTTGAAAAAAAATCACATCAAAATGAAAATGCATTACCCATTACTCATTTTTCCTCAGTGTTTATGAAGCTTGTCTAGTTCCTTTGGTCTTGCCTTAGGAATCCTGCATTTTCACATGATTACTTTTGGAGAGCCAGCTAGAACTAATTCTTCCATGCAATCACAATATAGAACCATTTCATTGATTGTCAGCCCAGGAACAGACTAGGCCTGGGTGTCTGTTGCATTTAGATTCCACCCTCCCCCCCCCCCCCATATTTCAGATTGGTTTCAGTTCTCTTTCTTCAGCTCTTGAAAGTAGAGTTTTAGGGTCACACAGACTGATATCCCAGGGCTCAGTGACCCCACTCTCTCAGAGACAGGTGACAGCAGTTTTCCATCCTCCCTCCACCCCACACCTGCCCCCAGGTGGCCCAGTTTCTTCACCGCAACTTAGGGAGGCTGTGCCCAGGTGCTGGTGCAGGATGGGGCAGGCGGAGCTGCACCAACAAGGACCCATGGCCTTGGAGCATGGGGGGCAGGGGCGGGAGGGGGGAGGGGTGGGACGGCCTTAGAACCTCTAAGGCCTTTGGCACTTTTGCTTATGATGGACCCTTCCCCTGTTAGAGTTGTGTAGTTTCTTTTTTTTTAATGTTTATTTATTTTTGAGAGAAAGAGAGAGAGACAGTGTGAGTGGGGGAGGGGCAGAGAGAGAGGGGAACACAGAATCTGAAGCAGCCTCCAGGCTCTGAGCTGTCAGCACAGAACCCGACGCAGGGCTTGAACTCGCGAACCTCAAGATCATGACCTGAGCTGAAATCAGGTGCTTAACTGACTGAGCCACCCAGGAGCTCCTAGAGTTTTTTTTTTTTAATGTTTATTTATTTTTCAGAGAGAGAGACAACATGAGCAGGGGAGGGGCAGACAGAGAGGGGGATGGAGAATCCCAAGCAGGCTCCACACTGACAGCACAGAGCCCAATGCGGGGCTCGAACTCACGAACCGCGAGATCATGACCTGAGCTAAAGTCGGGTGCTCAATCGACTGAGCCACCCAGGCGCTCCAAGACTTTTTTTTTACTTATGTTTTATGACTGCATTGGTGTGAAGGTGAATACAATATGGGCTGGATCCACTATTCCACGTTCATCATCAGCATGTTCCATTTTCTTCCCTTAAATACATCGTGGGCCCTAGGCACCACGCCTAACCGGGCAAGTCAGCCATGGGTGAGGTGTGCCGGCTTGTGTAAGCAGCAGAAGGCAGGAAAGTGGGGCCAGGTGGCGCAGTGGGAAGCCCGGGGTCTCCTAACTCAGAGCAAGACGGTTAGACGTGAAGCCTGAGCCGAGTGTTGAGGCAGAGCGGGAACTGACCAGGCAAAGAACGGCGGAAAGATCTTTGGGAAAGAGCAGCTGACATGAGAGACGAAGACGGAAGGAATGGGGCCGTGTGTACAGATGGACAGAACCTGTCTGATGTTGGAGCAGCAAGCACCGAGCAGGGGTGGGCAGAGACGGGACTGGAGAGGCAGAGGCGTCCAGGTGGGGACACAACCCGCAGTCACTTTAGCCGCACAAACTTTGTCCTGAGTGAACATCTAGGGCCGGAGAGGGATTTCCAAATGAGAATAGCATGACCAGATTCCAGAGCCCAAACACTGGGAGATACATGCAAAAGCGGAACTAGGAAGGAAAGTGAGGTGTGAGCCTCTGTGTGTGTTTAAATGTGTGCCTGTGTGTGTGCATGGCACACATCTGTGGGCGTGGGCGTGGGCGTGTGTGAATATACCTGTGTGTGTATCTGTGCGTGTCTGTGTGTAATTGTGTGCATGGGTGTATCTGTATGTGTCTGTGTGTGCATGTGCATGTTTGTGTGTCTTTGTATCTGTATGTGCGTCTGTATGTGCCTCTGTGTGTGTGTGTCTGTGTGTATATGCACATGTGCACTCACCCGGGAGAAGCTAGAGGGGTATTCTGCTCCCTGGGGGCCCGTCTAGAGGCCAGGAGACTTTCTTTCCCTCATGTTCCACTGGGCTGAGCAGCCCGGCCTCTGACAGAGTCAGTTTTAGCGGCAGAAGTGGCACAATCCGGTCTCTCAAAACTCTTGTGAAAAATATACAGTTAAAAAAGGTTTTTCTTGCGATATCACATGTGATGACATTTGGTGTGGTCCTCCACAGAGACAGGAAGAGAACAACCACATGCGGGAGCCCCCAGCTCTCCCCCGCCTACCGAGCTTAATGGCAAGGTCAGCCCTGGACCCCACGGTTCCCTGAACTGGCTCCGCCCCCCACGGCCCCCACGTGCCTCTGTGCAGACTGGTCCTTTGCCGACACACCTTCCCCTTTTGGCTTGTTTGCTGAACACCCGCGGTCTCTAAGATGTGGGGCTCAAGTGCCTCCTAAGAAGGTTCCCCTGGCCCTCCCTCCTCAACCCTGCCCCCCAATCCCCAGCCCACCATGCTTCTTCCCTCCTCTGGGCTGTGGCAAGGCACTGGGTACCCTCACTTATGAATGTGATTGGTGGCCACAAGCAGGATGGGTCCTCGAGGCTCAGGGACTCCGTTTCAGGATATGGGCCACTGCCCAGCACACAGGACCTGGGCTAACCTTGAATCAGTACACCTTTTAATCTTGAAACTTTGATGCTCATTTCTTTTCATTTTAGGCAAAATACCCCAGATATGAAAAATATTCCAGATACAGGTTTTTAAATTTTGAGTTGTACTAAAGTTCCTTTTACAAAACTGCCCATGCTTTAATCCTTCATTTGTAGGGCATTAACTCACTTCTTCAAAATTGTAAGTCTCATACTACAGAGACTTTTTTTTTTTTTTTTTGGTTAAAATACTTTCAGGCTTACAATTCATGTCAATGCATTCTACTATAGTGGCTTTTCTAATAGAACAAAATGGAATCATGCATGTGTTTAATTAGAGTTCAGTTTTCTGGCTTGATTTTTCTGCTTTACACAGAGGAGGGCATTTAGAAATGAGCTGAATGCATGTAATTCACATGGTAAATCTGGATGATGATGTATGTGTCCAGGGCCCTCAGAGGAAATAAAGATGATGGAGTGTATTCTGGGCCCCCTCAAGATCAAGGCTCTTCTGTTTACGAAGGATGGAGGAAGAGAGCTAATGGCTTGTAAATTCCTACGTATGTGCCCAAGTCTGCATGCCGGCTGGTGTCCCGGAGGCTCAGTGCTCTCGTCTGGCTAGCTGTGTCCTCTGGACCCGGAGCAGAAAGATCCGGGCTGGGCTCTGAGCCTGGGACGGGCTAAGAGTGCACTGCTACCATTTATTGAGTATGCGTGGTGCCAGGCACCGTGTGAGGATTCTACAGACATGATCTCATTGGATCCTCATCGTTCATTCATTCAACAAACGTTTAATAAACAGCTTCTAGGCATCATAATGGACAATGAAGACACAGGGATTATTAAGATTGGGAGCATCCCAATTTTCCACTGAGTCTACATCATGTTTGGGAAGGTATACAGGCAATAATTAAGCATAGAAACAAACGAACAAAAATATGAATGTTATGTCAGGAAAGCAAACAGGGCAGGGAGATAGAGCATCATAGCAGGGTGTGTGCCATTTTATAGAGAATTATGAAAGAATGTCTCCGACAAGATGGTATTTTGACAGAGGCCTGGATGAGATGATGAAGTGAATCACGCAGATAAACAGAAACAAGGGCTCAGGGAGAGGGGACTGCAAATGTGAAGTCCTTGAGTCGGGATTATGTGTAGTGTATTTGAAAAACAACAATCATCCTGTGAAGTAATTACTATCATTCCCATTTTACAGATAAGAAATCACAGGCATTGTGAACAAAGCAACTTGTCCAAGGTCACAGACCCAGTGAATGGTAGAGCTATAATTTGAACCTGCTTCTCTCTGACTCCAAGGTCTTTGTTCTTCCCATCCACTGCCACATTTAAAGGCAGCTCTTGGTGGTTGAAAAAGAGAGTGGGCTGACCCACTCATCCTGCTTCTCCCTCCCAGAGAAGTTTCCTGGAGCCTTCCTTCATCTGCCTAGCAAGCCATGTATATTGACCGAGGAACGGTGTGCCCATGTGGGCAGGGCAGCAAGGGAAACCCAGTGTTTGAACCACCTGCATTCTCACTTGGGAGACAGTTAACAGAGGGACAAAAGCCAAGCTTAGTGATGCTCAGAGAAGCAGAGATCCCTTTCACCTTGGGTGGCCCAGAAGTCTGGCTGGAAGAGGTAGGATATGGGCTTGGAGCATGAGAGGAGTTGATAATCTTCTGGGTTAGGGCCTGTTCAGCTATTCTGCCATCCTCACCTATGGTAGGCGATATTTGTTGACCGTTTTTTCTTTCCCTCCTTCTCTTGCCAAGGGGCCCCTGTGGCCAGAATGTTGTCTGTCCCACTGGCCTTGACCTCGGCCGTATGGCGAGCACTGCCTAATGGATGTGGGTGGAAGTGATAGGTGCCTGTCTTGATTCAAAGCTTTAAGAGTCATGGCAAGGCTGCACCAGTCTCCTTTAATCCTCTACTTCACCATGAGAAAAAAAAACAAAAACAAAACAAAAAAAAACACCCAGGTAGTTGCTGGCCCCAGAATGAACAGTCATGTGGCGCAGGTGTGAACTCAACCCAATGTCAGGGCCAAGCTCAGCCAATCCCAACAGACTTGAGCCAAACCTAGCAGATGTCTACAATGTCACAGTAGACACGTGTCCACCTGTGCATTGACATAACTATTTGTTTTAATAAGTCCGTGAGATTATTGGGATTGTGTGTTACCCGTGTTACCAGTGTCATTATGGCAGTATTTGAATAATACTCCTTTGTCCCCAGTCGTAAGTAAATGTAGGTAAGCTTCTTAACGGCTCTAAGGGGATAGGGCACATGACAGAAATCAGCCTGAAAATATATTAAGTGCTCAGGTTCAACGATCCTACAGTTCAAGATCTGTGTGTGACTTTGGAGGGATCTCAAGGATTCATGGCTACAGATGGCACTTAGCATAGTGCATGGGGGGTTCAAAATCAAAGGTAAGTCCCTGTATCCTAGTATGGTTATTCCTTATAGCGGTGGCTATTAACTGTGCTCCACAGAATCCTGGGGCACCAGAAAGGGTGCTGAGGGGCCAGCCATGGTACAAGAAGGCCAAGGAGAGGAGGGATTCTAGCCCCACCCTGGCTGAAACTCAATGTCCTCTACTTTTATTGGTTGTATACCATCGGATTCCTTATAAGATTTTGTTTGAGGTTGAAATCCCCCGGTGAAAAATGTTTGGATCACTGATGTATGTGAAAAGCTCAGACTCTGCACTCTGATATTTAAGGGCCTTTTTGACATCTCCCTATTCTCTCATCTGATGGTAAAACCGTATCTCTTTTAGCTCCAGCCCCTGCTCCCCAAAGCCTGTGCGTCCCATTTACGGTATGGCACGTGCAGGATCCCCCCGCCTCCCGTGCCTCTCTCCTCTCTATCTGCAACCCTTGCTCCCTCACTATCTGCCACAGTCACTCTCTGTTCCTCAGGGCCCCACATCAGTGTAGAGAAAAGCCCTCAGGGAGCCCCTAGTCTGACCTCTGATTTGCGATGGCGCACTGTTGATGTATAAGTTCCAACATCTACCGTGTACTTACTAAAGACAGGCACCGCTAAGCATTTGACCTGAATCAGCTCAGTGGAGCCCTCAGTATTTTGAGCTGCAAACTATTATTCTTCCCATGTTACGGGTAAGGAAATGGAAGCCCAGAGAGGTTAAGCCACTTGATCAAGTCACACAGCTGTTTAGTTCATCGCCAGTGACTGAGGTTACACGGACTCCAGAGTCTGCATGTTAACACAATACTGCCTCCCTCGTTTTAGCTACAGAAAAGTTGTAGTCTTGTTCGAAAAGGATTGAAGACCATACGGCTGGTTTACGGCCTGCAGGCCAGCACCCGGTCTCCTCGCGCCGGCCCCACGAGCTGACCGCAGAGCTGTGCCTCCCGGCTCACCAGCCCCAGCCGTGCCCACGCCGGGGTGCAGAGCTGCTGGCAGACAGGAGGCCTCACCTGTGGGTGTGGCCCATCCTGGGCATTTCCTCTTGCCCAGTTCCAGTGTATCGCTGGAAGGCACATTGAAGCACCTCTGGGCCAGGGGCTTTAAACTGACCGCCTACTAACTAATATCATCCGGGAAGTCTTGAAAACTCCATTGAACCCTACTCTCAGGGACTCCGACCAAACGTCCAGGGGTTGGGCTAGGACTCTGGTGTTGTTAACGCACTCGCAGGTGATGCCAGTGTGCACCCAGGATGAGATGCTCTGCTCTGCCCCAGCACCCTGCTGCCCCACTCATCTGACGGAAAGAGAGAGGACTTTAAAAGCCCCAAATAGTACAAGCCCAGTCTGTAAGCTAAGGCCCTCTGATCCCAAAGCTTATTCTCTCTCCACTAAGCAGAAAGTTCTCCCAAACCACTCCAGACGTCTGCATTCTCCCTCTTCCATGGCTCACGAGCACAGAGCTCAGAGAATGAAAACCCCAACTGGTTGGGAAAAAACAAAGGCAGTTACTTGAGCACAGAACCTGCGATGTCACTGAGGCTACTCTGGGGGCCCCGATCAAATCACGCGGGGTCAGGAATTGGAAGCATCATCAGCTTTTTCCATTGTTCTTTGCATTAGATTTAGGTCGAGTAACCCACCCCCAGCACTCCCTGCTCCCTGACCTCCTGGACCCTGCACTGGGCACAGGGTGTGAGCTGAGCTGGGCTGAGACCCCTCCTCCCACCCGCTCACGCCATTCACCCCAGTGCGTCAGATGCAGCACAGCCTGAAGACTGAATTTTTGAAATATGCTTGTAGAGAATTACCGAGCATATTGTATTTTATTTTTCGTTCGGCATCAAAGGCCTTTAAAATCTGACATGCCACTTCCAAAAACAAAATCACAGGAGTATGGGCAGGCCAGCTTAACTGGGGGTTAAAAAATAATGCTCACTTTTATAGCCTTTCGCTATGGAGTTGTCCCTGGTTACTGTTCTGCCTCTGTCTCCACAGAGACCACTCTGGGCCCAGTAACCATGGTGATAGGAGGAGAGGAGAGCAGATGGGGAGCTCCACTTCCAGAATGTAAACACCCTCCTGTTGGGGGAGGTGTGGGGAATGAGGGAGGGAGGGGAGGGAGCCAAGGGGGAGGGAGAAGTCACACTATTCTCAACCCAGGAATGGCCCACTATGCTGGGGACAAACCAGAAGGCGTGAATTTTTTTGTCCAGCCAAACTCTTCTCCTTGACCTCAATACGGATTTATCCCCATCTCTTCCCTTTGCAATCAGACCCTTCTAGACAATAGCACTCCTAGGGAAATGGAGACAAAGGTTTCTGTAACATGAGGAATTGGAGGCGTTTTTAAAACATATCTGATATATTTTTAACGATGCATTTATTCAATTTGGAGAATGCAGGTCTGAAACCGTGTTGATTCAGGTCCAATGTAACTGTGGTGTGCGGGGAATATCACAACCCAGGAGAGGAGCCACTGCAGGTAAGCCTGGTTCTGTTACTCACCCCCTGGACACCCTTGGACCAGTCCCTTCTTCTAGGGACTTGGTTTCTATCTCCAAGATTCCCTAAAAGCACCGATGACTTTGAAATCATGTGGGAAAAAATCGTATAGGGTGTTAAACTGAGACTTTCTGCTGAGACCCCAAAGGCTGGCACCAATAAAATAGATGCTAAACTATTATACAGGGCACGTGAATAAATGGCAAGATTGGTTTTTCGGTCCTTAGTCGAAAAGAAGGTGGAAGAATGCACAAGGCAGATTTCTTTGGAGAGTTTCAGTTTGCTGACTATCACCTCCAGCTCACGGGAGAGAGGGCTGTGTGCCCTGCCCACCGACCACCTAGCGCCCAGGCAGGACCCGTGATAAACCGACTCAGAAAGGTTGGCCTGCGACCCTCTGGAATTTGCAGAAACACAGGAACGTGGACCTGATTTGGAGTGGGGGTCCTGAATGCCACAGCCTGGGGGTAGGGTGAGAAAGATGGTGAATTCTGGAAATACTAGGAAGAGATGGTAGAGAAGGAGAGAAGCTGAGATTGGACAGAGCCGGGGAGTTTTCACGTTAGGCTGAAATAGACATACTTGTTTTATTTATTGAGGGCAAGTGAAAAAGCAGAGAGGAGCCTGAGACCTCGCCCAGGACTGGTGTGGGAGGGGTGTCTGTGGAGAGTATTTAATGAGGAATGAGGAGAAAGAATGGAGTGGCTTCCTGTTTGCCCCCTACTGTGACAGCTGGTTCAATAAACTAGTTACAGGGTGTTATGGGCTGAATTGTGTCTCTCCAAAATTTGTACCTTGAAGTCCTAACCCTCAGGACCTCAGAATGTGACTGTGTTCGGAGACAGGGTCTTTAAAGTGGTAATGAGGGTAAAATGAGGTCATATGGGTGGGTCCTAATCCACCGAGGCTGGCGTCCTTACACGAAAGGGAGATTGAGATACAGACACACTCAGAGAAAAGGCCATGTGAAGACAGGGGATGGCGGCCATCCACAAGCCAAGGGGAAAGCCCTCCGGAGAAACCAACCCTGGGGATACCTTCATCTCAGACTTCTTGTCTTCAGAACTGTGAGAAATTTTCTGTTTTTAAGCCACCCCGTCTGTACTACTTTGTTACAGCAGCCCTAGCAAACCAAGATGCTGGCTGGGATTATCTCGGGACATCAGCGGCACGTACCATTGGCCTGAAGAGGTGAGGGCCCCTGCACAGGCCCCTGCAAAGGTTTTACTTCTTCGAGACTGAGAAGGGACATGAAGGTTTTGCTGTTTTCCATGACCTCCCCAGCTCACTCTTGAATCAGCGCTACCACAGTCGCCTTGATGCACCTGCCTCGTGGGTCTGAGAGCTTGGCTGTTCTGCCACCTTGGGTTCAGACACATAGGGGTCCATGCTATTTCTCCGGGGTCTCAGAACTAGAAGTCAGTGTCAAGGCCAGTCCACTTGGAGGGGAGTTAGGAAGCTGCCTGGGCCATGGTCGTTCGGCGCAAATGGGACCACCAAGCCTGACCCAAACCAGTGGCAGCCCAGAGCCCTTCCTGGCTTGCTCACCGATTCTGACAGTGCTTTTCCTGGGGTCTTCATGCCTGTCCACAATGTCCAGAGACAGAGGAACCACAGAGCCCCTCCATCACCATGATGGCCAGTACAGGATTCCCATTCATCCATCTAGGCAATTGTCTACTGGCCTCAAATATACCAAAAAAGGGGGTAAAATATGAAAATTAAAAAAAAATTTTTTTCATGAGCTCTCTCTAACGAGTTCTTTCTAGGTCTGAAGATTTCCCTTTTAAAGGGAATGAAACTTTATGGAAAGGCACCGTGCATTCCCAGGCAGCTGATCGTGAGGCAGGGGGTGGGTAATGGCAGTGGTGTCTCCCAAGCCTGTTCTTGGAGACCAGGCCAACCTGGGCCCTGTAGTGGAAAGTTCAGTGAAGGCCAAGTCCACCGTCCTGCTTGCAGAAGGAGAACAGAATGTTCCTTTTCTACTGCAGGCTATGCTGCCTCTGGCCATTGAGTTAGTGACACAAAGATGTCCAGGTCTTTGGGACAGTCCTCTTGGGGCCACGGTCCTGAGAAGGAAAACTACCTGAGCCCTGGCATCTCTAGGAGCTATGCTAGGAAGTTTTCTTGGTTGTCTCTGGTCTAATGCCAAAGCCTTGGAAGGTTGGCAGTAACATCCCCCACCACGTAGATGAGGAAAATGGTGTTTAGAGAAGGTGAGGAATTTGTCCAAAGGCACTTAGTAAGTTTCAAATAGCAAGAGACATGCTAGAGTACCCTAATGTTCAGTGGTCAAGAACATTGCCCACTCACAAATCCTAGAGACAGGCTCACATACTGAAAAAAGGAAAAATTATAACCAACCTTCAAACACCTGTAGTTAACCCACATCTGGTCCTCTCCACGTGCCTGGCTGGGTTCCAGGAGGGGAAAGCTCACCGGATGGGCATACCCGATGACACTCTTGTCATTCGGTGCCCTGCGAGATGGATCCCCAGGCCAACTTCTTGCTGCCTCTTATGGCCAAGACTAGCACACAGATTGTCAGCTGCCTAAACTGACCTCGGAAGGACAGGCTGTACCGGAGCTCAATCTTAAGATGAGCTAGAAAGCCGGTCAGGCGGAGATGGAGTGGTAGTTTTCTTTCTGTGGCCTGAGCCATTGATGCGTCCCTCCAAAAGATCTTTCTCCTTGCAGGAAGACGGATGGAGGCCCAGGTGGGAGTTTTAGACTCTAGAGCGGGTCTTACAAAGGAAACATCATGGATGGTGGTCCTAGAGCCAGTTCATTGACTTGAGGACATGACCAAAGTGAGATGGAGCTGGTAGCTCCCCCGAGGCCTGGCTCTTCTCCCATCCAGCCGGCTAGAGACCTTGTACCAGTGGATCCCACAGACCCTTCTGTCTCTATGTTCCTTATCTATGCTCAGAGCCTCTGGGTCACCTGTCCTCTCTCAAACACATCATCTATTCTGTGTTTCTCAGCATCCTACCCTCCTTCTCCTACAAGACTTTGTCCCTTCGCCTTCTGGAACTACTGATCTGTGGGAAACAGTTTCCCATGCCCTTTTGGGTTCATCGAATATTCTATATCCCAAAGTGTCAAATCTCGATTACCTTCAAGGACACAACTTCCCCTGCTGGTTCCTTTTGTGGCAGATGCCGATTCTCCCCGAAACCCCATATGTAGAGTTGGGAAATGGGTTTGCCTCTGTGGTGGATGCCTTTGGTGCCTTGCCTAGACTTGCATTCACGCTGGGGCAGCAGACTCCTATGTGTGTAAATGCGGGCTGCCAACTGCTCACAGCTGCTCCATTCTCTACAGGATTGCCCTTGACCAAATGGGGCCACCTTGCGCCAGTCACCAACAGCTGACTGGCACTGGAGTGCAAAAGGCTGGTCCCTTGCCTCAAGTTGGGGCCAATCTGTGGGTGCAGTCTGTGCCCCAGAGCTCCCTTGGTTGAAACTATCCTCCAGGTAGGACCACATTCTTGCTTAGCTTTCTTCCTTGGCTTTACCCTGCTTCCCTCACTCATCTTCCCCTGGAAGCACCCACTCAATGAATCACTTTCACAAGAATCCCTGCCTCAGGATCTGCTTCTAGGGAAACTGACATAGATGACATTTTCTTTGTTCCTTGGGGCCTCAGTTTGTCACTCTTAGATACCACCATCTTCTGGAGCTTCTGTCCCTCTGACTGTTAAGTTTAAGCATATAAATCTTTGCTCACGGCCTCCTGTGTTCTGGTTGTCCATTTCTGTCCCTCACTCCTAACACTTGTGTACTTCAAAACTGCCAGTACCCTGACCCCTCTGCTCTCCTGTCAAATCTACTCTGTCCTGCTTTCTTTTTTTCTTCCCTCCCTCCCTTCCTTCTTTCCTTCCTCCCCTTCTTCCTTCTTTCTTCCCTCCCTCCCTTCCTTCCTTCTTTCCATCCTCCCTTTCTTCCTTCCTTCTTCCCTCCCTCCCTTCGTTCCCTCTTTCCTTCCTTCCTTCCTTCCTTCCTTCCTTCCTTCCTTCCTTCCTTCCCCCTTCCTTCTTTCCTTCCTTTCTTTGTGTGGGCTTTAGGGCCCATCCTGTCAACCTTCTCTGTCAATGTCCTTTCCTCTCTGCCTTACTATCTATCTGTTGTACATTTCCGGATATCCCTAATTCTGCTTCGATGACACCAACTCTGAGCCTCACTGGGACCTCTGGGGAAATTCTCACACAACTGTGCAGAATGCTGCCAGAGAACATTCATGGTCTCCAACCCTGATGCTGCCAAGAAATCCTTCTGTTCCCAAGTCAACTTTGTTTCCCATCGTAGCTATTTAAAATCTACTTGATGATTCTCAGGCTTCCTACCCACCACTTCCCACTCCTTCCCCGCAGATAACCTTATCTTCCACTTCACAGAGAAAATAGGTGGTGCAGGGGACCATCTTCCTTTACTTCCTGACTTTACACCTACAGACTACTTGCAGTCATTCCCATCCTTTAAAAACCTCCTCTCTATAGCCAAAAAAAAAAAAAAAAATGCCGTGTTCTTCCTGTGATGTCTCAGATCTGATTCCCTCACTCTTGCACTTGCCCCATTGAGTATCCCCTCCATCATTCACCTTTCCATTCCCCTCCCCAGATCTGTCTCTTTCACTCTGCTGTCTTCTGTCCTGTGTATGACTCTGAACACAGCCCCACCTCTCCCTTCCATTCACAATCAAACTTGATGACAACATTATCTGTGCCATCTGCAGCTTACCCCCTACCCTCCTCTGAAGCTGTGCTCACTCAGACCCCAAAACAGCCATGTGAACCTAAGCCCTAGAGTCACTTCTGGTGACCTCCTATGGGCTGCCCCATGGCTTTTCTCACCATGCCCACTCCCTCCTATCTCCACCTCTCTTCCTTTCTGCGACTTCCCAGACCACTCTCCAGCCCTTGGGCCATTTCTTCTTGGACCCTTCTATGAGCTAGTAACTCTCTTCTCTGTCTCAATATGTGTTCCCTGGGGCATTTCCTCTGTCTACTGACTGAAGACCTTTGAGTCCCATCTTTGATGGCTGATACAGAGCTTTAGATTTATCTATCTAATCACCTTTTAGGTATCACTATTCAGAAATCTCAAAACCCTCCAATCCCAGCATATGAAAAATGGAGCTTGTGACAGTTTGCCCATGACATCTTTCTCCTTCTGTGTCCCCAACCTTGGCGGGTATAGTTCTCAACCTTGGTGGGTTTAATGGTTGCTCTCCCAAATAATATGTCCATCTGGACCTGTGAATGGGACCTTATTTGGCAGACGTAGTTAAGTAACGGATCTCAAGATGAGATCATCCTGGATTAGATGGGCCTTAAATCCAATGACAAGTGTCCTTGAAGAGAAGAGAAGAGAAGAGAAGAGAAGAGAAGAGAAGAGAAGAGAAGAGGTTAAGCCCACGTAAAGATGGAGGCAAAGACTGGAAGGATGTGAGTAAGAGGCAAAGAGCACTAAGCATGCTGGCAGCCACTGAAAGCTAGGAGAGAGGCACAGGAAAGATTCTCCTTCAGAGCCTCCAGAGGAAATCAACCCTGACGTCACCTTGATTTTGGACTTCTGACCTTCAGAACTGTGAGAGAATACAATTCTGCTGTTTTAGGCTGCCAATCACTAATCTTGGGGTAGTTGGATATAGCAGCCTCAGGAAACTATACAGCAGGTGGTATTACCTCCTTTAAGCTTCAAGGGCCGAGAGGCTACAAGTGGTTCTGACTTCCCAGTCAGGGCCCCACCAAGTCTCATAGTTTCTTTCTGCTTTTTCTTGCTTTATGGCTTTTCTCTACCCCCGCCATCATGGTTCTGAGCCTTAGTACAGAGCAGTGATTATTGCTTGAGGGCCTAGGTGTGGGTTCTGGAGTTGGATACCTGGCCTGTGTTACCTTTGACAATGCATTTAACATTCTAGCATTTTAGTCTCCTCACCTTGAAGTTGGGGATGATCATTGTACTGACCTAGCTGGCTAAGAGTTTAAACTAGGCAGTTACATGTAAAACACTTAAATAATGCTTTTAGCACAGTGAGTGGTCAAAAGAATAAGCTGTTATCACCACCAGCCATCTTCCGTGGGTTATGATGGAAGCCAACATCTGATCTCTTTGCCTCCCAGCTCACTGTGGTCCATACTTTGGCTGGACTAATGCATCTCAAGAGCAAATATTTCATGTCTCTCTCCAACCTACATCTCTTCAATCACGCACTGTTGTTTAGGATACACCCCACCCTCCTTCCAGTGGTGTGCAGGGTCTTCACGATCTGTTGGTTCTTTCCCTCCAGCTCCACTTCTCCCCACTCATAATTTGTGCTCCAACCATTATCAACCCTCACTCAGCTGCCTGCACCAGGCTCTCCCCGCCAGTGGGTCTTCACCCATTCCCTTCTCCCTCATTCTCCTTCCTGTTCATGTGGGTAGCTCCTGACCTACACTTGAGAGGCCAGGGAGGGCTCCTCAGAGAAGGCAGGAGTGAAGGCGGAACATGATGCCCCCTGACTTTCCAACACTGGGCAAGGTGCCCCACGCATGGCACATGCCATCCTGGGCCCGCCCCCATCAGAGTCCTTACCACACGATGCCCTAACCTCCAGTTCCTTGTCTCGGTTTCCCACCAACTACATGCTTTTTGAAGACGGAAATGCTTCTTACTCGCAGATCCTTTCTAATAGTTAGCTTGCTGCCTGGCATAGGCTTAGACACCTGGCGACTATCTGTTAAAGGAATTCATTTATTGAACACTTTCTATGTGTCAGGCACAGTATTTCCTTGAATGCTGGATTAAGAGGGTAATGTTAACTGATATATCATGTCAATCTGAAATCTCAGTGACATACAAGAGATGCTTATTTCCCGCTCCTTTTAGGTCAACTGGTGGGGGAGTGGGGATGGGAGCTTGGGTCCATGAACTTCTCAGGAAGCCAGGCTGACGGATGTTCTGCCATCATTAAGACATGTCTTCCGAGGCCACTGTGGCCACCAACCTCTGTTCGGCAGACGGGGAAATAGAGAAGATGGAGATTACGTGAGAGGGTTTCACAGGCCAGGTTTCAACATGTGACATTGCTCCGACCCTTATTCTGAGGCTGGAACTCGGTCTCCTGGCCCTGCTACAACATACAGGGGGCTGGAACACAGACCCTTGCTGGGGTCTCACTTCATGGTAGCATGTGTTTTAGGGGACAGTCAGCCATCTCTGCCCCACATGCATGGTATCATTTAACTCTCACTGTAACCCTGCAAGGAAAGTAGTGTTGGCCCCATTTCACAGAGGAGGAAACAGGCTGAGAGGTGGGAAAGGGCTCATTTGAAGTTACCCCTGCTACGTGGCAGAGCCTGCACGGAGACCCAAGTGTGCATAACTCACCAAGCCTTAGTGTCCCCACTGGGAACAGTTCACCAAGGCTGCATGGCACGCCCTCCTGCCCTGGTCTCCTGGTCCTGTCCTCTGGACCACGTCTGTGGCTACTTCCCCGGGTGTCTCAGCCCCTGGTCACCTTTGGCCATGGTGAGCACCAAAGAGTCCTGGCTCCTTCTAGGAATTTCTCCAAGGTTCTGGAACCCAACCACATGACCATTGGTCAACTCACTCTTGGCATAGACTCAGGACTGCCCTGCCCCTCAGTTTCCCGGGAAAGGAATGGAATCGACTATTGGGATGAGGCCCTGGAAGTTCACTGATGCTCTGAGTCAGTACTGAACCTAGATCTGCGTCTGCCTGTCTTATAAAAATGAATTTCTGAGCTGAAATAAGGCCTTAGCTCAGTTACTCTCTGAGTTTTCTAATGCATGCAGAGGTGTACTCTTGCGTGTAGGGCCCAAAGTTCAAGGCCTCTGCTTGTTTCTGGCAGAATTGGCGCTGATGCTGAACTTCTAGCATGACATTCAAGGCCCTTCATGATCTGGACTCTGGCTAAAACATCAGGCTCGATTTCCACCTCTCCTGCCCTCTCATCCTCACCGCCTGAGTGAATAACTTATGTTTCCCAACAGGAGGCCTCTTCACCTGTCCTGCCATAGCACATGTTGCTTCCTCTGCCTGCCTGGCCAGGTCTGCACTGGTGTCCATCAGGACCCTCCTCATCCTCCCAGATGGTGCCTGCAGCCCGTCGCTTTTCCTGGGAGCCTCCCCGACCCTCCACAGAAGAGGTACTCACGAGCTTTTCTGTAGGTCCCCTGTCCCTTGTCCTTCTGCATTTCAGTATTCTTCAACTCGGAGCCTCATCTCTCTCTCTCCTCCAGTGTGACCCCTGTGCAGGGGCTGTTGGTTTCCTGGTTTGAATCTTCTCTGCTCAGGAAGTCAGCGAAAGTACTGTGAAAGGATCAGAACGTGCTAGAAGTGGAAGCAACTCAGACACCATCCGTTACACGCTCTCGTCGTTTATTTGGAGGAAGAAACATCCCTTGGGTTCAAAGAGTTTGAAGTTTGCGTGGCTGGTTGGCAGGGAGTCCGAGCCTATCAGCAGCGGTCTTGACTGGTAGCATGTGGCGGGGAGAACCCCCGGATCTCACAGGCTCCTGAGTTGGGCCTTTTCAGAGACCGTATTTTGCTTGTCTTGTCACCCGGTGCTTTGAGAACTCTTGTCAGTGGCATGTTGCCCACGGACAGCGGTGGGATCCCACCAAGGGCAGAGCCGCAGATATGGCCGTGGGTGGTGGATCTGCTGAGAGAGGCAGGCACCGCAAACCGGGTCTTCAGGATGGACGCTGCCTCCCCTCCCTGCGAGGCTCTGCTGCTGGAAGGGCGGCCGTGAGCCCTGAGTGGTTTTGTAAAGAGTTGAGGGAGCAGATGAAACCAGCAGACGCAGAGCAACGGGCCTTGGAAGGCGCACCTCTCAGCGTCCCGCGGTTGGCTTGTGTCCCTGAGTGCGAGCGGCCTGTGGCCTGCGAGTGTGGGTGGGGACGGGGGGGGGGGGGGGGGGGGCGAACGGTAAGTAAAAACAACTGCGACGAAGAACCGGTTCCGTGACCCGGGCCGCTTCACAGTCACGACTGTTTCTGCCTTTTCATCTCGTCTGCTTGTTTTCGATGCTTCGTCGAGACCAGCTACTCCTGAGAAATGGAAAATGACACTGCGTAGACAGCCGAGGTTTGGACAATCCCGGGCCCTACCAGACTTGGGATTTTCAAATGATTTCATCAGAGAAAATCAGTGAACAAAGAGGATGACAATGTCTTCAAATATCCTCTGCTGTTAGCCAGTGACAATGCAGGCTGATTTGCACATAAATTACATCTTGAGGATTTCTCCCTCAGACCCTTATTGAAGGGATGATATTTGACCCACCGAGGGGGCTTATTTTCTCTGGCCAGCAGTGCTGCAGGCAGACACCCCTCTTCCTGGGGCCCCCCCTTCTCTGCCTCCCGTCTGTCCGCACGGCCTCAGCCCCGAGCTGGGCCTCCATCTCGCCGCGAAGCTCTGATCTGTCAGCCTGGCTCGGGCCTTCCCCACGCAGCCCCGCAGTTCACTTCAGGACTAAGCCACGGCCATGGTCATTCTTCCAAATTGTCGGGCCTCACCACTCTCCTGTGTCAAGCCTTTCGATGACCATCTATCGCTCTCATAATGCCGGCCCCTTACCACAGCACACCTTCCACAGGTTTTGCCACTGTTCTCTCCGCCTCTTTGCCTAACATCGAAGTCAAGCGTTGTCAAAACAGCCCCCGAACTCCGGGCTCTCTCTCAGCACCCCATGCCTCTGCCTCTGCAGCTCCCTCTGCTGGGACCCCCAGTCCTGTCCCCTCCTTTCCTTGTGGGCTCACGCGTCACCTCTTCTATGAAACTTTCCTGACCAGCAGGATTAGAGGGCGCCCTCTCTCTTCTGCAGACCCCTGGTCCGGCTACCTGCAGTGTGCTGTCACCTCGTCTGCCTGCTTGTCTGTCTGTCTGTCTGCTGGATGGAGTAGGAGTTCTTGAAGGTGGAGTCATTCCGTCTTGGGAGCCTGGCACGGATTAAGGGTTCAGCGGATGTTTGTTGAATCTGAGAATGAGAACAGATCTCAGACAAGATGGCCCGTTCGGTCCTCTCCCTAGCCCCTGCCTGCCTTTGCTTCATGCGGAGACAGCTGCAGGGCCCACGGGCCAAAGCCCCTGGGTCAGAGAAACAACTGTCTTGTGTTCTCTCCAAAAATGAAGATTGCAACATCCTCGTGGCCTTGAGTTCAGGGCTGTGGGAGGAGGCCACGTGGGGGCGATGGCGGGGGCAGGGGGCTATGGGTGGAGACGTGGGGACCACTGGCCAGAGTCCCGTGCCCAGCTCCCCGCTGAGACTGGCTGGCTGCATGAACTCTGAGAAGTGGCTGTTCTCCTCAGCCCCCTTCCCAAGTCGCACTTTTCCCCATATCCAGTTATGTGTCAACCCCTTCTCATCCCCTGGGAGCCAGCACCAGCACCCGAACGTATTTTCTAAACATCAGCCTTGGCTATTTTTTGTATGTCATTCGGCTCCAAGGGCATTCAAACGACCTTCTAGCTGGAAAGCACGGTGTGCTGGAGAGTGGTGCCACCTGCTGGCCGTGGGGAGTTACTGTCCACATTCCCAGTCCGGAGGCTGCTTGCTTACTTCTAGGCCCACCGTCCAGCACACAGGCTACGTGACAACAGGGTCTGTGACGGCCTCCTGAAGGCTCCGAATAGACCTGCTATCATCAAGACATCTGTCCAATGGTGGCAGGTCTGGGTGTGTGTGGCCACGTCTAGAATAAAAAGCCCAACTTCTTGTGGAGAGTGGGCAGGGATGTTAACAATTTATTCTTTGAGAATTTGAGAGCTGAGGGTGGGGCAGAGACGGACCAAGCTCCACCCACCCACTTCTCAGACAGCCAAACTTCAGTCTTTTCGGAGAGGGGATGCAGCCTGGGTGGCTCAGTCGGTTAAGCAGAGAGGGGATGCGATGGGATAAATTACTTGAAAAGTGAGGACAAGAACCCAGGTCTCTGGGCTCTTCATCTGACATTCACCCGTTCTAGTATTTTAGAACAGCATTGGGATGTCCTGCTCTTAATTTGGATTGATGTTTTAGATGAAAGGGAGGGCTACCTTCCACCCCCGTACGAATGTCCATCCCAGTGTAACTCTCCTTGTATTTTCCAAGTGTTTATCGGCTGACTCCAACTCTGGTCCTCCTTCTTTCAGGAGGTTCTCCTGGAGCAGTTGGAAGTTTCTCTTCCAAAGCTCCACTGGCAGCCGGCCATTCATCTGACATGTACAGGGGTCTTGACTTAACACCGGGATGCAGAATACACGAGACAAAGTCCGGCGCTCAGGGAAGACTTCCATTTCAGTATGTGGTGGGCGATAGATGGATGGGTAGATGGACAGATGGATAGAGAGACACAGACAGGTAGATGGATAGATTATGGATAGATCATCAGGTACTAACGAGTACTTTGAGGATGACAAATGGGAAATGTGATAAAGAATACCTTCAGGGACAACTAGCAGGAAACTTTGTTCTGGAGAGGTCTCAGCTACAAAGGAAGAAGAGGAGGGAAGAGAAATCTGAGAAAAAGGAAGAGTAAGTGTAAAAGCTCTGAGTCTGGGACAAGACTGGCAGGTCCAGTGTGCAGAGAAGGCCAGGGAAGGGGTAAGCTAGTGGAAAAGGGGAAGAGTGGAGGATGATGGTATTGGGGAAGAAAGTGAAGACCAGATCTGGGCAGTTAGATGGGTTTGTATGCTGCTTGAAGTAGAAAGTCACTAGAAGGTCTAAGCAAGAAAGTATCACAATCACGCCTCAGGCAATTCTCATGTGCTTTCTGCTTGATGACTCCTGCCTCCACACCTCCTCTTTGCCTGCAGAAAGTCTTTCCTCCCCACCAGGCTGTAGTAGGTGTCCCTCCTCTGGGCCCTGGGGCTCATGCCTTCTTGTCACTATCATTGCATCTGCCATCTTGTTTTACCAAGTGGTAAAGAGGCCAGATGTGGGACAAACTGCCTAGGTGCAGAGACTCTACTCCTCAGAGGTAGAGTGGCTTCAGGTGATGTGTTCAATGTCTCTATGCCTCTGCTTCCTTGTCTGCAAAATGGGGATAATAGCCCATCTGCGTGCAAATGTTTTTGTGGTTAAATGATATGTGTAAAATGTAACAGTGATGGGCACAAAGCATCTTTCAGGGCCTCTGGCAAACGTAAGCATTGCTCGTTGAGTGCGGAGACTCTGGAGGCAGGGGGTCCAGCCAGAAGCTGAAGGTAGTAAGGTTGGAAGGCTAGGCTGCCAGGAGTATGAATGAAGAAAAAGGATGATTTGTTGACCTGATTATTCCCTTAGCCAACATGGATGAATAAGACAGAATGTCCTGTCATCTTTTAGGGCATCCAGCTACGCATCCACAAAACGGTAACCATGGTCTCTGAATTGACTGTCTCAGAGAGGTGTTGAGGGGCCTGATATTATAACCTATGACCTGTCAGGTCCTGATCGCCTCTGAGCCCACACCGTGCGATGCCACAAAGCTGCTTCTCCTCTTTCTGTGATTTCCTTGGTCGGTGGATATGATATAACTGGCTCAGGTGGCAGTCCAGGCTTACAGCCGCACACATTTGGACACATCTGACTTCAGCCCCTCTAGACGGAAAATGAATCCCTGTCAAGTCTCCTGGATCCTGAATTCTGTTATGAAAGATCCTGACTATGCCTTAGACTTTCAGCTCCACGTATTGGTAGCTGACACAAAGCCCATTTGATTGACCACCTATCTAACAAATTCCTTCTTCTCTACCTCTGTTGCCCCCTCCCTAATTTGAGGGCCCCTCAAACCTCTCCTGCTTTCCTGATTGTCAATCTAGTCCTC
The DNA here is from genome assembly GCF_014898765.1 of Herpailurus yagouaroundi. NCBI lineage: Eukaryota > Metazoa > Chordata > Mammalia > Carnivora > Felidae > Herpailurus > Herpailurus yagouaroundi. The sequence goes on from NW_024412419.1 coordinate 12,958,073, forward strand.
TATAGGCCGTCCTCCACATCGCTGCCTAAAGGATCTTCCCTGAATGAAAATGTGACGATGTTCTCAGTTCTACTTCCTCACTGTTCACAGGAGAAAGACGGAGCTAGAGAGTCAAGGTTCTGACTTCAATTCACAACTACACGGACACTCTCCACTTCCCACTTGATGCTCTATCCCTCCTGAGTCACTCCAGGTCTGTGAACACACCCCTCATTTTATTGTATCAGTGGTGGAGAGAAGGCAACTAACCTTTGTTGAATCCCTACTAGGTGCCAGGCTGGTGCACAGTGTTTCACGCATATGGTCTTGAAATCTCAAAAAAGTATTATCATTCTAACTGTACTAATTAGAAAGGCATAGATGAGTTCACTGAGGCTCTAAGAGGTTCAGTAACTCAGTGAAAACCATGCAGTAAGAAAGGTCTCCAGCCAGGCTTCCAGTCTACACACACTTTCTCTAGACCCCTTACTACCTTTGGACTCTGATAAGTAGGTAGAATCTTCTGACGTCCAAGGAAGAAGAGACTCATTGGTACAAATAATTGCCTCAAATGTCCTCTTCATGGTCACTCGGCTCCCATGGCATTGGTTCATACCCATTTCTTAATGCCAATTTTCTGCATGTATTGTCATTTGAGCCTCGTGTCTCAACCTGAATTTAGTCAGGACAAGAGAGCCTTTGCAAGCTTGACAGGAATCGGGGCTTCTGCGATTGTCAGAGGAGCTGAGGGAGAGAGGTCTACAAGGCTGCAGGCAGAAGATGGCAGAAACAGCCACAGATGACTTCAGCCTGAAGCAGTGAGGCAGGTGGGGAAACCAGTGCTCACTGGAGAGTCTGAGGAACCGCCATGTCTAGGGGTCAAGCTAGGAGCTCATGGAGAGGTTTATGAAGCCATTGTGTCTCACCTTCATGACCTCCCCAGTTTGTGGCTTCTGCTTCAATCTCCATTCTCCAAATGTCATGAGAGTTCTTTTCGTGGCAATGCTGATGTGGAACTGTGTGGAGAAGGTGATTCTGGATCCACAGCTCCTAACCTTAGAAGAAAGAGGTGGTGGAGTTCAGTTGACAAAAGACTTTCCAGCACACTTCTCCACAAACCTAGGAGGGCGGGGATTGTTATCTTCATTGTACAGGTGGGCTGAAGGGGCAATCTGCAAGGTGATCCAGGGAGCAAGTGTCGAATCCAGGATTCACATACAAGCCTCCTTGACTCTAGAATCCAGGGTGGTTCTTTCTTGTTTGCTTATATCGTTATTATTTTAACCCCATGGCAGCATGCATGAGTATCAGCTGGTGTTGCTCATAAGCAAATTGATTGCCCTAAATGATCACACCTGGTGTCTGAATTCCTACCACCAGCCCTGTCTCCCTTGTTCATGTGAGGCTTTGCTTCCTTTTGTGGGCTGGACTCTTGGGTCCATGGGTGTGAATTTTCTGCTCTAGGTATGACACCATAAAGACAGACCTATACTGTCTTTCTTTGGGCTCTGACCCCCCCTCCCCAATAGAGGTAACATTCAGAAACAGATCGGACACTGAAATCCACATTGTAGTTGTGTCTATTAAGACATACCATGTTCAAATTAAAGCTTGTATGTATATGTAATTATATATTATATTATGTATTATATATTTTTTTTAATTTATAATTGGCCTCTTTCAAAGTTACAAGCATGCAAATACAAGGCAGGCTGTGTTGGGAGGCAACAGGGCATGGCAGTCCAAAGCTCTGATCCCCAGTTCCCTACGAGAGGATCTGTGGCCTCACACTAGTTAACTCCATGTGCCCAACCTCTTCCGATGAGATAAGGATCACAGTAGCACCACTTCCTGGGTGCCTTGGAGCATCCAGTCCACAGTGACGTGGTGGATGCTATTGTTCTGATTATCACTCCAAAGACAGATTTGAAACCTTTTCAAGAAAGGGTTGAAAATTATACCAGAGGACTAGGGACAGAAAAGCTACTGAAATGGAGCTCCACATTTAATTTTTAAGTGAAAACAAAAAGAACAAAACCTAAACAAAGCAAAGAGTAAGCACAGTATTTCATATCGTTATTATGGTAAAGCTATGCCCACTATGCCCAGCTAATTGGTTACAAAAATTGATTGCTACCTTGGCGATGAAGTGAACTTGAAACTCTAGAACAGCCCTAGCCTCATTTTCAGCAGCATATGCCCATGCAGCTTCTGGTTTTAAATTACCTTGGGCTATTGTCTCTACTGTCACAATGCAACATAGGGCAGCCACTTCTTCGTGCCTTTGGGACTGTCCCCTGGTCCGGTCACCACCATGTGGCACTTGAATGGTTTATATCAGCCTCAGCCTCCTAATGGACCTCCCTGACTCTGCCTTTGCATCTTCCCAGTCTCCCCTGGGCCCGCGTAAAAGCCCAGGTCCTCACAATGGCCAGTGCAGCCAATTGTGATTTGGCTTGGGGACTTCTCTAATTTCTTACCCCTTTCTTCCTGGCTCACTCCATTCCTGCATCATTCTCTGCCTGCAAAAGGGGTGATGAGTCTCTGTGAGAAAGTTGTTGTCAGTGTTTCCCACGAGCAGGAATAATTTTCTACTCCCATTTCCTTTTCCTAACCTTTCTCTTCCTTTTCCCTCCTCATCCCTTTCTGTTACTTTTATTGCTCAGTTACTAAATAACTGACCATGTTTCTTGAACAAAATGGAGGTCAGATCCCTTGGCTTGAAAATGGCATCCATTCTGCTCTGAGTTCCAAGCAAATTGCATCAACATGATTCGGAGATAGCCTTATGAAAAGGTTAAAGCTTGTTAGCAATAGTTTCTAGACACTTCAGTTATGAGCTTTATGTTTTTATCTCAAGGAACTGGCTTCAAGGGTAGCGATCTCTAACAGTTCTATTGAAAGTTTCCACTATGGTGGGAAAATTTTTTGGAAAATCGAAATGGTCAGCTATATTAAACTAGATTTAAGAAAAATTAAATCCTGGTTAAAGATTATTAGAATCTCACTCCAGAAAATTACTTAAATTCTAATTTCTTTTCAGAATGAGGTTGTAAATAACTTCATATAAAAACATTCTTTCCCAGAAGAGATGTAGTATAATTTTTCCTGCTCAATGTTTTGGAGAGAATAGCTCAAAGCCAATCTGGCCAAAACTGATCTTCATCTGGTGACACATGTCCCCCAGATGAAAGTGTCAGCTCTGAGTCTGAATAGGATGTTAACTTGTTCATGATTTGTACACAGGGCAGCTACAAAGGACCCAAGGGTGTTCAGTTAGATGCTCATAGGAAATACACCAAAACTCTGTCATGGCAGAGTGGAGTAGCCATCTGCCTTCGGGCCCAGTGGGAGAGGCCACCATCTTGTCATGCATAATTGTTTCAGAATGAAGTCAATCTTGGGTGACTAACTCTGCCCTACACATTCTGATGAGTCCCTTGAGTGTTAGTGGTAGCCTGAGAAATATCTCTGTCCATGGACATCTTTTAACTTAGATTTTCTAGTTGTAAAAGAAAAGAAAATTTTATTGAAATTTAGCACTTAGAAATTTCTAATAATTATACAAATGAGAAAATACACTACCTACATTATGAAGTCTATAACATGAAATTATTGTCTTATCACCCCAAAATATTAAGTTAAAAAAACCGTAACGTGGGATAGGACATCCTGGATCCTTTCTTTCTAGTAATTGATGTTGTCTTTATATAGTAACTACAAGTTTGTCTGTATTTTAAAAAGATTTTACATTAACCTTAACAAAAATGTAGTTTTAATTGACTTAAATATTTTTTTCAAGTACAGTTATGTTCAAAGTCTTTTCTCTTATAAAATAAAGCTTATTCTTCATAAAGTGTATTTTTCTTTGTTTTATTGAAAGATAAATAGCTCACTGATTGTTTCTTTAAAAACACCTGATGAGGGCACCTGGGTGGCTCAGTCGTTGAAGTCTCTGCATAATCTCACAGAGATTATCATAATCTCACAGTTTGTGAGTATAAACCCCGCCTTGGGCTCTGTGCTAACAGCTTCTGATTCTGTGTCTCCCTCTCTCTCTGACCCTCCCCCCCTCACGCTCTATCTCTCTCACTCTCAAAAATAAATAAACATTAAACACAATTTTTAAAACCCATCTGATAGGACAACAAGGCATACAGCTTAAAGGGGATTTCACTTCCAGTCTATAGCTTCAGTCCTCCTTGCAAGCTATGGCGAAGAAGTCTATTAATGGAAGAGCACAAGGCTAAAATGAGATCTTTGTCAGTCTTAGCGAAGCCCCAGTCGGAGAGCAGAGGAAGAGGTGCAGAGAATCTCCCCATGGAAACCCAGGTGTGAGATCACCTGCCGGAGGCATGCTCGGAGATCACCGGGATGAGCACCCACCTCTGTCTGTAACTCCCATCTGTAAGAAGGCTGGAGTTGGGTTTGTGCAGAGGTAGTCCTTGGAATGCCACCAATGCCTCCTTTCCTGTTTGTCCCAGAAAGAGGAGAAGGAGGACTCTTCTCCATCTCAGTGAGAGAGGCTTCAGCATCAAGGTCTACTCAGAGAACTTTGTTTGTGTTCCCTGGAGTCTGACGGGCAGAAAGCACTGGGGTCTGAAGTGTGCCTGAGAGATTCAATAGCTAACGTTACAGACTATGCTTGCGGCAGTAGAACCGAGGAAGCCAGGACTATCCTGGGAGCAAGCTGCTCTCCTACCGCTGCTGAACCAGATAGGTGAATTTCCCCAAGGACCAGAGGACCCATATGAGCCCTTGGAAGAACCGTGAGGGAGGATGCCTAGAGGTGGAGGCAGGGGCGATGTGACCCAGTGGAACGGACCACAACATGTCCACAAAGAATGGTGTCTCCCTTTTTAAGAGAACAGCAGGTAGAAGTCCACAGTAGGGGAATCACTAAGAAACCCACAAACACACTCACCAAAAAGCAAGGGCTTAATGATAAGTCATGACTCTACCAGCCTGGTAGGACCTTTCCTGACTCCTTTTTCCTTCCATGACTTCTAACCGTAGTGGGTGGAAGAGCTGGGAGAGTTTACACACACACACACACACACACACACACACACGTGCGTGCAGATACATAACACACAGGTATGTATTTACACACATATACATACATATACATGTGTACAGATACCCCAGCTGCATCCGCTCCTGTGACAAACAGGTGGAAACTGTAGGTAACTTCCTACCTCCTTGAGCAGGACAGAGTGTATATATGCCTATCGTGGCCCTTCTTCACCCGATCAAGTCTTCTAAGCTTGGGTCAGACCTGCATGGGGACACTAGGATATATCAAACTTGGGTTAGAACTTGAGGTTTTCACTAATATTCTACATAGGTCTTTTTAACTATCAGAATGAGCCTGCTTTTATGTGAAAGTGACCAGGGGACACTTCCTTCTAATAGTTTGACCAACAAGAGCTTTGTGACCCACCTGGTTCTTCATCTAGGGGACAAGAAAACACCTAACCCCCAGGGCAGGGGGAAAGGACAATGGGGAGAACAACTAACCACCTACTCACCCTACTGAGTACTGCCTATTCAATACTACGAGTATACCATTCCTTTTTTTTATTCTCCCAGACGCCGTGATTGCAAACACAAGGGAGTGAGCGCGTACAAGAGGGACAGGTCCCCCCACTCTGTCCCCCTCCCCGTCTCTCTCTGTGCCATATGCTTTGTCCTGCTAGTGGGACTGAGGAGGCATCTGCAGTCTTCTGTGTGTCACGGGAGCAGATGCCACTGGCTGGTAGGTGTGGAACTGGGGTGGGCAGACAAGCTGTTTCGAGCCTGACTTATGCGGCTCCTGTGGGACCTGGGTACCCTGGAGAGACCGGTGTGAATTCTCAGTCTGATTCCCAGCTGGCTGCACAAGGCCAGCTTTCCCCTGGACGGGCGGGGTAAGACCTCCACCCTCATCATGTCCTCCTTTCCTCTGTGCAGACAGCAAAATCCTAGAGCATTCAATCGTCTATCCCTTGGGAACTGTAGGGGCCCTGATGCTCCATCATGGCCCATTCCTGCCTAGAGGGCTACATCCTTCTCTGTGGGCCTGGCCTTTGCCCAAGCCTGGTGGCACCAGTGTGGCTCAGCAGGCACTGTGGTTTAAGAAAGATCCAGGCACTAGCAAGATGACCCTCTGCACTTTATGCAGACACCCACACGTCATGAGGGATTCTTGTTTCTCAGTTGCATCTGGTGCCCTCTGGCACAGCCTTCCTTCGGTCTACTTCCTGGCGGGAATCCGGGTAGGGAGGGTAGCTGGGAAAGAGACAACTGTCTCAAGTGGTTATCATGAGTAGGCACTTGCCATCACTCTGCATTAGATCAGCATGTAGGAGCATAGGTACCACATTCTTCATTTGGTTATATGAGAGGTATATAAACTCTTTGCCTAAGCAATTCCACCTTTAGGGATTTATTCTCCACATAAACTGGAATCCGTGAGCAAGTTCATTTACAAAAACATTTATAAAAGCAAGATGAGAACAACCAAACTACCTATTTCTGTAAGTGCTGGATTGAAGAATTATGTAATTCTGAGCCTGGGTGGCTCAGTCAGTTAAGCGTCCAACTTCGGCTCAGGTCACGATCCCGTGGTTCGTGAGTTCGAGCCCTGCTTGTGTTTCTATGCTGACAGCTCAGAGCCTGGAGCCTGTTTCAGATTCTGTGTCTCCCTCTCTCTCTCTGACCCTCCCCCACTCATGCTCTGTCTCTCAAACATAAATAAACGTTTATAAAAATTAAAAAAAAGAATTATGTGATATCCATATAGTGGAATATTATTATGTGACCACTAGTAAGATTGAGGTAAGTCTGTATGTTCAGTCATGTGTATATTTAAGTGAATAAAGCTCATTTTCAATTACTGCTAAACAGCCCCTAATTTACACACGATACAGTGTTTCCTTAGTGGGACCCAGTTATGTGGCTTCCGATGTTTCCTTTGTCCAAAGAGGATCAGAATGAAGATCTTTGTCCTCAATTTTTTTTTGTCTTTTTTTTTTTTTAAAAAACAACTTCTTTACAATAGTCCTGGCATTAGAATATTTGGATCCTACAACAGACACCTTTGCTGTTTGGACACATATTGCTAAATGGATCTCCAAAAGAGCTATGCACATGTACAATTTTATCAACGGAGTATGAGGGGGTCCATCTCCCCAGAGCCTTTTTTTGTGGTAGGCAAACTTTGGAGAAGGCCCCCAATTTCCCCCATCTCCTGGCCTCTGCTTTTGTGTAATCCTTTCCCTTGGGTGTAGGCTGGACCCAGTGATCTGCTTCTGAGGAACTGAGTGAGGGAAGTGATGGAACGTCATTTTTGTGATTTAGACTACACAACACTGTGGCTTTGTCTTGCTGAGATGCTCTCTTGCCAGCATTTTCTCCCACCTTCTCAGCTTGCATTGTAAAAATGTGATGATGAAACAAGCTGCTGAGCGCAGCATCCAAGCTGCCAAGGAACTGGGGACACCCTCCACCCAGCAGCTAGCAAGGAGCTGAGGTCGTTACCCCAGTGTCCACAAGGAACCCAATCCTGCCAGCCACCACCCAAGCACATTTGGACGTGGATCCTCTACAGTTGAACCTTCAGATGAGACTGCAGCCACGGTTATCACTATGATTTCAGCCTCAGGAAAGACCCTGAAGCAGAGGACTCAGCCAAGTCATGCCTGGCCTCAAGGCCCGCAGAATCTGTGAGAGGATAAATGCGTGCTGTTTTAAGCCTCTATGTTTTGGGGTAATTTATAAAGCAGAGATAGGTAACTAACACACTTTTACAACTTCTTATTTTAGGTAAGTTATTTCACCTTACAGCCTCTTTAATAAACCTAATAAATTCTTCTCTGTGCATGAAATAATACAGAAGTAACAACAACAACAACCTTCCCATTTGCTCAAATGAGGAACCAAGGTGCTGACCTATGTTGTGACCTTCTGTCACATGGCCCCTCCTTCAATCCATTTAGTTGGGCAAAGAGTTGTTTGTGTGCAGCTTTGTTTCTGGGACCCCTCCCACCTGGATCTTCCCTTCTCTGTGTGTTCCCCTCCAAGCGCTCATTCACTACTGACTTGAGATCCTAGGATGAGCTGGAAAGCACAGAGGAATGAGAAGTTCAGGGACTCAGTGCTTGAATCTCACGCCCTCAGGAAGATCCTTCAGCTTTCGTGTCTCCTCTGAGATGTGCCTTGTCTTTGGGAGCCCCTTCTCCTCATTCTGACTTTCCAAATGCTACGCATGTTTCAGAACCCTAGCTCCTCCCTCTGGGGCCCATCCTTCTCCTCTTAATGTCCTAGACATCAGAAGCACACATATAGAACCCTGAGTTTTCTGTGAGCTGACCTCTGATTTTGTAAGATGTCAGAGCCCTAGTCAGTGGTGACCAGTGAATGAGTCAAGAACATTATGTTCCTACGACAGAAAGGTGGTTCTCAGGCAGGCTTGTTATCCAATACTCTAAGATGACATTAAAAGGTCACACAATCACCATTTTGCCTTATTACCAAGGCTTGGAAATATACTCGATACAGTTTAGCTCTTAATTATATTTAGTTTTATAGTACTGAAAGTCTTTCAATGAATATTAACTTGGAGCCGGACATTAAACATTCACTGATGGACTAACTGTAAACTGCCTGGCCCTTGCCAAACAGAGAACTTAATTTTTCAAAAGTGTGGGAATCTAATTAGTGATCATACTGAGGTCCCTTGAGGCCACCTGTGATGTTTAACTGGCACTGGTGGGTATCCGGTTGGTGGCTTGAATCAAAGAGTGATCTTTATTAAAGCTGAATGTAATTAATTACATAATTTTGAAATGTTCAAGTCTAATTTCACTAAAATGACATCATGAAACTGGGCTATTACAGGATGTTTGGCAGAAGGGAAACAGGCATGAATAATTATTCAATGTTAATATCATGGATATCACTGGCTTCTTTTAACTTACTGTCATCAGTGATGAAAGGGCCCTGAGGTTGCCCACATGTGGATTGTTGAACAAGTATTCACTGTTGAAGAAGCGTGTGTAATATCGATCGAAACAATAAGCCGGCTATGGGACTATTTGCACAAATATTAGCTGTTCAAAACCAATAAGCTAGTTGCCCATTAGGCATAAAGTACTTGGGAACTGAAGCTGACCCTTGTCGCAAATCCTCTGGTCTCCCTGGGCTGTCCTCTTAAGTTATATCAGAGAGCAAACACCGAGCAAAGCCAACAGTGTTTCTCAGCATCTATCTCAGTGATCTATTGTCGTAATAATGCTGTGTAGCAAACCATCCCAAGGTCAAAGTCTCACGAATCTGCAGATGGGTGGAATGCTTCGGCTCTGGGAGCTTGTTTTGGCAGTTTTTCGCTCCCGTGGCCAGTAGGTGGCAGGCCAGTGGCGAATCTAGCGTGGCCTTGGTTCGTACAAAGGCCTCTATTCCACCGACGCGTTCTTATGATGATCTCGGGGATGTGCGTAGCAAAGAAAATACAAGCTGTTCGCCCTCTTGAGGCCTGGGCTCCGTCCGCAGTGGCACTGTATCACTTTTCCAATATTCTATTGACCAGAACAGGACAAAGACCAGCGCAGATTTGAAGGGAGGAAAATGGACTCTCCCCCTAGAAAGGACTTGAAAGATGTGACACAAAGGAAAGGCAAAATTGGAGTCATTCTCTAATCTATCACTGCATCCCAAAATGGATGAACTTATTCATGTTTGCATCCAGAAAATATACAATTATTCTTCACGGTATCGTTAGGTTCTATAGAGTCACTGCCAGCACGGAATTAATGAATGTTTCAAGGGTTGGAAATACAGGGTTAAGTTCCTGTGAATCTTAGGTCATATTTTTATCCCCTTAAATGCCTTTTGTGTTATATAGATTTGTTTGCCAATGTCCTTGTGAAACAAGCCAGTCTCCTCAGCGCTAAAAATGTGCTGTTCCACGAAACTCTTTTCTTGTATAACACTTAGTACAGATTTGGAAAATTCGTCTGCAACCTTCTGATCTTCAGACTTACCTTCCCTAAGTGTGTGATCTCTAACACAGCACCCTCTCAGGGCCCATTGGGGTATGGAAAGAAAATATTAGAGCTTCTAATTGCATATTTTTAATCTCACTTGTTAATTTAAAAATATGTTGGTATACCGTCACCACAATAATCCCTTTGCTCTGAGCGACTGTAATTTCTCACTTGGAAAAATGGAATAGACCCTTAATTAGTCTCTGCTGTGGTCCTTGTCCCCTACTCCAGCTAGTCTCTCCATAGCTGGAAGCATACTTTTAAAATGTCAGTCAGAATCTTCCCTTAAGAGCCTATCTACCCTTAAGTTTCCTTCTGATTCCCTTTCTTCCTACTCTCTGTGTCTTACTCACCGCCAACCACAGAGGCTTCCTCTGTCCACAAACGTGCCAGGCACTCCTACCCCAGGGCCTTTGTACTGGCTGTTCCCTCTGACCCAAGTGCCAGAAACTCAGATACCAGCATGTTCAACTCTCCTGCCTCTGAGTCTTATTTAAGTAACATCTTTTTAATCTGCCCTTTTACCCTCCACATACTCGATCTCCCTTATACAATTTGTTCATTTTTTTCTCCCACAGCACTTACTACCTTCTAACATACTGTATAATTTTCTTTTTAATTAAGTTTATTAAATTTATAAATTGATTTTTATCTAATTACAAATTTTATCAATTTTATAAATTGATTTTTATCTAATTACATGAGGGCAGGCATTTTTGTCCTTTTTATTTGTGGAAATACTCCAAATGCTCAGGACAATGCCTGGCACATAACGAGGACACAATAATATCAGCATATTTTTCTCAAAGGATGGGTTGATTGAATAGCTAGTTTTTTTTTATTTTTTTTTTAAGTTTATTTATTTTTGAGAGAGAGAGAGAGAGAGAGAGAGAGACAGAGTGCCAGCAGGGGAGGGGCAGAGATAGACATGGAGAATAGTTATATTTAATATATAGTGCATAATGCACTACTAATGTTATAGTGTATATAACTTAACAATAAATAAATACGTATTTGGGTAGACGCCCACCTTTTCCCCCCTCTCACAGGAGTTTCGAAGAGACCTTTAATGAACCCTGGTTTACATGTGGGTGGTAGGATTTTGAGGCAATCATTAAACCGGCTCCGTGTCCACGAGATGGCGCTCTTTGCCAATAAGTCATCAATAGTAGACACAAGTGCTGAGCACCTCATATTCTTGGTGTTTTTCGAGTCCCGCTACTGTCACATAATTATTACTGGTCCTGATGCCATCGTGTGACGTATCCATGCTGGGTATTTGAATAGCTGTGTTCCTGAAATTCCTATCCAGTGGGGAGGGACTTGAGAGTACCACTTTGCAGATGTCAGCTGCTCTTTGCCAAGGTCACAGGGTGCCGACCCTTGATGTAGGAGGTGTGGCAAGGCCATGATGCTTGTGGGGGGCTCTCAGGGTCTCAGCTGCTCTTCAGACCCTTCTGCCAGAGGGTCTTTTTCCCAGTCTAATGCCACAGACCTTCTCAGGACTCCGCCTGCTGGCAAGACCCATCACCCCTGCAAGGGATTTTGCTGCTTGCAAAGTACCTGTTGTATACCAGGCACTGGAAGGGACGCTCTGTGTACATAGTTGGGTATTTTCAACCGCCCTGGAAAGAAGGGATTTAGAATTCCATTTTACAAAGCAGGAAGTTAATGTTTAGAAAGATCCACAGCAAGTGGCAGGGAGGAATTTCTTGCTCAGTAAAGGAAACATAACGCTTCTGCGCTGTTTTTTCTCTATACACAGGAATCCAAGGAACAAAGAACTCAGAGGTGAGCAAGTTCCGGTTCCCTGTCCTCCGGGAGTTCACCATGTGGTTAGAGAGGGACACACAAACACGCACGCACGTGCACACACACTGGTTCAAGGCAGATTGTGATGAATGCTGAAACAAGCGTATGGAGAACTTGCCAAAGGGGCACTTTGTTCCTGCTTACACGTTTCTGTGTTTTTTTTGCCACTAGGGAGAAATGCTTGTTCCTAACTCCTCGTGTGGGATTTTTCCGGAGTTTTATTTAGGATCTCGTTAAAACTGCAGAATCTGCTTCAGTGGCTCTGCAGACGGGCCTGGAGTTCTGCATCCATCACAGCCCATCGGGTGATGGAGCCGCTGCTGGTGCAGAGGCCGCCCTGCGTAGGAAGAGGCTGCAGTGGGGTTTGGCCCAAGAGCTAAGAATGGTTTTTACACTTGCAAAGGGCTGTGGGTGGACGGAAGAGAGACCATGTGGCAGATCACGTGTGGCCCTCAAAGGCAAGATGTTTGCTCTGACCCTTCGCAGCCGAAGTCTGCAGCCGCCTGCGCTAAAGTAATTCTGCTGCTCCCTTTCTGAACTGCCTGGCAAGGGCAAGTTCTCTCCAAGGCATGGAAGAAAGAACCCGCTAAGCTTGGTCAACTCCACCCGTCCCCAGATTGAGGCTGGAGGGCTCTTTTTGAGCCCCCAAAGCCAAACCTTTCTGAAAGGAACAATCCAAATGACAGCCCTGCCTTAGTTTAAAGCTAGGTTCTCTTTTCTGCTTATTACGGATCTTTGATAAGAAATACAATTGCTGAGAAGTCTGTTTTGCTTGCTGTTTGCTACGAGCATTGTGAGGCCTTTCCTGAATGTAACCCGCTGTGTAGTAGAATGGGTTGTAAACCTTCCTAAATGCAGTCTGATAGGTAATGGAATGAGTAATTGTACATAAACTAACCGGCATTTCTCGCTTCTGTAAACTTGCTTGCTTAGCACATTCCTCACCTACCCTACCCTCTTCCCCCTTCCCCCTTTTTTCCTCCCGCCACAAGTAACGGACAAAGCCTTCCCGCCAAAGGACAAAGGACGCCCAATCAGAGAACAACAAATGTCCTTACTTTAAAATCAACCAATCAGGCCCCTCATAATTTGAAACCTCCCCTGTGCTGTTTGTCTCTCTATAAAAACGCTGTACCAACCCTGATCGAGGCCTCTTGCGTCACCGGCGACGAGTGCGCAGGGGACCAGGTTCGAACCTGCAATAAACGACCCTTGCCGCTTGGCTTTGACTCACGACTCTCGTGGACTTTTGTGGGAGGTTTTGGAACTTCGGGCATTACACTTTCGTGTTTCCTCCGTGCTTTTCTCCTGTGTGTCTGTCTGTCCCCTCGCTGGACTCGAGGCCGGTGCTGTGCCGGCAGCCAGGCGGGCATGCTGGACCCGGCTGATGGACTCACACACAACCCGGAGGACACCCGCGTGCTACTAAATGACTCTGTGCCCGTCCAGACCACCAACCAACTCTCCCATCAGAGGGCTCATTACACGTCAGAGTCGGCCTCCGTGTTGGGAAGCTGGTGTGCATGGCGGGCCCCCGCGTGGCCCTCCAGCGGAAGGGCTTTCCGGTCCTTCCCAGGCCACCTCAGTGAGCTTGTCCAGAGAGCAGCCGTCAGCAACTAGGCAGCAACAGGCCTGAATCACGGAAAAGTCGGCCTGATTTGACAAAAGCAGCAGCCAAACGGTTTTTGCTCTTGGAGGTGTAACCATGGCAATGAGATCAGATGGAGAACTGTTCCTTAACGCAGACGACACTCAAATGCACATGGCAGTTTGGGGTAGTGGGGATGGGTTTAAATTTAGAATCCAAGCTTCATGTCATGGAACAGAGAGCATTAGAACAGGGCCCGGCACACGCCTTCCTCAGCTTCCTCCCCTCCCAGGGCCACACAGTCTGCTGTAGGCAGGGCCCGTATTCATCAGTTGTGGTGTTGACCTTGCTCATGGCATTCTTCTACCTGCTGCAGCTATCATGACAGGGATGTGCTGTTAGAAAGCCCACCCATTGTGGCAATTGCCAGGAGTATTAACAGAGCAACTAAAGAACTGAACCCCTGGGGCGCCTGGGTGGCGCAGTCGGTTAAGCGTCCGACTTCAGCCAGGTCACGATCTCGCGGTCC
>NW_024412419.1:12972405-12984723 GCF_014898765.1 Herpailurus yagouaroundi
AGAGAGGATGGTGATGCGGGAGTGTAAGGCAAGCTGATGCCCCACAAATTCCCCACTAGGTGTGTGTGACATTCCTCAGGCACTCCTGGCTGCCCAAGGAAAGAGGAAAACAAACTGCTAACTGATAGACATCACAATCATGCAGGACATGAGTCTTCTTCGGTTTACAAAAGTCAATTTTATCCATAGCCTAATGTCCGGAAACCTATAGACACAGTCTCCTGGAGCCCTAACATCACCCTCCCCTTCCCGGTGATGTAGGGAACAGAGACAAGAATGGTTGAATTTCCCCATAACCTGCAGCCCACTGACAAATCCTTGAGGCAAATACAGAGTAGAACATTCCTCCAGGAACCCCCTACTGTCATAATATTAATGCCCTGCTGGAGGGAAAACAACCTCAACTTGACAATAGCTAGGCCTTATGTATCGTAGGAGTCCTCTTTAGCATATGACATGCCTTCTGGAAGCCTCCCTTGTGCCTTTACCTCCCCCAGCTTCATAGTATATAATCGGCCTCTCCTCGCCACCCCACTGCAGCTCTTTCTTTCACGGGTCCTGTCCCCGTGCTCTAATAAAATCACCTTTTTGCACCAAAGACATCTCAAAAATTCCTTTTTGGCCGTCAGCTCCGGACCCCACCAGCATTCCCAAACCCCATCAGTGGGCCGTTTGACCCAGGAGACCGGCTGAGGGCCCGCACTCTGCAGTCTCACCGTGGGAGAAGTTTCCCTGGCAAGTCTGCATTTTAGCAGACCCAGGTCCTTGGACCCAGCGGGGGCCCAAAAACACAAACAAGGAAAAACAAAACACAAAACAAAACAAAACAAAACAAAACAAAACAAAAACACGCGAGTCTTATTGGGGCTTATGCTCCAGCACAAGGGAGGGCAGCACAAAGGGAACCCTCAGGCTGACCCCCCTGGGCGAAATCAGGGTGAGTTTTTTTTAAAGAAACCTAGGTGGTAAAGGAATGCTGTCTGAGCACCGTAGAGGCTCATCGGGCAGCGTGGTTAATCAAAGTGTTAGGTCTCCACCCCTGGGTGCGATTTTTAATATTATGATGAGGGGAAAGTGGGTGAAAGGTCAGCAGTGGGGTCCCCCTTGGCCCAGACTGATTTGGTCGGGTCTTGGCCAGTCTTTGTGGTAAGCACCCTCCTTTCAGGGAGCACCTCGCCTCCCTGTTCCTGCAGGACACGAGGACAGGCTTCTCAGGAGGCAGAGAGCTTGACCTTCTATTTATCTGGTTTATGGAGGTTGTAACCAAAGAATGTTGGATTTTGTGGTCAGATTTGAGGGCACCCGACTCCAGTTCCTGCTTTGTCTCAGGTGGGGAGACCTCAGGAGTATTTAAGTCAGTGCCATTGTCTGGACATCCGGAGAGGACAGTCTGCTCCCTGAAAAACCCAAGGCTACGGGTGACGTTTCCCTGTGCTGATGTGAGTCCTCCCTGAGCTGTGGGTAGGAGGAGAGGTGGTGAGAAGGAAACCGAAGGCCCCCAGGGGGGGTGGCTGGGTATAAAATCAATCTCACTTCTCCGAAGGCAATTTTTCCAATATGTGTAAAGAGCTTTCAAATGTTCCTATGTGTTTATCCACTAATTCAATTTGTAAAAATCATCCTAAGGGAATAATCAAAGTTCAGATGTTGTTTTTCTAACAATGTGCACAACACAGTTTATTTATTAAAGGATACTTTCTTTTTTTTAATTAAAGTTTATTTATTTTGAGAGAGAGTAAGGGAGCAGAGGAGGGGCAGAGAGAGAGAGAGAGAGAGAGAGAGAGAGAGAGAGAATCCCAAGCAGGCTCCACACAGAGCCCAACACGGGGCCTGATCTCAAGAACCATGAGATGCTCATCTCAGATGATGATCTGAGCCTAAATCAAGATCATCTGAGCCTAAATCAAGAGTCTGACACTCAACAGACTGGGCCACCCAGGTGCTCCTATTAAAGGATATTTTCAAAAGAGCCTACATAGTGAAGAATTGGGAATTGATCAAATAAACAAATCCATGAAGTAGAATAGTATGTAGCTAAAAATTGTATTTTTAAGAAATTTTTAGTGATGTAGGGAAATATTTGTCGAAAAGCTGTGTGGAAACATCAGGAAACAGTTACATATGGCATGAACTCATAAATTTGTATATACATGATTGAGGAAATGAACAGACTATTTCACAGAGATGAAATTAGGGGGCATTAATTTCTTTATATTTTCCTAATCCTTATAATACACAGAAACTCTTATAAATAGCAAGAGTTTTGCTAACAGAAGAAACGGTAATAATAAAACAACCCTTTCTATTCATTAAGTGCGTATAGTGTGTTTGGCAATGCAAGGAAGTGAATTACCTATATTTAAAGTATTTTTGCTTACAAAGTCTGGCAAGATAGGTTTTATCGAAAAGGAAATGGAAACTGAGAAATCAGTTGATGTGCTTAAGATCTACTAAAAGAGGGGCAGCTGGGTGGCTCAGTTAAGCACCTGACTCTTGATTTCAGCTCAGGTCCTGATCTCATGGTTCATGGAATTGAGCCCCACAGAGGGCTCTGTGCTGACAGTATGGAGCCTGCTTGGGATTCTTTCTCTCTCCCTCTGCCTCTCCCCCTACTCATGCTTTCTCTCCCTCTCTCTCTCTCTCTCTCTCTCTCTCAAAAAAAAAAAAATTCTACTAAAAGAACAAATTATTAAAGGTAAAAGTTATAAGCACGTGTAGCACACTCAAAAAATGAGAAGCAGTCTATTTAGCTGCAGGATAGAGTTGAGGGAATCATGGGAAATGAGGAACCAGAGGAGAGTGGGGGCAGATCATAGCAAACCTTGAATGTTTTATTCTATCGGCATAGAGCCTATTCTATAGGTAATGTGGAACCAGTTGCACAAATCAAAAAGAAAAGATCTCTGCCCCTTCCTCACTCATGCTCTCTCTCTCTCTCAAAAATAAAAAAACATTTAAAAAAAATTAAAAAAAAAAAAAAGAGGTGCCTGGGTAGCTCAGTCAGTTAAGTGTCTGACTTCAGCTCAGGTCATGATCTCGCGGTTTTGTGGGTTTTGGGTTCAAGCCCCTCATCAGGCTCTGTGCTGACAGCTCGGAGCCTAGAGTGTGCTTTGGATTCTTTGTCTCCCTCTCTCTCTGCCCCTCCCTCACTCACGTTCTGTCTGTCTGTCTCAAAAATAAATAAACAATTAAAAAGATTTTAAGAAGGGAAGGGAAAAGGGAAGGGAAGAGAAGGGGTGGGAGGGAAGGAAGGAAAGGGAAGGAAAGGGAAGGGAAGGGAAGAAAGGAAAGAAAGAAAGAAAAGGTGTGTATGTGTGCTTGTGTGTGCACAGGGCTGATGAAGTGATAATGAGCAAGGCTCAGAAGGTTTTACTGACATTGCATATCATGTCTTGCCTTCTTCATTGGGCTATGTCTCCATACACTTGCCCCAACATAAACATTATTAACTTTTGGAGTGGGTTCTCAGAGATATCCAGGGTAGAAAAGCAGAGGTAACCCAGCCCTCCAGGCAGCTGGAAGCAGAGGAACACGAGTGAACGAGGAATTATCTTTAAAATCCTCTTTCTCTGCTCCTTTCTTTTATAGCATCATCAAGTCGTGGAGCCTCTTGTCCCACAGGGACTCCAGTTGTCTTATGTGACTAATTTCACCCCTGTCTCAGGCTCTAGGGTTCAGTTTATGCTATGAGCCTACCATCCCTGGCCCGGGCTTTCAGCCTGGGGGCCACGGCATCTCACTCCTGCACGATGAAGGGTGTCTGCGTGTCTGCACCGTGCCCTCCCTCCCATACAACTGAGTCTCTCAGTCTTCATGGGTCCTGGTTCCCAGAGTCCTTAGCTGCTCAGACCTCCTGAGTGGGACGTCAGTCCTGTATTTGACAATTTGGCCCCTTAATACCCAAACCGTTCATTGGATGGCACAACATTTCAATCTTCTTTTCACCTGGGTGTGTGCATCTATAAATATTTAAACTTGTAGATTCTTTTGTAACACTGTCAGGCATGGGTCTTCAGACTTCACTTACATTCACACCGGTAATCCCTGGGAGAACTCGTCCAGGCAGGAGGTATCTCCACTTTATGCCCAAGGAGCCTAAGAGGGCCTCAGTGACTTGTCTGGGATGCGGCCATTAATTAGGTGCAGCCAGGATGTGAATCCCACAGCTTTGGTATCAAAGTCCGTGTTCTTAATCATTGCGCCATGCTGCCACTCACATTTAGAATAGGACATTTTCTGAAAACAGTGACATAGGGAGTCATCATTATAACGCAGTCACAGCTAATCTTCAATCCTCTACCCGTGGTGCCTCAACCCTCAAGCTTTGATGTAACATTCTGACTGATTCTAGGCAGATGTGTGGATGGCGATGCCATTAACTACTAGGTTTGAATGCGCTTTCTCTCTGTTCCCTTTGCCTCTGCTACATAAAAGGTCCCTTATTTCCCCTCTCGCTTTTTTTTTTTTTCCGGTAAATTCTTTCCCGGTGATCTCCTTGTATCTAGGGCTTTACTACCCATCCCTTAGTTGATGGTTCCCCTTTGCAGCCTCCAGCTCTCTCCCACATTCCGGTCCAGCAACACACTGCACATTCCCTCCTGCGTGTCGCACGAAGATCCCAAACCCAGCAAATCCCAAACCGGGCACCCACTCCACTTTCCTGTCTTGTTGATGGCACTGCTGTCATTCTCTGGCGACTCAGAAATCTGAGTCAGCCGTGGCTCTTGCTTTTCCTGCCTCCAGCATCTCTTAAGTGTCCCCTCCTCTTTTCTGGAATCAACTCTTTTCTGCTAACACATCTGGCTCGGATGTATCCTTCTCCTGGGATGGTCTCCTGGATCTGGGACAGGGTCAGAAACCGTGGGGTCATGGGCTTCCCGAAAATTGCACTCCTTCCCGATTCCCCATTCCCGCCAGTTTGTTCCCTGGAAAACACTCCCATGCCAAGACAATGGGGCTGGAAAGTGGGTTAAGAGGCTGAGCAATTTCTATAAAGGAGAGAGCCCCGTAAACTTACAGCACATGAACAGGGCAGTGCACGTGTGGAAAGCCACAGAGTCTCAGGGGAAATAAGGTCTCAGTCCTCACTTTCAGCCAAGTTGGCTGCTCAGCCCTAATACCAGGCAATCTCTCTGGCATCTGAGCATGTACAGCTCCTAGCTATCCCTCAAGGTCCAGATTAAATGCCACCTCCTTCATGAAGCTTTTCCTGCTATAAGTTTGTGGCTCTCTAGACTGAGTAATTTATTCATCCCCTTCATGTGATAGGGAACACTTACTACATTATCGACACTTTTGTGTACTTATCTCTCCTTCTAGATAGGAAGTTCTAGATCAAAGTCTATTTCACCTTTCTTTTTGGTCCAGAGTATGCCTTGCTTCAAAGGTCCTCACTGAAGTTGGCTGAGTAAATGAATAAATAAACAGTCTGCCCCAAACAGTGTTAGACTGTGTGGAAACAATGGCCACAGTAATTCACTTCCTGTCCATGCTCTTGAGTAGATTTCCTTCCCTGACACGGGACTTGTCCCTGTGACTTGGTGTGGCCCGTGGGACAGTGCTTGGCCATCGAGGTTTCACTCTCTCTCCGCACTTGGGACTCTGAGGCCACCATGGGAGTGGCCCAAGCCATCCTGCTAGATGCTGAGTAGCGAAACAGAGGACAGATGCTCTGAACTGCCACTGGCCAAGTCACAAGAGGGCACCTGGCAGAGATCAGCTGAGCCGACCCAGATACTATCAGCTGCCCCACAGAACAAGATGAATAAAAGGCTCTGGTTTCAAGCTACTTAGTTTTGGCAGTGGGTTTTTATGCAGTAAAAGTGAATTGGATACCCGTGGATTGCCAATTTCCAGTGAACTGGAGTGCAGTCAAATGACTAGCCCTGCTGCCCACACTCAACAGCACTAGCATCCTGGAAACGTTGCTGCTGGATGGGTGGAAATCATTCCACCCATCAAATAAACAGACTTGCTAGTCAAAGAGCCCTGGGCTCAAGTCTAGGATCTGTCACTAGCTGTGTGACATTGAACAAGTTACTTCACCTCCCAGACAATGGCAACTACCTTTGCGGGTTGTTGAAAAAATGTGTAAGGAAATCACGTTCACGAAGTAGCTGCCATAGACTACCGTACAGCATATGGTGGATCTACGTTGGCTGTTTCTCTTGGTTGGTCTTTGACTGGAGGATGAAACTCTGACTGTCCTCGCACAGGAAAATGCCCCCCCCCTTTCTTCTCTCTCTCTTCTCACCCTTCTTTTGCTTGCACGCACACACACACACCCTTCTCTGCCCCTCCCTGCCTCCCTTCCTCTCTCTGTCTCTCTGTTTCCCTCTCCCCACTCCTTCCCTCTACAGGCACCTCTTTTCTATGTAAATTTATTTACCAAACTGGCCAAACCAAGTACTACAAAATTTCCCCAAATTAAGCCCCTGGCTATTTCTGGGAAGTTAATTACTTACACAAGTGCACAAGTATGCCCTGGAATTTCTAGACTACTCGGTGTTCCTGCTCCGTGAATACTTCTCACCCCCAAGACCAGTAAATAAATAAAACAGCAACCAGGTCAGGAAGACAATCCAAATGCTCTCTGTGTGGGGTCCTTCCTCCTGCATTCTCTGAGCCTCCATGAAAAATCCTGAGTGAAAAGACTTGAGGCATCTATTTCTGTCTCTCCTCTTCTCAGGCAACCTGGGGCCCCAGAATTGGCATCTTTCTTGGGTGCTGGCTGCAACATTTCCCCAACGATTTACTATTTATTGGGTAATTAGCATTGGGCTGTGTCCTCATGTTCTTCCTCTCTGAAGAGGCAAGTAGAGGAATGACACTCTATAGCAGGGCTGGGGTGGTGGTTACACATTGGAATAGTAGGTATATCATGTGTTCCAGGCACTAGGCTAAGCATGTAATGTGCTTTAGTGACTCAGGAAATTGAAAAATAGTGAGCTCATCTAAAATAGACCCCCTAATCCCACTTTCCACTGCCCCAGTCTTCTTGGCCTCATCTCCTGCTTTTTCTTCTTCAGATCACTTATGGCCCTTTGACTTTATATTATTTACCTATTTGTTTACTTCTTTATTGTCATCCTCCCCATGGGAACATAAGTTCCATGAGGGAAAGTGCTAAGTCTACCTTGACTATTGCCGCCTAGAGTCCCATCTGACACACAGCAGGCCCTCATTTGCTGAACAACGTGGGATAGACATGAGAGTAATGGGTGAGCAGTTAGTGGTGTCTCCCGCCCAAAGGAGGGAGAAGCTCTCTAGGACTGGTGCCGTGTCGATTATGAAATACACACTCCCATCACTGCACCCGGGGATGGCATGAACCTCCGTCAACACTTCATAATAGACAAGTCTTGAAACTCCACTAGCAAATAGTAATAGGTGCAGGAAACAAGTAATTTCTGATATCTGAGTTTTTCAGACTACCGAAGAAACTCAGCACTTAAGTTCCCTTGGATAGACATATTTTAAGCAGCAATTGCAAGGAAAATTAAAGAGATGTATAATTGGTCTTTTTACTCATTCATCTGCATTCCCAAAATAATTTGGGTGGGTACAACCGAGTTTTGTTGACCCAAGGTTACCATTGAAACTATAATCCGTAGGTAGTATGCTGTACTTAAGGATTGCCATATCTTTCTTCCCCCCAGGAACTCAGAGCCCTTGGCAGGCAGATCTTGCCGACTGATCTTTATATCTTAAATGACCAGTTCAGTGTTGGTTTACAGTAGATGTTCAGTAAGTGTTAAGTTGGATACATGAATAGATGGAGGGACATTCCTAGCATACTGTGCTGTGACTGGTAATACCCTCAAGGACAGACCAGCCTTTTGGCTAGCTAACCTGGCACGTGCTAGCTCCAGGCTGCTAGCCCTATTTTAATTGCTATGGCTCCATCTGAGCATTTTTCTCCGTTTCCCCTCATGACTCCAGTTATGTCTCATTTCCGTTCAGTCAGCTTGTCCACCAAGGATAATGACCAAAATATTTAACGGCTTTGCCTGCAACGGTATCTTTTCTCTTTCTGACTCTCTTTTTATCTCTTATGGACGGAGGACAAAAGCACATGTTTGTTAGCATTTGTAGCAGATTAAAGACAGTTGAAAATTCTTTGACACGAATCGCATCAAGTGGTGGGTCTGCATCCTTGCGTATTAAATCTGGATGGCCTTGGTGACTGCTCTGGCTAAAAGAACACAGTGGAATTGGCTGTGTCAGTTTCCCAGCACAGGCTTAAGAGACTGGTGGCATCTGCTCTCTGTGGCTTGGGCCCGTCTCTTCGACCCCGAGACATCAGGTGAGAAGTCCATGTACCATGGTGGAGGGACACTAAGAGAGTGTCTGAGCTGGCACGGGAGAGGAGAGGGGCCCATCTGAGCCCAGCCTATCAGCCACGCCACCAAGGTTCCAGACGGGAGAAGGAAGCCGTCTTGGATCTGCTGAGCAGGCCAGCTGCCAGTGAGTTCAGTGGATGCCACAGAAGGGGAGGGGACCATTGGTCAGCCACACGCTGCCGGGATGCCTAACCCACAAAAATGATGCAATATAATGAATTTGTTGTTTTAGGCCGCCACATTGTGGGGTAGTTTGTTATGCAGCAATAGAAAAGCAAAACAGTATTCATCATCAAATAAGATTAAGGGCACCTGGGAAGCTCAGCGGGTTAAGCATCTGACTCCTGATTTCGGCTCAGGTCACGGTCTCACAGTTTGTGGGATGGAGCCCTGCGTCAGGCTCTGCGCTGACGGTGTGGGATTCTCTCTCTCCCTTTCTCTGCCCCTCCCCTGCTCGTGCTCTCCCCCTCTCTCTGTCTCTGTCTCTGTCAAAACAAATATATACACTTTAAAAAATGTTTAAAAATAAGATGAGTCTTGAATAGTCATTTAGATAAAATTAATATGTTACCTTTTATGCTAAAAGGGGCTTTGCGATGTAATTATCTTAGGATAGTGACATGAGGAAATCTTCCTGGGTTATGCGGATGGGCCCCATAAAATCACGAGTCCTTACAAGGGGGAGGCACCAGCGTCAGAGCGAGGAAGGGATGTGGTAATGAAAGCCAAAGCCGTGATGAAGGTGACGTGCTCAGAAGAGGGAAAGAGATACTGAAAAAGGCAAGGAAACAGACTCTACCCTAGAGGCCCCGGGGGGGGGGGGGGGGGGGCCGCCCGGCAGGCCTGCTGACGTCTTGACTTGACCTGGTGTTACTGGAACTCACCAGCTGAAGTCCTAACTGCAGACCTTCAGAATGGGATTCTATTTGGAGACAGGGTCTTGAAAGGGGTAGCTAGGTCAAATGAAGTCGTGTGGGTAGAGACACAGACCAGGAGAGTGCGCAGCACGGGAAGACCCTATGAGGAGAGCGGGGGATGGCGGCCTCCACAAGCCAAGGACAGAAGCTTCAAGGAAGCGACCCTGCTGACACCTTCATCTTGCCCTTCTGGCCGCCAGACCTGTGAAACGTTCGTTTCTGTTGGTCAAGCTGCCCGCTCTGTGGTGCTTTGCTGTGGGAGCCCAGGCAGACTGGCACAGTGGTCTCACTAGTTAGAGGGCATTAGCAGCAGAGTTGAGACTGGACCCCAGGACTTCTGGCTCCTTGGGCTCTTCTTGCTGCTTAAGGTCCTGCTCGACTGCGGCACGGCGGTTATGAATTTCCTGGATCCTAATCTCAGCCTCCGCTGATCACCAGCGATGCTAATCTTGGACAAGCTATTTGTATTTACACGAGGTGCCTGTGTTTATAGCGTATTTCTGCGCCGCAATCAGGATCAGATGAGTTCCCACCCATGGGGTGCTTGGCATGCAGTTCAGTGAACCTCGGCGATCGTTTCTGATCTCTGTATCCCAGATTGGGAGGGGACGCGTGGCGTTTTCTAGCAAAATCCCTGAGATTTGGGGAAGGGAAAAATCGGGTACAAGATCACTAATGAGAAAACTGCACCACGAGGGAGAAGGTTTCTCTCCTGGTGTAAAGTGTTAAATTTTGCAGCAAAATTTCTACTCTATCAGCTATAGAATCAGTAATCATTTGCAGGGGCGGAAACTATTATTCATCAATGTCACTGTCATCAAATAAAATGTAAGTGCCTACAGAGACACAGTGTGGTCTAAGGAGGCTTGCGAAGAACCTGTAATTACTACCCTGTCGTTCAAATCAGCAAGAAAAGTGGGCGCTTTTAAGGCAGGAGCTTCCGGCTGCTGATTTTGTTCATGATTCTCATGAACCTTGAAATGTCTGACCCAGGCAGTCCCCCCCCACCACACCCCTCCCCCCAGCTCTTTCTTGTCCAGCAACTTCCCGAGGGGGCGCTCCTCCTCCAACCTGGACACTCAGGGTTGCGTGAGGATGTTCTCAGCCTCTGGACAGCCTGAGGAAGTTTCTTGCTGCCACTGTGAATCTGTGATCTCAGCTCCAAAACCCAGGGAGGCAAGCCCAGGGAGGCAGAAAAGGTCCAGATGCCTGTCTGTGCACCTAGGGAAGCTAAAGCCAGTCCTCTCCTATTTTGATGTTTTGTCTTTTCGGCTCGCTGTGCTCACTGCAGGGAGACATCATCAAAAGAATGAGTGCGCAGGCCTGTGGCCACACTCAGCTGCTCCAGAAAAACCATCAAAACCAGCCACGTGTGGCCACTGCAAGCCAAAGCACATTAATGCTAAAATTTAGGACATTCTGCATCAGAAAACACATATTTTAGAATAAAAGAGCACAAAATACTCGATATCTTTCTCCTCTGATGGTTTTCAAGTTTGGTTTTAACTGTAATCAGAATTATCAAATCTAATATTTTTATCAGAAAAATTTATTTGAATCCCCAGGTGAGCTTCAGGAGCCCTCCCTACACATCCGTGGAGTGTTGTTAGTCATAAGAGGCCTTAAATGCCAGACTAAGGGTTTACATCTCATTAAATCATATGATTACTTCTGACTCATGCTAGTTGTTAACTCTTCATGCTGTCATTCCTTCTTTCCT
The DNA here is from genome assembly GCF_014898765.1 of Herpailurus yagouaroundi. Classification (NCBI taxonomy): domain Eukaryota; kingdom Metazoa; phylum Chordata; class Mammalia; order Carnivora; family Felidae; genus Herpailurus; species Herpailurus yagouaroundi. The sequence goes on from NW_024412419.1 coordinate 12,983,385, forward strand.
TCCTTCCTTCCTTCCTTCCTTCCTTCTTTCCTTCCTTCCTTCCTTCATTCCATCCGTCAGTCAGTCATTTACCTTGCGTTTTGAAGATTTACTCTGAACCAGATGCTGTGCTGAGTCCTAAGGATTCTAAGACGAATGAGCTGGAGTCCCCACCCAGAAAGGGATTTACAATATGGTGGGAAAATGGTGTTTGGATAGTAGTCTACAATATGCCTCCATAAGCATCTCATTTATGTAAAGCTTTCTCAAAAACGCTGGATCGGGTGGATGTGAGCCAAAGAGAAGCTTCAAACCTCTTCTGGGCTCTGGAGACCTCTTTCCTGCTTGGCCCATCTCTCCCTGGGCATTGATGGTAAGATCACAGAGCAAATGTGAAAGCACCTCCTAGGAAGAGCCAGCAGACAGCCTGTGTGTCTGTCTGAGGGTTCACTCCAGGGTGGAGAAGCCCCCAGTGGAACCAGAGCTACTCCCAGTGCAGATCCTTCCCAGGCACTGTGGGCTGCTACAGGCTTGGCTTCCAGGCCAGGGGAGGGGACAGATGGGAAAGAGAGAGACCGAGTGGAGGAGGGGAAGAGAGGGAAGCCATCACGGTAGACAGGCCCAGGATGGCCTTGTAGAATCTTCTAGTGGAATGTGAGTTGCTGTACTTATTTTCTAATAGTTCCTGTTGCAGGTTTCTAATAACAATCCCTGCAGTATATAAATACTATTATAAAAACTATTTACTCATCAGTTATAAATATTGTTTTATTTAATGGAATAACTTGGGGAGAGATATACTCTGGGGACAGGCCTTCATAATGTAATCAGCATTACATTATGTATGAAGGATTTATGAAGATACCTACAAGGCTTTAGCAAGAACATTGCAGAAATAAATTATGCTTCATGCTTGACATGGGCTCACTCAGTCATCTAAATAAGCAAAAAAAAAAAAAAAAAAAACACCCAAAAACAAAAAAAACAACAACAAAAAAAACCCCACCCCCAAACAAAAAATGTTTTCAACGGCATGCACTGGGGAAATCGAGATGGTAAGATACAGCCCTTGTGCTCCAGGGACTCACAGGTAGACAGACAAGCAAATGGACTATTATGCTCTGGTACGAAAAATGCCAAGGCTGAAAACCCAGGTCTTATGGGATCTCTAAATTGGGAACTAAAACTCCATTGGTCATAATCCAGGTAAACACTACAAGGGATTAACATGGGCAAAGGCCAGGAGGCAAGGCCTGGTCTAGGATCTGCTGATGCAGTAGAGGATGGTTTGAGGATTTACAGGAGATGAAAACAGAGAGATAAGGGTCAGAGGATAAGCAGCTTTTTTTTTTTTTTTTTT
>NW_024412419.1:12984823-13113088 GCF_014898765.1 Herpailurus yagouaroundi
TTTTTTTCTTTCTTTCCCCTACGTTCATTCGTTTTACTTCTTAAATTCCACATATGAGTGAAATCATTTGTGTTTTTCTGATTTATTTCACTTAGCATAATACACTCTAGTTCCATCCACATTGTTGCAAATGGCAAGCTTTCATTCTTTTTGATCTCAGAGTAATATTCCATTATATATATACATATATATACACCACACCTTTTTTATCCATTCATCAGTTGATAGACATTTGGGCTCTTTCCATACTTCGGCTATTGTTGATAGCGTTGCTATGAACATTGGGGTTACATGTGCCCCTTCGAATCAGCACTTTTGTATCCTTTGGGTAAAAATACCTAGTAATGCAATTGCTAGGTTGTAGGGTAGTTCTTTTTTTTAACTTTTTGAGGAAGCTTCATACTGTTTTCCAGAATGGCTGCACCATTTTGCATTCCCAGCAGCAGTGCAAAAGTGTTCCCCTTTCTCTTCATTCTTGCCAATATCTATTGTTTCCTGAGTTGTTAATAAGCATCTTTGAAGGCTCACTACCTTCTGAAAGTTCCTATGCTGAAAATCTGAAAAAATTCAGATTTGCGAAACTTCCCTTAGATGTACCTGAGCTCCCTGCCTCTCTACTTCCATTCACCTTTCCTTCCTTCCTCCCTCCCTCCCTCCCTCCCTTCCTTCATCTAATTTTTTATCCCATTGGTTCTAGAGAGACTAATTCTTCAAGTGGCCTCTGCAGTCATTGGGATGATGAATCCTGCAGTTAAAGTTGGGAGTACTAATTCCACTCAACTGTTTAATGGTCATTTGTCTTCCCTGGGCCTCAGTTTCCCTGTATGTAATACGTGGGAAGGGTTCATAAGTTTGCTGTAATTGTCATTTTAGACCTGCATATTCTTTATTTGTCTCATCAGAGCTTAAATCTGCTAAAGAAGGATTTTGAAAAGGGAAGGATTTTGTTGGGAAAGGTTTGTTGAGTAGCTATTTCGTTTGAGGGAGTAAATTTTGGTTTTCAGAATCTCATCAAAGAGAGACTGATGGGGGAGGAAGATGGAGCCACTGTTTTACTTCTGGGCAGAGGCTACAGGCCTGTCGTACATCCAGGAATCCATTCTGTGTCAGAACATCTCCAGTCCAGTCTCAAGGCTGGGGACCAGTTTCCGAAGCCTGTGGAATCAGGTTTCTCCTACAGTTTGGCTTTTTTAAGGCTAATATTTCCACATACTGTCTCCTTGTCTCTTTCAGAATCATTCATTTCAGCCATTTATTAATTTCCTGCTATGTGCCATGCACTTGTTAACTTAAAATAACACATTATCTTGTTTATTATCCACCAAAGTATGTATCTTTACTCTAGTTTTACACATGAGGAAAATAATGTTCCTCAAAAAGGTGTGGCCACAGAACTGTAAGGAGAGAACCGGGGACTTGACATCAAATGTTTCTCTACTCCAGACCGCATTCTCCCCAGTCACTAGAATCCATGGCCTCCTCCTTTGTTGGGCTGCCTCATGCTGGCCTCCGGAGATCAATAGCTCAGGGGCAAGTGGGACACTTTTAGGTCTTTTTCTGGCCTCTGCCAGAAACCTGGACTCCCAGAATCCCACTGCATGTTCCCTGGGTTCAAGTGTCCACATGCCACATGTTTGTCACACTGGCCCAAACACACAGACACACATGCCCTGATTACTCACTGGAGGCCCACCATTGCCCACACTGTGCTTTCTACTCTTTATTATGTCCAGAGTCGGAGCTACGGGAAAGAGCCTGGTGTTTCTCTCTGATGGCTCCCTGGGTGTTCATCTCTCACTCCCAACTAATCTTTGACCTCTTCAAAGGCAAGCCCCACTTTCTCTACAAAGAAGCTGGAAAAACTGAACAAAGGGCTCTGAGTCAGTCTCTGATTCCATTCCATTAGAACCCTAGAACGTTGGTTTGGGAGGGGGGGTGGTGCTGAGGGAATAGCTCTGGGTTCTTCCAAATTCTTTTAATGGGATGGGTACGTCCTGCCATGCCCCTCACTGGATCCTATCATTAATGGACATCTTGAAAAGAATCAATGATAAGGAACACCTTTTCATCCTCCATGGCCAGGAACAAGCAGCTAATAATTTAATCAGTAAGTATGTTTCAGACTTTTAAAAAAAACCTATTTAATACTTAATTTGAATTGGATATTATCCTAGACACATTTGCATATGTTACTTTATTTACTATCACGGCCATCTTCTGTTCTTTCCCTCCACCAACCCCACTTATAATCAAGAAGTCAGGCTCCAGAAGGCAGGCTGTCTGGCTAAACTTCACAGGATTGAGTAGCCACCATTCCACGACTTCAAACTCAAATTGTTTTATTTCAAACCTCATGCTGTTGGCATGTAGTCAGTTCCAAGTGCAACTTAATTTGATGGAACTGATTTTTACATTTAAAAAAAGATGGTGTTTTGGCTACATCTTGGCATGGCCACTCAATGAATGTGTGGCTTTGGGCAAATAATTTAGCTTCTCTGTGCCTCAGTTTCCCATCTATAAAATACTGGCAATAATAAAACCCAGTGGGAATTTCCATGGTTCTGCGACGAGGCAGTAAGGTAAGTGGTCCGAGTGGAACAATTCTTTCCTCTTCTGTAACTTGCGTGATTTGTCAGCTAACTAATGGCTTATTTTCAACATGTGCCCTTCATGTATGCTGCATTTTTTTTTCCAGGAGGGTCGTTGCTTGAATTCTTTCTCTCCAGGAACTAGAAGGCATCTAAGAGAAACCCTTTCCTTTGTGACTAACAGGGATTGAAGACCTCTAAAGGAAAGAGCGCCAAGGTGACCACTCCAGAATGCATTCCAATGCATTTCCTACCCACGCAGCGGCAAACAGCTGGTGCTCAGTCTCTTAAGAATTGTGCAGATCTCGGGGCGCCTGGGGGGGGGGGGGGTTCAGTCGGTTAAGTGTCGGCTCAGGTCGTGATCTCACGTTCGTGGGTTCGAGCCCCGCGTGGGGCTCTGTGCTGACAGCTCAGAGTCTCCAGCCTGCTTGGCATTGTTTCTCCCTCTCTCTCTGCCCCTTTGCCCCTCCCCTCTCTCAAAAATAAATAAACATTAAAAAGGTTTTTTTTTTTTTTTCATATTGTGCAGGTCTCTGAAGCTTCTTAGTTACTGAATAACTAGCAACTTCGTCATTGTAACTTCCTGGGTCAGAGATTGAGTTCCAGTGAAGCTTTTCCTTCGGTGACACAAACTAATGAATAAAAATGGGACCTAATAGCCACCCCTAGAGGATTAGGTGTGCTTTATGGTGCAGAATCTGTTTTCTATGAAGTACTTGAGTAAAGAAGCATCTGCCTGTCACGTCTGTTTCAACCTTTTTTTTTTTTAAATTTTTTTTTTTCAACGTTTATTTATTTTTGGGACAGAGAGAGACAGAGCATGAACGGGGGAGGGGCAGAGAGAGAGGGAGACACAGAATCGGCAACAGGCTCCAGGCTCTGAGCCATCAGCCCAGAGCCTGATGCGGGGCTAGAACTCACAGACCGCGAGATCGTGACCTGGCTGAAGTCAGACGCTTAACCGACTGCGCCACCCAGGCGCCCCTGTTTCAACCTTTTAAGCTGAGGTAATGCGAAACAGCAAAAATAGTCTAATCTTTGGAAACACAAATATTTTGTTTCACATTCTAGCTCCGCCACGTGTTTGTTACAGCATCTAGTGCTTGTGTGCAGCATAAATAGTCTGACCTCAGTTTCTTAAACTGTAAAATAGGAGCAAAAATTGCTAGCTGTTTCACAGAACTGTTGTGGCAGCAAATAAAAACTGCATGGGAGGAAATTGTTATTTATATGCTATAGAAGACATAACAGCAGCTTTGGAAGCATTTCCTCTCTCAGGGATTCACTTCATCTTCTGGATTCTATTCTTGCAGATCTCCATCCACTTCTCACATCTCACTTGTGCTATGAGTCTCCTATTCCTTAGTCCTTAATGATAGAACCTTTTTAAAGGAAGTAGAACTTGGGCTTACTTCTTCTTCTCACCCAGCGATGTACTTAATGGTACCTGAAGTTCTGATGAAGAGGGCAGCTGAGAGATTCATCCGGCTTTAAATATGAAGTTCAATAAATTCATACTTGGGATTGAACTGAAAACTCCATTGAAAGAGAAAAGCCATTATTAATGACTCCCGTGTATCAAGGTTCCTTTCATTAAAGGAGTTTAAAAGTCAAGGGCTATCCAGTGAGAGGAAAGATACTCACGAAAACGGTCCCTCGATGTGTCCCCGGGTCAGAAAACATTGTGATACAAATTGCTACTGTCAAGTGAAAAGTTCTTAATGAAAGACCGCTGTCTCTCTCAGCGCTTGCGATCAAAATCTCTCCATCCGGATACATTCTCATTGCCAGCGTGTCTGCTGCTCTAGTCTAATAAATAGGTGTCCCCCCCATCACCTTTGCAATCAGCTTCCCTTGTGCCAGAGGCAGAGGCACAACAAGGACGGCACTGTGTCAAAGCTCTTCTTTCTTTAAAATGTTTCCATTTCTGTAATCTCCTGATCCCTCCCTCAACTACTAATTAAAACACTCATTGCTTTATTCCTTAATTAAGAATATAGGGGGGAGCACCGGGATGGCTCAGTCAGTTGGGGATCTAACTCTTGATTTCGGCTCGGGTCATGATCTCAGCGTCATGGGATCAAGCCAGGCATCGGGGTCTGTGCTAACAGCACAAAGCCTGGTTGGAATTCTTTCTGTCTCCCTTTCTCTCTCTCCCCCTCCCCTGCTTGTGCTCTCTCTGTCTCTCAAAAGTAAATACATAAACTCAAAAAAGAAAAAAAAGAATATATGAAATATGTACTGTATTTCAGACACTACCCAATATGAGAAGAAAGAGGAATAAGAGTGTCCTCTCAAATAGCTGACATAATTGTGGGGAAAACAGACAGACCAATCCCCACGTACGATACAGTACTGTGATGCTATGCCGAGGATGGAGAACAGGATAATGGATGTCCACGAGTGCCACTGGGCATCAGGAAGCCATCACAACTTAGAGCCTTCAAGGATGAGGAGCTCTAAGGACTGAGAAGGGCATCTGAAGCAAAGGAAAACCCGTATGCAAGAATACAAGTGTGTGAGGACGCATGACAAGGTCTAGGAGTGGCAGAAAACTGAATGCTATGGGAGCTAGGCTACGGAGAGGGAACCACTAGAATAGCTGTAATGAAAAAGACTGCCAACACCAAGTTTTGGTAAGGACATAGCAAAAGTAGAACCCTCTTACATTGCTGTGTGAAATGTAAAGTGGTCTGGCCACTTTGAAAAACAGCTTCATAGTTTCTTACAATACTCAACTTCCATATGCAAGCGTAGCCGTCTACCAGCAATTCCACTCTTAGGTGCCTCCCCAACTAAATGGAAACGTGCCTACCCGAAGATTTATATGCAAATACTCAGAGCATGTGTCATAGTAGTGATAAATTGGAAGTAATCCACAAGTCCATCAACTGGTGAGTAAACAGAATGTGCTAGATCCAAACAATGAAAAACGACTCGGAAATAGAAAGGAACAAAGTACTGATGCAGGCAGCAACGTGGCAGATCCTGAGAAGCGTCATGGAAAGTGAAAGATGCCAGACACAAATGGACTAAATTAAATTGTACAATTCGTGTGAAGGTTGCAGAAGAGGCAAATCTACAGAGGCAGAACTTGGGGCGGTGATAGCCTGAGCAGTCGGTGGAAGCAGGGGTTGAGTGGGAAAGAGGGGACTTTCTGGGGTGATGGAAGTGTTCTAAAGCTGCACTGTGGTGATGGTAGCAGGACTCGATAAATTTACTAAATATCATCATCGACGCCACTCACAGGCGTATTCTGTGATATGTAAATTATATATCACTGAAAGTGTTGTTGTTTTAAGTCCATAAGATGAAAAGAAAATCACTTTATCTGTGTACTTGCTGGGCCCTTTTAATGCAACCACATTACCGATATGTGTTCGGTTGGTAATAGCTTGCTCCAGATCTTGAATCCAAGATGAGCCTCCTCTTTTTTATCCATTTTTCCACCTTCTCTGTTGTAGCAAGTTTAGTCACATTGATGTTGGTTACCTCTTCTGTCTAATCGTCAAATATCCTTTTTGTTTTTGAAGCAAAGGGCTTTCTATTGAGGAGTATTCAATCAAGAGTTCTACAAATAGAGTTCTACAAAAAGACTGAGCCCGGGTTAAGCGTCCAACTCTTGATTTTGGCTCAGGTCATGATCTCAGGGTTCATGAGTTCGAGCCCCACATGGGGCGTTGCACTGACGGGGAAGTGCCTGCTTGGGATTCTCTGTCTCTCTCTCTCTGTCTCTGTCCCTCCCCTCCTTGTGCACCCATATGCATGTGCTCCCCCCCCCTTTCTCTCTCTCAAAATAAATAAATAAACTTTAAAAAAGAAAAAAAGAAAGAAGGAAAGGAAGGAAGAAAGAAAAAGAAAGAAATAGAGAACAGACAGGAAGGAAGAAAAGACAGACAGGGAGTGAGAGAAGGAAGGAGGGAGGGAGGAAGGAAGGAAGGAAGGAAGGAGGGAAGGAAGGGGAAGGGATCCTCTGACATGTTTTTTCCCCAAGGAACAAAAGCTCACCAGGAGTAATATAGGAAAAATATAATGCTTCTATATTATTTTCCATTATGTTGGGAAGTCAAGAGAAGATGAAAGGGAAGGAAATCAGTCTTGCTTGAGTCTGAGTTTCCAGGACCCCTGGGCCACCGTGTGATTGCAGGTGCCGGGGCAGCCACTGCTCACAGAGCAGGTCAGAATGTGGCTCAGCTCAGCTGGCACAGGGAAGGAACATGTTGAGGTGGCAGAATACCTTCTCTGGTGTTCCTAATCCCAGAGGTTTGAAGGCTCCAATTCTAGCACTCATCCATTTTACCAACGTCTCAGCTTCCCTAATATAAAACCAGAGCTCCTGAAACCACACTGCTTGAGATGATTTTATAGCCCAAGACTGGCTTGGAAACACAGGAGAAATGACTTCCTGATCACTGATAAAGTCCTTTGGCAACAGACTCCTCCCGGGAGGTCTGCGAATAACCATCTGGGCTGAAAGCACTTGAAGAGCAGAAGGAATTATGAAGCAGGGGTGGGAGCTGCTCTTTCAGGCCCTGGGGAAATGCAGCCCCGTCTAATGTGAATTACAACCAGCAGCTACACGTTTGCCTTTCAGCTTTGGACCCCCAGAAACCTTTATCGTTTTCATTACAATTAAAGTTTGTAATTGCGAGATTTTTCAAAACATTAAAATAGAACAAATACGTAGCTGCCATTCATATACTCACAACCAAGATTGACTAAATGTTAATTTACTCTTGGACATTTTTTTGGTATCATATGTGCCATAGACTGCATGTTTGTGTCCCCCCAGAATCTATCTGTGGAAACCTAATCCACCAATATGATGGCGTTCGGGGCCGGTGAGGACAGAGCAAAACAACAGCCATCTATGACCCAGAAAGCAGGCTCTCCCCAGACACAGAATCTGCTGGCGGCAACTTGATCTTGGACTTCACAGTCTCCAAAACTGAGAAATAAATTTCTTGTTTATAAGTCACCCAGTCAATGGAATTCTGTTATAGCAGCCTAACTGGACTGAGACAAGAGGTTCTTTTAATTTTTTTTAATGTTTATTTATTCTTGAGACAGAGACAGAGCATGAACAGTAGAGGGGCAGAAACAAGGGAGACACAGAATCTGAAACAGGTTCCAGACTCTGAGCCGTCAACACAGAGGCCGACGCGGGGCTCGAACCCACTAACTGTGAGATCATGACCTGAGCCGAAGTTGGATGCCTAACTGACGGAGCCACCCAGGCACCCCGACAAGGTGTTCTTTTGAAAATAAATATAATTAAACTCCATTCCTCTGACCAAATCTTTTACCCTCTCTCCCCCAAAATAGCCACTATCCTGGATCCGGTGTTAATGATTAATATATATGTTTCGTATTTTGCAACATGTCTGTATCTGTACATATCACATTTAGTGTTCTTTTCAAGTTTCAAAATTCTTGCATTTTTAAGATTTTCCAGAAGTTGTAACATCCGTACACTAAAGTGCACTCAGCTAAAGTGTTCAATGCATTTTGCACATGTGAACTGTTATAGCAGAAAGCTTGCCCATTGTCCTTCACGGACTGTCCTTATTCCTCAAGGCTACAACTACTCTGACATTCATCACAATGCAAGAATATCTCCTTTTATTGTGCTTCGCTTTATCGCACACTTCACAGATTCTGTGGTTTGTTACAAATTAAAGGTTTGTGGCAACCCTGTGTTGAGCAAGACCACTGGTGCCATTTTTCCATCAGCATTTTTCTCCCTTTGTGTCTCTGTGTCACATTTTGTTCATTCTCAAAGTACTTCAACGTTTCCCTTATCATTAGATTTGTTCTGGCGATCTGTGATCGGTGATCTCTGATGTTAGTGTTATAATGGTTTTGGGGTTCTATGAGCCATGCCCCACACAGGCTGGTGACCTTAATTGCTAAATGTTGTGTGTGTTCTGACTGCTCCACTGACTGGCTGTTCCCCCTGTCTCTCTCCCTCTCCTTGGCCTCCCTCTACTCCCTGAGACACAGCAGTATTGACATCAGGCCAACTACTAACCTTACAATGGCCTCTCAGTGTTCAAGTGAAGAAAGAACAGTGCATCTTTCACTTTACATGGAAAGCTGGACATGATTAACTCAGTGAAGAAGGCATATTGGAAAAAGAGACAGGCGGAAAGGTACACCTCTCATGTCAAACAGTTAGCTAAGTTGCGAATGCAAAGGAAAAGTTCTTGAAGGAAATTAAAAGTGCTACTCCAGTGAACACACGGATGATAGGAAAGCAAAATAGCTTTATTGCAGGTACAGACAAAGCTTCAGTGGTCTGGATAGAAGATCAAGCCAGTCACAATATTCCCTTTAGCTAGAGCCTAATCCAGAGCAAGGCCTCGACTCTCTTCAGTTCTGCGGAGGCTGAGAGGTGAGGATGCTGCCGAAGGAGTGTGAAGCTAGCACACGTTGGCTTAGGAGGTGTAAGGAAAGAAGCCTCCTCTGCAATATACAAGTGCAAGGTGAAGCAGCAAGTGCTGATATAGAAGATGCAGCAAGTTGTACAGATGATCTAAATGAGATAATTCACGAAGGTGGGTACCCTAAATGACAAATTTTCAATGTAGCCAAAACACCCTTCTATAGGAAGAAGATGCCACCTGAGACTTTCATAGCTAGAGAGGAGAAGTCAATGCCTGGCTTCAAAGCTTCAAAGGACAGGCTGACTCTTGTTAGGGGCTACTCCAGCTGATGACTTTAAGTTGAAGCCAGTGCTCATTTACCATTGTGAAAATCCTAGGGCCCTTAAGAATTATGCTAGGTGTATTATTCTTCCTGTGATCTATAAATGGAACAACAAAGCCCAAAGCCTAGATGACAGCACATCTGTTCATAGCTTGGTTTACTGAATATTGTAAGTCCATCATTGAGATATACTGCTCAGAAAAAAAGATTCCTTTCAAAATATCATTGCACCTTGACAATGTACCTGGTCACCCAGAAGCTCTAACAGAAATGAAGATGTACAACAAGATCAATGTTATTTTCATGTCCGTTAACACAGCATCCATTTTGTAGCACGTGGACTAAAAAGCAATTTCAATTTCCAAGTCTTATTATTGAATAAACACATTTTGTAAGACTATAGCTCCCCTAGATAGTGATTCATCTAATGGACCTCGTCAAAATAAGCTAGAAACCTTCTGGAAAGGAGTCCCCATTCTAGATGCCATGAAACACATTTGTGATTCATAGGAGGAAATAAAATACCAACAGGAAGAGGAGTTTGGAAGAAGCTGATTCTAGCCTTCTCGTGGATGACTTTGAGGGGTTCAAGGCTTCAGTGGGGGAAGGACCTAGACATGTGGTGGACATAGCAAGACAACTAAAGAAAAAATGGAGCCTGAAGATGGGGCTGAATTGCTGCCATCTGAGGATCATATGTCAACAGATGAAGACTTAGGGCTCCTGGAGGAGCAAAGAACATGGTTTCTTGAGACGGAGTCTACTCCTGGTGAAGATAGCGTGAAGACTGTTGAAATGACAACAAAGGATTTAGAGTATTACGTAAACTTAGCTGATACAGAAGCAACAGGGTTGGAGAGGATTGACTCCAATTCTGAGAGAAGTTCTACCGTGGGTAAAATGCTTTCACACAGCGTCAAACGCTACAGAGAAACCATTCATGACAGGAAGCGCCAATCAATGCAGCAAACTTCATGGTGGCCTTATTTTAAGAAATTGCCACAGCCACCCCAGCCTCAGCCCCACCACCCTGATCAGTCGGCAGCCATGAACCTTGAGGTAAGCCCTTCCTCCAACAAAAGGTTTACAACTTGCTGAAAGCTCAGATGACAGTCAGCATTTTTTAGCAATGAAGTATTTTTGTTTAAATTAAGGACTCTTAACTTAAGGTCCCAGAACTCTGACCCCACTTGGCTGTACATTTCGTCATCTAATTACATCCCACCCTTTCTCAAACTTCCAACAGCTTTTCTCTGCTCTCCTAGAGCTCACCATCTGTCATCAGTAAATTCACTATTTTCTAAATATCTTCTAAGACTATTCACCTTCTTACTGTACCTGAAAACTGAGTATAGCCAAAGTGCTTTGCCCTGTCTACAGAGCTTCCCAGGTGGGTGTTGTTTCCTTTTTTCCCCCCTGTGATCTCTTGTGAGTGGCAGCATAGAGAGGTGGGTGAGTGTGTTGGTAACTTTTGATTATTGCTTTTGACACATTTTATTTAGCTTCTTTAAAGTACCTTCCATCTCCACCCCAGTCGCAGTATTCTTCCCACATCCTGATGACTCCCACTTGACTTGCTTCTATTTTCTCCCTTCCATTCCCTTCCCTTCTCAACTCCACAAATCCCCTAGGTGATCGCATCCTGTCCCACATTCTTCCAAGATCTCATGCCTTCACTTTCTTATGTGGCATTTCTGCTTAGAGTGCTAGGGAACATCTCAAACTTAACTTGCCTAAACAGAATTCTTGACAGTCTTTCCTCCAAAACAAACCACGGCCCCCTGCCCCCATGGTCTCCTCATCTCAGAAAGTGCTATCGTCATTTAACCAATTCCTTGGGCTCAAACCCCTTGAGTCCTCATTTCTTCTTCATCTCCCACATCCATGAGGAAGCACTATTGGTTTTACTTCCAAATACACCCCATAAACACTGACTTCCCTTCATATCAGTGCTGCCACAGAAATCATATCCATCTTCATTTCTTGCCTCTGACTCTGCAATGGCACCCTAACACTCTTATTAGAGTGGCTTCCATTTTTGACCTTTCAGAATCAATTTTATACATACTAGGCAAACCTAGTTTTCTAAAGTTAAAATCAGAATGTGCATGCTCTGCTCAAAATTCACATTTCACTCAGAATAAAATCTAGATGCCTTTCCAAGGCCTACGGTCACAATATAACGTGACACTTGTCTACATTCACTAGGTTCATCCCTTGCCAGTTTTCCAGCACTTACTCCATTGGTCTCCTCCTCACTGTACCTTGACTATATCATGTATGTCCCTGCCTCAGGACCTTTGTGTTTGTTGTTCTCTCTTCCTGGGATGTTCTTACTCCAGAGGTTTGCAGGACTGGATCTCTCATTTCATTCAGAGTTTTATTCAAGTGTCTTCTGTTTAGAGAAGACTTCTTCAGGCTTCCCATTGAAAAGAGGCTGCCCCCAACAATCTTGACATATTTACTGTGTTCTAGTTTCCTTCATAGCACTTATGAAGATTTTGTTCATTATAAATTCGTTTGCATACTTAGTTTTTTTGCATATGTATTTCCTTCTCTAGAATTTAAGTTGTATTTCAGTATCCAGAAAACTTCCTAGCACATAGTAAATGCTGAATCACCATTTGTCAAGGGACAAAAATAATAATGCAAATATCTCAGAGGTCTTCATATTCTGAATAAAAATTTTGTGCTAGTTATCATCTAGTATGAAATACAGTTTCCTGGAATGAAGCTTGTATTTTCACACTGATCGTGGCATATTTTGAAATATTTTAGAAAGTCTTCACTTTATTGTGGTCATATCATCCACTTTTGCCACCATGGATTTTGTTCTTTCGGTGCCATTAATGATTCATTCCTTTATCAACACTTCCCAATTTGGGTTCATGTTTGGGAACAGTCATGCTGGGTGCTGCACCAGCTTCTTTTCATATTATCAGTGCATCCGAGCAGGACTAGTGCTGGGTCACACTGAAATATATTTATCGCTTCCAGTAGCTCAGAGCCAACTGCCAGTATGTGGTCCTTACATACGTAGCATAAATACACAAATGTCAGAGGCAGTGGAATATAATAATAGTACCTAAAACGTGTTGGGTACTCCCATGTCCTGATGAGTACTGTGAGAAGTAAGTGAGATGATTCATTCTCAGAAATACCAAATAAAAGCTGTGCTGGCTAGTTAACAATAGGTTTATAACTTATTGGAAAAATGTATGAACCTCCCCCCACCACCCACCACCACAATGGAGTCCCTTAGACACTTCACTTCCTGGTTTGTCTTCTTTCTCTATTAGGCAGGCTTATTTTTCGTGGGCTTTACAATGAGCATGCACCGAAGAACTAAAGTACCTGCCTCATCTCAAGGAATGTACATTTGTTCCAACCAGACTACTTTTTGGCCTTGCATGGGCATAGGCGACTTTGGGTGAGGTTGTAACCTCTGTAGTATTTAACCAATGAGGAATCAGGGGAGGGACTTCATGCTAGGAGATAAACTGCCTGCTGTAATTGCCCCAAGTTTATCTGTCCATCAGACAGACACCCGCTCTTGCAAGAATGTTGACTAAAGTCTTGTTTCACTGTGCTCCAAGTTTCCATGTCCCTCCTTTAGGGCAGTGGACTTATTTCTCACAAGTACCTAGACTTCATTATATAACCTTCATAACAACTGTGTCTGATAGATATTTTCTTACCCCTATTCTAAGAATGAAGAAACTAAGGGACAGAGAAATTAAGTGACTCGGTCAATGTGGCTAAGAAGAGAAAAAGCTGGGAAGTAAATCCAATCATTAAAAGATAGAGTCCAAGCTTTTAAATACTGAGCCAAGATAGTGCCTTTTTAGATTTCAGGAGTTCAGGTGTCCACCAGACATTTATTATGAGTAAGTCCTTCCTTTTCTTTCTTATTTGGAAAGCGGAGATACTGATCTCTGTCTGTTACACATCACAAGGTTTTCATGAGGATCAAATGAAAATGATATGATAATACAATTGGACTTTAAAAGTTATAATGGGCTGGATAAATGTCAGGTGATTGGTATTATTATAAAAGCACCAAGTATAATTACAAAGTAAGGGGACTAAATTATTTAAAAAAACCACTAAAATGTATTGTTGTTTGATTCGAATTTGTTACCTTGAATGATTATGTTTTTGTCCAATGTTCCTACTTGTCTTTTTTTTTTTTAACGTTTATTTATTTTTGAGAGACAGAGAGAGATAGAGCATGGGGGAGTAGCAGAGAGAGAAGGAGGCACAGAATCTGAAGCAGGCTCCAGGCTCTGAGCTGTCAGCACGAAGCTGGTCACGGGGCTTGAACTCACAGACGGCGAGATCATGACCTGAGCTGAAGTCGGACGCTTAACCGACTGAGCCACCCAAGTGCCCCTAATGTTCCTACTTGCCTTTAGCAGACATGTTCTTCTGAGTATTATCGGCAGGGTAGATTGTGGGCTGTACCTTGATTTCCATTAAAATTGAACGGACAGCTAAATGTTACTTACAGTCAAGTCTGGTGATCAAGTAGGGGAAAGCTAGCAAAGAGAAACAAGAAATAAGTCATAAAGTTACTCTGAAGATTTCTCCAAATAACCCAATATTGAGTCACAAAGAACTGTTGAAATGAGCATATTGCCTACACCCTTGCCAGTGGAAGAGGCTTCGCCTACATGTGCATGACTCCGAGTTAAGGGTCACTGAGCCCAACTCCTTTTGCCTGTAGGAGTCTCTTTGAGATGGTCAGCCATCCCGGACTGTCTTTGCACATGTCTCCAGCCTTGGTGAATGGGTCATTTCTGGAAAAAGTCTGCTCCACCGTGGGGCAGCTCTGGTATTTAGAACAAGTCCCCTTACATTAAGCCAAGTTCCACGATCATTCTGAGGAAACACAAATGTCTCTTGGGGGTTCACACAGCATAGTAATCAAGCTCCTGGGGTTTTAACTTCAATTCCAAACCCCAACTCTCTCATTTTCTACAGTGGACTTTGGGCAACATGCAACTCTTCTGGAAGCCTTTATTTTGTCATCAACATGATGGAGGTGATTAGGACATAATCCACCTACGGGGTGGTTATAAGTCTTTAATGAGAGATTGTGTACCCGGTCATAGCCCAACAGCCGTTTTATGCAATTTAATAAAAGTTTCCCCTTCTTTAAGACCATTTACTGCCCTATACTAACTATCTAAATCTGTAAGACAATGAGCAAGTAGCTTGCTTCAAGGGACTGCCCTTCCTATAAAGTGCATATTGTCCACACTGTAGCAATCTCCCCATACATATTAACAACATTTACTGCTCTATTTCTAGGCCTTCCCAGTCACAGGCCACTGGACTAGAACTGTAGGTCTGTTTCTCTGTGGTCATGGCTGGAGCAGTATTCTTGCTGCGGATGGCCAAAGAGGGTCTCTGTCTTCTTGTAAAAGTAAGAATAGGGAAGAATGGATCACAGAAATCACTCTAGTGTTCAGTGTTTGTTTAAAATGCAAAGTGGAACAGCGATGGGAATGTTTGCCTTCATTACCCCATGAGATTTTAAGATAAGGAATATATCGACCTTAAACATTTAGCTATTGAAAAGTGAGCATAAAGCACAGAAACGTGAACCAGAAAATGCTTCTGGAGGATCTTATTTAAATTGTAATGGGTTGTCAAGGGAAACTAATGGGCCCGAATTATCAGATAATAGAAGCGTTTTCTTTTAGTACCACACATTGAAAGCACATTACATGTCAGGAATGTTGTTAAGTGCTTTCCATACAAGGTAGGCATTATCTTATTTGTGATCCCATAACCTGTTCCTTCTCAGGTCTTCCCCCTCAGTAAATGACCAGACTCTCCCCTAAAGTAGAACGGGGGGTCATCGGCAAGCTGACACCCCACAAACGACCCCACCTCAGGTGGGATCCATGTGATGTTAGGCACTCCTGGCTGCCCAAGAACAAAGGAAAGGGAAAAACAAATGGTTAACTGATAGAGATCGCAGTCGTGCAAGACATGAGTCTCCATCAGTTTACAAATATCATGGTAAATTACAAGAAAAAGGCAATCTCATCAATAGCCTCATCTGCAGAAACCTATAGCCCCAACATCACCTTCCCCTCCATAGTGATGTGGGGAACCAAGGCAAGAAGGAAACGGCAGGTTAAATTAAATTTCCTTATAACCTGCAGCCCATTGACAAATACTTGAGGC
Source organism: Herpailurus yagouaroundi (assembly GCF_014898765.1). Taxonomy (NCBI): domain Eukaryota; kingdom Metazoa; phylum Chordata; class Mammalia; order Carnivora; family Felidae; genus Herpailurus; species Herpailurus yagouaroundi. Next base: position 13,000,318 of record NW_024412419.1, read on the forward strand.
AAATGCAAAGTGTATCATTTCTCTAGGAACTCCCTTTGGTCTTAATGCTAATGCTTTGCTAGAGGGCAAAACAACCTTAGTTTGATGATAGCTAAGCCTCCAGGATCCAGAGAGTTATTTAGCATATGAAAGTCCTTTTGGACACTTCCCCAAGTCTTTATCTCCCCCAACTCCCAAGTATATAAAAGGTCACCCCTCATACTTGGGAAACAGCTCTTTCTGCCCATGGGTTCTATCTCTGTGCTTTAATGAGATCACCTTTTTGCACCAAAGATGTCTCAAAAATTCTTTCTTGGCCGATGGCTGAGGACACCACCATCACCTCCAAATCCCATCACAGACTCTATCTTTTCTTTCTCATCTATTATGATTTGCCTCTTCGCTGCATTTCCACTTCCACTTTTGCTCCTCCACAGCCCATGCTGTAGACAGAGGCCAGATTATATAAAAATGTAGTTTAGACAAAGTCATCCTCTTGCTTGATACTTTCAACAACGTCACTTTGCCCTTAGAATAAAATCTAAACTCTTTCTGGTCTGCAAGGCCCTGTGTGATCGAATTCTGACCCTCTTCTCAGCTCACCTCGTAACTTTCTCCTTAACCACTTGCTTTTCAGCACCCAGGCCCTCCCAAGAATTTGGCAGTCCGGGGGCATTGTCTTTCACCATTCTTCCTGCCTGGATGTGGGGAACAAAGGCAGAGGAAATGTAGATAAAGTTACATTTCCTTATAACCGGCACCCCACTGACAAATACTAGAGGCAAAGAGAGAGTATAACATTCCTCCAGGAACCCCCTACTGTCTTAATGTTAATGCGATGCTAGAGGGAAAAACAGCCTTAGCTTGACAATGGCTAGGCCTCCAGGATCCTGAGAATTTTCTTTAGCATTTGAAAGTCCTTTTGGAAACTTCCCCAGGTCTTTACTCCCCCAACTACCCAATAATCAGTCACTACTCACACCCCCAGTGCTGCTGTTTCTGCCCAGGGGTCCTGTTCCTGTGCTTTAATAAAACCACCTTTTTGCACTGAAGGCATCTCACAAATTTTTGCTTGGCCTTTGGCTCTGAACCTTAACAACTTCCACATTGTGCCTGAGTCTCTTTCCTTCGAGGTTCCTTCTCAGTTCTAAGGTTTCTGATTCAATATCTTCAGAGAGGCTTTTTATGATGGGACTACCAAAAGTAAATCTTCCCATCACTGTCTATCGAAACACCTTGTTTGTTTTGTTCAGGGAATTAATCACAATCTGTAACTTTGTCATTTACTTGCTGCCTTTTTATTCTGTGTCTTTCCCTCTAGAATGTACACTCCAAGAAGGCAGGAAACTTGTGTGTGCATGTAAGTTCCTAGCAAGATGCCTGGTATATTGGATACATCCTGTATATATTTGTAGAATGATAAATGAGTTATTTCCTTAAAACTTTCTTGTTACAAAAATATCATGTTTCCAGTTTTGCCAATGAGAGACACTTAGTTTTGGGGAGGCTAGTAAGTGAGGGGCCAAGGAAACAAGAATAGACCAATTTGACTTTTCCAACTGAGCTTTTATTTACCATTCTGTCCTACATAACTAATTGGTGGTGGTTGTGGTGTGTGTGTGTGTGTGTGTGTGTACTGTCTGTGTGTGTATGAGTGTGTGTTAGTGATGAAGTTTTGGGGTGATGTGGGGTTTGTTGGTCCAGAGCCGATGACCAAGAAAGAATTCTTAAAGAAGTCTTTGATGCAAAAAGGTGATTTTATTAAAGCATGGGAACAAGACCTGTGGGCAGGAACAGCTGTGCTCTGAGTGTGGGGGGCAACCAAGAGACTTTCACATGCTAAAGACTTACTGGAGGCCTAGCTATCATCAAGATAAGGTTGTTTTTCTAGCACAGCATTAAGGGTAAGACAGTAGGGAGTTTCTGGACTTTAGGCTATAATGGGATTGCCTTTTTCTGGCAAACTGGTGGCTACTCTCATCAGTTTGACCATTTGTTTTTCATCCTTTTCCATTTTGGGGTAGCCAGGTGTGTCCAAGGAGTATCATACATATCCCATCTATGGGGGGGGGGGCGCGTAAGGGGTGCTAGCTTGTGCTTTGCCCTCAGTTTGCTACACACCTCAGCCCCCACTCCTCATCATTGGTGTTATGTGTTTAAAAGAGAGTTATCAGATACCACAATTGCCAACCACAGATCCACCTGGCATTTATCTAAAATAAATGGAGGGCTGCCTGGGTGGCTCAGTTGGCTAAGTGTCTGACTCTGGATTTCAGCTCAGGTCATGATCTGATCTCATGATTTGTGAGTTTGAGCCCATGTCTGGCTTTGCACTGACAGCGAGGAGGCTGCTTGGAATCCTCTCTCTCCCTTTCTCTCTGCCCCTTCCCTGCTCGTGCTCACTCTCTCTACCTTTCAAAATAAATAAATAAACTTTAAGAAAACCAAAATAAATGGAATTAAATATAAATAAATACAACAGAATATATTATAACAGAATAAATATAACAGAAACGGAATTGCATAAAAGGCTAAGATGAAACCTTATGTGCTTATAATTCAGAGGGAACCAGACTGTGATATTTTTCATTCTGGAGTCTAACTTTCATGAGTATTAGGTTTTTGGCCAGTTTGTTTTATTTTCCTCTTTACCAGTACACTTGTTTAAAGCAGTTTTTGTTGTTGTGGTTGTTTTGTGGCTGGTTGATTTGTACTTTCATTTCATTTATGTACTATTTTACTTCAAAAAGCAGACCTTCCTTGCTGTGTTCATTCATTTATTCACTCATTCATTCAGGAATAATGAATGGGACGTGTACCGTGTGCCAGTGTGTTAGGTGTAGGACACGTAGATCACCCCAAAAGCATCGCGGGAGCTCTTTTCTTTGTGCTTTCTTTAGTGGCTGCTCCAGCAGAGTATCCGAGGCTCCTCAGCTCTAATACAAAAGAGGTCCCAGGTGATATGAGCAAGGTATATTCCTGGTATATAAATCCTAAAATTGTTTTATAAATTCGTCAATACAAAAATCAATATTATGTCTCTGATCCTAAGGACTCTGGGAAGGAGTTGAGTACTAATGCTTGACTAATCTCCTTTGGTTTGCCTGTGCTAACTTATGAAGATACAAAACACCATCGATTCTATCAGCAGTAAGGAGGAAATCAGTTCTTACTAATTCAAGTGGAGTCATATCTCTACTGCTAAATTAAAGCTCCAAATATGAATTTGTGCTTCTTCATTCACAAACACACACCTTCTGAGTCATCGGAGGGGGCCCTGGATGGAAAATCTGAATAGAAGTTAACCTTTTCAGGAAGATGAATGTCAGAATCCACTTTTATGAGCCGTGTGTGCCTGTTAGTTAACATTTAGGAGAGTACGTATGACTCTGAGTGGGTCATAGACTGAAATCAGAGCTAGGAAGGAGCACATTTTGAGCAGATGTCTCTAGAATGGCCCTGATTGCTCCCTGCAGCTTAAGTAAGATGACCTCACCCCAGTGGGTACGATGTGGAATTGTAGACAGACCACTGACCAGGAAGGAGGAGATACAGTCTATGGCCCCAGACCTGCTCTGACATTTCTCAGTGACTTCATATAGGTAACATCTTTTCTAGGTATCCATAAATGAAAATAACCATCTTTTTACCTCTGATCTGTTCTGAGTATGGCATCGGATATTAAGTGAGAAAGTGCTTTTCTTGCTGTATGAGAAGTGTATTAACTTCTTTGGATCTCAGCTTCCTGCTTTGTAAAATGGGGGCTATATAGTACTTTGTAAGATGTTGCAGGATTAAACGGTATGAAGCATTTAAAAGCCCTTGTCTCTTACGAAGTGCTCCCTACATAGCAACTGCTATTCACCTCTTACATTGCCTGGCCCACTTCTGTTCTCCCCTCGCGAAGATGACTTGGCTTGTAGCTGTTAACTGTGTCTGATTTGAAGGACCTGGATAATCGAAGCTAACTTCGGAGCTTAGTTCAGGAGCACACTTCTGGACAGTGATGCACAGGGGTATGATTCAGACGTAGTCTTCAGGACTCTGGTTTATAAGGAACTTAATAGTATCTCGCCTACCCTAAAAGACAACTGTTTTAGCTTCTTTATCATTAAAATGTGTGAGAATCATTTCTCTGACCCAGGATGACCATGGATTTGCTTCCAGGTCTACAACCTTGCCTTTTGGAGCAGCTTCTTACTGCTTCCACTGCAGGAAATTCCCCCCAGAGAGTGGTGGCTCATCCCGCCTGCCTCAGTGCCTGATAACAGGGAAAAGTGTTTTGAATTCGGAATCAGCCTCAGATGCAGGTTTCCTTGGGCATATCACTGCCTATTTCAGGCATATATATAGGGAAGCTGTATAATAGGGAAGGTTGGAGCTGTGCGTTCGCAATAACCCTCCCCAGAGACCTTGGCTCAGGACAAGTTCCAGGACAAGGGCTGGGGCAGGATGGGATTGAAGGTGGAGGGGACCCAGAGAGGGTACAAAAGTGAGGGGGTTGGAACATAGTTTACTTTCTTGGCCCGAGTGGCTGATGTTTTTGTTTCAGTGAAGAAAGTAGTTAACTCTAGGAGCTAAATGAGATGTTTGACGATTTTCTGAGACCAGGTCCAAGAAGTGCTGCTTCAGGACCCACACTAAAATGTAGGATACAGAGTTGTCTAATAGCCCCTGCCAACCCTATCTTTCAGCTTCCAGAATGCAGCTTCGACACCTGGAGAGCTCAGGAAGCCACCAGGGGAAGTAGCTGTGTCTGGCGGTGGGTTAGCAGGTGTGAGCAGTCAAGACAGGTGCTTGCTGCCCTGATAAGAGGCTACTGGAAAAATCTTAAGTACGTGGGAAACATCCCCCAAAGAAGCTAACATAAATAGGGAAGACTGAGTCAAAGATTCTAACCTAATTCACCAAAAGCTAAAAAAAAAAAAAAGTGCACACTGATGTTACTGTGTCTTATTTGTATGCACGTGCTGATAGGCCTGGAAACACTCAGACTATGTTTCTTTGTACTTTTCATTTTGAAAAATTCAAATCAGACACATGGGTAGAATGATATGATAAGCCTGCCCCACCCCATACCCATCTCTAAGCTTTAACAGTTAAGAATGAAGGTTAAACTTGTTCTATCTATACCCTCATACACTGCATTGTATTCAAAGTATTTTGAAGCAAATTCAGAGATCATATTTTGTTATCTTTAAATATTTTTGTATGTATATACATAAGAAATAAGGATTGTTGTTTTCAATGTAGCCACAATACTAGAATTGCCAGATTTATCAAATAAAACACAGAGCATATTGCATTAAACATAGTTACATAAGCAAATTATATTTTGTTTATCAAAATTCAAGTTTCACTGAATATTCTCTATTTTATCTGGTACTTCTATAAAATATCATTTTTATAACTTAAAAAAATTAACCATGGTTCCATAATATCAAATATTCAGTCAACATTCAAATTTATTTTTCTTTCTTTCTTCTTTCTTTCTTTCTTTCTTTCTTTCTTTCTTTCTTTTATTTAAATGTTTTTATTTATTTTTGAAGGAGAGAGAGAGAGACAGAGCATGAGCGGGGGAGGAGCAGAGAGAGAAGGAGACACAGAATCCGAAGCAGGCTCCAGGTTCTGAGCTGTTAGCACAGAGCCCCACGTGGGGCTCGAACTCACAAACTGTGAAATCATGACCTGAGCCGAAGTTGGATGCTTAACCGACTGAGCCACCCAGGCACCCCCCCATCTCCCAAATTTCTAATTGTCTCCTAGTTGTCATAAATATTTTGTTTTGTTTATAGATTGCTTTATTCAAGATATATATATTTAAAAAAAAGGATCCAAAGAATGTCCACACAATGCAATTTGTTGATATGATTTCTGATCCCTTTTATATCTATAGATTCACTATCCATCACTATTTTTTCCCTTGCAACTTATCTGTTGATGAAAAAAGGTCATTTGTCCTGCAAAGTTTCCTATTGATTGGATTTTGTTGATTGCACCCTGTGGTGGTGTGTTAAACATAGGTCTGTCTCTGACTTTTCTATAAATCTCTAGATGAGTCTGGGGCTTGATATTCAGATTTGAGCTTTTATTTTTTCTATGATTCATAGGAGGTATTATGTTTTTACATCAGGAGGTAGATAACATCTGGTGATTCTTCTGTTATGTTTGTGACTTTAATGAAGAATGCCTGGATTAGATAATCAGGGGTTGTAAAACAGTATTGGTTTAATTCTTAATTTTATTGTCTGTTTTTCATTATTAGCTGAAAAACATCTATAAAGATAAATAAGAATGAGACTACCATTAACAACATGGTTGCTGAAAAAAAAATTAAAATTTTTGTCGGTTATTTTTTTCCCTCTAAAAGTATATCCCATTCGGATGTACGCATTTTTACGTTTTAAAGTTGCATGCGATGTTTTCTTTAAATCTTTTTTCTACCAACTGGAGTTGGTAAATTTAGTTCATTTATTCTTTTTTTTTTTTATTTAGGTATAGGGGCGCCTGAATGGCTCTGTCGGTTAAGCATCCAGCTCTTGGTTTCAGCTCAGGTCATGAACTCACAGTTTGTGGGTTCGAGCCCCGCTTCCGGCTCCATGCTGACAGCACAGACCTTCTTGGGATTCTCTCTTTCCCCCTCTTTCTCTGCCACCCCACTCATTCCCTCTCTCCCTCTCTCTCTCAAAAATAACAAATTAAGCTTTAAAAAACAAAAATAGGGGCGCCTAGGTGGCTCAGTCGGTTGAGTGTCCGACTTGGGCTCAGGTCATGATCTCCTGGTTTGTGGGTTTGAGCCCTGCATTGGGCTCTGTGCTGACAGCTCAGAGCCTGGAGCCTGCTTCGGAGTCTGTGTCTCCCTCCCTCTCTGCCCCTCCTCCACTCATGCTCTGTCTCTCTCTATCCTTCGGAAATAAGTAAACGTTAACAAAATATTTGAAAATAATAAAAATAAAATAAAATTTAGGTATTTTATGACTTTAATATTTTATTATCACATAAAGTAGTTTCACTGCTTCAAAATCAAATCTACAGAGCCAGATCTGTTCCAAGAACTCTGGTTTCTATCCCTGTCTCCTCCTTTGCCTCCTTTTCCTGTTCCTCCTTTTATAATTTTTTAAAAAATTTATAGTTTATTTTTTCCATATTTTAAACATTAAAACAGATGTATTTATATCAATGTCTTCACATTCCTTTTTTTTTTTTAATTTTTTTTTTCAACGTTTATTTATTTTTGGGACAGAGAGAGACAGAGCATGAACGGGGGGAGGGGCAGAGAGAGAGGGAGACACAGAATCGGAAACAGGCTCCAGGCTCTGAGCCATCAGCCCAGAGCCCGACACGGGGCTCGAACTCACGGACCACGAGATCGTGACCTGGCTGAAGTCGGACGCTTAACCGACTGCGCAACCCAGGCGCCCCGAGTGTCTTCACATTCTTAAATTACTATTAAGGTACCACTCACATGGGTTTTCTTTTTTTTTTTTTTTTATTCTTAGTTTTCTTAATAATACCTTGTAGACATCACTCTGAGGCAAAAAATAAAGATCTTATTTTTTCCTGGGAAACAAATTCTGGTTTATTCAATTAGCCCATATCTGACAGACACAGATGGACTCTTACTTCTCCATCTTTGCTGCCACAGATAGCTCTGGAGTATAGACAGGCTGCAGAGCTCAGTGGTGCTAAGGTCATTCAGGTGAGCTCTTTGGAATATCAGACCACTGACTCATGGCACTGACCGACCATACTTCATGCTCATGTTCTGTCACTTATTCTCATGTGGGTTCAGGCACATTATATTAATAGTATAATATGGAATAATAATAATAATAGTGTAATAGAGACATAAGCGTTCTCTCAGTGAGAAGCAAGATATCACAGTTTGCTTGTTTGTTTTTCATGGCAAAAATGAGAGAATGGAATAAAATGACATACGAGAGATGGATTAGAGAGCAAAACTTTTTCATAATTTTACCAAGTTCTGCACATTAATTCTTTGTAACAAATCATGGACCATTCCCTAGCATTTAAAAACAAGCCACACTAAAAATCACTTCTAGGTAATCTATTCAATCTAATTTAATAGGCACTAATAAATTAAAACATACTTTTCATGAAAGAAACCATTTTTTTTAAAAAAAGGATAATGATTTTGAGGTCAGAAAAGAAGTATTCTAATTAATGCTATTAGGAGCAAAATTTAGCACAATATTCCTAGATAGCAGACAATAAAATTTATTAAGATGCTTAAAACTATTAAGTTAAAGTGGCTCGAAATAATGAATTTAAAATGCATCTCAAGGCTTCAGCTTCCTGTTCAGATAGAAAATCTTTTGCCAGATCAATCCATTTGGAGAAAAATTCTGAGAAGATAACAAAAACTAGCTGTTTGATAGCATCAGAGAGCAAACACAGCAGCAACGACCTGAGCTGGCCAAGAGCATGAAAAGCAGATGGCGGCAGTGAGCTGGAAAGTCTCTACCCACTTCCCATTTGTCCTGGGGTCACTGGCATGAGGGAGACGCAGGCCTTAACTGGTGTTTCTCAACTTGCTTTAGCAACTCTGATATTCCTCTCTTAAAGACACCATTTCCTTTGGTGAGAGTTGAGGCACAATGTAGGAATCCTGAGGAGCAGGAATGAAGGTTTGACCTTCATACTGAATTATGATTGGCTCATAGCCCTGTGATCAAGGGATAATAGGATGATGATAGAAGACAGATGTGGGAGACATGTGAGAGCATTGAGCAAGACTGAAGGCAGGAAGGCAGATCTGAGAAGACCATGGGGAGGTGGTTGTGATAAAGGAGAGGACGTGGAAGAGGAAATAGGAGGAAGAAGAGGAGGAGAGGGGGAGGAGGAAGAGGAGGGAAAGGAAGAGAAGGTGTGGACAAGTCACTGAGGAGGGACCGCTTCTAACTGATCTCATACTCTGGTCCCCGCCCCGCCCCCCGCCCCCCCCACCTTCCTGGCTCCCACTACAACCAACACTATCCCTTCACTACCATCACCTGCTAATTCCTTGGTGAGATTTCAGGACATTTATTGACCCGTAAGTCCTATTTCTGACTCCACAATGAACTTTCTGTGTGACGTTGTGGCCTCAAATCTTCTCTCTGTCCTCTGAAATCCATGTTTATCTCCAGTCTCGCCTACTCCAATCCATTCTGTACTAAATGTTGGATGAATACTCCTCTAGCATAGCTCTGATATGCATATCACTACAAAACACAGAAATACACCTACAAATACTCTCCTGTGCCTATAGCACAAGATCCAACCTCTGTACCTTACCCAGCATATGCCATCACACCCCCATTCCCTCTATACTTGGCTATATTCTATCCAGTAATGAACCCATTACTGATTGCATAGACTAGCCAATTTCCCACATTTCCTTTTTTTTCCCACCACCAAATCTATCACAGAAAACACTGGCTTCTTCTACCTGCTACAGGCTTAGAAGCAGGACAATGCAGCTGCCTTGTCTCCCTTCCCATTAGGTGACCAACCATCCTGGTTTGCCTGACACTCAGAATGTTTCCAGGAGACAGAGTTTCAATTTTAGAATTGAGAAGGTTCACAAAAAATAGGGGAGAGCTGGTCACCTATGTCTAGTTATGACTGAAGACTTGGTGATTCCCCCTGATGCGACTTGGTCTGTCCAATCAGGGGAAGAGCATGTCTGTCCTCATCACTTGCAAGTTTCTGGTGGGAGTGTGGAGGAAAGCAGGGAAGGGATATCTGCAGAGCATGCTAGGGTGAAGAGGACACAGATGACCTCAATGGGCCCAGATCAAGAGGTCCCAATGTGGGGACTGCGTCAGCAAACCTATTCTCTATATTTTCTGAAGCATACATAGAATCAAGTATCCAGGCCTATAGAAAGTGAAACATCACCAGGACAAGATATCATCCAACTCAGTCTTTTGTATCCAGTTAGTAAAGGATTTTATTGCCATTGCACAAATGAATCCATTCAGAAAGGAAGGAAACAGTCTTGCCCAAAGCCACACTGAGAGTTAGAGATAAAACTGAGAATAGAATTCTAAGCCCTGGTTCCCAGGCTCATCACTCCACACCCAAAATTTCCTGCCCCATTCCCTCTTGTGGTGCTGGAATGAGTTTAGGTGATCATACAATGTAATGCCAGGATGCTGAAGGTATATCTGTTCTCAGAACAGGTCTAAGGTGTTTGAGTGAAGAAGGACCTGTGTGCAAATACCATATGGTCTCTATATGTCCTTCAGTGGAGGAAAGTTAGGCTTTTCCCCAAAGAGTAATGGAAACTTATAGATATTCTCTTCTTCTGCATGTAGTTGAGGTCATATGAGGGCCATGACTGTACCCAAGAAGAGGAACTTGGAGTACATTTAAAAATTTTTTTTTTCTTTTCTCAACGTCCATTTATTTTTGGGACAGAGAGAGACAGAGCATGAACGGGGGAGGGGCAGAGAGAGAGGGAGACACAGAATCGGAAACAGGCTCCAGGCTCTGAGCCACCAGCCCAGAGCCCGATGCGGGGCTCGAACTCACGGACCGCGAGATCGTGACCTGGCTGAAGTCGGACGCTTAACCGACTGCGCCACCCAGGCGCCCCATGGAGTACATTTTAACATAGTCCAAAATTATAAGCATATAATATGTAATGTGGGTAAGAATGAAATTACAAAGAGGGTTCTGGATTCCTATATTCAGGGACCTATGCTCTGTTTCTCACTTCCCTGCTAACATGCAGCTGCCTTGCTTTTGATTGCCCTTCATTGGATCCAATCCTCCCAACTGCACATAAAATGATGGTGCCTGTTGACCTTTGATGGCCTTGCCATTTTCTGATGGTCTCTGAGACTGTGGTTCTGAGGGTGATAAGCAGCCTGCAGAAATACTTTACCCACTGGCTTGCTGATGCCTGAGATGCCACTGTTGGGACCTCATCTATCACCAGTTCTGTGCTTTGTGAGCATTCACGTGGCTTAGTAGGACTGGGGCATGATGCTGAGATTAATTCTGTTAGATGCCAACACTTCTTTGTGAACGAGTGACTTACTTCATGTTCTTGGCTTCTAGGTGCTCCGAAAAGTTTCATGTATTCCCTGCTTTGAAGAGGATGGATGAAAATAAGTCCTGGGCTGAACCATAGGCAAGAAATCCATGAACACTGGGGAAAAGAAGCAAAGTAGGAGTCTTTGTGAGAGTAAAGGAGCATAAAACATCTAGAGGATGGCATAGAGAGAGCTTGAGACCAGGAGAGAATCACCCCAGGGTCTGGGAGGCTTACATATGGAGAATAACCCAAGATCTCAGAGGTAGGAGGATTGCTTCACTCAACAATCAAAAATTGTAATTATTGACACAAGAATATAGACACAAATATGTGCATCAATGTAGTTTGGTGGAAGGAGTTCTACAGGAAGAGTAGAGTCTTGTTTTCGGCAATTCTGCTAAATACTTATGTAACCTTGAGTAACTTTTTTCCCTTTACTAACCCCCAGTCTCCCTGCTGTAAAATGCACTGGGAAAGTGGCCTCTTGGGTGAGACTTGAAGGAACAAGGAGGATGTGTTTCTGCTAAAGATGTTGCAGAAAAAAACACATGACTTGGGCTCAGTGGTGGACTGGAGAGAGCATGGGGTATGTGCTAGAAACAAGGGCTGCATATTCTGTAAGTGAGGAGCTAAAGGCACAATCAGGGAGGGGGAATTGGGGCCAGGGGCATATTACTGATGACGCCACATGATGTGCTAAGGAGCATGGGCTGTTTCTTACTGGGGAATGAAAAGCTTCCTGCATGGTTGGCTCTGGCTGTCACTGATATACCTGTGTCCTAACATGGAAGCCTTCCCCCATTCACAGAGGGAAGGTTCAAGCTAAAACCAGCAGGCTCCAGGGGACCTGAGTGGCTCAGTCGGTTAAGCCTCAGACTCTTGATTTTGGCTCAGATCATCATCTCATGGTTCATGAGATCGAGCCCCACTGACAGACAGAGCTTGCTTGGGATTCTTTCTCTCCCTGTCTCTCTGCCTTTCCCCTGCTCTCTCTCTTTCCCCACCCCTCTCAAAATAAATAAAAAAAAAATGAAAAAATTAAAAACAAAAATAGAACCAGCAGGCTCCAGACTCTCATGATGTTCTGAAATCACAGCAGCCTGTGTCCCTATTCACACTTCATTTGAGACTCATATTCTCATCCCAAGCCTGACTGGTGACCTAAGGGTCCCTGTTTCTTTGTTCTCCAGAAGCCAGTCTCAAAGGTCATGAGAGAAAGAAGGAGGACCTACAAAGTTTGCTTACAAGATGCCTACATACTTTGAACAATGCTAACTGGGTTTTGAAACAACAGCTGCCATAAAACTATTGGAAAAGGGGGGCTGACAAGCAAATTTCTCTCATGTATAAAAATGACAAAACAAATGATGTCTTTACATCAGAGCAAAAGAGATGTGTGTGAGCCAGGTCCTGGCATCCGGCATCTGGCATGACATGGAACAGTCTCACTCTCTCCACTTTTCCTGAGAAAAGGTAGCTTCATAGAGTAAAGACCCCTGTCCAGGTTTGGGACTCGAGCACAAGGCGAGGGAGCAAACTTGGAGTCACAGGGACAAGCCTTCTCGGGATGTAAGAAAAACCACCCTCCTTCCCCAGAAACTGGAAAGAGGAGCTGTCTGACGGGCACTCCCCTCCTCCCTCTGCTCTGCCTGACTCACATACTTGTTGCAAAACACTGACCAAAGACCAGTGGGAGCCTCCCAAGTCTGCTCCTCACAACCCCCTTGGGGCTGTTCATATTTTAGAAACAAATTAAGACATGCACACATTTTTCAAAACCATGTCCTAGTAGTGGAGAGGAGCTTTGATGAAAGCCATCATCTCCCTTCCACCCCATTTTCTTCTCTGCCCACAGACTTGCCCTCTAAAGCGGCTACTGCATACTGTTTCCTTTTGTCATTATTCTGGTCATTATATCCATAAGTCTAAATAATGGAGTCAAACGTCTATTTCTTCTTTTGTCAAATTTAAATGTAAGCTATTGATTTCCTGCTATGGGAGACTGACTGAGCTCACTGACCGAACCCTCTTCCCACCACAAAAGAGCATTATTCCACTATTTCTGTTTTTATTTATTTTTAATTAATTTATTTATTTTGAGATAGAGGGAGAGACAGAAAGAGAGAGAGAGAGGGAGAGAGAAGTCATGAGCAGGGGAGGGGCAGAGAGAGAGGGAGAGAGAGAATCAAAGCAGGCTCCATGCTGTCAGCACAGAGCCTGGCCCTATGTGGGGCTCAATCTCATGAACTGTGAGATCATGACCTGAACCAAAATCAAGAGTCAGAGGATCAACTGACTGAGCCACCCAGGTGCCCCCTCCACTATCTTTAGTTACCTTTATAAATGTAAATAATGTATGCACACACTTCTAGTCTATTTACCTACCCCTCCTTTACATATTATGATTGGATGTTAGCAGTTCACCTTCCTTCACCTTTTTCCTCTCAGTATCAAGTGAATTTTCACAGTTGATTATATTACCCTCTATTCTGCTACCATGAAGACCATGAAGTCTTTAGTGAAATCACTTAAAGACTAATTTTTAAATTTTAAAATCTTAATAAAAATTTTTAAATTTTAAAATCTTAATATTGTTTTTTGGAACAATAAATGTAACATTGTGATCATGTTCCTTTCTTGGTCAATTTGTTTTTGTTTGTTTGTTTCCTGGAGTTTCCACTTCATTTTGGATCACTCAATATCCTGATGGGAAACAAAGGGCCCACTTGAATGGGATAATTGAGAAGTATTTAATAAAAGGTCTGCTGACAACACTGCGGGAGGTTAAGAGGAAACCAATGGAAGCAGTGAGGTGTTTAGGAATTTGAAGCATTGGACAGTAATTTGCAACTCAAACTCCAAAAAGGGAAGGGGAAGGAGAAGATACCAGGCCTGGGAAAGAGAGTACCCGTAGTAATGGAAGAGGAGTTGACTTTAGCAGAGTCCCAGCTCACTTGCAGAGAGCAAACAGGAAGGAAATCAGGAACAATGCCTGTCAGTCTTTTCCATTGGCCAAACCCACCTGGAAGCCAGAGGGGATGTGGGCCCGTTGATAGAGTTCATGAAACTCAGCATCCTGAGACAAAGAGCAGGGCAGAGAAATTTAGAAGGTGGGTCTGGAGGGAGCAAGTAAAAAATATTCAGATTGCCTTTTAAAAACCTTTTCTTTAGGGGAGTCCAGGTGGCTTGGTCGGTTAAGCATTCAACTCAGTTTTGGCTTGGGTCATGATTTCATGGTACATGATTTCAAGCCCCAAGTTGGGCTCTGTGTTGACAGTGTGGACCCTGCTTGGGATATTCTCTCTCTCTCTCTCTCTCTCTCTCTCTCTCTCTCCCCCTCTCCCTCTCTCTCTGCCCCTCCCACCAAAGTAAATAAATAAACTTTAAAAAAATTAAAAAAAAATTCTTTATACTTAATATTATGGCTCCTTGGTCACTATCGTCCTTTGTCACAGCATAGACTTGTACAGCAGGTTTGCAAAGAGAAGTAAATAATTGATATTCAACCTTGACTGACAAAAGTAAGCTTTGAATTCTACAGCAAATTCGTATCTTTAAAATAAAAGCTCCTAAGTATGAGGTTTTTTTGAAAAGGAAAGTGGATTTTGTTTTTGTTTTTGTTTGGAGTGGCAAAGGTTAAGTGCTCTAGGATACAGAATGTGTTTATCCCACATTTAGAGAGAAGAATAAAATGTCAAATATTGCAAGAAAAGTTTCCTAACTCTAAAGGAATATAGTTGGTGAGAAAAGGCAGATTTGAAGTTAAAGTCTGTAAACCTTGAAAAGGTCTCTGCTACAAACCCAGGAACAGAGACATTGCCTAGTTTCTATTTTTAGTTATTTGTAATTTCCCCTGAGGTATTGTGGTGAGACTGCAAGCCTTATAATTTAAGAAACAGGTTCAACTTGGTGCTTGAGTAGAAACTGCTGAGTGAAAAGTCTAGGCTGATGATGATGACAGATAGATAACATTTACGTAATGCTCACTCTGTACTAGTTCCTAAGCACATTGGATATATCACCATTGTTCATTCTCAGAACAATTCTGAGAAGTAAAGAATACTACTATAATCATTTCATCAATGATTGGGACATGAAAGGGACATGAAGCATGGACAGGTTAGGTGCCTGAGGCTAGACTGTTGGTCCTTGGTGGGCTGGAATCACACTCAGAAAGAACAACTCCAATGTCTGTACTTTTTCTCACTCCACTTCACTACTTCAGAATGGGCCCAAAGGCAGCCACACATCATATGATCTGACTGGGGAAGGCAAATGTCCAACTTTTATTATGCATGTTCTCTGGGAAGGGAACAGAAATGTTTCAGTGTAAGCCAGTCGACCTGGACGGGCTTTGGGGTAGGGTAAAGGAGCATACAGAATGAGCTGCATGAGCATAGTGACCAGTTAGCAAACGGATATTAGAACTTTCTGTCAGCCATGCAGGGATGGTGAAGAATGATCTTCATCTTAGATGACAACACAGATGTGTGCTGATAACTATGGGCCAGTTGTCCACCCCACAATTCTTGGATAGTAAACATAAGCCCCCTACTCAATTGCAGGCAAATACATAAAAAAGCAGTTCCTAAGAATGACATCATCTTGAGACAGACCTTCAGGAAAGGAGAAGGAGAGAAATAAAATACTGAATTGACTTAGTGGTTTCTCAAGAGACTCAGTATTAAGCCAGAAGTGACTAAACGTTTCTTGAATTGATAAGATTAAGTTTGCTTCTACCAAAATGGAATGGTGGTTCCTCCCATACAGTAAATTTCATTATAGAGAAATAAAGCAAGGGGTATTTTTATTACTGAGAAATTTTGACTGTGAAGTTTGTACCTACTGCTTTTATCCCTCCTTCAATATTATTTTATCTCTGCCTCCTCTTTCATAGGGAAGTCGGTAGGTTTTTTCAAGCCTCCTTAGTATAGCACTTCAGTTACACATCTCCAGAACCAATCCCATCATATGGCAGCACAGTTCAGGTCTTCTGAAATCATCCCACAGTAATACCTTTCAGAACAGGGACCTGTTTTTCTTTCCTTTTCCTTCCTTCTTCCCTCTCATCCTTCCTTTGGCAAAAAAAAAAAAAAAAATTTTTTTTTCGGAATATTTTCTCCTAACCTAGTATTTGGTACATCAAGTAGAAACTCTGCTGATAATCTTTTCCAACTATATGAGAGTGTGACAACTGATTGAGGCACTGAGGCCCTCTCTTACTTAACCTTAACTCTCTCATCCTTGAGCTTCAAGAAAGATACACACCACCTGCTTTGTAGGAGAGTAAGTACGGTGAAATCAAACAGCACCTGCCTCCATCAAGACTGAGCCAATTCTAGTTGCTGGAGAGAGGTGGAGGTAAAGATAGAGAACTGACAGCAAACTAGACTCCAGAGATCCTTGGTAATGGCCCCGGGACTATGCAGTTACTAATTTTTCCCATCACTAACGTATGATCCTCCTGAAAAAATACTTCCAATAAATAATGAAGGTTAAATATCATCCTTATTGTGAAAGCCTTCATATTAAAACTTTAATCCATTAAAATAAAATATTAATTGGTGTAGAACTTTTTAAAGGACTTTTAGCTAATATTATCTGCCTGTTTTGCCTGTGTACATTTCTAGAAGCCAGAAACCTAAAATTAAGTTATATATCCATATGATAGAGTCATAGAAGCAATTGTATAAGATTTATCCTTTCTGATTATGATGGAGTAACTAGTCCCGGTCTCCTGGTCTATCCCTCCCAATATCAGCAACCATAACACTGAACAAAACAGATAAAGCAATTCTTTTTGGTATTGATCAACAGGCAGTGCAAGACCCCAGTCCACAAGAAAAGGGAAACTCAAGAGGTGAACCCCGTGATTGCCCTGGCTCTCTGCCAATGAGACATCTGCAAGCAGAGCCTGGTGGGCCCACTGACCTGAGGAAGTAGAGGTCTGAGTTCAGGACAATGGAAATGGCTGTTAATTCTGGGGCAGAGCACTGGAGAAGAGGGGGTGGTAGAATGGAGGGCTGAGCCAGAAGCTTGTGTGTAGGGGGCAGTTCTTCAGAGTCCTTAGCTGAGAGTGAGGCTGCACATGCATGTGGGATGTTGTGACATTTACTTGAGAGTGGCAGCTACGGATCTGAGGATTAAACAAACAGCCTAGTGGTGTGGAAGGGATGAGGGACAGTGATATTTTGGTCTAGCCGGAATGGATAAAATCATTAACATCTCATGAACACTGCACGCATCTAGCTAAGGCACCATAAAGGCCGTGTCTTCGGAGCAGTAGAGAAAAGTCTATTTTAGACCCACCTTCAACAAAACTAAAATGAGCCCTTGATGAGATTTGCAGGCAATACAGAGTTTGAAAGTTAAGTCCTGCCAAGTTAGAAGAAGTCAGGCAACAGCTTGAGTGTTCCACAGGTCTGGCCTAACAAGACCTAAAACCAAGTCTAGCCAAGTTCAGTCTAATTAGCCAGTGTTTGAACTACCTAGTAGAATAAAATTCAACATTTAACGGACATCCATTCAACATTTAACAGAATCCAGAATCTGTAGTACATATTGTCAACAAAATCCAGTAAACAATCAAGAATTATCAGGAATGCAAAGAAATAGGAGATTTTGATAGACGATCATGAAAAAAATTCAACCTTGAAATGCTCTAGATGTTGGATTTAATATGTTGTATTTAAAACAGTTATAAAAAGTTTGAGGGTCACCTGGGTGGCTCAGTCAGTTAAGCGTCCAACTCTTGATTTTAGCTCAGGTCATGATCTCACAGTGATGAGATCGAGTCCAGAGTTGGGCTTTGCCCTGAGTGTGGAGCCTGCTTGGGATTCTCTCTCTCTCCCTCTTTCTCTGCCCCTCCCCTGCTAGTCCTCTCCCTCTCTCTCTCGCTCCCTAAATAAATAAATAACCATTTACAAAAAAAGAAATCATGTAATATGCCAAAAAAAAGGAAAATAGATTCTTTTTTTCATTTTTTAATGTTTATTTACTTTTGAGGGAGAGCAAGTAAGGGAGGAGCAGAGACAGTGGGACAGGGGATCCAAAGTGGGCTCTGCGCTGAGAGCTGAGAGCCTGCTATATGAATAGGGCAGAAAAAAAAATATTGGAAGAAACAATGACTAAAAATTTCCCCAATTTGCTTAAAAGTTTTAGCACATAGATCCATGAATCACAGTGAATTCAAAGCAGGGAAAAAAATACAAAAGAAATCAGACATCAGTACATCAGTTAAACTGATAAGAGATAAAGGAAAAATCTTGAAGTCAAGTACAGAAAAGAAGACACATTACATACAGAGCAACAATATATAAATGACAGTTAACTTCTCATGCAAAGCAAAGAATGGAATCCAGAAGACTGTGGAATGACAGCTTTAAATTGCTTAAAGCAAAACCAAAACCTGTTAATCCAGAACCCAATATTAGCAAAAATAGCCTTTAAAAACAAGAGTGAAAAGTCACTTTTAGTAGATTGGAAGCTGAATGCTTTAGCCAGCAGAATCTCAGTACAACAAATGTTCAAGTACAATCTTCAGTCGAATTTCTATGCTGTACACCTGAAAGTAATGTAATATTCTGTGTCCAATATACTTCAATAAATTAAAAAAAAATTCTTGGGGCGCTTGGATGATTCAGTCAATTGGTTGAGTGTCTTACTTTTGATTTTGGCTCAGGTCATGGTGTCACAGTTCATGAGTTTCAGCCTTGCATTGGGGCTGTCTGCACAGAGCCTGCTTGGGATTCTCTCTCTCTCCCTTTTCCATGCTCTCTCTCTCTCTCTTTCTCTCTCAGAATAAATAAATAAACTTAAAAAAGAATTCTTGAGATCAAAGCAAAATGATCCCAGATACAACTGGGATCTATAGGAAGAAATAAAGAGCACAGCACATGGTGATTAAATGGAGATTATCTCTATCTCTATCTCTATTTGTAATGCTATGTTTTATTATTCCAATGATTTCCATAAAAGAAAACTACTGGTTTAATGTACTATAAGAAAAAGGGTGTGATGGTAAATGGAATTATATATTTTTTCTAAAGTGATTACATTTGTGAGGTGGGGCTAGGAACTACGAATGGGAAGCATTAGACGTGAAGTTAGAAGTAAGAATTGGGGAGGCACCTGGGTGGCTCAGTTGGTTAAGCATCTAGCTCTTAACCTCAGCACAGGTCATGATCTCACAGTTTGTGAGTTTGAGCCCAACATAGGGCTCCACCTAGAGCTTGCTTGGGATTCTCTCTCTTTCCCTCTTTCTCTGCCCCTCCCCTGCTCAAACACACTCTCTCTTTCTCTCTCTCTCGCTCTCTCTCTCGCTCTCAAAAATAAATAAATAAACTTACAAAAAAGTGGGAATTGGGAAACTGAATGTGCGAAATGCCAAGCATAAGTGTGAAGCACTTATGTAGTAGTACCATATGGATTCTATGTCCATATTGTTAACGATGTACACTGTTAGCCCTGGGGCATGACTAGTATAGTTGAGAAGCCAATGGAGAAAATCAAATGGAATACTAAAAAGAAAAAAAAAATTCACAGTGGGAAGGAAGACCAATACACAAGTAAAATGTGGATACCAAGACTCTTATAAGGCTCTTACAAAAAAGACAAAGGAGAATGCCAGAATGGATTGAAAAAAAAGAAATACTCAAATATATGTGATCAGGAAATGTATTTTCAAGTTGAGGAAAAAACTAATAGAGGATGCAAAAGATAATCCCATAAAAATAAGCATTAGAAAAATGGTTATATTTTTAAGAAACTAAATAGACTTCAAGTCAGCATTAAAAAGTAAAGAAGGCATATCACAATAATACAAACAGCCATTCGTTTGGAGGGAATAGCAATCATAAATATGTATGAATCTAAAAATAGCTTCAAAATTCCTGACTGCAAAAGTTATAAAATTAAAATGAGAAATGGACAAATTCACAATTATAGTTTTAGACTTCAACATTCTCCTCTCACTAATTGATAGAACAGACAATCACTAGGTATACAGAAACTCAGACAAATCCTTTCAACTAAATTTACCTAGTTGAAACTTTTTCCTTCTCAATTTATTGAGGAATAACTTATGTAAAACAAACTGCATCCATTTAAAGTGAGCAGTTTGTGGAGTTTTTGGAAACTGCGCATGTGTGAAGCCACTGCCACGCTCAAGCTGGGGAGTGCCTCCATCACTGCGGGGAGTTTCACTGCAGTCTGAGTCTGTCTTCGTCCCAGCCCCCCATTAACCACGGACCTGCTTTTTGTTCCTGTAAGATAGACTGCTTTTTATATAACTGGAATTGCTCTGTGTGTATGCATGCGTGTTTATTTTTGCATGATATAAGCATATGGATTTTTTTCATACGTTTTGATGTGTTAAATCTGTTATGTCTGTTATTAATTTGGTGTACAAGTTGGTCCATGTTGGGCCAGTGGGACTCTCTTGAAATTGGCTATTCTGCCATTTTGCCACAACTCCAAAAGTCTTCTATAGTTCATCTACTTTCTGGCATCACAAATATTCCAGACTCTTTATGCATATTTTTTCTTCCAGATTTGTTCTGGTTTCTTTTGGTGTGAAATGGTTTTTAGACACCAATATTTGAGTTGTGGTGTTCTTTTTTACAAAGTGAGTTACTATTTTTAGACCCTACCAATGGATGGAACTAGGAAATACAAATTATCTTGTAAAGCGAAAATATAGCATGAATTCACACTCATGTTTTACAGTTTAAAAGACCCAAAAAGATATCGTCAATTGATTTTCTTTCTTCTTTTCTTCTTCCTTCCTTCCTTTCTTTCTTTCTTCCTTTCTTCCTTGTTTTTTTAAATTATTTTTTTAATGTTTATTTATTTTTGAGAGGGAAAGAGACAGAGCACAAGCAGGGGAGGGGCAGAGAGAGAGAGGGAGGCACAGAATCCCAAGCAGGCTCTAGGCTCTGTGCTGTCAGCACAGAGCCCAACACTGGGATTGAACTCGAAAACCAGGAGATCATGACTTGAGCTGAAGTCAGATACTTAACTGACTGAGCCACCCAGTGCCTGTCTTCCTTCCTCCCTCTCTCTTTCTTTTCTTTTCTTCTTTCTTTCTTTCTTTCTTTCTTTTCTTTCTTTCTCCTCTAATTTATATCCAAGTTAGCATATAGTGCAATAATGTTTTCAGGAGTAGATTCCAGTGATTCATCCCCTATGTATAACACCCAGTACTCATCCAAACAAGTGTCTTCCTTAATGTCCCTTGCCCGTTAAGCCCATCTCCCCCTCAAAGCCCCTCCAGCAATCCTCTTTGTTCTCTGTATTTAAGAGTCTCCTATGTTTTGTCTCCTCCCTGTTTCTATATTATTTTTGCTTCTCTTCCCTTATGTTCATCTGTTTAAATTCCACATATGAGTGAAATCATGATATTTGTCTTTCTCTGACTGACTTGTTTTACTTAGCATAACACCCTCTAGTTCCATCCACATTTTTGCAAATGGCAAGATTTCATTCTTTTTGATTGCCAAGTAATACTCCATTTGTACATACATATACCACATCTTCTTTATCCATTCATCTGTCAATGGACATTTGGTCTCTTTCCATACTTTGGCTATTGTCAATAGCACTGCTATAAACATTGAGGTGCATGTGACCCTTTGAAACAGCATACCTATATCCCTTGGATAAATACCTAGTAGTGTCATTGTTGGGACATAGGGTAGTTCTATTTTTAACTTTTTGAGGAACCTCCATACTATTTCCCAGAGTGGCTGCACCAGTTTTCATTCCCATCAGCAGTGTAAAAGCATTCCTCTTTCTCTGCATCCTTGCCAACATCTTCTTGCCTGAGTTGTTAATTTCAGCCATGGTCAATTGATTTTTAACAGAGTTCTGATTCAATGGGGAAAGCAACTTAAAAAAAAAACAATAAGTTCAGAACCAACTGGATATTCATGTGGGAAAAAAATGAACCTTGATCTCTAACTTTCAGCATGCCTCCCAAAATAATAATTAAAAATGGATCATAGACCTAAGTATAAAATACAAAAGTATGGATTTTCCAGAAAAAAATCAGGAAAAATTTCTTAGCAACTTTGAGGCAAAGATTTCTCAAAACACAAAAAGCACTGATCATAAAAGAACAAACATCGATAAATTGGACTTCATCAAAATTGAAACCTCCAGCTCTCTGAAGCATTTTTAACAAAATACAAAGTCAAGTCAGAGATGTGAAGAAAATATCCTTCACACATACATCTGATGAAGGAACCTTATCTATAATATATAAAGAAAAATATATAATATATTAAAGAAATATATATATAAATATATATAATATATATATTAATATATAATATATTAAAGAAAAAAAACACTGCAATTAAACATGGACAAAAGACTTGAGGGGCGCCTGGGTGGCTTGGTCAGTTAAGCATCCGACTTCGGCTCAGGTCATGATCTCACGGTCCGTGAGTTTGAGCCCCACGTCGAGCTCTGTGCTGACAGCTCAGAGCCTGGAGCCTGTTTCAGATTCTGTGTCTCCCTCTCTCTCTGCTCCTCCCCTGTTCATGCTCTGTCTCTCTCTGTCTCAAAAACGAATAAACGTTAAAAAAAAAAAAGACTTGAATGGACACTTCAAAAAAATATACAAATGGCTAGATGAACATATGAAGAGTTGGCACTCCCTCTATAAAGCACCAGACAGTAAATATTTTATACTTTATGGGCCATACAGTTTCTGTTCCAACTCCTAACACTGTCATTGTCCAGCCATCGATAATACATAAACAAATGAACATGGCTGTGTTATAATATAACTTTATTTATGGATGCTGAAATTTGAATTTCTTATAATTGTCAAGTATCGTGAAATATGAATTTTTCATTTTTAACTATTAAAAAATATAAAAACCATTCTTGACTCATGAGCCATACTAAAGCAGGTGTTGGACTGGATGTGGCCCACAGGCAAGGCCAGGTTTAAGTTCACGTGCCCTTGACAATCCACAAGGTCCTGCACTTAGAAAGGCTTCTTGCTTTGTTTCATGTTTTGCTGCTGTCATCTTGGAATTTTTCTTAACTTTTATGCAAATGTCCCTGTGTTTTTATTCCCTGTATTCTATGCAGCTGGTCCTGCCCATAGACCTCCCTTGCAGATGCCTGCTTTATGAATTGTTCATTAGTCATAAAGCAAATGCAGATTAAAACCACAGTGGGAATATTACTTCACACACACTGCAATGGCTAAATCATAAAAAGACAGTGCTAAGTGTGGGTGAAGATGTAAAGAATTTAGAACTAACTTTTAAGGGTGCCTAGCTAGCTCGGTCGGTTACACGTCCAATTCTTGATTTCAGGTCATGAGCTCACGGTTTGTAAGACTGAGCTCTGCATCAGGCTCTGTGCTGGGCTTGGAGCCTGCTTGGGATTCTCTCTGCCCCTCTCCCTCTGCCCCTCTCGGTCTCTCTAAAATACCCCAAAGAACAACCAACCGACCAACCAAACACACAAAAACCCTAAAACCCAAACAAAAAAACCCCACAGAAAACAACAACAGAAAAATAAATGAGAACTTTAGCATATTGCTGGTAGGTATGTAAAATGGTATCATCACTCTGGAAACGGGTGGTTTCTTAAAAGTTAAATATACACTAACCATAGAAAAGCCAGTAGTCTCAATCCTAGATATTTACCAAGACAAACAAAAACACGTGCTCATGAACAGACTTGAGTAGACATGGTCATCCATAGGTAAACGGATAAACAAACTCGCATATTCACACAGTGGAATACTTATGTAGTAATAAAAAGAATGGAAACGTGATACCCACCAGATGATTGGGATGAAAAACATGATGTTGCATGGAAGACGCGAGGCACAAAGAAATACATCCTGCATGATTCCTTCTACTTGGAAGTCTGAAACCAGCAAAAAGTAACCTATCAAGATGGACATCAGGGCCAGAGGAATGAGGGAACTTCTGGAATGATGCACATGTTCTATGTCTTGATAAGGTAGTGGTTGCCTTAGGTACACATTTGTCTTTTCTCAGTGTTTGCATGAAACAACCCTCAATGTGATGAACAGCATCAGAGGGGTGATCTTGGGGGGACTGGCATATGCCTGGCCTGTGCTTCAGCACAGAATGTTCATTAACTGCCGTGGCTTTTAGTTTCTTATGTTTGCCATACTTAGATTTCACTATCCTTTTCAAATATTAGCCAACATTTCTTTTAGATATACTGTATGCCCATAATTTCTCATTCCACTTCAATTTTTTTTCTTGTTTACTTCTAATCGGCCACACATTTGGATATCAGTAAACATTATTTCAGACCTTAGTGTAGACTATGGGAATAGACTCCCTGTCCCCATCAAGGAATTGAAAGGTCCTCCTGAGTGTAATGAAGAGACTTTGAAATACATATTCCCTTGCCAGACATCGGTTTCGTTTTCCTTCCCCTAAAATTTTGGGATAAAAAATTCCACATTCTCGCCTCTGAAAATGGAATAGCTGTGACTCTCCAAATTACAGTTTCCCTTGACACCAAGAAAATACCAGATAGCTGGAATATCAAAAGGAGATACTTCCCAGCCCACCAAGACTGAAGGATGGGGGTCATTTTTACTGGAAAATAGTGTTTGCAGTTTGCATGGTGATAGTCAATCCAATTTCAGAGACTGGGGTGAGAAGAGTTTGTTTTCTTGGGAAAGAGCTGTTCTTTCTTTAAAGGTTTATGAGAAATAGGTTTTTGTTAATGAGATGGAAAACTGCATATGGCCCTCACAGGAGCTGAGTCGTTGTAAAGCTTGGAAAAGTTTTGTTGTTGAAATCATGTCCCAGTAAGGGTCAATCTGCTTGGGAGAATTCCAGGGCATTTGAGAGCCTTCCTGCTTCTGGGGGCACTTCCAAATTCACACCCATTCTCTGGAGGATATGATCTCCAGGTAATAATATAAATTTCTGAGAAGATGGCACCAAGATTCTTGACAGGTATTTACCTGAAGGAGCAGATATTCACTGGGGAGGAAGGCAGGGAAGAAAGGAAGGGAGAGAGGAGGAAGGGAAAGGGTGCAGAGAAAGAAAAGAAAAAAATAGAATCCAGAAAGTTTCATTGTATAATATTATAAGCATTTCATAGACTTGTTTGAATATTTTATTATTTAAAAAAAATTTTTTTTTCAACGTTTTTAATTTTTTTGGGGGACAGAGAGAGACAGAGCATGAACGGGGGAGGGGCAGAGAGAGAGGGAGACACAGAATTGGAAACAGGCTCCAAGCCATCAGCCCAGAGCCTGACGCGGGGCTCGAACTCACGGACCGCGAGATCGTGACCTGGCTGAAGTCGGACGCTTAACCGACTGCGCCACCCAGGTGCCCCTGAATATTTTAAAGGAAAGTTTCATCTTCTCAAAAATCTTTTGATATAGTGTTGCTAAGTTTTTAAAAAAATTTTTTCTTTTTCTTTTATTTTAGAGAGAGAGTGTGTATGAGCAGGGGTTGGGGGGTAGAGTGAGAGAAAGAATCCCAAGCAGGCTCCACACTCAGTTCGGAGCCTGATGCAGGGCTCGATCCCACAATCCTGGGAAGAGTCCGATTCCACGACCTAAGCTGAAATCAAGAGCCACCCATGTGCCTTGCTAACATCTTCTAATGAACAAAAAATACAAACAGGAAGCCATGAAGCTCAGAGAAGTTAAGTAACTTGCAAATGGCATCAAACTAATCAATGTTGGGTCAGCTCAAAGCCCAAGTTCTTGCCCTGTTCTTATGAGGGAAAGCTCTGGACCCTCTGCTTCCCACCATGGAACATGTGATCAATACATCAGGCTTGGAAGACAGCACGGTAACAGATGTTACAGTCTGAGCTGGATCTAAGAACCTAATTACCTGAGTCTGTATTTTTCTCCTGCTCATTTTGAATAGAACTCAGCAGCAGTGACATTTCCTATTTTCCTCCAGATACACTTTTATGAAATCTTTTTCTGGCGCTTACACATTTAAAACCAAGATGATGTGAGCTTGGTGGAACTGTTCATTATTTCAGCTTGTGTGCATTGACATAAGGTGTGTCATTGTCTGACCCAACTGAGACTTCTAGACCATCTCCCTTTTTTTTCTTTAATAAAGGTTGACAAACTCTGCACCAAGGGCTGACCACACTTTCACCCCCATTACCAGAAGGCATCTTACTGCTACTTCTGCTGGATTCCCAAAGTATGGCCTCCCACTCAATGTGCTGCGTGCTTGCCAAGCAAACATAAAACACGAATGAATTATACATCTCCTGCTTTCCCTTTGGTAAGATCAGAGGCCCCGGGAAGTCGCAGCACAAAGGATTTCCTTTTAATTCTTAGGAAGAATTGACACTTTATAGTGAAATTTTCCTAATGGCTGAAGGACATACTCAATACGTGCCCTATGATGACATTTACAACTCACTACAACTGGCCTCTGTGCTCACCTTTCCATGGAGCTACTCTCCTCCAGGTCCTCGATGATCTTATTTTTGCTAAATCCAAAACAAATTTTCATCCTCTTCGTAGTTAATCACTTTGCTGATTACTCCTTCCTTCTGGCACTCTACTAGGGCGTCTATGGCAGAACTTCACCCTTCACCCTTCACCCTTCCTCCCCACCCCCACCAGTGCAGGCCTTTTACCTTGCTGTTCTCCAGGTCTCTTCCTGAGAGCTTTCTAATTAAATTTTCTATAGAAATTCTTATCCCAACCCTCAGATTTTAGTTAAAACCTATGTGCTGATAACTTTCAAATTGACCTTTTCAGCCCATTTTCCCCCATCCACCTAAGATCCTTTACTTTAATGACTCCTAGACACCCCAGTGCATGTCTACATTTCACATGCTTCTCTGAGCTTGTCAATCCCCTTAAAAACCACTGTCCTATGCTTTCCTATCTTAGGGAATGCCCTCCACACTATCCCCCGAGCCAGAAACCTGAGAGTCATGCTGAACTCTTCTTTCTCTCCTATTCCCTTCTCAACGTTTATTTATTTTTGGGACAGAGAGAGACAGAGCATGAACGGGGGAGGGGCAGAGTGAGAGGGAGACACAGAATTGGAAACAGGCTCCAGGCTCCGAGCCATCAGCTCAGAGCCCGACGCGGGGCTCGAACTCCCGGACCGCGAGATCGTGACCTGGCTGAAGTCGGACGCTTAACCGACTGCGCCACCCAGGCGCCCCTCCTATTCCCTTCTCTTACAGGTTCTCTCAATTTTACCTCCTATATATGTTTAAAGTCTACTCTCTTCAAGCTTCAGTGTTTATCAAATGCTTTATTAAAATGTCATTAGAACTAGGTCTCTCTCAATTGCATCTTCTCTAAGTTGTTAACCCTTTGGCCACCCTGGAGAATCACTCCACATGCACATCAGCTGCATAAGTCTCCTCCTAAATACTTTGATGGCTCTTTAGCACCAGTAGATAAGCTGGAAGCAGAATGAAGCAAACAGGATCCTTTCTCATCTGCCTCTAGCCTCCACCTCCACCTCTATCTTCATCCATACTCTGCTTCTCAACTGTATGAAGTTAATACTTCAAGTTGACCTCATCTTGTTGTTTGGGCTCCTATTTATACCAGTCTTAACTAAATCTTGTATGAGACAAACCAAATGGAGTTGATTGATTCCAGTGCCTGCCGGTCAGAGGAATCAAAGTGGCTGAAGTAGTGATGAACTCATGGGAAATTGAGCAGAAACCAAGATGGTATAAGAATGAAGCAGGAGTGGCTCTTGTTGAGACACAAATACCTATGGGTTTCTTGCATTTCTGCATGTCTCGTGAGCAATGATACACTGACAACTTTTGATGTGGATGACTTTTTCAAGCTTGTTTCCATAGCAATAATAGACCTTTCTGGGGCAAAGGTCAGGCAGAATTGCAGAGACCATTATAAAAGATTGGGGTTTCCTGAGTGCAGGGTTTCTTGTCAACAGCCATTTGCACATGCAGGCACCGCCCACATCACCCACATCACCCACATCACCCTGTGGGACCTGGGGTCTGGAGGCTGGTCAAGAGGACGATGACACGGGCTACTGCTATTGCCATGAGTAACAAGTCAACCTTTGCATCTGACTCAGGAGTCTCTTATCTTCCAACGTGTCTGGAACTATAATAGGATAACTTGTTCATTTGCAAGAAGGGCAAAATCTCAGACCCTTAGCAGTTCTTGACAGTTAAAAACAAATCTCATACCATCCATTGTTTTTGATGAATGTATTTTAAGGAAACATTTGTTTGAAGACTTTGGAGCACTACTAAGATCTAAGATTATCAGGTTCCAGATCTTCGAGGAAAAGGACACACAGAGAGGTGAGGTCACTGCAGCACTTTACCCTTTGAAATTGTTTGGATCCATTTGCCTCAGTTCAACACCTTGGGGAAAAATACAGTAAGATTAATTTCTCTTCAAGGTGATTGTATATTCTGTCTTTGAAGATATCTTCCATGTATGTCCTGAAGCTTCTCGTCTCTTGATTAATCATTCCAGTTCCTTCCATGGACCTTCATGAGAAATGATTTGAGTCCATTATCTGTCCTGGTTTGCCCTTTCTTTCCAAAGTGAGTTTCAGTTTGTTATTATCCCATGCAGAATGTGGCACTCCGAAATGAAGGCAGTTCTTCTAGTGATGTAACCGATGCTTCGGTAAGTATAACAATGTGTTTCCAGTGAAAAGAATACATAATTCTGCTATAAACATATAACAAAATATTATACAACAATGAAAATGGTTTTGACAAAGGTTGTTTATCTATCTATCTATCTATCCATCATCTATGCACGCACTTACCTGTCTCCCTACCTACCTACTAATACATACTGTATTGAATAGTATCCTTCCAAATTCATGTTCATCTGGAATCTCAGAATGTGATCTTATTTGAAAATAGGGTCTTTGCAGATGGAATTGGTCAAATTCAGATCATACTGGATTAAGGTGGGCCCTAAATCCAATGACTGGTGTCCTTACAAGGCTGTGTGAAGACACAAACACAGAGGGAGACTGCTGTGTGATGATAACACCAGAGACTGCAGTGATGCATCTACACGCCAAGGACTGCCAGCCACTATCAGAAGCAAGGACGGACTCTTCTCTGAAGCCTTTGGGGGAGATCGTGGTTCTACCAACATTTCATTTTGGAATTCTAGCCTCTAGAACTTTAAGGGGACAAATTTCATTGTTTTAATGGTAATTTGTTGGGACAGCCCTAGGAAACTAACATAGTTTCTGGTAGTTTTATGCCTCTGCTCTAACAAATTGCCACCAACTAGTGGCTTCAAACAATACGAATTTATTATGTTACAGTTCTGGAGGTCAGGAATCCAAACAGGTCAGCAGGGCTGCATTCCTTCTGGGGTCTAGGGGAGGATCTCTTCCTTGCCTTTTCCAGCATCTAGAGGTTTCACTCATTCTTTATTTCGTGCCTGGCAGCACTCTAGCCCCTGCTTCTGTCCTTAGGTCTCCTCCTCTGAATCCCTCCTGCCTTCCTCTTCTAAGGAGCCTTGTGATTACGTGAGGCCCACCCAATATAGTTCAGGACAATCTTCCCACATCAGGTTCTTAATCACATCTGAAAAGACCCTTCTGCTACGTAGGGTACCCTATCAACAGAGTCTGGAGATATAAATGTCAACATGTCTTGGGGACTATCTTTATCTAGCAATCTAGCTATTTACACACATTTGTGTGAGAATGGGAACAAAAATGGGAAGGAAATGTCCCCAGATGTCAAAGTAATTATTCCTGTAAGATAATAAGGTTTGTTTTTGTTTTGCATATGTAGCAAATACATCAAAGGTATGTGGTATCATTTTATGTGCCACATGTAAAATGTTGTGCCGGCATTTTGTAAAAAGGGAGATGTTGACCTGAATGCCACAGAGAATAACCCACCTTCTCCCTGCACTTCAAATTCCACTTAAATCAATAATATGCTAACTCAGGGGCTTCAACTTTGGGAAAAATCCCTGGGTCTTGGGCTAGGAGACCAGCTTTCCCATCGGACAGTTCAGCTGTTCTTTTTGATTCAATTCCATTGGATAGATTTTTATTTTTTCACTGGACTGCTGGTTTCTCCTTTACGTGCTTCACAAATGCATTGTTGTCTGCTCAGTGTCAAGCACTCGTTTTCTAGGTGCTGCTGACGCAGACATGCGTAACACATTCTTCCCTTGCTCTAGAAGCCACAGTCTAGCCAGGGAGACAGTTGGAGAACAAAGACCGTGCCATAATATAGTAAATGTTGTGTCTTGGGCCGTTATAGGAGCAGAAAGGAGGTAGTGACCGCATGGCCGACCCGTGATGGAGAGTCCGTGGTAAATGAGCAAGGTTAGGTTTATTTTTGATGCAAATAACACTAAAAATTCTGGAAGACACAAACACATTTCTACAGTTGTAATGATGACGCTCTTAGAACTACACAGGCTTTGAGGGATTTCAAGTGGCATAATTCACTAGGTGGACACACACAAGTAAGAGCAGACCTACCTCCTGGTCTAGTTCCTCAAAGTTGGGACTTGCCCAAGGCTCTCTTCCTCCCTCTTTCCTGTGCCTACTGAGTAGGAAGCACTCACCTCTTGAGCTGCCTGCAGAGGAAGTGCAGGTTGGCAGGAAGGCCGTGTCTTGTGCCTGTTTAGGTGAGTCCCATGTGGGCCTGGCTCTCAGAGGAGTGTTATGCCACAGGGGTGCCTGGGATTGCCACCATCCTCAAATTGTAGGTCACTCGCTTCACTGAGCATGTCTCTACCCCTGGGGCTTCCTGTCCACCTGCTGAAAGGGTGAGAAGTTCCCTGGTGCAGGTGCAGCTGGACCTGCTGAAGGAAGTGACCCACGTATTCTAAATCTTTGAAGACATGCTACAAGTCCGCCGAGTTCAGTACAATACGTGCTACCCTTTGTTTCCGCCATGCAGCATAGTAATTAAGTCAGGAGCCAGACTACCTGGGTTCAAATCCTGGTTTGGGCATGTTTACTAATCTCTTTATGTTTTGGTACAAGCATAAAATAGAAGTAGGCTTGCGAAGCAGATTAAATTATGCGACGCATGTGAAGTGATCAGCAGAGTTTTGAGCACAGGATAAAGCCCCCATATGTGCAATCTAACATTTAATCCTCTATTCATTCAAACATAGCTGGATACGGAGCCCTTCCTATGTGCAAAAGATAGTGCTTCACACTTCGTAGGAAAGAGAAGATTTTCAAGGCCAGAGCACAAGTGTTCCATGAACACAGAATTTGATGGGAAAATAAGACACATACTCTAGAAATGGTGAAGAAGCAAAGGAAGGCATTTTACAAGGAAGAAATGAAAGCAGAGAGGTGAAGTGATTTTCCTGTGCCTGAAGATCCCTCCCAACTATATCTTCTCTCTGATTCCAGAATTGTGTCAGAGACCGCTATCACAGATAAGAGAGGCTACAGGACTTTAGAGAATGAAAAGGCCAGGGTAGTGCCTGTGGCCGGGGATGTGGGGGGCAGGGGGGGTGTGGCTGGGAGGTCCTGGAAGGAAGGGGTGCTGGCAACAGTTTTAATGGCTCTGAGGTGATCCTGATATCCTACAATATAGTATTGATTTTGTGAGTACCTACTTTGTGAAGTATGTTGTCCTAGCATAAGAAATGTATAAAGACAAGAAATATATACATAAATAATTCATATATTTATATGTGGAGGTAGAGAGAAAAATGAGATTTGCTATGATTTCCATTTCCTTTGTTGTTGCTCCTGCTGATTGTGTGTGTGTGTGTGTGTGTGTGTGTGTGTGCAGTTCCTTCAGAAAAGCTGCACAGTTTATAATATACTCTTGGGTCTTGTGGTTACCACAGTATTCATAAATAATACACATAAACCTGTATTTCTTGAGGTATATACTTTTATCAGTATGCTGAATTTTTTCTGAAAAACAAGGAAATCAATACAATTACATTTTTTTCTTAATTTCCTCATTAAGAACATTGATGTCCTAATTTCTATTAATTATATTGTCTCACATCGTGTTAGTTTATAATGGTTGTGCCTTTTCTGCACCATAATTTCCGTATAGTTTTTAACTCTGGTTCTCAATTTAAATAGACGTGATGTGAATTTAGTTCATTCACAGAAATGACATCAAAGTTATGACTTCTTTTGTTTGATTAATCTTTCAAGTTCAGTAACTTACCAGGATATTTCTTGGCTTTAGAGGTATGTATCAGTTTTCTGAAAAACAAAACAAAACAAAACGACAAACAATAAACAACAACAGCGGCCTTTAAAACTTCACATGCAGATTTTCTGTATTTTAGGGAAGTATTTTCACATAATATATTTGAATATATTCTGTTTCATTTATGCTATCCTTTATTTTTAAGAAAAACAAACATGCAGAATTTCCGTGTTCTTTTTTTTTTTTAGCATAGATTTCATTTTCTCTCCAATGATGTTGATCTCTTTGTAATTTTCCAATTACTTTTGCACAATTTTTTCTTAAGCTTATGTTCTTCCATTTTGACTCTATTTAAAGCTGTTCTATTCTTGATGCTTTTGAGTTGTTTTTATTTCTGCACTGGCTTTCATTATTATCTTTTTTTCCCCCCTGAGGTATGGAGTTAAATGTTACCACCTTCTGTGATCCTGAAATTTCTTAGTCAATCTGTTTTTTCTCCTATCTTGGGAAAGTACCTAAGAGTAAAATCTCTGGAACAGCATATGAGAACAACATCTAACATTTAAGATAATGACAAAACATTTTCCCCCAAATGTTTCTGCCAAACTGCACATTCTAGAGCAATATCAGAGATTAAGTTAGTCCTTATCCTAACACTTGGATTGTATGACTTTTTTTTTTTTTTTTTTTTTTTTCAAATTGAATAGCTCTTATATTTTCTACTTGGGTCTTTAATTTTGATACTTAAGTCCTTAATTCATGGGGAGTTGATTGTTGTATGACATGAGAGAGTCCACTGTTCCTGCACATGTATAAATAAACATTTTTTTTATCACCCCATGTCCATTTATTGAACAGACTTTCTTTCCCATGCACATCTGTCATACTGCCTCTGTCATTCATCAGGGCTCAACATCATGTCCCATTGATCCAGTTGTCTACAACACCAGGTTGTCTTGATTACTTTTGCTTCTCAGGAAGATCTAATAGGAGATGGGGTATATTCTCCATTCTCCTTTTTCTTCTCCTCCTCCACTTCTTCCTTTCCTTTCTAAATGTCTTGGTTATTCTTATTCTTATTTATTTATTTATTTATTTATTTATTTATTTTCTCTAACATGTATTTTAGAATGCCCACCTGGAAAATTTCTCCTCAAAACAAAAAAGATACCTCACATATCCAGGCCAGGAAATCAGAGAAGAAATTCGACAAAGCATTTTCTAAAGGCAGATTCAGGGGGTACTTGATGATGTGGGTCAGCATAGGAAACAAGGGGCCATCCTGCAAAGGGCTTGAGAAAGCATGCACAGAGGATTATATTGTAAAGAGAAGTGGAGGTTTAATGACAGGGAGCCTCAAGTGACAAACACAGGTCGAAATTTCACTCTGCAAACCACAGAGGAGAGAATCCCTCCCTAAAGCTGTCTGTGTAGGCTAGTTGACTGATAGTGTTCTAGCAAAAAATACTTCTGAAGACTTTCGGAGATGTATTGGGGTAAACAAGATATCATTTAGAAACTTGAGAGGATCTTCCAAGCCCTATGTTATTTACATTCTTGCTCCCTAACCCAGGATCTGCCTCCAACCCCGATCTGGCACTGTTGGGGCAGTTCTGTGTCTGATGGTTGCATTTGTTCATCCTGTCCAGTATTCTAATCTGCTTGTCGCTGAGATTAATATGTTTGGTCACGTTTCACAAATGAGGAAGTGAAAATTCTGTGAGCCAGTGTGGATCCCTGCTGACTCCTGGCCCATGTGGGTAGAGTGGAAATTGAATTTTGCTACCAAGAAACGAGGTAGACAGCTGCTGAGCCCTGGGGGACCATATAACCTGCCAGGATCCTTGCTACCCTCCATCTCAGCACAGCCAACTCCACTTTTTGTTGTGTGTGAGCTCAGCTATGCATGAAATTTAATAGTTTCCATGGACAAATTTGGTCAGCATGTCCAAATACACCCAAGACTCTGAGAGAACAAAATAAGAATACATCGTTTTATCAATACTCCCAAGCAAAATAAAAAAAGATAACTAGTCCTTTCACAGTTACTTCATTTAAACAGCCCGACGTCATTGCTTTTCTCAGAGTGATGATTCATCAGCAAACACTCACGTCAGTAGAGTGTGTTGACCAGGGAGGAAGAAATAACAGATACAGTGAGAGATTGCAAAATCCATTTCTTCCTGATAAACCCACTGAGTTTCGACTTATCCAGCTTATGTAACAACAGGCAAAATAGGACAAACTCTCTGGTTTCCAAGGAAAAGGAAACTCAAGCATCTCACTCTGCATGGCAAGCCCACAGGAGCACACAACACACACAAACGCACGCATACGCATGGATATACACACTTCACACATTCACATAGTATTGTGAGACACTTTGCAGACAATACATATGTATACATATGCACACGTACGTATATAAACACACACAGACATACCCAAGGACACATGTATGCAAACAGGCACATATGAAGGAAGGCACAGACCACACGTAAAGCACAAATACATAATATACTCCTTTAAAGTTCTAAAAGGAGACACAAGAGAAAACGTAATATATTTAAAAAAGGAATTGTGCACTCACTGTGTGATTAATTGCAAATGCATTAGTGAATGGTTTGATATAAGATTTGTCAAACTCATGATGAATTCAAGGCCATTTTTCGATCTGATGTTGGCTAGTGAAGTTATACGCTTGAGAATGCATCATGTAATAGCATCCCATAACTCCATTGTGCTAACAGAAGTTGAGGGATTGATGAAAATAATGGGAGGGAGGAAGGTACCCGCGGGTGTCCACCATCTACAGGACCTGGCATTGTAAGGCTAGAACTTAGAAAAAGCAAACTTTCAGGAAGAGTTTGCCCAACACTTTAGGAAGTATTAAAGCTGCCAGCAGTAAAAGAATAGGCAAACAACAAGGCATTTGATTGTCATATTACAACTCCCAAATGAAGACTAAATGTGAGCGTGATGGGCTCTGGAGAGTATGATCAACATCTTTCCCATGTTGAAAATAAGTTGTAACATCCTCTGCCTTAAAGTCAGTTATGACATTAGTTCAGGTTTTACATACCTTGCAGAAGAGAAGGACCTCAGATGAGTGGCAGCATTTATCTTGACACAACAGTACATCTGGAACTGTCGGAGGAATGTTCATATATTATCTCTTGATATTGTTGAGATCAAGTTTCCATACTCACACAGAGCTCTCATTTCAAATAGAATTCAGTATAAACTCAGAAAATTTCAAACTTGCTACTCTCCTCTCAAGCCTATCTGGATTTTTCAAAGCAAAATGGATGAGATTCCTTTTTTTTTTTTTTTTGATAGCCATCTTATTGATGATTTCCTTTCCTTCCTTCCTTCTTTCCTTCCTTCCTTCCCTCCTTCCTTCCTTCCCTCCTTCCTTCCTCCTTCCCTCCCTCTCTCTCTTTCTGTCACAAACATGCCTTCCCTTAGAATACCCTTTGCAGTAAGCTAGAGGTAAGAAATACAGGGAATATGTATCTATCCACCTTATATATCTTTAGGAACACTGAGTTTCTGCTTGAGGCACTATGAAGCCTAGTTTTGGTCTAGTGGGAATCCCTGGGCTCTCCAGAAAAAGGCAAGGCCATTTTGGTAACATGTCTGTCCTGATAAGATGCTCACTCCCCTCGTCTCTACTCTCCATATAGTTCTGGATGGTTACAGTCTTCTGCTGGCTGAAGGATGAAATAAATGGCAAGGGAATTAGGAACTTACTGGCATTTAGGAGTTTGTAAAATATTTATGAAAACCTGAGTGGGTGAGAATTGGTCTGGGATATCGCCTAATCCTAAAGGATAGAGAAATATGAAAAATGGCTAATCAAATTTCTTAGGATCCAGGAAGACAAAGATATCTGTTTTAATTCATCTTACTCACAGGACTCCTAGAGCCATGACGATTGAATGGGAGAGAGGGGGGTCTAATTTATTCTAATAAGTATTCCACAGGAGACAAGGAAGGAGACTAAAATAATCTCAAAATACTCCAGAGGAGAAATGTTGAGCAAGAACCATGAAAGAGATAATGTATCAGAAATCAATCAGTCCAGGGGCGCCTGGATGGTTTCGTTGGTTAAGTGTCTGACTTCAGCTCAGGTCATGATCTCACGGTTGGTGAGTTCAAGCCCCACATTGGGCTGTGTCCTGACTGTGTGGAGCCTGCTGGGGATTCTGTCTCTCCCTCTCTCTCTCTGCCCCTCCCCCACTTCTATTTTCTCTTTCTCTCATAATAAAGAAACTTAAAAAAAGAAAAAGAAACCAGTCAATCCACAGAGGGGCTATGCTACACCGAGTGGGAGAAGATAAAGGAAGCAGAAAACTCTGTCCAGCCTATGAAGAGGCTTGTAGGGCGCCTGGGTGGCGCAGTCGGTTGAGCGTCCGACTTCAGCAAGGTCACGATCTCGCGGTCCGTGAGTTCGAGCCCCGCGTCAGGCTCTGGGCTGATGGCTCGGAGCCTGGAGCCTGTTTCCGATTCTGTGTCTCCCTCTCTCTCTGCCCCTCCCCCGTTCATGCTATGTCTCTCTCTGTCCCAAAAATAAATTAAAAAAAAACAAAAAAACAAACAAACAAAAAAAACCGTTGAAAAAAAAAAAAAAGAGGCTTGTGATACAGGTGCAGTGGGGCAGCAGGAAGTATCCCAGGCAATATGCGCTCCAGAAGTTCTGGAGCCAAAGGAAAAATGCTAGGTAGGCTGGAAAGGCTTCTTGGCAGATGTAAATACCAGGAATAGAGCAATGGATTGATAGAATGTTCCTAAGATACTGAGGGGCCCATTTTTGGCTGGCCCCAATATCAGTTTTGGAGTATTTGGAAACACAAAAATAACAATAGTTATTGTACACAAATTATGCATCAATCGTATGCCAGGCGCTGCTGTTTAGTTTTATATGTTATATAATGCTCACAACTTTATGAGAACTTGTATTATTAGGCCTATGACATATTAAAAACATAATGTTTTACCTGTGGAACTGGCCCAAGATCACACATCTACTTGGGCTTTGTAGACATTAAAAGGATCATAACTCAGATTTTTTTTTTTTTTTTACAAGCAGAGCTATTGAATAGTGGAATATATTAACCAAAACCTTTGGTCCTTGGGAGCATCCAAACAAATAGGTGGTGAGCTTGTTTTGTGAGCCTTTCTGTACAGGTCAAATTTTGAAATGAATAGGAGTTAAGATCATTGATAATTTTAAGGCTCCATGGCAGTCAACTTTTAAGTAAGAAACAAACAAAAATGAATAAATAAATGCAAAGTGAATTTTTATCTCAGCCTTGGCATAAACATCGCCTGGAAGATGTCTCCTCTATTCACTGGTGTTTCAAAGGCCATTTCTCTGGAAAGTGCTGGTGCAGTGCATATTCCATTTATAAATTCTACCTCTATATAGCTTGTGGTTAATTTGTCTGCAGACCTTAAATCTGGCAGAATTTTGTGAGCTGAGACTCTATGCAAGTATAATTAAGAGACATTTTACAATTTTAGGTTTTAAATGAAGGCTTAAGTGCAGAGAGATTTTTTTAAAGGTGAAGAACAGAAAAGTGCAAATTAAAGAAAATTACCCTTCATCAGATATAAAAGAAATACATACTAAAGTGGAAACTTTTGGAAACACAGAAAAGTAAAGATGTTAAAATAACCATGACCCTTAAACCCAACATCCACAGATAATCACTCTTAACAATTCAGCATAATCCCAACAATTCAGCAAATTCCTTGCAGCTCTTCGTTGTGTGGTTGAAATAATATTTTCTAGAATAAGAGTTCTCAAACTCTTTGGTCTCAGAACCATTTTCCATCTTAACAATTATTGAAGATTCCCAAGAGTTTTGTTCTTGTGTTTTGTTGATATTTACTGTCTGGTATTAAACTTGGCAAATAATTTAAACATTTATTTGTTTAAAATTGCAATAATAGGCTCTGGGTTGATGGCTCGGAGCCTGGAGCCTGTTTCCGATTCTGTATCTCCCTCTCTCTCTGCCCCTCCCCCGTTCATGCTCTGTCTCTCTCTGTCCCAAAATAAATAAAAAACGTTGAAAAAAAAAAAGGGGCGCCTGGGTGGCACAGTCGGTTAAGCGTCCGACTTCTGCCAAGTCATGATCTCGCGGTCCGTGAGTTCGAGCCCCGCGTCAGGCTCTGGGCGGATGGCTCGGAGCCTGGAGCCTGTTTCCGATTCTGTGTCTCCCTCTCTCTATGCCCCTCCCCCGTTCATGCTCTGTCTCTCTCTGTCCCAAAATAAATAAAAAACGTTGGAAAAAAAATAAAAAAAAATAAAATTGCAATAATAAAAGCAAAAAATTAGTGAAAAGAATGGCATTGTTTTAGAAATCTTTTTAATGTCTGACTTAGTAGAAAATAGCTGGATTCTCACAAAGGCTTCTGCATCCAACCTGTTATGATATATTGCTTTGCCTAAATATATGAAGAAAATCCAGCCTCACAGATACAGAATTGGAAAAGGAAGGAAAAAAAAATTTTTTAATTTTACAGAGAAAGCACGGGGGGGGGGGGGAGGGGTAGAGGGCGGGGGAGAGAGAGAATCTTAAGCAGACTCCACACTCAGTGTGGAGCCCGACGCAGGGCTCTATCCCAGGACCCTGGGATCATGACCCAAGCTGAAATCAAGATTTTTACACTTAACCATCTGAGCTACCCAGGTGCCACAGGAAGGAATATTTTAATTGTTTTTTTTTAGATACTCATGATGCTCCCTATAGACTCTGGAAAACCCCACTATACAGTCATAAGAAAAGGAGATTGAACATGTAAATAATGTCAGAGTATTATTATGAAGATAATTTTAATTCACATACTCCTTAAAAAAGTCTTGGGGACCCTTACCAGCTTCTCTATTAGACTTTGAGAATCCCTGCTTCATATATATTGTTTGTCACCCAACAGTATATTTTAAACATTATTAAAAGTAATTTAAATTAAAATCTGTTATAATTGATTTAACCATCCCCATGTTATTTGGGCATTTTGGATGATTCCTGCATATATTAACAAAAATAACACTGGAATAAATAACCTTTAGCCATAATTCTGCATCTGAATTTCATACCATGTTCCTTTAAGGCAGATTACGAGAAGTGGAAGATTGTATTTTATGGTACTTAATATATTTTGCCAACTTGATTTCAAGAAGGATTTTACCACCTATTCATCAACTATGATATAAGACAGATATCTGAGTGCTTAGCAGCACTGAATATATTACATATAAATAATCTTTGCTCTGCTCTTAGGAAAAAAATAATTTATATTTCAAATTCTTTGCACATGGATGCATGAAGTTGACTATATGCTTATTAGTTACCAATGAAAATACTGTACATGTAAATATTATAACAGTAGGTTTCCTGAAATCAGTGTTGATGATCCATTCTACCACTGTGAAAAGTATTTATAAATCTGACCAAATACTGCAAGAATTTTCCCTAAGAATACATTAAAAGTTTTTTTTTAATGTATTTATTTATTTTTGAGAGAGAGAGAGAGAGAGAGAGAGACAGAATGCAAATGGGGGAGGGGCAGAGAGAGAGGGAGACACAGAATCGGAAGTAGGCTCCAGGCTCTGAGCTGTCAGCACAGAGCTGGATGCAGGGCTCAGACTCACTAACCGTGAGATCATGACCTGAGCCAAAGTCAGACACTTAACCAACGAAGCCACCCAGGTGCCCCTAATAATATAATATTTTAAGTGTGTGTGTGTGTTAGTTCGCAAGGCTGCTGTAACAAAGTTGAGTGTCTTAAACAAAAGAAGTTCATTTGCTTCCAGTTCCGGAGGACAGAAGTCCAAAATCAAGCTGTGGGCAGGGTCTGTTCCTTCTGAGGGCGATGAGTGAGAATTTGATCCTTGCCTCCTTCCTACTTTCTGGTTGTTTCTGGCAATCATTAGCATTCCATGATGTACAGAAGCATCACTCCCATCTTTACCTGTATCCTCACATGGCATTTCCCCTGTGTGTGTCTGTGTCCAAATTTTCCCTCTTTAGAAGGACACTGGTCAGATTAGGGACCCACTCTAGTCCAGCATGACCCCATCCTAACTTAACTAATTACATCTGCCATGACCTTATTTCCAAATAAAGTCACATTCTGTGGTTGTGGGAGTCAGGATTGCAACATAAAATTTTTGGAGGGACAAAATTCAATCCATCACAGTATGACTCACAGACTGGCACACTTGGTGTAGCATAAAATTCACAGATTCAGGGTGAACCCTGATATCATACTCCCCTTCCCAATAAGAAATTTTATGGCTTCCTGTGGCCTATTTGAGCAAAATAGTAACGTAATTTCCACTGCCATCACCACCATCCATTACATGGGTCCAAAATTTTAACTAATTACAAGGAGTTTCTACACACTTGATATCACTTGACCATCTTGGCTACTTGAGCAAGGCAGGGTTGAGATTACAAAACCTATTTTAAAGGAATCTGAGGCTCAGATTGATTGCCTTGCCCAAGATCACGGTGAAAGACAACAGCTTCACCTTGTGTTTGGATCAGACTCCGGATGCAGTTTTAAAGACCATAGCTGTAGGTGACAGCCAGTCAAAACGGTCTTTAACAGAAACACACTTTACACATTAATTATCACAGGGATGGTGAATTAGCTTAAGTAAGAAAATTCAATATCCTAGAACAATTGTCTAATCTTCTAAAAAAAAACAGTTGCAATTTCTTAGGTTTTGTAATTTTTATTGTTATCTTAAGTTGTGTGGCCGAAGGTTACTTTTACAAGCTTTATATTCAGGCAGGTTTTTTTTTAATATTTGTTTGAGGGTCTTGTTTCTTCCCATTAATTATCAGTAAATATAAGATAAGTATATGTAGGCAAAATAATCAGAGGCAATATTTAATCTCACATAAGACCTTTGCCCCATCAGCCTAATTTCTAAGAGCAGTGTTGGTTTATTATATTTCTATGGTTACAGAAATGTAAATATTCTAAAATTTTTTTAATGTTCATTTATTTTGAATTTTTTTTTCAACGTTTATTTATATTTGGGACAGAGAGAGACAGAGCATGAACGGGGGAGGGGCAGAGAGAGAGGGAGACACAGAATCGGAAACAGGCTCCAGGCTCTGAGCCATCCGCCCAGAGCCTGACGCGGGGCTCGAACTCACGGACCGCGAGATCGTGACCTGGCTGAAGTCATACGCTTAACCGACTGCGTCACCCAGGCGCCCCAATGTTCATTTATTTTGAAAGAGAGGGGGTAGGGAAAGAGAGATAGGAGAGAGAGAACCCCAAGTGGGCTCTGCACAGAGCCCAAAATGGGGCTTGATCCCACAAACCACGAGATCATGACCTAAGTTGAAATCAAGAGTCAGACGCTTAGCTGACTGAGCCACCCAGGCGCCCTGTGAAATGTAAATATGCTATAAGTTCCACTTACCTTTTTGATCATATGAAGGAAGGTAGTATCAACAGTGTTTCCATTTTCCACTCATGTCAAAAACGTCTCATCTCTACAATTGTCATTTACATTTGCAATTATCAATATCAGTCGAAATCTCACGTTTATAGTTTTTTATTCTAGTGACAGAGTCCGCTACCGGTAAATCTATTGGGAAAACTACAAAGGGAAGTCCATAAGAGCAATGTTACAGTGGCCAAAAAGAGCCCAGCTGTCCACTGTTAGAGCAATGGATAAACACGCTGTGATATTCTCAACTAGTGATATAAGGCAGTGAAAATGAGGATGGCTGAATCTCAGAAACAAATTATTCATTGAAAAAAGCAAGTCACAGAAGAATGCATGCAATCTGAATCTGTCTTTATGAAGCTGAAAGCCTCTAAAACTCAAGAATAGATTGTTCAAGAACAGATCCTGATGTGTTCAGACCACAAAGAAAGGCAGGACAATGATGAAAACAGAAATCAGGATTGCGATTTTCTGTGCGGCAGGAGCAGGGGATGATCAGACAGGGAAATTCACTCAGGAGCATCCAACGTCCTCATAATGACCCACTCATTTCAGATGCAAGATAGTGACTATGGGTATTCGGTTGCAGTTTTCCTTTTGCATATATTTAATATTTATTCAAAATGCATTTTAAATGATATGTCTGACACAGAGACTGTATCTGTGCTGGAAAAGTAAGAGATAAGATACAGGTTGGCTAGTTGAATTAAGCATCCCTGAAAGCATCACTTCATGCCTGCTCCACTTTGGTGAGCACATTCTGTGTGGGCTCAGAGAAGGAAGTTATAAATCAGGCCCAGTTCCTGCCTTTGTGGAACTTAGCCATGCAGGAGGTAATATTCACCTCAAGAAATAAGCGCGAGTTTGAAGCAATCTCTGCTTTCTTCATTACATATCTAGGTTCTTTTCTAATGATCCGATTTGTAGAGGGAAATCAGTTCTGTTCACCTATGATTCACCTAATGCACCACTTTGAAAAAGCTTCTAGAGTCTCTGATCATGACAACTGTCACCTAAAATTCTCCTCCCATCACGTCACCGGGGCTTGTAGTGTATACTGGGCTCTGTGCCTTGACCTGAAGGGCCATTTGCACTATCTCCGAAGTGGCCCAGCTTCTCCCCTCTAGCTCCACCACATGGCCATCTCTGGCACTGCACCCCAGTCTATTTGCTTCTGCTTGCGGATCTGGACAGAATGGTGTGTGCAAAGAGAATGACAAGGCCTGCACACCCCAGGTTGTCCAAGTGGTGTGCACGACTCCTTTTAGGTATCTAGTAAACTCTCTCTAGCACCTCAAAGCCTTTCTTCACCTTAACCTGGGATTGATATCCCTCACCTGTATCCTCCAGAGATCCCTACACCTGCCTCTATCAATAACATTTATTTACTACAATGAAAAGTAATTATCTGTTGATTTTCTGCATCCCTGCTAATTCTCTGAGCTCTCCGAAGTGTATGAATCTCAGGGTTTCATACAACCTATAGTATTCGTAACCAGTAAAACCAAATAGGCCATATAGCAGTATTTGCAAATAAAAAAAAAATGAGTGATTCATCTAATTTGTTAATTTTCTTAATCTTAAAATGCAGGATGCACATCTTCTTGGAGGGAGTAGGAGTTGGACTGGCCTTTGACAGATAGACTTGGATTAGTAGAAGGGCAATAATATACCCAAAGGGGAACCACATAAGAGAAAGTAAAGACGGAAGAACTTGAGAGTTGTCTTGGCAACAGTGAAAGCACCAGGCTGATGAGGTAGGAAGTTCATATCACTGTGGGGGATGACGATGGGCAGGGAGATTGGGCAAAGTGGGACAACAATTGGGAATCGATACTGTGTGAAATAACAATGGCAATGAAGGACTTAGACCACTGGAGTGACCTGATGAAACTGTCACTTCTGAGCTAATAAGAGCAAAATGACTCAACATTGAGACCGGAAATGTCAGATCGAAGCTTGTCTTTTGGCCCTGATTACAAACACATAATAAGTCCTAAACAGTACCTGCCTC
This sequence comes from Herpailurus yagouaroundi, assembly GCF_014898765.1. Lineage (NCBI taxonomy): Eukaryota > Metazoa > Chordata > Mammalia > Carnivora > Felidae > Herpailurus > Herpailurus yagouaroundi. Next base: position 13,043,983 of record NW_024412419.1, read on the forward strand.
AGTCTTCCTTGAGGAGAATGCTTGGCAATTTGGGAGCAACAGGAGAGACCGACTCATTGCAATTACTCTTTAGAAAATGAAAGAGGTAAAGGAAATAATCCAGCTGACAATTTCAGGGAAATTGTGAAGTGCCTGTCAGGTTGCGGTAATTATATGGCAGTCTTTTGTGAGCTGTGATGGAGGACGGTCTGGGTAAGGAGAAAACCTCAGCAAAGTAGCATGTTTTCCTCCATTTAACAGTTTTAGAAACAGACTATGTGATGATGATGTTTCTGTCCCCCGGGCAAGCTTCCGGGGAGGAGGAAATGTCCTGAGGAGGGGGACCCCTCTCCTAGACTACCTGGAAAACGTGACATGACCTGCCTCTCCCCAGGCCTCTATCCCACACACCCCCCCCCACTTCCTCTTGGCTCTCATCTCATGGGAGCTGCCCCAGCACCGGCATGGGGGAGTTTAGTGAAAAATCGAGTCAAAGAATTATTTGGGGGCCGGACTGTGGGTTTCCATCACGGAGGGCAATGCTGTTGAGGGTTTAAGCGACCTCCGAGTAACAGCACACTGCTCTCACTGCGAGGCAGAGATCAAGTTATTTTCACTGCTGAAATTGAGTTGATGCTGGAGGATGTGGCTGAGGCCTGCTATAACAATGAACCATTAGACACCACAGGGAAACTCTCAACCTCCTCATATTGGGTCCTGGACTGTAAAATTTACAGCATGGAGGCGAAGTGGAGAATGTGGACTTACTGAAAGTAGTGAGTTTTCAAGGAGAAAAAAGAAAAGATGGGACTTAACTTCTCATCCCTGGTGTCTTTTACCACATTGACAGCTGAGAAAAATCATTCCTCTTCCGAGCGACGTGTGATCCGAGAAGCAGACAGGGAGAGTCAGACTAGTGCAGCTCCCTCCAAAAAGAAGAAATAGGACTGGAAGGTGTGAGCCCACCTAAAAAATCCTGAAATGTCAGTGTTCTCTGCATGGCTGGAGGAAGAAGCCATTTTAATAGCTGGATGAGTAAATCTAGAGCCCTTATGGGTATCACTGAATTTGATTTACAGGTAGGGAGACAGGGAGGGTGCAGAGAGGGTCAATTGTATTAAGGGAAGACATGAGAAGTTTCATAAAGGAGATGCCATTTGACCTTTAGCCCTAAGAGCCAAGTGAACATTCCAGACAGAACGCACAAAAGGCATGGGTTTTGAAATGGCACGACATATCTGGAAAATCACAAGTATCCTGTGTAAACCTGGGGCAGTGAGCGAAAAAGAGCCGAGATTATGTAAGTGCACAGGTGGCCGGGGAGAGGCCTTGTCATCATGAGACGACCTTGTCCTGTTGGAAATGGAAGGACCGCTGAAGGGGTTAAAAATTATTTGCTCCCTGAGGCTCTCTGACATTTCCCTGATCCTTGAACCCTGATCTTTTGTTTGTTCCCGCCTTCAGCTCAGCTCTGCTTCCTCTCTGGCTGTCACTCTAAAAGCAGTTTATTTCAGTTGAACTCTCCAGGTCTTACTTGATGGTATACAATAAATTCTTTTAGAATTCAGTTGGATCCTCTGACCTTTCACTAATAATTGAGTGAGGATTGGGAGAAGCATAAGATGATAAAAACATGACCCTGATTTTAAGGAGCGCCTTTTATGGTGCAGGAAGACATGTGTCTACAACACTAAATCTAGAACAAATCTAAAACAAATTAAATACTTTTGGAGCACAGAAAAGGAACCACTAGAGTCTCTGCCTAAGACTTCTAGTTAAAGGGATTACACATAGAAATATCCACAGGTATGAGGGGGCAGTTTTATATGCCAGGCATGGTTGTCATATTAATGACTGTATTTATTTATGTCTGCTCCAACCTTGTTCCATATGTGCTGGTAATCAATTGAACTTGTACGGTGTAGTCGATGTAATAGTTAACGGTGTAAGTCGATGAATGTCTGGAGGTCTGTGGGAGGTGGGGCCCGAGGACACCAACACAAATGATTTATTTCTGAGGTCACACTGAGAAAAGAGCTACAGCTTTTGCAGGTGAGGGAGAGGGAAGGTCAGGGAACTTCCTGCGCTGGTGAGGTGGCAGAGATGACTCAAGCCCTGAGGACAGTGACCTGCAGCTGACTCAAGGTGTCTGGGAGTAAAACCGGGGGAGAGGGTGGTGGTGGTAGTCCGTGAAAGAATTTGGAATGGACCGACAAGATCACTGAATGGCCTCAACGGAAAGGGAGAGCTTATATACCTCACCCTCTGGTTTCCCTGATTTTATGGAGTCCTCGTGGCTTTGTCTCAGAGCTATAACTTGTAGATAACTAACTAGTAACCATGCCAATGATTCTCTCTCATAGATATGCAAACACATTTTGTCCAGGAGAGAGGACAATTGATCCCCCAACACCTCCTTGGGGGGATGGAGACGCATATATATTTGGCTTTGAATTCTTTTTGGAACTGATTATAATATCTTTCTGGTTCCCTCATTAAATGAGTTAAGTGAAATCTTTGACATGTTAAATCTATATTTATATGAGAGTCATGATTTTGTCTTAAAAAATATCTTTTAATATTCCTTGTTAACTTGAACTTTATTTCTATGTGGGTTCAAGGATCTAGTCACCTTTCTCCTTAACCTCACATTTCCAATGTCAGGAAAAGGGCTCCCTAGTTCTCCTAGTTCATAACACAAGCTCATGTTGGCTAACCCAGACATCTGACAGGTGAGTGGGGGTCATTTCATCCATTCAAAATGTCTAAATAGACTATTTCTCCTGCCATTCCTTCCAGGGAAGAACATCTGTATGAGGTTAAAGCCTGAGACAAGGATTTCTTAGCTTGGCTTTGACTTTTGAAATGTGAGTAGCTTAATTTAATCGAATAGTGTATGTGCCCTAGCTGCCTTCCAATGTACTCACATCTCATATTTTCCCCATTTATTTATTAGTTGTGCCTAGAGAAAATTTCCAAACCAACAGAACACAATGGCCCATTGGGGAAGTAGTCTTAAATCTAAGCATTATTTACATAAAAAATAAAATCCAAAAGGTAGTTCACGGGGTGGAAAGAAATCTTACTTGGGGACATTCAAACAATGTTTCCATCCGATGTTGTATCCTGCTTGTACATTTGATGGCTTTCTCCTTTGTGGCTCAAGTGTGTCCCACATATTCCTATCCGAATGGCTGTAATCCTTGACTGCATTTATTCTTTGATGTATCTGTCTCTGTCACTAAATTGTGAGGCCCTAGAGAACAAGAGACCTATTTGATCTTTCAACACTGAGCACAAGTTTGGAATATAGTAATTTTCAATTATGTATCTGTGTCTCTGGACAGCTCTCACAATTGAAAGTGTACAGAGCCAGAATCTACCCATCTGTAATTTCAACCCTTAGGGTGCAAATGTGTCTTTTGGAGTTGTACAGATCAAATGTGTTGTTCCCCAGGGTCATGCAGAGAAGGTGTGAGGATAAACTGTTACAAGAGAAGGCATTTAGAATAATGGAAGCCACTAAATTAGAATCTTTCCATACATCCTCCAAGAATTGCAGAGACAGAAAGGAGAATAAGTAAAACTTCACAATTAGCCCATGGCTGAAGCATGCTTGTGAGATAGAAAATAGTAAACTTCAATTTATATATAGGTTGAAGAATAAACTTTAGAAATAATGGGTTGCCTCTGGAGCTGATGCCAGAGCTGAGATCACCTGGGAGCACGTGGAAGAAAGGTGTGTGCGGTAGGGTCCCCTGTGTGACAGAACATGTGCACCAACAAGTGTTCACAAGCAGAAAGCAGGACCCACTTAAGTAAGGACGAATGTGATGAGTGAAGATCAGAGCTACTGGGGAGTTAGCAATTCTGGAATCTAAGCATGTAGAAGGGAAAAGAGATGCTTATTGTACCATTCTAAATGTTCTGTATGTTTTCAAAATTTCATCATTGTATGTGGGAAAACCACAAGGAGGCCATGAAAATGCCCCAAAACAAGGTAGAGAGAACATTCTGTGTGAACACAAGAGAAAGGTCAGTGCCCTTGTGAGCCTATAAAAGAAGGGGGCTCTGAGAGGGGTCTGGAGGGAAGTATAATTATCTACTCAGCTGTTCTGGGCAGATATGATCCCCCACTGACCTTTGACGTGGTGCCTGGGCACTAACCTGATCATCTGAGGTTTCAGACCTTCTTCAGCCCAGGGATGTCTGTCAATATAAATACTCTCCATATTCATCTGTCCTCCTGTCTTGGGTTACCTTTGTTTTTGAATTGGGGAAGCTCTGACTTGCTTCAGAGATAAAATTGGTGGAAATAACAGAGCAGCAACAAGTAAACATTCCAGATAGATAATAGGAGCCAGCAGATTTTAGATTTTAAGTGCTAAAATAGACCTAAGGCTCGACTTTACTTCTGGAACAAGTTACTAAACATGGAGAGTGAAGTGCCCTTCTATAATCAATTTTCTCTACCAGAGCCTTTTAACTATTGTATTAACTTGATATTTTTTTCACCTGATTGGAGAAATTATCTTTGCTCACATATAACATAGGAAAATAACATTTATTCAGGACATGCACAGAGCCAGGCATCGTGGTAGGTGCTTTCTCTACATTTTACCAGAATCTTCCCTACTTGGGTGTCATGGAAGCTGAGGCATCATCACAGAGTTGCAGGTGTGCTGAGATGTGGAAACTCTCCACCTCTGAAGAGTTTGACTAGGGACTGGGACAGCCAGAGCCCCTGGACCAGATATGTCAGGCCTCAAAGAGCCAGACCATATTTTCTGCATGTATGACACGAAAACATCTGGGACTCACTGTGTTAAAGCATTTATTCCTCATGGTAACCTGTAAGGTAAATATTACTTTCACCATTTTGGATATGGTGGGTTCAGAGGAGGCTCCAAGTAAGTTAGTAGCTAGTAAATTAGCCAGCATCAGATCTCAACATCCATGGGGTGGAAAAGCCAGGAGTGCCATTGGGTCTGCCTGGTACCTAGAGCTGAGATTTTCCTTCACATTGTACTCTTCAGTTTACCAGGATGCTCATAGATAGCCTCAGATCTAGAAGGCCTAGGACATCTCTGCATCATACTTGCAAACTCACAGAGGGCAAGGACTAAGATTTGGAAGGTGAAGTAATAAAGGAACTGGAAAGATCTCCTGGGAAGCATCAAGTTATGTATTGTGTGGGACTTTCTGGCTGAAGAGTATAGTTTGTTCACAGCACACCAGTGGGAAGAGGTTGGAGATATAACTGGGTTCAATTCCTAGATGTCCTGAGTGACAGGTTAAGGAGACTGGGTGATGAAGCATATAGTGGGGAGACAATGAAGCTTCTCTTTCCTGCAATTTCCCCTTCAAATAGTTCGTACTACTTGTGTGACTCAAATACAGTTAGGTGTCCTCTGTCCCTGGGTGGACCTAGAGTCATTTTCATGTGAATGTCCAGACCAAGCGATCCAGTGGGCTTTCCCATTCAACAGTGGGACACCGATGCATCCTCGGGGGTGTTATGGTCTCTCTCAAATTCGGTTAGTCTGCTTCCTCAGCAGCTGGACCAGTGCCCATGCTACTACCGTTGCTTGTCCACTGCTTTCTATCCCATCAAGGCCACTGCCTTTGATGCTGTGCTGCCCCCCGTGTTTGCCTCTGACCTACTGCTTCTCCATCTTGACACTATTCACACCCCACTACCGCTGCCTCTTGGCTTTGCTGATTTCCTTCTGACCACCTTCATTTGCCAGGACCTTCCCACTCCAGACCACTGGCCTGCCACTTTCTTGGACTAGTCTAACCTCGGGCTGACTGCTCTATGCAGCCTCGTTACACATTTGATTCCTTACAAATCAGCACCCAAAGGTCAGCTGCCGCCCGTGCAGCTACTGTTCCTCCCAGGGCAACAGTCCTAATTTAGGTTCTTTCAATCTTCTAGATAGGACCCATCACCACACATGTGGGTTCAAGCAGCTGGAACATCGTTTCAGGCAACAGCCACCGTGCTATTTCTCCCCTCTAATCCTCAGGCCCTCTTATGAAGCCCGGCTCAGTACAGCAGACTTCTTCTTCCCTCTGGGCAGATTGTCTCCATAAGGATCCACGTTCTTTCTTGAAATTTCATTCCACTGGGCTATTCCTGCCCCATTTACCAGATGTGTTTGAAGATGTGCTGGCACCCTAATCGTAGCACTATTAGAGTCATTTTCCCGGGAGGCGATCCAGCATCCATGTTCACAGGGGGATAACAGCAGTGAGGAAGTCACATAATTCATATGCATTTTTCTCCTTATTTCAAAAGCATGTCATGTTTATTGCAGCGGTTTTCAAAAACGCAGTAAAACAATAGGAAGGAAATGACTATCACGGATAAGTTACCACCCTGAGGTAAAAGCAGTTAACATTTGGTGAATGTCATTTATATTTATTATGCGGCTGCTATGTGCCTGGCATTGTGCTAAGCACTGGCACTACATAAATAAACAAACAAATAAATAAATAAATAAATAAAACAAGAGTCCTACCTGTCTGCATAATGTCTTATAACCTGTCCTTTCTTTCATAGTATTATTTTATGAGGCCCTTTTTCTTTTTATTCTTTATTATTCCTTTTTCAGTTTTCCGAATTTCTCTTGAACCGTGAATTAGATCACATTCAGACATCTGCCTTTCTCAGAATTGTCCAGAAGTCTTTCTTTTTCCCCGCAGTGCAGTATTTTTGTCCGGTACTTCCCTTTCCCACCCCACCCTCTTCAATTTGTTCTTAGCCAGTGATTCAGGGAACTGTCGTCCATGGTGTTCGTCAACAAACAGGAGGAATGGACAGACTCTGGCCCACTTCCTCCCGCTTGTATGCAGTTTGAGCCTTTCCCTCATATCTGTTTCCGGTGGCTGTGGCCCTTCAGCTTCCAGGGCTCAGCTCGTGTATTTGCTTGCTGGGCCGTATTCAGTGGAGCTGAGAGCCTTCCCCATCCCCAGTGCCTGGGACGCGCCCTCTGAGTTACTAGATCTTGTCGGGCGGCACGCGAGGGGCTGTCATTCTCAGTGTGCCCTGTTCCCAGGGTGGCCCTTTCCCGTCTGCATAGTGTTTTCCTTGTGGAGTCTAGAACGGACCGGAAGGCAGCGAGCCCTGTTCCAGGTGTGCCCTGAGAGCTGCCGTGTACAGGTGTACAAATGACCAACGATTCCTCACGGATCAGCACCCAGCCGGCAGATGGACAGCCACTCAGCTTTTGGATTGGTTCAGATATTGGGCCAAATTCTCTGAATTTGGGGGTGGCTAATGGGAGAAGTAAAAGTGTCTTTCTTTAGGTCATCTCTATTTCATAAAATGGAGCAAAAGGCACATGTTCCTCTATATTGTTCTAAGCCCATTAGAGTTAACAGAGAATTCTCTCATTTCTGACGTTAGGTGGTCAGTCCGTCCTCATCGTCTCTGTGGTTACCTTCAGTTTCTTCTCTCTGTCTTTGTTCGTATTTTAGTTGGAAGTTGGGAGGGATGTCCTTACTCCCTGTAAGTCTTCATGTCACCCTCTCAACAATAAGAGTTGCTTTATTGAGCACTTACATGCCTGGTATTTTCTAACTACGCGAGTTACATTATCACTGCTGTTCTAATCCTGTGAGCTAACTATTACTTGTCCATCTTACAGATAATGAATCCAAGTCTGGGGGGTTAATAAAGTATTTGCCCAAAGACACTGAATTTGTAAGATGCACGGCCTGGATTCAAACCTCGGACTCTTTCACACCAAAGCCCTTGACATTTATTTTTTAATTTTAAAAATTTTCTTAATGTTTACTTATTTTTGAGAGAGAGAGAGAGCATGTGCAAGTGGGGGAGGCACAGAAAGAGAGGTGGAGACATAGAATCTGAAGCAGGAGCTCCAGGCTGAGCCGTCCACACAGAGCTGGATGCGGGGCTTGAACCCACAAACCTTGAGATTACAACCTGAGCCGAAGCCGGACACCTAACTGATTGAGCCACCCACGTGTGCCGACAGTTCTTTAATCTCTTGAGGTCTTTAAGGTCGATTATCGTGTTGAGTTATTTGGGGAGTTTTCCTCCAGTTATTCCTCTGGAAAGGAATTAGGATGGAGTTCATGCAAAATTTCTACTGATGCATGGCTGTATTGCCAGTGAAGAATGACAACAGTCTGGAATATTACTGCTATTTCCCCTCCCTCTCTCTTTCCCCACCCGTCCTCCCTCTTTTCCTTCCTTTACGGCCCCGCTTCGTCCCTTTGACTATAGGTTCTCCTGCTGCACTGAGTCCGTGAGCCGGTATTACCGACTTTTCGCAAGCATAAAATTCCTAGCACGGTGCAGTTGGTTGGCCATAAGCGGGTTCAAAAGCACTGAAGTAAAAAGCGGCTTCTCTGCCATCTGAAAACGGAGCATCGCCAGAACCAGAAGGAGTTCACAACCGGAAGCAATTAATTGGTGGTGTTTTCCTGTGTTTGTGGGAAGAAGGGGATGGGGGATCTCCAAGGACCAGCAGAACAGCTGCCAAAGCTTTCGCAAACAGTGGCTCAGCTCTGATGGGGCTAGCCGGTGCTCTGCAGTACCAACTGGAGAATGTGACTCACACTCAGGATGCAGGCCTAGGCCACTCCCGTCACATGAGGCACGACGGAGGAGGCTCCCTAGCAATGGCCTTGACCGGTGGGGTGAGAAGGCACACGGGATTACTCACACGCCAGCCCTTCCTCCCGGATTCAGCGAGCGTGGTCGGTTAAATCACAAATAAAAAGAAACTATCCATTTTCTGCATGAACTCAATAATATCAAGTCTTTTATTTGCAGTTCTGCTGACTTTAAAAAGCAAATAGCAATGCCTGTGTCAGACTAAAGCAAATTAACTATTTTGGATTCAATAGCAAAGCCTACCCCTGCGTGAACAAATTATAGTTATGTCTGATTAAAAAAAAAAAAAAAAAAAGAGCTGTTGACTGGTTGGTGAATGATTCCCTTTCTCCCAAAATGGGCCTGAAATTTTATTCATATTCTCAAAATTTGCAGCAAGACCCGCTCCCTATAAGTCACCCCATTTATTTGCATTAATATATTCACATGCTTTGCCTCACTCATATTGCCAACGTGCACAAATGCATGCACGGATATATTCTCATATAAAAGTCAGCAGATTGGATCCACAACCCACCACTGTATGATGAGTGCCCATTACTAGTCTTGGCTGAGCAGGCCGGGATCTGTCTACACATTAATTCATAGTGACAACTCACAAGAGTTCCCTTAGTGAACCTGTCACTTACCCATCCCATAAGGAAATCAGGTTGTCAGACCTGATAGCGGAAATGTATAACAGTATCTGCCAGAAATCTGAAGCTACCACTCTCAAATAGACCTTCCAGAAAAACAACGGCCTTCAGGCCTAGAGGCCACTAGGAAACCAAGACATGCTTTAGGTAGTTTCTTGCGGAGAAGCGCTGTGCCTCCCCTCAAGACAGCAGCAGCCTGTGAGACATTAAAGACCACAAATATCTTAAAGAAACTCTCTTTTTAATGTTTATTTATTTTTGAGAGAGAGAGACAGAGAGAGGGAACGCGCGTGCGCACACACACACACAGGCGCTCTTGTGGTGGGGGTGGGGCAGAGAGAGAGGGAGACACAGAATGCAAAGCAGGCTCCAGGCTCTGAGTTGTCAGCGCAGAGCCCAACGCGGGGCTCGAACTTACAGACCACAAGATCATGACCTGAGCTGAAGTTGGACGCTTAACCAACTGAGCCGCTCAGGCACACCAGGAAACTCTCTTTTTAAATAGCTAATTACTGATATATAATCTACACACCATAAAAACCACTCATTTAAAGTATAGTTCAGTGTTTTTTAGTGTCTTCACGGAGTTATGCATCCATCACCACTATCTCATTTTAATCACCCCTGAAAGAAATTCATACCCATTAGTAATCATATCTCATTCCCGATACTCACCCCCCCAGCCCCAGGCAACCACCATTCTACTTTCCATTTCAATGACTTGTCCATTCTAAACATTTTACAGAAGTAGAATTATACAATGCGTGGTCTTCTATCAATCACTGGCTTCTTTCACTCAGTATTATGTTTTCAAGATCTATCCATATTGTAGCATATATTAATACCTCGTTTTTTATTGCCAAATTATATTCCACTGTATTGATCGACTACATTTTATTTATCAATTCATAAATGAATGGTCATTTGGGTTGTTTCCAGTTTTTGGCTATTGTGAATATTACTGCTATGAAAATTCATGAACAAGTTCTTGTGTGGATGTTTTTCATTCTCTTGAGTATATATCTAAGAGGGGAATTGCTGGGTCATATGGTCATTATATGTTTCGTATTTTGAGGAACAACCTAATGCTTTTCCAAAGAATTATCTTACATTCCCATTAGCAATGGATATGGGTTCCAATTTTCCACATCATAGCTCTTATTACTGTGTTTTTTAAATTATTATTATAGCCAACTTGGTGTGAAATAGTGGTTTTGATTTACCTTTACCTAATGGATAATGAATGAAGAAGAAGAATGTTGAGCCTGTTTTCACGTATTGTATTGGCCATTTCTTTGGAGAAATGTCTATTCAAATTATTTGCCCATTTTTGAATTGGGTTGTCTTTTCATTATTAACTTATAACAGTTTTTATATATTCTGGATATAAGTCCCTTGTCAAACGTATGACTTGCAAATATTTTCTCCCATTCTGTGGGTCATCTTTTCATTTTCTCTCATCTTTGAAAGACAAAAGTTTTCAATTTTGATAAAGTCTAATTTATCTATTTTCTTGTCTCTCTTATGGTTTGAGTGCTCTTAAATAAGAAACTATTGCCTAACCAGATGTCATAAAGTCTTACTCCTGATTTTCTTTTAGGAAATCTACTGTTTTAGCTCTTAAATTGAAGTCTCTGGTCCTTTTTGAATTAATGTTTGTGTATGGATGAGGTAGGGGAAAAAATCCATTCTTTCGCACGTGGGTAGCTGGTCGGTCTGAGAACCATTTGTTGTTTGTACAACAACAGATATGGATAACCTGAGTTCCTTTTGGGGAAGAGGTAGAACAGTTAACTAATTGTAGGCTTCTTAAAGTTTACAATGAAATTTTAAATCATATGAACCAAGTAATGGAAATACACCAATGAATAAATAATTTCTAAGCCAACAGTTACCAAAAAAATTTAAAAAGATCATTCTAAAAGAATACAGAAATGAGGAGAAATAAAAACCAAAGAGGGCAAGATAATAGTAAATAGAAGACAGGCCTTAATAAAGAGAAAAGCAGAAAGTTAACAGAGAAAATATAAAAGTGATTTACGAAACAAAAAAAATGCTGGGTCATAGAAAGGGGACAAAGGTGTATAAAAATTGGTTTAGAAGAAAGATAAAGTATTAATAGTTAATATAAACAATTACAAAGAAGTATAGAAAGTTATAAATGTATAAGTGATAAAATGAACAATTTTCTTGAACATTTTAAGTTATCAGAGATGACTTTAGAAGAAGTAGACAATATAGATTGACCTGTAAATAGCTAATAAATTGAAACAATAGAAAATGTCCCTCACTCAAAAGCAAAGAGGCCCATTTTATGAGGCAATGTCACTGCATCTTCAAGGAATAATCTCTCTTACTTATATACTTTTTCTCAGCCTGAGGCCAGATAAGTGTTTTATATAAGCTTACTATCAACACCTGATAAGGCAATAGAAAAGAGGAACACTGTCAACCAACCATTTGTAAGCATATAAATCTAAAATGTCTCTATGTTGACAGGAAGATCAAATGTATCGCAGAAATGCAAAGATCATCCAGTATCAGAATGTCTTTTAAAAAAAGAACTAAATGAATTGCTTATTTCAATCTATATAAAAATTATTGTAGACATAAAAATGCTCTCATTTGAAGATAGAAAGGTATTTCTGTTACCACATAAAGGCTCTGCAGCAAAAATGCACATAAAAATTATACTTAGTGAAAAAACTCTAGAAGCATTTCCATTACAGTTATGGGACATATATGCCCACCTTCCCTGCAGCTATTCAACACATGTTGTGAGGTTATAACTACCTACTAGGTGAAAGAAAGAAATGAGAATAAGGGCCAGAAAGAGACAAAAATGCTGTTATTTGCCAGATACTATTTTCCACAGGGAAATTCAAAATTCTACAAAGTACTATATTTAAGAATCTTCAGCTGGTTTTCCAAATAAAAGGTTAATAATAAAAATGCACTGTTTTTTTTTCTTTTTTGTTATCAGCAATAACCAATGTAAAATCCTGAATATTTTAAAGACATCAGAACATCAGTAAGTTTATTTTATTTTTTTAAATCTTCCTCCCTTTTCCTTCTCTTTCTTTCCTCTTTCTTTCTTTCTTTCTTTCTTCCTTTCTTTCCCTCTTTCCTTTTCTTTCTCTTTCTTTCTCTTTCCCTTTCTTTCCTTCTTTCCTTTTTTTCTTTCTTTCTTTTTCATCTATCTATCATCTATCTATCTATCTATCTATCATTTGCGTGTTCCCTTCTCAGTCATTACCAGGAAAGACCCTGGAATGAGCATGAACTGTGTATTTGCCTTAGGGGATAATAGAGAGGGGATAATACAGCTCAGGCTCAGGAGGAGGCAAATCTCACAGGGGAGCGGGAAGGAGGCCGCAGCAAAAGAAGCACTAGGAGCCTGTGCTGAAGGCAAAGCTCTCATTCCTCCAGGACCTTGTCGTGCTCCCCCTGCAGGCCAGTCAGCTCCCTGCAATGCCGGCCATGGAGTGGATGTGAAGGAAAGGGGAGCTGAGTAGACTGTGCAGCCTCCCCTGTGACAGTCCTCTGCGTAATTTTGCCCCGACTCCTAATGAGAATTAGCAGATGGAGGCTGCGAACACATTTCCTTAGGTGTTTAATTTACTCCTAATAACCATATTGCAGACATCTTGGGCAAAAATCAATCTCCTTTCTGTTTACATCAAAACCCCGATCTCAATTCACGGCCTTAAAACCACCGGAGCAGAACTTTTATATCGATATCTCATTTTGTTTAACAAAACCAAACAGCATAAAATCGTTTCTGCCCATGTGACATACATTTTTGGGAATCTTCTGTGAAGTAAAATTCTTTAGGTTAAAGGTATCTCAGGAGTGTCTAATGTAACTAAGGGCAAAATTCAGGCCAAAAACATAGCCTCTCTCATAATGCCAAAATGATGTTCAGCAAATATTTACCTGAAAATTTACCTGAAAATTCCATGATTCTGCATGCATTTTTCAAAATCAAAATCTCATTATGACCAAAGTAGATATAACTTTGGTTGAAAATGTAATCAACTATTGGCTTGACAGTAATAAAAATCATACTGAAATAGACATAACCCTATGAATCGGGATAAGGATAACCAACCTGAGTTTTATATATAGGGATCGTTAAGCAGTTAATTGCAGTGTGAAAGAGAAAAGGAGGACCTGGGATTTGTATCAAGAGCTGCCCCCGGATTTTGGTGGTAGAGGGGATACCAATCCAGTCCTATATGGAGTAATAACTAATGAACCTCATCTGGACTCAATGTCTCCAGATGTTGCTGGTGGATTCAGGGTAACAGTCAAACTCAGAGGTCACGTGGAGAAATGAGAGACACTTACTCGCAGTGGTACTTGGACATGTGGCAAGACCTAGATCTGTCTGCAGGCAGAAGGATCTCAGCCTGTGAATTAGCATTTCAATTCCAGAGATCAAATCCCTGGTTTGAGGAAGACTAACAAAGATAATGGAGTCTCTAGTATAAGCTATACTATGATCAAGAAAAACACGGGCCCATCAAAAAGACTGGGGCCACTCACCATATATGGCACAAGGTGGATCTTGAAAAAGGTAGTAGCCCCATTGCCAGATATATGATCAAGGTCAAGAACAGGAGAGATGATATGGATTTGGTGCTATGTATTAGACCGTGAGGCTGAACTGATACATGATTTTGACTGAATATGGTGTGGGGATTAGGGAAAGCTGGGAGGAAGAGCCTGGTGCCCAAGACCAAGTAGAACCTGCAACAGTCTAGGTTAGAGTCGCTTAGGAAGATTTGACTCTGTGCTTACCTTCATGCTAAATGCATCAGACTGACTCTTCATCCTTTCTGAGAAATTCTAAGGTTATTTCCTTATTGACCCCTATATTTGGAAGCTGGCAAGTAGGTTCTGACACGAGGAAGAAAATACATTTCTGGAGAGATGAAGATATCAGATGAATGGTTGTTTCTCTTCTGTTTTTTTTTTTTTTTTCCACCCACTGAAGGGTGGGGGGTAAATTCTGGCCTGAGGAAGAAGTGTGGAGAACAAGTTTTGTCTCACTGGAGGTATCTGCGAGGAGGGTAAGTTACCCTCCAAATCTAAAAGTGCCAGGCCCATCTCCTCATCGGTGATGTTGTGGTAACAAACATTTCTCTCCAGAAACACGAGTGAAATGTCAGAAGCTGCAGACGTCAGCTATTTCTATTTCATGGATGAGTACCTTTCTATTTTATCACCTAGCAGAGAGTGGTTTCATCACTTTAAAAAAATTAGAATTCTCTTTTTCCTCATGCAGTTTAAACCTTTATGGCACAGCCTAAGAGACACCCCCTCTTTTCCTGCTCCCTATATAGCCCACATACCAGGTAATCCTTCACAAAGGACTCACTTTTGAATCACCTATGGACGTGGAACAACTGATAAGCTAGAAGCACCTTTTGAAAGCCATGGAAAAATCCTACTGTAACTGAGTCCATTCTGCATTGCATATTCGTGGGGTCTGAGTTCAGATATTTGAAAAGATTAAAGGTTTCCTTGCAGCATTTTATGAAGTCTGGACATTAGGGATGGGGTGCGATGGATGAGCTGTGTGAGACCACTGTGGTGGAAATAGTTTTAAATGAGGTCAGAAGGCCAACTGGATGCACATCGCTGTAAAAGAAACTTCCTTGAGGATCTTTTCCTTTCTCTGCTTTCTTCACTGTATCTCATTCCACCAGGGGCATCCCCGGTGTTGAGCCAGTTTCCTCCAAGTGAATTAAAGGGAGCCCAGGTTAGTAGCATGACTTAGACACCGAAAAATCCAATGTGTGTCTCCTAAAACAGTGTATACCTAGACTGGTTTCTGTTTTAAATCTGACCCAGCAATTTATTTTAACTTGTCAGTTTAACCCTTTTAAATTTATGGTGATCGGTATATTTGGACTTATTTCAAAATCTCGCTCTGTCATTTTTGTCCCTTTGTTGAATCTAGATCTCATTTGTCTCCTCTCATGCATTTAAAAAATTATTTTTATTTGTCATTTCTTTTATTCTTCTCCCTCCAATTTAGAATTTATGGAGTCATCATGTGATTTTACTGTGCGTATTTTTAAAAGCCTGAAATTAATGAGGGTCACGTATCTCCCACTGATGCTGAGCAGTATAAGAAAGTCAGGACTTTTCACTGCACTCTCCCCAAAATTTAAATTGTGCCATTTTACTTCTATGGTGTAGCTAATATTACTATATATTAATATTAATATTGTTATCTTTATTAAAAACGACAACATTCAGTAAGTTAACCCACCGATTGACCAATTTCTTTGCTCACACTCTTTGCATCTCAGAATTTCCTTCTGGGATAGTTTTTCTACTTCCATAGTATATCCTTTAGAAATGCTTTTTATGAAATTCTGCTGGTGAGATACTATCTCGTCTTTCCCTATCTAATAAGGTCTTTATCTTACTTCTTTCTGTTCTTGAAAGATTATTTGTTGGATACATAATCCTCGGCTGGAAATATATTCTCTCAGCTTTTTTAAAGTATTATTCCTCCATTTCCTGACTTCTATTGTTATTCTTGATTAATTAGCCATGTGTCAGTTTAATTGATATTCCTTTGTAGGTGATCTATCTTTATGTCCTGGCTTTTTAAACTAGGTGTTCTCTTTGGTTTTGACATTTTATTTAAAAAAAAAATATTTTTTTTAACGTTTTTATTTATTTTTGAGACAGAGAGAGAGCATGAACGGGGGAAGGGCAGAGAGAGAGGGAGACACAGAATCGGAAGCAGGCTCCAGGCCATCAGCCCAGAGCCCGACGCGGGGCTCGAACTCACGGACCGTGAGATCGTGACCCGGGCTGAAGTTGGACGCTCAACCGACTGAGCCACCCAGGCGCCCCTGGTTTTGGCATTTTAAAGTTTTACCACAGTATGTCATTGAAATTTATTTATTATTTTTGAAATAAAGATTTTTAGAAAAATTTTTTAATGTTTATTTATTTATGAAACAGAGAGAGACAGAGCATGAGAGGGGGAGGGGCAGAGAGAGAGAAGAAGACACAGAATCCCAAGCAGGCTCCAGGCCCCCAGCTGTCAGCACAGAGCCCGACGTGGGGCTAGAACTCATGGACCGTGAGATCGTGACCTGAGCCGTAGTTGGACACTCAACCGACTGAGACACCCAGGTGCCCCTACCTTTTTTTTTCAATCTGACTATTTTAATACTTTCTATTTTAAATTCCGTAAGATAGTATCGTCAATATCTACTTAGACTTACCACACAGATACCTTTTCTTTGCCTTCATTTCTTTGTCCATTGTTGACACTTCCACTAAGCGGCAGTTGTGTGTGTGTGCCAGAAGGACACCTGTTAATATTCCCTCCAGTGTGTGTCTGCTGGTGATGACTCCAGTGTGTGCCTCTGTCTAAAAAGTCTTTATTTAACTTCCTTTTTGAAGGCCATGCAATTCTACATTGGCAACTATTTTCTATCAGCACTTTGAAGATTCCTTAAGTTGCCTTCTGGTTTTCATTCTTTCTACCGCAAAGTTATTTACAAACCTTAATGTTGTCTCTTTGAGGGTGACATTACCCCCCGCCCCCACTGCATGCGTACCCTTGATTGCTTTTAAGCTTTTCTGTCTATTTTTCAAGAATTTTTATTAGATTCAACTTGATATTTATTTCTGTGTATGTCTCTTCAGTTTACATACTGTGCCATTGATTTTTTTCTGTCAAATATGACAATTATTGTATTTTTATTTTTTAAAAATATTTCCTAGTTATCTGCTGAAATTCTTAATCTGACATCTATTTTTTAATATATTAGTATACATTTTAGTGTCATTAAATTTATTTTCCGATAGCTCAAATATCTGGAATATCTGTTGTCTGCTGACCATTATATGTTTTTCGCCTTGATTTTTGATGAATTTTTATCCTTCTGCATGCCCAGTTAACTTTTTTATTATATGCTGGACATTTCATTTTATTTTATTTTTTATTTATTTATTTTTTTTAAATTTTTTTTTCAACGTTTATTTATTTTTGGGACACAGAGAGACAGAGCATGAACGGGGGAGGGGCAGAGAGAGAGGGAGACACAGAATCAGAAACAGGCTCCAGGCTCTGAGCCATCAGCCCAGAGCCCGACACGGGGCTCGAACTCACAGACGGTGAGATCGTGACCTGGCTGAAGTCGGACGCTTAACTGACTGCGCCACCCAGGTGCCCCTGGACATTTCATTTTATATATGAAACATATAGAAATAACTTAAAGCTCTCAATAATATTATTGTTCTCTAGAAAGTATTTGTTCTTGCTTCTCACAGGCTATTGGGGTAGGAGTAGCTCACCTTGATCTAATCAACAAATGAGCTTTAATGCTGGACTTTATTTTTTATGGGGGATGGTTTACTTAACTATAAGTAAATTCCTAAACGAAAGTAAATTCCTAACTCCTTGCATCTTAACTCCATCAAGAGTCCCACCTGAAAGCCTAGGGTGTTTAAGCAACATCTTCCTTTTGGTGGGCCAAACTTCGTTATTTTCTATTTTAGTGCCATGAAATGGCCAAAACCTCTAACTGGAGTTTTAGCTATATCCATAGATGAAGGAAGGAAGAAGGAAAGGAAGGGGGGAAGGAGGGAAGAGGAAAGGAAAGAAGGAAGGAAGGAAGGAAGGAAGGAAGGAAGGAAGGAAAGAAGAAAAGGAGGAAGGAAGGAAAAATGTTTCTCCTTCCACAGTATTATTATTTCTAAATTTCACTTGTTAATTAATATTTGTAAAACTGCCTTCAAGATGAAAGAAATTATCTGAATAAGAGTCATGTAGGGGAGATTCAAAGAAACTGCTGAGAGATTATCCCCTTTTATTGACAATATTAAATCCTTGGTACAATATGCCCCTTTAATATGTAAGCTGACTGATATGTCCACGTGGTGCTAAAATACAACAAGAAGATACAAGCAGCACGGTCCAGTCTGTTGACATGTGCCCAAAAGAATCAAGAAAAGACCATTATTTTTTTTTTTTAATTTTTTTTTCAACCTTTATTTATTTTTGGGACAGAGAGAGACAGAGCATGAACGGGGGAGGGGCAGAGAGCGAGGGAGACACAGAATCGGAAACAGGCTCCAGGCTCTGAGCCATCAGCCCAGAGCCTGACGCGGGGGCTCGAACTCACGGACCGCGAGATCGTGACCTGGCTGAAGCCGGACGCTTAACCGACTGCGCCACCCAGGCGCCCCAAAAGACCATTATTTTTACACACATTCATGAAAGCCTTCTCCTGGGAGCTGAGGAAATAGGCAGCTATTGACTGTGACCGTCTCATACCAGGGTTGGAGAATTCCTTATTGCACAGATGGTTTATAGCTTCATAGCTCCGTGAATCCACTGTGCAATAAGGTGTGAAGTAGAGAAAGGTCACAAAAAGTGTCCTGTAAACAGGCAATTCTGTTTCTGGTCAGAGATAGGGGCAGCAGTGCCTACTAGTTCAGGAAGTTAAGTTCAAACACTCATTCCTACCCTATTTGTCTCTTAACTATCCAATTCATTGTCATTGTTTTATGCTCACAAAATCTCTGACAGTCATTGTCACGTCCTCCCATTTAAAGATAAAAAATTTAAGGCTCACGGAAGTTAATGATCTCCAAGCCAAACAACTAGTAAGTTCTGGAGCTGGAACTGAGCTCACACAGTGTTCATCAAAACTTTCTCTTTCATTGTTGTAAAGCCACCATCCTTCCCAATTGCCTGCTGGGGTGATTCTCAGCAGTGAGCACATAATTTTCATCTCTGGCAAGGGTTGAGGTACTTGGTTTTCCGCTTTAGTACCTCTCTCTATAGGACTGAGGACATATGGCTGAGGAGACATGGTGAGGGGATTGGAGGCCCTCGAGAATGGTAAGAAACCTGAGCCCTAACCCCTAAAATCTTGGAATGAGTTTGGACATGTCTCAAAATGAACATATTTATACCTAACTCTTAAGAGGAAGGAAGGGAAAAAAGGATGCAGGGAGGGAAGGAAGGAGACATACTGAGAGAGACAAAGACAGAGAGAGACAGCGACAGAGAGAGACAGAGCGAACCCAATTCTTGATTTTTAGGCTACATTTCTTGGTGAACAGACCTTTATCCTCTTGTTCTCAAGATGGTTTATAGCTTCATAGCTCCGTGAATCCACTGTGCAAGCACATGAATCACAGAACTCTTTCTCACTAAGCTTCTGTCCCTACGGAGAAATCCTACAGTAACTGGAGTTTTGAAAATAGAGCATTTAAATCATCTTTCCAAAAGTGCGAATGGAAATAGTCCCAGAGCACCCAGAACCTTCCACAAATGTTGAGACAAAGCTAACTGAAAAGATTACCAGGGAGAGTCAATGTGAGAGACGTGATTCCCCTTCCAGTAAATGCTTCTCCGGGAGAGGCACTCGTTAACTCCCACTGCAGAGTAGGCCTGCTGTCCAAGTCAGCAGTGAATTACAGAAGAAATGGTGCAGAACTTCACAGCGTGGAGAGAAAACCCCAGCTGCCCTGAAGTGGAGCTGTGAGATGATTCCTATATTTCAAGGAGAATTATTTTCTTTTTGCCAAGTCACTGAAATAAACAATCACAGTTCCAAACTGTGAAAAACAGGAAGAAACACACTTGGAAGATTTATCATACCCATTAGTACTCCCTGTAGCGTAATGAAGGTAGTAAACATCAGCGCATTTCCGTAACACCCAAAGTTAATAAAACCATTTCACGTGTGTCGTCTTTAAGGTTTCCAACAACCTCTGGGAGAGAAATATTATGTTTTTTATATTATAGATGAGAACCAAATGTTCAAGTGGTTTTAAGTGACTTCTCTATGGTCACACAGACGAAAAACAACGATGCCAGACTCAGGGTCCCTATCTTCTCAATTCTAGTCCCGGCTTTTAAATCCCAGTCATCGCTATTGCAGAAATGTCTCAGAAGCCACAACTGTGTTACCATAACCTTGACTACATTCATTCTTTACCTGGGTCCTTTACTGGCATTCCTTTTGGATTTTCCTATTTCTGTAATAAGTGTCAGAAAATATTCACTATGTATTTCCATATCTGGTATTTTACAGCACGGGGTTCTCCCACTTAAGAATTTGGGTCTTGGAGTCAATATGTTAGAATCTAGGCTTTGACTTTCACTAGCACTGAAAACCTCGCTCAACATCCAGAGTCTTTGCTCAAATAGGAACAATAACATTTGCCTTAGAATTCTCCTGCATCTCCAGGCCTTGCGAGCAGTGTGTGTTCAACAAATGGCAGCTTTTATTTTTGTTTCCACTCTACATGTGATTATACATTGTACGCACACGGACCAAGGGTAGTCAACAGAGAGACTAGAAAGAGATGATGACAGTACAGGGAAGCAGTGGTAACGAGTACCACAGCTGACGTACCACTGCCCCCCTTCAGACTCTCGCAAGTCAGGATGGGAGATACACAACGCCGTTCTCATTGACAGTGTTCGGACCCCTTCTCCTGCACCCAGTACATCTCTCACTTCATTTGAGACCTTCTCCCCTCAATTGTTTTTGTTTGTGGTTTGTGTGTGTGTGTGTGTGTATTTTATTGATGTTTTGTTTTGTTTGTAATTCCCATAGTACTGTGAGCTCTATGAGACCAAGAATGTTTTCTTTTTTCTCTTACCAGCAGGTAGAAGTGAGCACTTGTCATATTTTTTAATGCTTCTTTTTAATTTTTTTAATTTATTTTTTGAGAGAGAGACAGACAGACAGACAGAATCCGAAGCAGGCTCCAGGCTCCGAGATGTCAGCCCAGAGTCTGATGTAGGGCTCGAACACATGAACCGTGAGATCATGACCTGAGCCAAAGTCAGATGGTGAACCAACTAAGCCACCCAGGCACCCCAGTACTTGTCATATTTTGACAGCTCAATACCCACTTCTCCTTCTCAACAGCTCTCTCCAATTCACACCCCCCTTCTCATGTGGTATCTCAGTGGAAGTTGGATCTATGTTCCAACATTTGATTATGTAAGCCTGAGGGCCAACTGTTTCTTCTCCTTTCTGCCTTGGACACTGGGGACAGGTGTAGAGTTTAAAGTCAGACAATGAAACATTCTATCCTGGAAGTCTGGACTCTGAGTACATGTCCCAAATCCACGAAAAATATTAGAATGGTTTTCTCCCTCAGGAAATGTGTCCTGATTAGACTTGTTGACCGCTGTGATACCATGGCTACTGTTTTGCTTACAGCCCTTCAAACAGGCACTGGTTTCTGCCTCTGATATAGTCGGGGCATCCCCACCGTAACTTCACAGTCTATGCCATTTGCTTAGGAAGTCAGATTTGGATGTTGGTGCCCGAAACCAGTGATTCCAAAACAAGAAGATGTCAATATTATTTGAATTACATTCAGTTTAAAAGCATCATCTACCAGTTTACCAGAGAAGTTCAAGTTCTACAAACTATTTATAGTCACTTGGTAGTAGCTGGTGGAAGATTCTTTTGTATACCCATTTCTGATATCAAAGCCTCAATAAAACCAGAGAGAGATAAAATGTTGAGTCCTAACTCACTGGGGGTGTTTTTATCAGAAGTTAAATTAATGAAGTTCAGATGTACTGCTTTGTTAACAGCTGGTCTGCTGGCACACAGAGTTTGGAAGAGCTCAGACTTGTCTCGAAGTACCATTTCCTCAGATGGCTTTTCAAAACCTTTCAATAGTGCTTTTGCCTATCGTTCCGTAGCAGTCAAGTCGAAGCTGAACTTCCCTACTTAACACACTGAGTGGAAAGACATTTTTATTTATTTATTTATTTATTTATTTATTTATTTATTTATTTTCTTAGGATTCTGTTTTCTCTGACTAGATCCTCTCAACTCTAACTACTAGTGTAGATCAACCCATGATGATAATTGATTTCTCAAAAAATATACACAGAAACATTCTTGTTGAGACTCAGCATCTCTCCTGGAAAGACAGCATAAATATGTTGGTTGACAAATAGTCTCCTCAACATTTGTAAGAGATGCAGGATACAGAAGCCATTCCCCTTTGCCAAAAAGGACATTATATTAGGAAAAGCCAACACTTTGTTGGTTTGGCCAAAGATCAAGGCAATAGTTTCAGGACAAAATCATAATGGGGAAAATTAAAAAAATATAGAATAACGTAGAATGTTACCAATACGAGTGAATGTAATTTCAGGAATGCACAAATAAAATCCAAAGATTGCTGTGATGTTTACTGTGAAGGTGTAACAGAACCTGGTTAAAAATTTTAAAGTAAATAATGCAAGAGGAAAATATTTTTGTAACTTCCTATCATACCCAGAATGATATTCCTGGAAATATTACCAGACTAGGAACCAAGATATTCTCGTTCCAGTCCAGGATTTATTATGTGTCTCAAATTTCCCATTCGTGAAATAAGAGGGTTGTACATACTGATCCTTCGTTTTCTTACACTTCCAATGTTCATAGACACATATATGTCTCATGATACGGAAGAGGACATTGCTTCTGATAGGTGCTTTCATAAACACTACTGAGAACACAGCATGGATCAGACACTGCAATGGGCTTTATATTTACAAAACAGCTCTTGGCAAGATTACATATTCCAGGGGAAAATTACTACCAAGTAACAGTTACTATAAAAGAGAATGTCCTGATCGCAGACATAGAGGTAACCATAGGGCATGGTAGTAGCACTAAGGAAGATCACTTACCCGGGCTCAGGGTTCAGAGAATGTTCCTGGAGAGATAACGTCTGTGCTGAATTTTAAAGTATGTTAGCCAGGTAAAGAGGAGGGACTAGAGTGCACCAGGCAGAAGAAACATCTTGAGAAATACACAAAGTGTGAAAAAGCCTGCTGTGCACAGGAAAAGAGAAGTAGCCCAGTACTTCACAGTATAAAATGCAAGGCTGAAAGTGGTAAGACGTAGAAGCTGAGAGGTAGGTGGCTTTTCTGCATGTGGCATATTCTATCATTAAGGCAATAAGGAGTAGCTGAAGGATTTTTATAGAGGACAGCAAAATGGTTATATTTGTATTTATATTTTAGATCAGTTATTCACGTGGAGAATTGATTTGATGATACCTAGACTAGAAGCGGAAGGTCCACTTAGAAGTCTTGATGGCAAAGTCGCACCAGATGGGTGTGAGAATGATACAGAGGAGTCCGTTTCTAGAAGTTGGAGGAGTGCTCTTACAAGAAAATACACTTGATGGTCTGTACAGAATTGATAACTACATGGTACATGGGGAAGAACCCCAAGCATATAAGACCAGTTGTGCTGAGCTGAGTATCCAAGGATCAGATTTCAGTGAATACTGAGGCGTGGATGTGATTTTTAGGGCTGAATACTGAAGAGGAAAGTACATGCAGAGAAAAAGCCCCAGAAACTACCACAGGGATTCCCTTGAGTCTTTGGCTAAATACTCTGTTTAGGGTTAGACTCATGAGACTAGATAAAAGACAACTATCAGAGAATGAGAAACTACTGGTGACCAGTAAGCTGGGCAAAACTAAAGCTAACACAGGGCTCATAGGTGCTCAAAGTTCAACTTACCAGACTAGAAGGCTATGCTGTATTCATTATGGACCCTGGGAGAATCACATCATATTACACCTTAGAAGTAAAAATAAACTAGGTCTAGGATGGACCACCTTAACAAACCTTAAACTCAAGTTTTGAAAGGATGAAGTTGATCATTCAGTAAATTAACTGCTTGCCAAAAACAAATTTTAATATTCTTTAAAGTAAGACAATAAAATCTAGACACTTTCAAAATCTAAGAACATAAAATGCACAATGTCCAGCATCGGATCCAAAAGTATGTAATCATCTTGATAAAGAAAAAAAAAACATATTTGATACACTTCAAAATCCACTCTTGACACAAATAGGAACAGAAGCAATCTTTCTCAACATGATAAAGGGTATTTATAGAAGCCTACAGCTAAAACCATCCTTATTAATGATAAACCAAATACTTTCTATTAAAGAATGCGAACAAAACAAGAATTCAGTTGTCTCTTTCATTTAACATTATACTCGAGGTCTTATCCAGTGTAATAAGGCGATAGAAGAAATAAAAGGAATTTAGATTGGAAAGGGACAAGTAAAACTCTCTTTCTCCCATATTTACTATCATAGACTACACCATAACCCTGAAAATATCAACCAAGAAGAACCAACAGCAGGGTGTAGTCTATTAACTTACTAGCTTTTAAAGAGTAAAGAAAAATCCTTTTCGTCATATATATATAGATAAAATGAACAATATTAAATTATAGTATTTAGAATGTATCCTGGTAGAATATAACTATAAACAAAGACAAGATAGTGGTTACCATTAAAGGTACACTACCGGTTAATTCTGGAGGGAGAGAGGAGAGATTGGATGAAACAATGGAGGGGCTTCTGAGATGGTTGACAAAGTTCTATTTCTTTAAAAAAAAAATTTAATGTTTATTTACTTTTGACAGAGAGTGAGAGAGACAGAGAATGAGTGGGGGAGGGGCAGAGAGAGAGGGTGACACAGAATCCGAAGCAGGCTCCAGGCTCTGAGCTGTCAGCACAGAGCCCGACGCGGGGCTCGAACTCACAAACCACAAGACGATGACCTGAGCCGAAGTCGGACGCTCAACCGACTGAGCCACCCAGGTGCCCCGACAAAGTTTTATTTCTTGACCTGGCCGGTGAGAACAAGAATATTTATCTTATAATAATTCACTAAAATATGCATTTATTTGTGTGGTTTTATGTATCTGGGTTTTCTTTCATAATAAAAATGTAAAAAAAAAAGTGAAGCCAAATACAACAAAAATGTGCTTGTATTTTATTGATATTTTAAAAAGCAGAATGGATTTGGATCCATTATAGGTACCAAATATGGGGAATTTTATATCTTGAACCCAAACTGTTTTATGTATTATCTCTAAATGATAATGTGTGATGTCTTAATTAATTAATTGATTTTTTAAAAATGTTTATTTAGAGAGAGAGAGAGAGAGAGAGAGAGAGAGAGAATGCAAGCAGAGGAGGGGCAGAGAGAGAGAGGGAGACACAGAATCTGAAACAGGCTCCAAGCTGTCAGCACAGAGGCCAACACGGGGCTTGAACTCACAAACCGTGAGATCATGACCTGAGCCAAAGTTGGATATTTAACCAACTGAGCCACCCAGGCGCCCCAGTATGTGATGTTTTAACTACATTCATTCAACAATCACTTGATGAATATTGAGTATCTGAGGTGCAGATAGAATGATGAATGAGCATATTAAATATGCTTGTCCTCGTAAATAAAGACATGCAAATTAAAACCATACAAGACATTAAGTGCAGCAGGGCAGTACATATTAGAGAGTTATAATAGCAACTACATGCTTGAGGACACCTCAGAAAATTTACACTGATAAAATGATAGTTGAAGTGTATATTAAAGAAGAGGAACTTTCTGGGAAGATAAGGGAGCAATATTCTACACGAATGTGGTTTGAAATATCATGTGGTGCTTTTGGAAAACACAAAACATACATATAGTTGGAACACACAGTGTGTAGCCTGCCAGGGGAGAAGACGCAGCCAGTGAGAAAAATTACAGTGACAAAGGATCTTGTGTACTATGCTAAGCAGTTCTGGAACTATCCAGAAGAGAGAGAATTTCTAAAGGATTTGAGAGTCAGATAATCGTTACTGTAACAATAACACCAGTATGAAAAATGGGCTGGGTGGCCATTCGGAGGTCTACACCCGGTGGCAGCAGGCAGGGTGGAGAGGAAGATGATTTTGTTTTGTTTTGTTTTGTTTTTACCTAGGGCTTAGCAATAAGTACACTGTGGACTTAGAAGAGCTAAGACTGGTACAGTCTGAATTTTTAGTTTCCATAGTGGAGATGAAGTTTGGAAGATACAGTACGTTTGGATGAAGTCTCTGTGCTACTACACAGGCACTAATACCAGAGACTTGTAAAAAGCATGACAAAGATAATGAATACCCTTTTTAAAAAAAAAAAAATGTACCATCTTTCAGAAAGAAAGCAAAAATGCTGGTCTCTTCGAGGTGTGTTTATATTTTGGTAGAACATGTATAATAGAAATAATTAAAATACTCTAGCTTGCATCTATAACAAAGAATGAATTCAGCAGTTCCCTGATTTCTACAGTAACAGGGTCTCCAAATAATGTCACATGCCTCAAAGAACTTGACAATCCAGGGGAATAATGTTACAATACAGCATGATATCGGAGATAAGGAGTTCTCAGGACTTTCAAATTAATAGAACTAGAACATAAATCCATCGGACATTTATTAAAATACACTTTCCAAAGTATACTTTCCTTTGTAAACTCTTCTCTGGTTTCCTGCCATCAAACTATCTTAATTCTCACATTACTTCATTTATGTACATTAACATTTGCCATATTTTATTCCAGTTATTGGTGTTCATGGCTAGTTCTTTTATAAAGGCAAATATTATATAATTAAATGTCTGTGTGTGTGTATATATCATATACATGTAAATATATAATTATATAATCATCATCATCATCATCATCATCATCATAATAAACAGCGCCTAAAATATATAAAGCTTTTATTCTGTGACAAATATTTTTTGGAGCCACTTATTTATTTAATAGTCATGAGAACCCTATGAAAAGGTACCAATGTTAACAACTTCATTTTATAGATGAGGAAACTGAGCTATAGCAAGGTTGAAGATCCTTCCCCAGATCACACAGGGAATTACCATTTAAACATAGTCCTGATCCAGAACATCTGCATTTAACCACTATTGTATTCTCTCTCATGGTCCATGATCTCCCACAACACTTCAGAGAGTACCAGATGCACAGGGGAAATAAACAAACATTTAATTAATAATTGAGCCATTAGCAGAGGATAGAAATTGTGGAGTCTGTCCTCGCCAGGGGGAAAGATTATAGCAGCCTGGAAGCCCTAGGTTTCTAGCTCTCAGCCATCTCCTGGGGACATCTGATATTTGAAGTAGGGATTTGCAGACCAAAGCTTCAAATCTCACCTGTCCCCCAGGGGAGCAATGAGAATAGGAATAAGAAACTGGCAAGGAAAGTTGGAAAAAGATGCTGTTCTCCATTAGCTTGACTGTAGCAGGATTCTCGCACAGAGGGATGGGATACCAAGGCCTTTCTTTCCAAGAAGTAGCTTTATTCGTGCTAGCACAGGCTCAGCAGGTTAAGACCCAAAGGTTGAACCCTGAGCGCAACGAGGTGTAGCACTTTATGCAATTTCTACTGCTTTGTCTCCCATGTATGGTGACACATACAGTCTGATTGGACACAGTCCAAGTTACAGAGTCATGTCAGAGCTATGCATACGTGTATAGAAGTTGACTGGGCCACGTTGCCTTCCTTTGTTCTGAGAAGGCCCCCACCACATTCCTTAGGGAAGGGCTCTACCTCTACCACATGACCATCTGCCCCAAATTATGAAAAAGGAAAGTGTTCTCCAATCCACCTGGCAAGTCACTGAAAGAGAGAGGAGCACAGGTGGCTCAGGAAGGCATGTCATTGAAATAGTGCATGTACAAACGGAACCATCATTAATGGGATATCTCAGGACAAATGATTTCCTTGCAGACACAAAGATCTGCCCCATGCCTTTCATCCCCAGTGCAACTCAGAGGGCTCTATGCAGTCATTCTGCAGCCAGAAGCCAAGTGGATGAATTAACTTTGCCTTCCTGAAAGCTGACCCAGGGTACGGAAATATAGAATGGAACCTTGGAATTAGAGGGACTTGTGGAGATGATCTGGTCCCCATCTCGGAAAGGAAATCTACTCAGAATGGGAAGTAATGGCTAGGTACTTGGCAACGTGAGTGTGCCCTTGATGCTGAGATTCCATGTGTACAAATAGCGTTGCTGTCAGAGAGGCTGCATCCACGCGCACCGTCCCACTGTCCCCCTCCTGTCATAACTGGCACTGGTATTTGATGGCTCTCTTCTCCTTACATAGAGGGGAAAAAGATGTTAACTTGAAAACCACTTGTGTCAGTGCTATTTGTGGACAAATCCAAGTTTTCTGTTGCTTACCCAGTGAAGTTATTTCCTTCACATGGAGCCCAAGTTTGCATTTCAGCCATTCTGTCTTGTACTTTACAATCATATCAGTTATGTTAACTCACTTTTCCCCAATACACTCTTTCTTACCATATCCCTCTGCAGAATGTTGTCTCCATGCCCTTCCTCTTTTTATGATTGTCAAAATTGGTCTTACCTGTCAAAAGCCCACTGAAATATCTCCTCCTCTTTGAAGGTTTTTCCTTCCTGAGTGCCTTTTTCCTTCTTGATTCTTCAGTATCTTGAATCTGTAATACAACACATCAGAGTCAAATATGTCCTTTGTTCAAGTTGTCTGCCTCTACCGGTATTTTTTTGTTTCTCTCTCTTAGTGCATAGCTTGGTTTATGGAACATGGTATTGGACCAGTCAGGGTTTGGTAAATTACACTCAATTGACTCATAGTTGCTGGGAGATTGTGTAATATAATGGAAAGAGGACAGGATTCGAAATTGTAACGTCTGTATCCAAATACCATCTTCAACACACTAGTTATGTGATCTGACACAAATTAGTCTTGTTAAACTTCGGACTTTTCATATGTAAAATCTTATTAAAATGTTTAACACACGGATTTATTGTTCAGACGAACCAAAATGCTATTTGCAAAAAAGTGTATTGTAAACTGTAAAGTTCTACACAAATCATTGTTGTTAAAAGCTCCCAGTTGATTTGCGATCATGGTTGACCAAGAATTGTTGCTTCATGGGCCAATATGCAGCTTTATGCTGTTACTTCAAATGAAACAAGCTGGCCGTATCTGCTTCCTCAGACAGACCCCCCACTCACCATATCACAGCTGGATAGAGCTTGCTTTCAGATTCAAAGCCTTTTTATAGCCACTTTGCCCGCAAGCCAACAAAACAGAACACACTCTTCCTACTGCTAATCAATGCCACATGGAGTACAATGAGCAATTAAGCCCAGAAAAAGGAAGAGGACATTGATAATAGAATGCTTGATTACTGAGAGATTAGAACCTGAAATTGTGTTTGCGTTCTCTGTTGGAAGGTATAATTTAATTAGCTAACTTGGAAAGGTTGTAGATGTGACAGAAAACTAATATTCTGCTTCTGCAATTTCATAGCCGTTTTCTTTCAGAAAGAAGAAAAAAAAAGTTTCTGGATGGAGTCTCTAAACATACAGATGTTGGTACCTCCATTTATCTACACCTTGGATCCTGTATTATTATAAGAGCTCTCACCACCCTGGCTCCGACCCTGCCACATCACCAGAGCAAAATCACCCCAGGAGCATGCCAGGTTGGACGCCCCCCTTTCTGCCAATTGCTCTACTAGAACAGAGTTGGGAATGATCTTTCCCTAATTGCTATCACCTGGCTCCAAAGTCAACCATCAGGCTAGCTCTTCCGCACAATAAGGACCTTTTGAGTCTTCACTTCCCTTCGTCTTTCTAAGCCAGTCCTGGATTCTGACAACACGCCTGTTGCAGGTACACTGGGTGGCCTTTGGCTAAAAGCGCAGAGTAAAAGGCCAGCTTTGCTCAACCAAATTCCTATTCACGTGGTGGGAATGGCATAAATCTTTGTTCACACCCCACATGTTAGGACTCTGGGTGGGAAAGGCCGTGGGTAATTTACCTTTCGGGGAGTGGAATGCAAAACCTATCAACTTCCTTGGGGGTTAAAAGCATGAAGTGGCTCACTTCCTGGAAAATTTCACACATAGCAACAAGTTGGCTTTGGAGAGGCTAGTTCCAAATGGCTGTTTCCAAAGGACAGGACCAACAGTCCTCAGCTTCATGGCCAGAGGCCAAGACCCTCATATTCTAGTAGTTCACAGCAACTCCTAGAGAGAAGGAAGAGAGAAGTGGGCTTGAGTTGGGTTCTAAACATTGCTAGCTCATGAACAGGAGAAGAGTCTCGCTGTGGTGCAGCTCTTGCTTATGATTAATCCCATTTTATGGAAAAAAGCATATGGGAAAAGGAGCTGAGAGAACTTTATCCAAACCACCAGCTTTAGGGTATTTCATTGCTTGAGGGTAAACACCAGTAAGGCGTCTTTTGGGGAGCTTACTTAGAGAAGGTATTGGGAAATCCCAAGCTTTCATTATGAAGGCCTGTACAGAAACCCCAGAGGGTTTAATTTAGTTGGCCTTGCCCGTGATGACTGATAAAGATCTCACAGAAATTTTCTGACTCTAGCAAGAATAGTCAGCACTGTCCAGCTATAAGAACATCTAAATAAGGAGATCCATAAAGCAGGGTGGCAGTCGTGGGTTGGGAGTAGGGTTGCCTAAATAGATAGGTAGATAAAATACAGAACACACAGTTAAAATTGGATTTCAGCTAAACAGCAATTTTTATTTTTTAGGATCGGTATGTCCCAAGTACGCATAAGACACAATTTTCCTAAAAACTATTTGTTGCTTACCTGAAATACAGATTTAATAGGGAATCTTACATTTTCAATTGGGAAATCTGACTTCCTTACTTGGGGAAATTCTTCTGTCCCAGAAGGTTGGAGCCTCTTATACTTGTTCTCTATTAACACCTGAGAATGGATTTTATGTCCTGCCCTCATCAACAATCTCGGAGTCACTTAGGGATCAGACTTTCTGGTTTTGGAATCCTAGAGCCCCAATACCAGCTTACAACCTTGGGCAACTTAATTTTTCTGGCTTTGCTTTCTTCATCTATACGATGGGAATAACAATAACTGAGCCTGTCTTATACTGCTGTTGTGAAGATTAAGTTAATACATTTGATGTCTTCTGAACGGTCCTAGGAACACAGTAAATACTCAGTAAATGTTTGTTAAAAAATGTGACTATTTATGATTATTATCATAGCTAAGAGTAGTAAGGAAAAGGACGTTAGTATAGCTGACCATTAGTATTCTTGCACAAGGATACTGACCTCCACATCCCATGACCTTGGCCTACCAACACAAGAGCTTCTAATAACAAACTAAGTCATGGCACCATGAACAGATATTACACGCACATCTGGAAGGAAGCTGGTGCTTCCGTTAAGGCAGCAGCTACTTCTAGTGCAAAAGCAGCTGCACATTGAACAAGAAAATGTAAACTAAAGTCACAGCTGAGAGGACATGGCATGGATGGAGAACAGGGTAATCTAGACTTCTCTTTAACGGTACTATTCATTAACCACCCTTCCAGAAAATCTGAAATACTGAGGTTCTTTTTTACTGTCTTTTAATTAAACGTGTGCAGATGATTGAGTGACTTTCTCAGCCCAGGCTGACCCCAGCAATCTCCACTCTCCCCACCTCAGGTGAGGGTCTCCACTTGCCTTTTGTCTTTACAGCAGCTTCCACTTTATCCATTCCTAAAGCCAACCTGTGTAGGAGGATACACTCTCCCCAGTGTCTTGATTTAATATTATTTCTAAAGATAAGCACATATGGTCTTTGGGCTTTTAAGAATTTTAGATTAACTCTCTAGGGAGGACTGAACAACAGAGCCCTGTCGCAGCGCCACCGTTGAATGACTGGAGCACCAGAGCTGACAGCTGCAATATGGGTCCGTCATCTGTCTCTGTCACCGACCGTGATGTGCTGTGCGGCCTGGCTGGTTAACCAAGCTGGGTCTTAGTTTCTGCACCTGTGAAAGGAGCATAATTCCATTCCTGCCGCTGCCCACCGCAAGGGGTTGTTGTGAACGTCTAATGGAATAATACACGTGGAAGAATGGTGCAGACCAGACACCAAAACGTTGTTGCTTTTATTGTTATGAACTCTCACAGCCTGTGAGAGACTGGAAGCTTGTGTGTGAGACGTTGCCATATGCTCTCTCACACGTTAGATTTGGGGCACTTATTCATTGCGAGAGCAACATTCAAATTAAAATTTTAAATTTGAGAGTGAACTGTGTTGTTTCTGAATCAAATATTTTCATTTCTATGGCCTGAGTGCGATCCAGGATGTTGCCCTTGAGAGAATGCTACTTCCTCTAAGTGGATTTGCCTGGCTCATACAGGGAGATCGGAGTGACAAGTGGCTATACGATAAAGAAGTATAGAATCTCTCTTGGTAAACTTTCCAGTAAGTCTCCCAAGATGATGCTCTAATTTCCTGTGGCCAAGGGTAGCATTCCCCCAAATACCTTCTTTGTCAAAGAATTAATTTAATCTAATTTAAAAAAATTAAAATCAAAATTTTAATTGAAAAAACCAAAGTTTAACTTGATGACTGGTTCACACAGGCTGTCAAAACTTACTTTGCTTCTTCCCTGAGCTGCTGGCTTCACTGACGCCACGAGGGTTTATTTCTTACTCACCTCCCGTTCGCTCTCACCTGTCCCAGAGGACAGCACAGCGGGCTCCTGCCTCTCTCTGTGTCTCTTCAGCTGAGCTGTGCTCAGTCTTTTGTGTCTCTTGGCAAAAACATACAGATAATTTCCAGAACTCTTCTCACATCTGGGAGATGGGAGAGACTGTAGTTTTTGCTTGTTTGTTTGTTTTTTGTTTGATTTTTATGTTGCCAATGCTCTTTTCTTTGAAGAGGCTTATTGATCTCTTTTTGGAGCATTTCCTTTCCTTCTATCTCCTGAAATCTTCTCTCTGTCACTTTCTTATATTGTAATCATGGGAAGAAAGAAGGAAAGGAAGGAAGGAAGGAAGAGAAAGAAAGAAAGAAAGAAAGAAAGAAAGAAAGAAAGAAAGGAAGAAAGGAAGAAAGAAAGGAAGAAAGAGGGAGAAAAGAAAGGAAGGAAAGAAGGAGAGAAGGAGAGAGGGATGGAGGGAAGGAAAGGAGAAAGGAAGACTTGTTGGAAATTTTTGACATTCTTCTGGGGTCACATTTTGAAAAATATTTTATTACTAAAAATTGTATGTATCTAATGTGTACAACATGATGATTTGATGTATACACACATACATACACACACAGTGAAAATATGATTACAGTAAGCTAGTTAGCATATCATTTCCTCACATTATTATCATTTTGTGTGGGTGATGAGAACACCTGAAATCTACTCTCTTAGCAAATTTCTAATATTCGATATGAAGTTATTACCTAGGGTAATCATATTTTGCATTAAATGTCTAGACTTATGCATCCCACACAACTGAGACTTCATACCTTTTGACCAACATCTCCCTATTTCCCCCCTGCTTCCCCCATAACTACCTGTCAATTGTCTGCTTCTAAGTTTTTGGCTTTTTTAAAATTCCTCATGTAATATCATGGAAATATCATGATATTTGTAATATCATGCAGTATTTGTTTTTCCATGCCTGGCTTATTTCACTCAGCATAATGACTTTTAACCTCTCATTATAGGCACCTCATCCGTTGTGGTATTACTTGGACATAGTTCTCTGGAATACGGACTGGTTTTCCAGTGTGGCCCAAATGCAGAAGCTTTAGAAGCAAGCAAACGACTCCTCTGGTCATGTTACCATCCTTGTGCTTAATGTGCTCCCATGGCTTTGTAGAGGAGCCATTCGCCAAAACAAGTGGCATAGTCAGAGGTAGGATGCTTTCCTCCAAACGTATCGTATCATTAGGTATGACAGAGTCTTTATGGTCTGATTTGGGTCATTGTTAATGAAGCTTGATTCTGCACCACAACCCTAGTCTTAGTCTATTTATTTCAATGGCAGATTGAATTCTACAAGGCTCCCTTCTAGACTGGACCCTTTCTGGAACCTCCCAGGAGGGAATCTGGCACCGAAAATTAAAAAGCACAATCTGTCTCTCACTTGCCTCTCAGCACTCATATTCAGTGCTACAATGTGACTGTCACTCAATGGATCCAGGGGGTGGGACTGAGAAAGTGGGAAGACCCTGTCTGAGTAATCAGTAAACTGTTGGTGCAGGCGCTTCGGGACACACCTAAAATTGGAGCACTGGCGGCGCCTGGGGGCTCAGTACCTTAAGCGTCTGACTTTGGCTCAGGTCATATCTCACGGTTCGTGGGTTCGAGCCCCACATCTGGCTCTGTGCTGACAGCTCAGAGCCTGGAGCCTGCTTGGGATTCTGTGCCTCCCTCTTTCTCTGACCTTCCCCCACTCACTCTCTGTCTCTTGTCTCTCAAAAATAAACAAGCATTAAATAAATAAATAAATAAATAAATAAATAAACAAACAAACAAATAAATAAATAATAAAATGGGAACACTGGATCATGAAGCAGAAATTGAACTAGTAGGTGAGCAGAGATGGCATGAGACAAAGAAGGCCTCTCGTAAATTCATGGATAAAATCCCAACACAAATTTATAAATCTGAGAAAGTCAGGGAAACTCAAAGTCTCAAAAGTCATTATTCAGAGATAAGGAGATTAAAGAGCCCCAAGGTTTTTAGAGCAGATGACCAGGATCTCCGTTCTGTATTAACAATTGCTTGGCCTATTGAGTATTTTGGAAAATGATTGCCTTTCCCACAAGGACACATATGCAAGGAAAAAAAGTACATGTGGACACACACACGATATAAGGAAATAAACCCATTTCACTGTCCTAGGAAAAGAGGTCCTCAGACCGAGGTGGGCTGAAACTAGGCAAACAAAGGAACAACCACCACCTTGTTACTTATTTTCCAAGTGTGTGTCTTTAGGGCAGGCCTGGTTTCTAACACCTCATGCTCATCTCTTCCCTAGTTCACCTTCTGAGCTTTGAGGATGAAGTAAACATCTCACTGAAGTATGTTAACTGTTTAGTTGGCCTGGAGGGGAGGGGAGGAGAGGGGAGCGGAGGGGAGAGGGCATGGGATTCTCCACAGACACAGAGATTTCCTCTCTAATGGAGAAAACCTCATTTTTATTTTTACTCAAATAATTCCACTAGCTAGTGGCAGAGAACATCTCCTGCTTCTCACTGAGCTACTAGAGATGAGCTCTCTGTGACTCTCAAAATTTCCTTCTTCCCTTTACTGGGAGAAGAGCACATCAATCACCAGTGGCAGATATTATATGATAAATTCAGGACTCCCGTTTTTTGTTTTGTTTTTATTTATTTTTATTATTATTTTTTTTACAAAGAGTTGAATCTAATAAAGCAGAAGAGAAGCCCACTCTTGTAACCAAACTAACACCTACTTCCACTTAGCAGTCAGGATCTCCTCATAAACATCATAAAGCTTAACTCATGTTTGCAGCCACTGAACTAGAGTTGAGGAAACAGTGGGTTAATTGTACCAAATGCATAATAATGATGGTTCCTTCTACTTGATCTGCGCCATATCTTCATGTGCAATTGTTAATTGTTTTTCAAGAATGAGCACAATTGGCACCTTCTTTAGGGATCTTGATTTATTGACTCTGTATGTGGGCAGAGCTCTAAGCAGCCAGGTATCATGCTGAATGCCACAAGAGACTGATAGATTTCCAAAAGAATGGAAAATGTTGCTCAGGAGAAATAGTCTTAGAAGATAAGGTCAGAGTGGCAGGCCAATTTCTCCATGGATAATGTCTTCAGTTGACATGATGGTAGAGGGTGGCTGCAATTGGAGAGAATTATGACAGGAGGCAGTGGAATAAAGTCTGGAGCTGGCTTTCATGAGCTTTGTCTAAGATGTTCTTTAGTGGCCTGCCATCATTCTGTGTGCTAGAATTATCTGTGTCTCATCTCTATATTGATCCAGAGGGAACTGTAATGTGTAATAGCTACCTGAAAAGGTAGTCTACAGATAAAAAGAAATCTTCCCTTTCTGTTTATATCGTTCAGCTATGCTTGAAGTTATTCTTTATAAGGTGCTACACAAAGATTGACTAGCAAAGAAGTTGCCTCCAGACAGGGCAACCTCGCAGTCACAACTCACTCTCTGCTCTAGTAGAAAGGTGTGAAAGCGCTTCAGTGGGGCAGAATATATCTGGGCTGTTCTCTCTCTTTCCTTTCTTTCTTTCTTTCTTTCTTTCTTTCTTTCTTTCTTTCTCTAAGTTTATTTATTTATTTTGAGAGAGAGAGAACGAGAGAGAGAGAGAGAGAGAGGGAGAGAGAGAGAGGATGAGAGAGAATCCCAAGCAGGCTCCGTGCTGTCAGCACAGAGCCTGACATGGGGCTTGAACCCACGAACCATGAGATCATGACCTGAGCCGTAATCAAGAGTTGGATGCTTAACCTACTCAGCCATCCAGGTGCCCTTGGGTTGCTTTCTAAAGAAGAAACCACTAGTCCTGCTCTCTGCTCAAAGGTAAATAAAACCTCCTTAAAATAGATTAACAAGACTGGAACAAGGACTTGGAAAAAACAGTGCTGGGTATTTTCATTCAGTTTTAGTAAATTTCTTGTTTCTCATAAGAAGCTAAATTCAAGATGGAGGAATTGTTATGAATGTCTTTTTATTTTTGTTTATTTATTTTTTTAAATGAGCTGTTCAGCCATGCGCTCAGAGTAAATGCTTTCAAAAAGCATTAGTCAACCGGTTCATTGATTAGGAATGGAAACAAGAGTTCATACCAACACCAACCAGTACAACTCCCCCATCAGGATCCCTTCTCTGTCATGGTACCCTCTTCCTTTGGCTCCACTCTACTCCCATAATATCACCCTGGAGTCACTTGGCTGCTTTTTCAACTTTCCTCTCTCTGTCTCATTTCTCTGTGGTGAGGCAAAGGGTGAACATCGATCTGTTGTTTGTGTTTAAAATCTGCTAGCTAGGAGCCCACTTAAGGAGCAGATTAGAGGGTCTTCTGGCTTTTCTGGATCAGAGTCATACTTCTCAAAATTCTAATAGGACTTGTTTCATTGTTCAGTGAGACCCAAACATTCTCAGGAGGCTTGCACCATGGTTGGCAAATGAAGTTAAGCACAGATATATAGGGAATGTCTGAATTCCCAATCAGGGGGAAAGAGCACTGGAGGAGATCAGACTTTCTGGGGCATGACTCCAGCCCTGGAATTAATATACTGTGTGATCAGGAGTGAGAGCCTTCCCATTTCTCTAAAAGGAGGAGGCCAAGGAGATTATTTCTAAGCATTATTCTAGCTTTGATATTTGTTTCTAATTGTAAGCTTCTTGGGCCAAGTCAATAACTTATTATTTTTTCTCAAATGACAGGATCTAGCAAATGGAATGCTTTCAATAAATATTTATCAAAAGAGTGAATGAAAAATGGAATTTCAAGTGATAATGGTATAGTAGCACTATCTGCCTCATTGTTAGCAATCTGATCTGTGGCCTATTGGCTGAAAATACAGCTCTGGTTTAGAGAACTGTTTCCATCCTTTAACTTTTTGTTAGCTCCTAGGGGCTACAGCTATATATACAGATCTGTGAGGGTTAATTTTACGTGTCAAATGGCAAGGCTACTGTGCCCAGTTGTTTGGTCAAACAGCAGCCTAGATGTTTCTGTGAAGGTATTTTTTAGATATGATTAACATTGAAACCAGTAGACTTTGAGTGAACACATTACCCTCCATAATGTGAGTGGGCCTCATCCAATCAGTTGAAGGCTCTACAGCAAAGTCTGAGGTTCCCCAAAGATAAGGGAATTCTGATTGCAAACTGCATTCAAACTTGAGCTGCAAAATCAACTCCTCCCTAGACCTCCAGACTGTTGGCCCGAGCTTCAAATTTCAAATATTTCCCCCAAAATGAATCAGACAATTTCTTTTTTTTTTTAAATAGTTTTACTTTATTTTTATTTTTTTTATTTTAGAGAGAGAGAGCACATGCAAGTGGGGAGAGATGGGACAGGAGAGAGAGAGAAAAAGAATCTTTAAAAAAATTTTTTTAATGTTTATTTATTTTTAAGAGAGAGAGAGAGACAGAGCATGAGCAGGGGAGGGGCAGAGAGAGAGGGAGACAGAATCTGAAGCAGGCTCCAGGCTCTGAGCTGTCAGCACAGAGCCCAATGCGGGGCTCGAACTCACAGACTGTGAGATCATGACCTGAGCCAAAGTCGGATGCTTAACCAGTTATGCCACCCAGGTGCCGAGAGAGAGAGAGAGAGAGAGAGAGAGAGAGAGAGAGAGGGAGAGAGAATCTTAAGCAGGCTCCACTCTTAGCACAGGGTCATACGAGGGGCTCAGTCTCACGACTCTGGGATCATGACCTGAGCCAAAATCAAGAGTCAGACACTCAACCCACAGAGCCATCCAGGTGCCCCTCAGCCAATTTCTTAAATCCCCCCCAACATACATTCTCTAATAGGATGTGACACATCCTATTACCTTATTGATTCTGTTTCTTTGGAGAATCCTGACTAATAAAAACACCCATATATTTCTGATAAGAGAGGAACAGTTGGTAAATGTCCTTATTTGAATGTCCAGTGCATCCTGCTAGCTTTAAAGGTCATCTTCAACTCCTATAGCATCTTGCTGCTATATCCACTTTCTGGTTTACAACTATGTTTTAAAGCCAATGATTCCAATATTTTCTACCTCATATATTCTTGTTTGTGCAAAATTAACAGGTAAATGCTCACTCTAAGTTGGAAAAGTCTGGCAAGATCCTCCCTTGAACACCAGTGACAGTGTGTTAAAGGAATATAAAGTAGGGGTTCAGTGACCTATGTCTCTGTGGCCATATGACATTTAATTCCACATCTGCAGCATCAAGTTGCCTATGAGGTATAGTGGGTTTCTCCCTAGACTTTCCCCTCTTCTTGCCTCTTCTCCACATTTACTCCACAGACCCTTCCAGGATAATCTCAGCTACCGAACACATAGGCTTATAATTCCAGATACTCTTTCCATTCACACCTCTCTTAAGAGCTTTATACTCCCTAGGGACCCCCAACACTTGAATGGAGTTCATCACTACCTAGCACTTGCACGGTAAGTGAGGGCATCTCTGTATCTCTGATTATTATATTCTGCTAATGGTTTACATCTCCTGCCCCATTACCAAATTGTGTTTTCCTAGCAAGTAAGATCGGAGTTGATTTTCTATGTCCAGGATCTAGCACAAAGTAAGGTTTATTAATGGATGTGAGATAACTGATTGGCTATATGAACTTATTATATCCACATGTTCTGAGCTTTCTTTGGCAAACAAAAGACTTAATGATTATGTATTCTAGGCGGAAACAGATTGATACATTTAATGAACACAAGTCACAGAGAGTCATGACAACTCTTATTTAAAATGTAAAAATGGATAAAGTACAGGCGTGATTATAGCTATAAATAAAGCTCGCAATTCACGCTTAAATCCACTCCCTTTGTACTGCTCCAATAAATCTAGGCACTAGATGAATGCTAAATAAAGGTACCGTTTGGGATAAATGGTCTATTATGGAAAGGGCATTTTGAAGGCTATACCTAGCTTCCCAGGAATAACCTCACCGCTTGGGAAGGAAACATTTAGCACAGCACTAGTTGCTTCATGCACATTATCTGATTTATTCTAAAAACAAGCCTCAGAGGCGGTAGGTACAAATGCCCCCGTCGAAATCTGAGTTCCCGCAGTGCGAAAAGGCTCACACATATGGTCTGATACTTATTGATGGTGGGTTGGGCTCTGAACCGTTTCCTGCCTGACATCAGAGACTGAGACGGCCCGTTCTCCTCAGATGCATCATGAAGATACAGTTGGGGTTGCTGTTCTTTTACAGCCCTTGGCTCCATGGGGACATAGATTACGCGCTTCTTTTGTTTTCCCTCGGTCACAGTGCAGGGCACAGTGCCTGTGTTTGGGAAGCACTCAGAAATCCTATCACACACACTTCCAGGTCTGACGGACCCAGGGCCACCTTATCAAAGTCGCTCTCTGAACGCTATCACATGTAGTATTTATTTCCTATGGTTGCTTACTTTTGATACCGAACGATCCCTTTTGAGGAAGCC
Organism: Herpailurus yagouaroundi; assembly: GCF_014898765.1. NCBI lineage: Eukaryota > Metazoa > Chordata > Mammalia > Carnivora > Felidae > Herpailurus > Herpailurus yagouaroundi. The sequence continues at coordinate 13,084,052 of NW_024412419.1, forward strand.
TCTTACATGTGCATGTGTTATCTTTGTATTTTCCTGTTTACACGTTATGTGAGCCACGCAAATCTAGCAACGGGAGCGGAAGGTAAGGGGTGGGCGACACACTGTCAGCTGGCAGAACGTGGGACCCTTTGGGTGTCCCGGTGAGAGAATATGGAGTCACTTCTAACTCCCTTACTAAGCTGCCGGTTCTCAGTAGAGAGCAGGCTTTCCTGAACCAATTTACTTTGAATCTGACAGATTAATAACGGCCCACCCACAAGTGCTTCCTCACATCCTTCGACGCTTACTGGAAACATCTGCCCTGAGATGTTCACAGGGCTGTTTCTCTCAGTTCATTCAGGTCTCTGTTCAGATGGCACCGAATTAGAGAGGCCTTTGTTGGCCACACTTATTCAGTAGAGTCCCATCATTTTCTTGCCCCTTCCCCAGCTTTATGTTTTGCTGTAGCACTGCCTAGGGTCTGATATATATTTATGTGCGGACTTGTTTATTATCTGGGTTCTTTCACTGGAACACAAGCTTCCTGAGAGCAGAGTGTGTGTGCCTCTCATCAGTGCATCCTCAATGCTGAAAAGACTGTTAGTACTTAGTAGGTGTTCAATAAATATTTTTATTTAAAAAAAATTTTTAATTTAAATTTTAGTTTGGTAACACACACTGCAATATTGGTGTCAGGGGGAGAATTCAGTGATTCATCGCTTATATAGAACACCCAGTGCTCATCACAAGTGCCCTCCTTAGTGCCCGTCACCTATCTGGCCCATCCCCCCACCCATCTCCCCGCCGGCAACTCTCAGTTTGTTCTCTGCATTTAAGAGTCTCTTGTGGTTTGTTTTTCTGTCTCCTCTTCTCCCTGCCTTCCCCTATGTTCATCTGTTTTGTTTCTTATATTCTACATCTGAGTGAAATCATATGGTATGTGTCTTTCTCTGATGGACTTATTTCACTTAGTGTAATGCATTCTAGCTCCATCCACATCATTGCAAATGGCAAGATTTCATTCATTTTGGTGGCTGAGTAATATTCCATTGTATCTATATGCCACATCTTCTTTATCCATTCATCAGTTGATGGACATTTGGACTCTCTCCATAGTTTGACTATTATTGATAATGCTGCTTTAAACATTGGGGTGCATGTATCTCTTAGAATCTGTATTTTTGTATCCTTTGGGTAAATACCTAAGAGTGCAATTGCTGGACCATAGATTAGTTCTATTTTTAGTTTTTTGAGGAACTTCCATACTGTTTTCCTGGGTGGTGGCACCAGTTTGCATTCCCACCAACAGTGCAAGAGGGTTCCCCTTTCTCCTCATCCTCTCCAACACCTGTTCCTGTGTTGTTAATTTTAGCCATTCTGAGAGGTCTCATTATGGTTTTTATTGTATTTCTCTGATGATAAATGATGTTGAGCATCTTTTCATGTGTCTGCATATCTTCTTTGGAAAGGTGGTTATTCATGTATTCTGTCCATTTCTTATCTGGGTTATTTGTTTTTTGGGTGTTGAGTTTTAAGATTTTGGATACTGACCCTTTATCAGGTATATCATTTGCAAATATCTTCTCCCATTCCATAGGCTGCCTTTTAGAATCACGGTCAACTCCAGTAACCTAAAGTCAAGTATTTGATGCTTAATAACCCATACCACCACCACCACCACACACACACACACACACACACACACACACACACACACACACATCTTATCACAACCATGAATCTCCAGGATAGCATATAATACCTTTCCCTTGAGATTGGTCATTTGTAACCATGGAAAAGACCTTAAATGACATATTTTCAGAAGAGATAAATGAGCTACATTGGTTTTCATTTTATTTGATTAATACAGTGCATGTATTTTAAATTCCTCACAGTGCCCCTCATTCTCATTGGTACAGGTATAAACAATGTTGTATTGGCAGCAACAAATATGATCTGCCTGCTGCTGGAAGTCCAACTTAATTCATCATGCCTTCTTTACTAACGATCAGAAGAGGAAATTGCATTTCATGTTTAGACTTACCAGTGGTTAGGTGGTCAGGGGATATTTTGAGTGGCAGTTTTCCAGTGCTGGAGAAATTGTAAAACTCACACAAACAAATGAACACACAAGAGGGAGGCGTCTGGCTCAGGAACTGAAGATGTGAATCCTCTCACTAGCAAAGCACTGTTTTGTGATTGATTCCCTTTTCTACATGTTCTTTGGAAGCCTAATGCTGGCTTCAATATTGGTATGGCAAATGCAGAAATGGGAGCCATCAAGGGGACCTCCTCTTAAGTGAACCAACCTGCAATTGAGTCTTTAATTCACCGGTACTGACACAGGATTCCTGTTGTAACCTTTTGTCCTTTTTGTTTTCAAAAAGCAGGTGGGTGGCTCCTGGGTGGTTCAGTCAGTTAAGCGTCCACTCTTGATCTTGGCTCAGGTCATGATCTCATAGTTCATGAGTTTGAATCTCACATGGGGCTCTGTGCTCACAGCACAGACCCTGCTGAGGATTCTCTCTTCCTGTCTCTCTGCCCCTCCCCTGCTCTCTCTCTCTCTCTCAATAAATAAACTTAAAATAATTAAGAAAATAAAAAGCAATGGTTGAAATTAATACTTTAACCTTTGGGAAAGCTGCAAACAGGGCAGTGAACTCATGTGGTCTGAAAAAGGGGTGCCCAGGTTGGTGCCAAGACTGGGCCATCCTTGCTTAGCTCCAGGGCTGACCTTTGGGGTGGGGCGGGGGGCCTGGTGTTTACGCTCTGAAGACGATGTGGTGTCAGGAAGACAGGGACTCTGTCCGAAACTAACACAGACACAGTGATCTATTCTAGGTATTAATATATGTTTGTCTCCATAGATACCAGATTAAAAAGACCAATTGTACAAATATCTTTTCCAAATGTATTCAAATTCTATCACTGATTTGGTAAGCCTCCTAACATCTTATTCAGTTTCTTTCCTATTTCTCCTTTAATAACATGCAAATGCTTTATTAAGCCTTTAATAGAGATTCTATGAGCAGAAATAGAATTTTGCCTTATTGTGAAGACATGCGTCTGGTTTTCTTCTGTGCGGTGAGCAGATAGGAGCATAAGGATTAAAATTCCCTCCTCATTCTAACGATGTACGTGTCTCAGAAAACTGGTTTGCTCTAGTAAGGAACACACAGCTACATATTTAGATACATTTAGATGTCAACTTGCAGAATTATCTATTCACCGACTGTGATGCATAAATAGGAACTAAGGAATTTTGAAAAAGCACAGCTACCCCCCTCCACTTTCACGCGAGTACCTGCTTTCTGAAGGATGAAATACATGAGCTTCTAGTAATCGACATGTAGGCTTTTATCTTTCTTTGCTTAATGCTTTGACATGTGACCCTGAACCTCACAAATAAACCCTGACCTTTCCCCAGCTGGCCTGACACCCCCCCCCACCAGAGCCAACTCACTTCTTACAACTTCCTAAAGCCAAAATTGGAGGGGTGCAATGCTCATTTTTCTAAATTCTCCTTTGAAGAACTGAGGTCCACTGGCCGCAGCCTTGCAACTGTTTGGATGTTTCAAAGTGGAGCGGGTTCACCAGTGTGGAGATCAAGTGAAATCATGTATTTGACTTCACTTGGGGATGAGTATTTCATCCTCTCTTATTTCAATGCATCCTTATTATGTACAACAATAGTCCGTCGAGTGTAAGGAAGACATTTCCCTTTCCAAAATGTATCCTCACATATTTTATTTTGATCTTCAAAGGTACAGACACATCATTGTCTGGATTCTACTGAAAAGAAATAAGAAGTATAGGAAAATTTTTAAAAAGAACTTTACTTGGGTCCACAGAGCCACTTGTGGATGGAAAATGTGCAGGTCTGGAACCCTGGCCTCTAGATTCCTAATTCTATGCTGTGTTCATAAATATCCCTTTATCTGTGTCTCATAAATGACCAGGAATTGAAGTTACAAATATAATACTATGTATTTTGTTTACAATGAATCATACATTCATGTACTTCTCAAATGTCTCAAAATATAAATGGATAAATACACTGTAAACAAACTAAAGTGTATGTGTGTGTAGAGATATGGCACACACACAAACACACACTCGCACACAAACACTCGCCGTTCTAATTTTGAAGCTGAATCCTTTTTGAATCACTTGGAAATCCAATGAATGCTGCCTCAAAGGTGTTCTCTTTGTGGGGTAATAAAACAATATTAAAATTTCTATAGAATGAAGTCTGGATTTTTAGTCATTTTGCTCCCATTTAAGTTAACACAACACAATTCTTGATCATTTAGAGAGGAAACACATAACAAATTAATAAAAGGTCAGAAAATTTTAACAATTTGAGTAGCAATCAAGCACTCAAATTATGTATCTGTTAGTAATTATGAGTAGGTGTCTGTAGACAGCAGTTTCCTGCCAATTCTCGAGATACTTAATCAGCTCACAAATTGGTTTTTTTGGGGGGTGGGTGGGTAACATGTTAAAAATGTATTAAAAAAACAGGACAAAAAAGGCATCTCTTCATAGGATTATTACCTAAAAGGACCTATAAGGGAATTCCTTGCTTCATGAACCATCACTTCTAGATGCTCAAGTAAATCACTGGTATTCAGAACACTGGAATCTATTTACTTTCCTTATTGACCAGACATCTCCGTGTTTCTTGTTTCTCTATATAAAACTGCATCCAGGGATAATAAGTGAGTTTTAATCACCTGGAATATGTGAAATATTTGTTTCCAGCACAGCAAAAAACTTTATTATTGATAGTACTATTCATGATGCATTACTATTCATACATCCCTCATATTTTCCTGATACATACTTTCCAATTTTACCCAGAGCCATCTTAATTTTAGCCCTGGATTACCAATTCCACAGTTTGCATGAAGTCTATGCGGGTGTGGTACAATTTGGGTCCAGAATGGTAGCAAATATTTATATACTGATAGATACATAAGTATAAAGATATGTAGTATATATAGTGCCAGTGTGACCTAGAGGGACAGTTAATTATCAAAATGAGGAGATGTCTTTCAAGTGGAGGGCCAAACTCCCTTGTCTCTTGTTTAGTAACAACATGCGTTGTTATGTCTGTTACCATCAGGGCAGGTGTGGAGAAGACCGTGACCAACAAATTAGCTGCTCTAACTTAGGACACTGGACAGTGCTGTATAACGGTTAAGGCTACAAACTGAAGCCCCAGCCAACAGGTTTGAATCCCAACTTGGCTGCTTGACAGCTCTGAGACTGGTGAATGGTTTTGCACTGTATGTCTCAGCTTCTTTATCTGTAAAATGGGAATAATGCTAATATGTACTTCAAAGAGTTATTGGATAGACTGAATAAGGTAAGACATGGAAAGGTTCATCTGTCTGAACCATGTACATCTTGTGAAGGAAGTTAATTTTTATCCAAGAGATAAACTATCGGATAACAGCATATGGGCTTGGTCTTTTCTTTTCCATTTAGAAAGCGATGGAAAAATGTTAAAATAAATTCATACTGGGAACACATCACAAAGCACAGTCTCTATGGGACTCTCTATCTCAATACCATCTCCCTCTCTGAAATCATAAAGGAGCTCAGATTAGAGGTGAAGCTGGGATTCTGAGCAATGACAGTCGCTTTATGAGTCAAAATAAAATGAACTCAGATAAAATGGGTGTTGAAGGCACTTTCTGCCACTTCAATGCCATGTGGAATGGAACTCTAATTCTGGGGGATAGAAGAAACCTATCACATCCCTGCTCATGCAGGAACACACACACACACACTCCCCACATACATCATCATGACCCACACTATTTTAGCAGCTTTCCTTTTCTTGACACCTAGATGTTCTCATATAAATCTATTCACCAGACAGCCTCCCATTTAGAACATCCGATTTCTTTAAGGATCTTAATTCTTTATACCAGGCTATCCTATACACACACCCTCTCCGTTTCTGAAAAACGTTACTTTTTTTTTTTAAAAAATCATGTTTCCTTTGGGGCTTACAAAGTCTAAGCACATGCACGACCTCAACTGATCACATAGCAATCTTATGGGGTAAACAATGTAGATAGTTATCCCACAAGACAAGCGAGGCAACTAGAGCTCAGAGAGCCATACCTTGACCTAGGTCAGTCAAGTGTTAGATTCCAGGAGTCTTGGGACTGAGTCTACACCCTCTGAAACCTGTGTTCCTGAGCTTCACCCCACAGTCTCCAAGGTAAAAAACGTGAGCTTGCATTAACTTCTTCAAACTTCTCTCTAACCCAGGAGTTTCCTCAAGCCTCCAGAAGGGACTCAGGAAAGCATGGATTCTGGCAAGAAGTCAATGAAGCAATGGTCAATTCACATCAAGAGGTGAGATACTGGACAATGGTACCACCCTACTGGCATGCCTCTGCTCCAGGAAAACAGGTAAATAAACAAACAAATAGGTATTCAGGTTTGTTTTGTTGTTGTTGTTGTTTTCTAAAAAGAGAGAGGATATGAAATGAGAAAGATAATCTCAATTTATAATTCACTGCTTATGGTTCAAACCCCTCAGGCTAAGTTGACTGTCACGACTGCTTTCTTAACAAAATCTTGTTTTGCACCTTCCAGAATCAAAATAATCTTATCTTTCATTGCAGAAAAACAGGATACTTTGTTCCAACCAAATCTTTCTTTCTGATGCTTCAGAACACACTCTTTGTAACAGAGGGCCAAATTCCTGATTTTCAATCTCTTATTCCTCTCTTCCTCCCCACCTTGCTCCCTCCCTTCCACAACCCAGTGACCAGTCTCGACCAGATTCTACACAAGTTACGAGGTCTTGGGGATAAATGTATATATAGCTTTTTTTTTTTTTTTTAAATCACTATGCCATCATTCATGTTCCTTTCTTCTCTATCTACAACCCTACCTTCAAATATCCACTGAGATGTTTCTTTTGATTCTTCAGAGGCCCTTGCCAATGTTCTCTCCTGGGAAAATAGAAGCTCAGTAACTTGGCAAGAGAGTTTGGCATCACTGAGATCTTTAAGGAATGGAAAGGTAAGGAAAAGAAGGGTAAGACTAATAGACAACAAGTGACAAATAACAGGTCATATCAGAGTATGGTCAGTAGATTTTCTCAGTTCATTGACTGAAAATCAATGCTATAATGTTAATGGTCTCTCATGCCTCTTATGAGAGACTATTAACATCATAGCATGGATTTTTATGAATAAGCATAAATCAGTTAGTAGGATCTTGAAAGGGTGTGTGTGTGTGTGTGTGTGTGTGTGTGTGTGTGTGTAAATCACACTATTGACACTATAGGGCTTATGCCTCTGTGTAGCAACATATTACTGAGGACTCATTCCTGCCTGTGGAATGTTTGAGCAGACTGCTTAGCATGACAAATGCAACCCAAATGTATCATGAAGAGAAGAAAAGCTCACAATGGCTGTTTCTAGGAAGGGCCCAGAAGACACTGAAAAACCTGCTTAGTGTTTTCCCCATGGCCCTGTCACTGTAGGAACAGACAACAGTGCTCACACCTGCCTGACACTGGGTGATTTGCAAAATGCCCTTCTGCCCAGCAAGGTGGGGGCTGGGCACTCTTTGAATCGTCTGGGTCTGTGATGAGAGGCTGTCCCCAGGAGGCTGATTAATGTCCATGTTTACTTCTCACTCCAGCAATTCTAGTTGATACAACCAAGAAACCAATGACACAAAACACCCACCTGTGAAGAAACTGCAGCCCCTGCTTTGAACCCCCACATTGGGCTCACAGAGAGGGATGGCTGTTACTTCACTGATACTTGTCTGACTCGGATACATAATGTCCTTCCCATCTGGAGGGGACCAACCCAACAAGAGCTGCCTGCACGTCTTGTACACTTTGTGGGTCTCCATTCCCCAAAAGCAAATCTTCATTTGCAATTTATTAATTGCTTTAGAACATCAACAAAGGGAGGATTTGATGATGTAACAATAATTATTGAAATATGCTGTTGGCTAAGCACATTCGGGATCAGACTGCTGTAGATTTGAATCCCACCTCTGGAATTTACCTACAATGAGACGAGGCAAGTCATGTTACCTCTGTAAACCTCAATCCCTAATATGCCCAGTACTCTCCCCACTGGAAGTCATGACTATCTGAGGATCATGTGATTACTTAGAAAAGACCAAGATGTAGGTAGGACATTTCATGTTTAAGGACATTTCATTATCCTTGTGAATTCAAGAGGTTCTACGGGAGAGAAGAATCTCACTGCTCATGTTCAAGACAGAGTCAATTTTGACCTATATTCATGTAAGCATCAGAAGGAGGCCCTTTCCTAAGTGTACACCATGTAAAGCATAAATGCTTATCTTTTCAATAGCCATGTATTATTTTATGGTATCTGTGTCTCTGACAATCACAGAAGCTTAGAAGTGGAGAATAATATTGTCCTTGTTTTTGAAAGCTTAAGCTAATCGAGTTGTATTTGTAAAATGGAAAACTAATTCCCTGTCAGGTAATGAAAGCCCACAGGATAGGTCCCCCTTAATAGTAGAATGACTAACGTGATAATACACAGATGTGTCTGTCTCAGAGTAACTATCAAACTCTCAGGAGTCAATGGGGAGTAGGAGAGAATTCTAACGTGTCATAATCTCCCCTTACTATTGGAATGGGGACAATGGGCATCTCCTTTACCTGCTTCAGGTATACCTGAAGAGACTTCAGTTAGTAAAACCTTCCTTGCATCTCTGCATTACTCCATCTGCCCCTCCCCACTGAAGGAGGAATCAACTGTCTGACAAATCTGGAAACAGGAACAGCCACCAAAGCAAACCTCACCTCATTCTTGTTGGGATATGCCTGTGTCTGGTCTCCGCTCCACCATGGGTTACAGGACTTTCCCCCTGAGAAGGAGACCTGCTATTTCAGAGAGACAACTTTACTAGACAGGTAACTCTATCTATTTTAGGGCTCAGTAGTATCAAACTATCACTGCTAAATGTGTAAGCCATTTTCTCACAGCCAACAGTTTTGAAGCTGGCAATTTGATCTCTATTTGTCTGCCTTGTCTATCTCTCGATCGATACAGAACTTGGGTGGGGACAAGAGGGACACTATTTTTTTTAATTAGTGGCAATTTTTTTTTAATTTTATGGCAATTTTTTAATCGCCATAAAATCCAACAAATATCATTCTATTCTGATTTAATATTAAAACTTTGTAAAGTTAATATGTGTCAATACTTTTTTCATCTATTGGAGGGGGATGGTAAAATGACCTTATGTACAGTTATAGGATAAATTATAAAAACCCATACCAAGCATTCTCAACAGGAGTGCTATTACCTGCCTTCATCATACATCACTCACGAATTTCACTGGTCACCTTGACTAGCAGCAGGGAACTGGTCATTGTAGCCTTGTTCTAGCTGGGAGGCTGCCCAAGGAAGGAAGTTATAGAGTTATGGGCAAAAGTTTCTTCCAGAAGTGGTTCAGAGAATTCCCAGTAATCACAAACAAAGTCCAAACCCTTCTCAAGAGGCAGGAGTTGGTCTAATCTGAGGAAGCGGGAGTTTCAGCAGTGTGGTAAAAAGGTAAGAGACAGGGCAAGACCAAGATTATGTTCAAGAAAGCTTTCCAAATGTCAAAAGGGAAATTTGAAGTGATGATGATACTGCCATCTGTGGGGAACACGTAGTGACCACACATCTCATCTAACCCAATCTTAGGAGCTCTTTAATCTTTGCCATATTCATGACAAGGACATGCCCAAGCTGACAGGGGTTCCCTGATCAGCTGAGCCTCAGGTGCTAAGCCTGATGAGTGGTGCTAGGCCATTGAGCTGTGGGGTGGTTTCTTATGCAACTATAGCTGATGTAGAAGTGTGTAAGTGATGAGAGTTACTAGTCTAACGTTATAGAACTTGTGAGTAGCTGAGTTGAGATTCACAAGATGTTAACACTTCAAAATTAGTTCATATAAGTTATTTATCCAGACACTGGACTAGTTAGGATGAAATGCATGTTTTGCCCTTGAATTTTAGCTGGGATACAATACAGAGGTCTCACATGGACTCCAGAAATCCAGAAAAAACAAAACTTGGATTCCCAAGGGATTAATACTGTAATGTTAACATTAACACTGTACGCTCAGTAAGGACAGAAATGTATCTGCCTTGTTCGTTGTTTTATCCTCAGCACCTAGGATAGTGTCTGCATAGATTAAGTGTCCAGTTGAATGAATTAATGAATGAATGACATCATTCACTATATAATTTCAAGTTAGTCCATCGGATATTCTTTCCTGCTTTGTCAAATATCAGTTGGCCATACATTTGTGGGTCCATTTCTGGGTTCTCTATTCTGTTCCATTGATCTGAGTGTCTGTTCTTGTGCCAGTACCATACTGCCTTGATGATTACAGCTTTGTAGTATAGCTGGAAGTCTGGGATTGTGATGCCTCCTGATTTGGTTTTCTTTTTCAAGATCGCTTTGGCTATTCGGGGTCTTTTCTGGTTCCATACCAATTTTAGGATTATTTGTTCTAGCTCTGTGAAGAATGCTGCTATTATTTTGATAGGGATTGCACTGAATATGTAGATTGCTTTGGGTAGTATTGACATTTCAACAATATTTGTTCTTCCTATCCAGGAGCATGGAATCTTTTTCCATTTTTTTATGTCTTCTTCAGTTTCTTTCATAAGCTTTCTATAGTTTTCAGTGTGTAGATTTTTCACCTTTTTGGTTAGATTTATTCCTAGGTATTTTATGGTTTTTGGTGCAACTGTAAATGGGATCAATTCCTTGCTTTCTCTTTCAGTTGCTTCATTGTTGGTGTATAGGAAAGTAACCAATTACTGTGCATTGATTTTATATCCTGCAGCTTTGCTGAATTCATGAATCAATTCCAGCAGCTTTTTGGTGGAATCTTCTGGGTTTTCCATATAGACTATCATGTCATCTGTGAAGAGTGAAAGTTTGATGTCCTCCTGGCCGATTTGGATGCCTTTTATTTCTTTGTGTTGTCTGATTGCAGAGATTGCAGAGACTAAGACTTCCAATACTATGTTGAATAATAGTGGCGAGAGTGGACATCCCTGTCTTGTTCCTGACCATAGGGGGAAAGCTGTCTGTTTTTCCCCATTGAGGATGATATTAGTGCTGGGTTGTTCATATACAGCTTTTATGTTCTCAAGGTATGCTCCTTCTATCTCTACTTTCTTGAGGGTTTTTATCAAGAAAGGATGCTGTATTTTGTCGAATGCTTTCTCTGCATCTATTGAGAGGATCATATGGTTCTTGTCCTTTCTTTTATTGATGTGATGAATCAGGTTAATTGTTTTGCAGATATTGAACCAGCCCTGCATCCCAGGTATAAATCCCACTTGGTCATGGTGAATAATTTTTTTAATGTATTGTTGGAGCTGGTTAGTATCTTGTTGAGGATTTTTGCATCCATGTTCATCAGGGAAATTGGTCTATAGTTCTCCTTTGTAGTGGGGTCTCTGGTTTTGGAATCAAGGTAATGCTGGCTTCATAGTAAGAGTTTGGAAGTTTTTCTTCCATTTCTATTTTTTGGAACAGCTTCAAGAAAATAGGTGTTAACTCTTCCTTAAATGTTTGGTAGAATGCCCCTGGAAAGCTACCTGGCCCTGGACTCTTGTTTTTTGGCAGATTTTTGATTACTAATTTGATTTCCTTAGTGGTTATGGGTCTGTTCAGAGTTTCTTTTTCTTCCCGTTTCAGTTTTGGTAGTGTATATGTTTCTAGGAATTTGTCCATTTCTTCCAGATTGCCCATTTTATTGGCATATAATTGCTCATAATATTCTCTTATTATTGTTTTTATTTCTGCTGTGTTGGTTGTGATCTCTCTTCTTTCATTCTTGATTTTATTTACTTTGGTCCTTTACTTTTTCTTTTTGATCAAACTGGCTAGTGGTTTATCAATTTTGTTAATGCTTTCAAAGAACCAGCTTCTGGTTTCATTGATTTGTTCTACTGTTTTGTTTTGTTTTGGGTTTTTGTTTTTGTTTTTGTTTTTTTTTTTGGTTTTGATAGCATTAATTTCTGCTCTAATCTTTATTATTTCCTGTCTTCTGCTGGTTTTGGGTTTTATTTGCTGTTCTTTTTCCAGCATAAGGTTAGTTTGGTCACTCAGTGAAAGGCGATAAGACCATTAAATTTAGGTACAATTTAATGAGAATTACAAATATTATCAGATTATTAAATGCTAAGACATTTCTCAAGAACCCTCCAGAAAAAATTAATCATTTGTAACGTCAGGTCCTCACTTTGGTGAAGTCCTTGGAAATGAAATTGCTCTTTCCCAGCAGACTGCTCTATAAATGCCAAGCTTACTGCCTGAATTCATTCTAGGTTATGCTGCCTGAAGATGATGAGATTGCTATGTTGGACTTCTTTGGAACAGATGGGAGGGTTGCTTCAAATAGTGTTTTCTTTTCCAATCTTTCATCAAACATTCTCTTATCCCTATTTTTATACTGAGATCTAATTAGCATTTTATCTTTGATTTCAATTTCACAAAAGACATGAGAAAGGCCTTAACAAAGATTAAGTGAAATTGTGATTTATTTTTATGTTTTGTATTTCCTTTTTATGTGCTCCATTCCCTGCTGCCCCTGACAAGTTCTAAGAGTTGAAATAACTCTATGGTGGGTTTTGCAGCTAAGTAACTGTTTGATTTTAGGCCAGTCATTCAACATACCTGGGCTTCAACTTGCTAAATTCCTAATTTGAATAATAAAAATGCTGTGTGGAATTAAATTTGAGGTCCTTTTCTTCTCTGAAGGATTTATGATTCCATGTGTGAGGGGCCACTAGGTAGAATGAATTACTGTGCTGTGAATCAACCTTGCCTTGGGGTTGAATGATCATAATTGGATTATCATTGAAGAAACGTCATGAATCAGGCACTGCTCTGGAAAGGCAGCAAGATAGACACACAGTGAGGATTCATATGGATTTGGAGGAATATCTAAGAAAGAACAAGGGGTCCAAATATTGCTATTTCTCTTGAGTCAGAAAGCAGCCTGATAGCATTTTGAGACTGGCATGTTCTAAAAGGTCCCAGAGAGCTAAGCTCTTTCAGTTTGCTTAGAACAAAGGTAAACTCAGAGTATCTTCACAAATGGGGATTCTTTGTAGGGACATGGAGAGAGAGGGGAAAAAAAGATATTCTTTCAGCAGTGATATAGCCATGCCCCAAAGGCAACCAGAATGTCATGATATATTCATAACTCTGGCATCATGGTCTCCAATGATCTGCAAGTTTAGACAGAGTGCAGAGAGAAAATATATTAGGGCATCTATTTATGTTTTTTAGCTTACTATTTATCTTTTTAAACTTTGAATGGTTTTCTGATAACACATATCATAAATAAGGATAAACATCTAAGTCATATACACATAAAAGTATATTATTAACTGTATGTGGCAGAGAGAGTCATGCTTGCCAAGTAGCTTCCTTACATTTCCCAGCCCTGTGTAATTAAATGGATTTATCTGGAAACTCTTGGAAAACAAAATTTGAGCAGAAGTGACATGTGTCACTTCCCTGTTGAAGCCACGTAAACCTCACCATAATTCTCCAGTCTCCCTTGCCTCTGGCTGTAACTGAGGAGTCTGCATGTTCTAGATGCATGTAACTATAAACTGGTGGATCCATCTATCCGCCTGGGTCTCTGAGTAACTACATACAGCAGAGCTCCCACTGGCACTGGAGAAGAAATGTATATAAGAAATAAAATACTGTTAGTTTAAGCTACTGAGATATTGGAGTTATTTGTTACTGCAGAAAAGCATAACTTTTCCTGACTAATGAAGGATGCCTACTCCCATTTTGGGAGGGGGGGATAGAGTGAAAAATTTATATAATTTGTTTACTTTTGTTTTTGCTAACACTGTCTTTAGGTTTCCCAAGAGATGCAACCTGACGAGTTCTCCAATCTGTAGATGCCACTCATCTTTACTGCAATTAACTGCGGTCAAGGTACCAGGCTCATGAAATGAGAAAAGTCCTTTTTGTGATCACTTCTGCCATTAGGGGGAGGGACTTTTGGGAAGGGACATGTTACTTCAGGAATTTTCAATTGAACACGATTCATCAATTTCACACAGAGACATCAAGTCCAGGAAGAGAAGCTAACAAATAATCTTGCACTCAAGGAACTTATCTTCGTCAACTCTGTGGTCCAATTTCTCATAGATCTTAATCAGCAGAAGGCTTTTAATAAGTGATTTGTGAATGAACGGAAAGTCTGGATGAAGAAATATATGCTGGAATCAGTGGCTTTCGCAAGAGGAAGGTGGCAGTGTATTAAGTACGAGGGAACTGTCTTTGGCAGAAGGCCAATCCTTTGGGAATGAGGTCTTCTTAATGAAAAATTCTGCAAACCTGTTTCAATTCACACATTCATTCAACAAATAGTTATTGGGTGCCCTTTAATGTTCTCAGGTCACCTTCCCAAAATAACTGCAATGAAAATGTTTTCCACTTTTTCCTCTTCATCTAGAAAGATCTATTTTAAACGATGGGATTGTGGATTTGAGCACTGCTTTTTGAACACAGTCACGAATCCAGGCATTTGGTCCAGGCAGTGCCGGGAGGAGAATGGGTAATGATTTTAACAGAGCCTGCTGCAAACGCCTACTCGTTCTTCCACAAGCAACTAATCTTAGGTCTCAGCAATGCAATATCCCAGTGAATAGAGGGATGAAATGGACTAAGAGGTGAAATGCTGCCAACAACAGAAGCCAGAAGTACCTCACTCTTCAAGGATCTCTCACTGGTGTCAGCTTGGGTCAGAATGGTGTTGCAGTGGGCTGGTGCTGGGTGCTACTCTGACCTCTTTGCCAGGGACCAGGATGAGAGCTGGTGCTGATAGCTCTTAACGTAATGCCTGGGCAATTTCCTTTTGAATAGAAAAGGAAATGGGTGAAAATGCTCTCATATGTGCTTTTAGTAATGACGTGCAGAGAATTTTAAACAAGACTGTAAAGGTTTATCTTTAATAATTCATCAATCAAGACACCAACTACATGCTTGGCAGTAGGTAAAGACCCAAGCGAAATCAACACAGGACCCTGTCTTTAAAAGCTTTATATTTTTACTGATGGTTACCAAAGAAAATGGTCAATGGATAAAAAGAATCCAGAACAGAAAAATGGTATCAGTATTGACGAGCAGAAGAGTATAGCAGACAGGAAGGCAGACTGTGGAGGAAAGTGGCTGAGTAGCCTGGGTTCAAATCTCAGCTCCAGCACTTAATAACAAAATAGACCGAGGCAGTTTATTTAACCTTTGTGCAATTTTCTCATTTAAACTATGAGAATAATATGAGTACTTCAAACCAGATCAGATGAAGTGTTTAGAAATGTGAGTAGCATGTGGTTAGGAATGACTGTTAGCTATTATTAGGGCAATTGAGATGTAGAGGGATATTATTTTGGTTGATTATTTTTTCTCATCAAATAGTCTTCCTGTATCATTATCTTCCTGTTAGAATTTGGTTGATCTGAGGAACTTTACTGAGTTAACATAATCTGTTATGGTACATCAAGACCACTGGTCTGGAATTCTTGCAGCAGGGATTCACTATCTCCATGGCCTCCAGATAGATGAAGGGTTGTCCCAATGCTTAGCTCTCTCCTGGGATCACAAATTGTTCTTTTGAGAAAGAAAGAAAGAAAGAAAGAAAGAAAGAAAGAAAGAAAGAAAGAAAAAAAGGGAAAGGGTTTCTTTAATGAAGGGCTAAAACCTTCATTATGCACCTCCTTCTATCCTCTTCAACCAAAATTGCCTCTCTTCTCTCCACTGATCTAAATTCTGTATGTCTCAGAATCCAGGGGTCTATGCAGGATCTATATTTAGGGATGAGGTGGAAAAAAGGAGTGAATTTTTGAGTCATGAATTATCTCAGTGAATCTCTATATGCCCCAACCCTTCTGAGAGTTTTAGTTAGAAGTGAAAATCTGGTCCATTCAGAGCATGCAGCCTCTCTATGTCCCGAAGATTCTTTCTGATGATAGATTTATCACTGGTTCAGCTTCCTCATTGGCCAGATCAGCCTCAAGGGGAATTGTTAATGAAGGCTGTCTGTGTCCCTGAGCTAGTCCTGCCTATCACCTACTTCTTTGTCTTCGGGCTTTTGATTATTCACCAACTTATGTGACCAAGGCTTGGTCACCTGACGCAGTTCACTCATACTGATGATGGCCACCACATCCCAGTGTCTATTGTCTTATTTGTTAGCATCATTGGTCAGGACGACTCCATCCTTCATGTAAACCCTTCATAGTATACCAGTGCACTGTCTCCTCTGTTTGACCTGCTGCTTGAAGGTCAGTGGAATAATCTCTCTTTAGATTTCTCTGACTTCATTTAACAACTCATCTGATAAGGTTGGGACAATCTCCCCTTTGGTTGACTCGAAGCCAATTGATTGGGGACCTTAATTACATCTTCAAAATCCCTTGAACTTTGCCATGTAAAGTACGCTACTCATGGGAGTGATAAACCTTCATACTCACACATCCTGCCCATATTCAAAGGGAAAGGATTATACAGGGCAGGAATCTCGGGGGCCATTTGAGATTTCTGCTTACAACAGTTTGGAAAGATCTTTAAACAAGTATGAAGATCCAGCACATTTTTCCAGTTCATTCTCATGAATACTTTTTTTCAGTTTTTCACTTAACCATGCAAATTATAGTAGGCCTGGCATGTGGACTAAATTAAAGCCTAGTTTGCACTGTTGCCAACCACAGCCATAAAATGGAGTCTAGTCTGGGACGCAGGAGATTTATGTTTTAGTCACATCCCTACACACTGAGATGTAGAGTATTCTCAGGGAATAGGCTATATCTCACTGAATTTCCATTTCTTCCTACTTGTTGGACACACTATTACCAGTTATTCTTCCAGCTCTTAGGTTCTTTGGTTCAATAATCTCTATGTCCTGAGGTATAACTGTTTGATGACAAATCCATGATGAAAAGTAGAGTAAGTGGGAGAGGGTAAGATGAGCCAAAGACCATCAAAGATAAGAGAAACGAATAGAAGATGAAAAGCCTGGAGTCAACTCCTCAGCATTGTCCAGAAAAGGCAGGCTCTGCTTAGGCTTTAGGAACCTGGGTCCTCCCCAGAAAGGTCTTATGAACATCTCAGGAAGCCAGGGGAATATATATGTACTCCCAGGCCACAGACTTGCCCTTTAAGCCTCAAGCCAAAACAACATTTTTCCTGCTGGTATCTGAACTGAGAATGTGAATGTTAGCTTTGCCATTTTCATGGTTAAATGGTTTTATGCTGGGAACTTTGAAGCTAGAGGTTTGCATAAATCAAATTTAAAGACAGACTAGATATCCCCAACTCCCATATGTACAAACCTCAATCTTCAATTTTCAAAGGGCAGTAAAATTTCTTAATCAGCCCACATATCTCCATGGTTGGAACAGTTCCCACAAATATGACAGCAAGAGTTTTCTATCAAAGCTGAATCTGTCTGGGGGACGATCAGTGTGCAGGCTTTCCTTCAAGTGTGGCCAAGCTTCAGTTAGGATAAATGGCAGGGGTTGGCCCTGGGATGGGTGGCCGTGTGATACAAGGGTAATTGAATATGGCTGCTCCAAGCCTGAGATGGATTTAACAGACTAAGAGCTCTGGAGACAGCAAACCTGACTCAGAAGTTGGCTGTAACTTTATGAGCCCTGGGACTTATTAACTGACCAGTTTTTCCCTCTATAAAAAAAGGGATAATTATAACTACAAATTGCATGGCCTTACAGTCATGGGGTCACTATTGCCCAAGGCTGACCCTCAGCCCTGCATGTTCTAATTACTCACTAGGGTTGCCATGTTCTTGAATAACCACTGAGGTCAATAAAGTAAAAGTTAATAATCATTGAAGCCAGTCTGTGATGTGTCAAGCACTGTTTTAAGCACTTTGTATATGTTTTCTTTTATACATAACCACATGTTATAGACTGAATTGTGTCTTCCCCCAAATTTGTATGCTGCAGCTTTAATTCCCAATGTGAATATTTAGAGACAGAGCCTTTAAGAAGGCAAATAAAGTTATATGAGGTCACAAGGTGGGTCCCTGATCCAGGAGTACTAGTGTCCTTATAAGAGGAAGAGACACCAGGAACATGCACACATAGAGGAAAGGCCATGTGAAAACATGGTAAAACACAACCATCTATAAGCCTGGAAGAGAGCTCTCAGCAGAAACCACCCGCCAATACCTTGATCTTGGACTTCCAGCTCCAGAACTATGAGGAAACCATTTCTGTTGTTTAAGCCCCTCAGTGTGTTGTGCTTTGCTGTGACACCCCTTATCTAACTAACACAACCTTCTAAGATAGGTGACATTTCTATATTACAGAATTGATTGGGGCTTAGACAGGTGAAGTCAATGGTTTCTCATAACACAACTCATGGCCACTTTACGAATGTATACAGGTAGAGGCAAGACACATGCCTCTTTTTGTACATGGAAACCACACTGCATACCTCCTTCAACTTTCAGCCCAGGGTCTGGAACATAGAAATAATTTCATCAACAAGAAATGAAGTATTCCTGATTCAACTTTTTGATCAAATTCCTCTACACTTAGGTTTATGTGGTTGGCAGCCAGCTCCTGGTAACTTCACAAAGAACATGTGTGAAGAAATTCCCATTAACGTTGTCTAGATTTTGTTCAGGAAAGTTCTTTCTGTATATTCTGTTTAACTATTTTTATTTTATTATTTTTTTTAATGTTTATTTGTTTTTGGAGGGAGAGAGAGCGTGAGCAGGGGAAGGGGCAGAGAGAGAGGGAGACATAGAATCTGAAGCAGGCTCTAGGCTCCGAGCTGTCAGCACAGAGCCCGACATGGGGCTCGGGCCCACAAGCCGCAAGATCATGACCTGAGCCGAAGTCGGATGTCTAACCGACTGAGCCAACCAGGCGCCCCTCTGTATATTCTGTTTAAATCAACATTTGGCTTAATAGTTTTCCAAAGACTTTTTTTTAATATAAGCAAAACAAGGAGGATGTTCCAAAACTTTCTAAGAAAAAAATCCTCTGGATTCAGGGTCTGCTTTTCTCTTCTTTGCAAAGGACAGACATTACAAAGGGGTAAGGAACTGAAGGACGCGTTTGTACCTTCCTCCCCCATTATAGGGACAATCAAATA
Organism: Herpailurus yagouaroundi; assembly: GCF_014898765.1. Classification (NCBI taxonomy): domain Eukaryota; kingdom Metazoa; phylum Chordata; class Mammalia; order Carnivora; family Felidae; genus Herpailurus; species Herpailurus yagouaroundi. The sequence continues at coordinate 13,103,221 of NW_024412419.1, forward strand.
CATGACCACAGGGGTGTACTAAGGCCTAAAACAATTGATAGCACTTGGGCACTAATCACTTCATATTTTCATGTCACTCTGCTGTACCAGAGACAGTGGCATCCATCCTTAGGTTTCAGGCAAAAGTTATAGAGGTCTAGGAATGCTTAACTTACCCTAGCAGTCTCTCCTCCCTTAGTTTTCCACCATATCATACAAAAGAAGATTCTGCTTATTGAAAGATTTCTTCACATTTGAGAAAAGCATTTTAAATAAGCTCTGGTTTGGGGTTTCTAACATTTCCCTGTTTATGCTGAAAACAATTTTGAGAAAAATCCTTTAGACTTAATATCAAGTTGCCCTTCATTGATTCTGTTTTTTTTTTTTTTTCTTTTTAGGGGGAATGGTTAGCATTCAACACATGGATCTCTAAAGAAACTTTGTAGGGGCACCTGGGTGGCTCAGTTGGTTAAGCATCCGACTTCAGCTCAGGTCATGATCTCATGGTTCACAAGTTCAAGCCCCATGTCGTGCTCTGTGTTGACAGCTCAGAGCCTGAAGCCTGCTTTGGATTCTGTTACTCTCTCTCTCTGCCCCTCTGCTCATGTGCTCTCTGTCTCTCTCTCTTAAAAATAAATAAATATTTTTAAAAATTAATTAAAAAAAAACCTGTGCAATCATGGCCAGGACATAACTGCTTGATTGGGGAAAGAAAATGCAGAAAAGTTGACTGTTGGGAGGCCATGTGTTCCAAACACTGTGAGATGACTTAAGAGTTCCCCCTTCAAAAGTCTATCTTTAAATCACGATGGGAAAACCATTTATCAGAAATACCAATGTGCTATATGCTCAGGCTTGAGTTCCTAGAAAAAATGGAACAATAAATCATCTTTTTTTTCCTATAGAGTCTATCAAAACTCCCATATAAATCATGCCATGTTTAAAAATTATATGTGTAATGAAGTATTCTGAAAATGGCAGTTCAAACTCAGATCTCTTAGTCATAAAGCTAAAACACCACTAACACAACCAAGTGATATATCTGTCCATTGTATCTTCCTTAAAATGTCACAATTTGATACATGCAGAATAAAAGGATCATTTTAAAAGGTGTATCACATATAATTAATAATCAAAATATACTAGAATAAGGATATAATTGAGTCATCTGCACATTCTGTACCCTTTTCATACATGAGCAACCCAAGACTCTGAAAATTTAAGTAAGATACTCAAGGTCGCACAACTAATCTGTGGGGGAATAATGCTCTAGTCCAGCCTCCTTGTTGCTGTAGTCCAGTTTCTTTATGCCTTTGGGTATCAGAGGTTTGGAGGGTTATAAATTCTCACTCCATGTGACACCGAGTGCTCGGATATATAGCTTACTGATCTCTCTGGACATATCTTAGCCAAGCAAACCTAACCAATATGCTATATTCGACAAAAACACAGAAAGTATAAGAGATAAAACTATTTTTTCTAAACAGTGTCTATTATACTGAAGATAGTTAAATCATAATAACTAGGGAGGCAGGAAAATTGTATGTGGTTTGCTTTGATCATTTCCATGGTCTGTGTTGTAACATTTTAGGACAGTTCAAATGCAATAACAGCTGAAATAAAAAATGCATTAATATGAAACCATTAACAATCATCCTGAAAATCTGTATTGCAAATATTAACTATAATTTTACTATGTTCAGAATTTTTCCCAAGGAAATGTAAGGGTCTAAAGATGACTAAGAAATAGTTCTTCCCATTGAGGAATGTCTAACCGAGGACATAAAAGAAATCTATAGAGAACTAAAATCAAACAGGAAAGGATACAGGCCATAGACTAGATGCAAGTTCAAGGTGATGGAAACATCAGAGAAGAATGTTATCAACATCGATTTACCTTATTCATGGCAAAGCTACTCAATTTTCCAAAGAGCTTTTCAATTGACTGATTTTGAAACTTTTTATTCTCCAAGCAACATATCCCCAGCTGGAGCAACACAATAAAAATAATTGATAACAGCTTTTCGGCACTGCAGTAAGAGTCCTGTATCATAAACTTACTTAATCCTCACAACTCTATGAGGTATGTGTTCCTAATAACCCCATTTTTAAAGAGGAGGAAATTGTGGCTTAGTGTAGTTTAGTAAATTGCCCAAATTTGCACAGTTATTAAGTAGGGAACAAAGATTTGAACTTAGGCAGTATGAATCCTACACCCACAGTCTAAGCCCCCCACTGTACACACCACTACTAACAGTCACAAAAGATTTGAATAACTCGGTTGACTTTGTATATGTTGTTATTAAAAAACACAATAGTTAAAAATTAGTGGCAGCTCTCATGAATAATGGCCTTTGTTTTGGGCAACTTGATTTGTAGACCCCTTTTCTAGCATAACTATGGTAGCAATTATTGACTATTTGATGTTCTATGAATGTATAATAATAAAAATGTAAAATATGCATATAAGAACTGATTTTGTTCCTATTATCTGGTTTAAAATAGATGAACATATGTCTGGATCATTCAAAAGTGATAGCCTATCACTAAGAAATGTATTTCAAATAAAGATAAAGCGTTTTCTGATACTTTTACCTGATGGGAGAAATTTCTATTGACCCTGCACTCCTTTGTAGTCTGAAGATATAAGTTCCAAATGAGTAACATCAGCTAAGGGTCTTTATTTGAGCTTCTGAAGCTCAAAATGATATGATCAAAAATGTCTCCAAGTATTGCCAAATGTTATGATTCCTGTTCATAGACAAAAGTCAAAGGAAAATCCATAAAACTGAGTAAATAATCTCATGTTGTTACTGACAGCTTTCTCCACGCTGAGCTATTTAGGTATTAAGTGTAACAACGGAGAGTCATAGAAATATAGAGATTCTGTGTCTTTGGTTACATTGTGACCTAGAGAACAATGACCCTACTCATACTTACAAACATACATATTTATTGGGCAAGAATTGGCCTGCAGTTATACTGCTATAATCTCTACTTTACATATGAGATTACTGAGGCAAAGAGAGGTGATGTGACTTGTCCCAGACCACTCAAGTGTGCGTTCGTGTGTGTGCCCATGTGTGTGTGTGTGTGTGTGTGTGTGTGTGTGTGTGCGTGTGCATGAGTTGCACAGTGAGGAGAACGGAGGAGAAGGCAGAATGCAATATCTGGATTTCTAATGAAATGTTTGTTTTTCCTTTTTTTAAATTTATTTCCTTGAAGACACACATATTTATGGTCCACAATGTTGCAGCTGTAAAATATGGCCTAGTCTGCTCCTCTCATTGAAAGATGAGTTAATACAATGGGACATACAAAATCTGTATTAAACATCTCCATGACAAGGTCACAGTGATATATACAAGTTAATTACAGCTGAGCCATCAGATAAATGCTACTGTCTCCTAAGTTTCTGTAAGATCCCCCTAAGAACTAGATTTGTCTTTAGCAGGACTGCCTTCACTCTCCCATGATGACTGGACCCTTGAGGTCCTCTGACAAAGAGAGGTGTACCTATATTGCAACGCTTCTCAACAGCTGGACTATGGACATTTTGGACTGGGTAACTGTTCGTGGTGGGAGACTTTATTGCGCATTGAAGGAGATTTAACCATTATCTGGCCAGTTTTCACCAGATGTCAGTTGTGATGATCAAAAATGTCCCCACGTATTGCCAAATGTTCCCAGGCATGATGGGGTAGGGAGAATCAGCCATGTTGAAAACCTACTTCACCACAATACGATTTTAAAAGTTGAGCTATGGTTCCCATTAATAGTCCTAGCTATGTAACCTCAGGCTGGATTACCATTGGCTGAATCATACTTTCAATCTAATATCTATAGAGCATTGAACAGGTATTAGATACGGTGTACATTCATATGTTGTGTCTTGCCCTTGAAGAACATTTTACATAAGTACATAAACTTCATCACCAATAATGAATGTAGTTTTTACAAGTTTGTAATCTACATAAATGTATGTAATTTTTTCACTGCATTAAGTCTTAATTTTTACTCTATATTACAAGGATTTTTCTCATGTTTTGATGTGGCCTATATAACCTTTATTTTATGAGCCATCTCATGATACTCCATTAGACAATGATTAATGTCTGCTCTATTTTAAAATATCGATCATGGTTCCAATCATTTACTATCGTAAGTAATACCTCAATGAACACATTCATATTCATGTCTCTTTGAGAATAGTCCCAGAGCTAATTAGTAGGCCAAAGTGTGAAGATATTTAATAATATGTGATGCAGAGTACTGTGAGGTTTCTAAGGAATATAAAAGCTCTGAGTTCAACATAAGCATCACATGGAAACACTGGCTTTCCTGCACCTTCTAAAGCACTGTTAATAACCATGTTGAGTACTTACTATGACAGTGCCCTGTTTAAGTACTTTTCATGTGTTGCTCATTGATACTCATCCTAATCAGATATAGTGGGTATTGTTATTAGCCCTACTTTACAGAAAAGAAACCTTAGCAAGCAGAAGGTTAACTATCTTGCTCGAGTTCACACAGCTAGCTTGTGGCAGAACTGAGATTTAAACCCAGTCTGGTTCTAAAACCTTTGATCTCAGGGGTGCCTGGGTGGCTCAGTAGGCTGAGTGTCCAACTTCGGGTCAGGTCATGATCTCAGCATTTCGGATTTCGAGTCTCATGTTGGGCTCTGTGCTGACAGCTCAGAGCCTAAAGCCTGCTTGGTATTCTCTGTCTTCCTCTTTCTTTGCCCCTTGCCTGCTTGTGCTGTCTCTCCCTCTCTCTCAAACTAAATAAACCTTGAAAAAAATTTAAAACCTTTGGTCTTAAATGTTCTGCTATAGAAAGATCCCCACACTGCTCTCTACATTTTGCTCACAGGAAGACTATGCAGACAGGATGGCAAGATCCTTAAAAATTAAGGTTTCAATCTATAAAATTAACATGTAGTGAATGAAATAAAACTTATGTAAATGCCAATGTGAAGGTAATGTCAATAGATATTAACGTATGATTTAGGTATTGTAAGATCCTAGATATGAAGCTCAGATTCCTAATCCCAGATTTAGTTCAATAGTACAGAACAGAAAAAAAGTCTCCTTACGATCACTGTTGGGCTTTTGCTCTGGGATAGATGTGTACATTAAAACTTATCCTTTCACTTTAAAATGTTTCTAAAATTTCTAAATGCATTTTCTTAATATTTTATATAAAGATGAGTTAATAACAACCTAAAAAATTAAAGCCAATATTGTCATATATACTATCATTGCCCAAGTTGGCTCATATATAATATTAGAACCTGGCTTTATTCACACATTTTATCACATTTACACTAAAATATAAGCTTCATGAGTGTGGAAACTTTCTCATGTTTATTATTCTTTCTCCAGTATTTTACACCAGCCCTGGTACATAGTGGCTACTAAGCAAATGTTTTTTGAGTGAATCGATGAGTCCTTGTCCTATGCCTACATGATGTGCTTACTGAGGGATACACCCATGAATAATGTTCCATCTTCACTCTCAAAAGTCTTATAGTTTAAAAGGAATAAGTATGCAACAAGTGAGTACAAAGTATTGTGGAATATATTAAAATAGAATATGATAATACACAAGGTTCCAAGTAGTACAGAATGTGGGATGATATACTGGGAAGAAAGGATTAATCAATATTGCAGAGCTTAGTTAGGCCTGGATGGGAGTTGAAAAGAAGAGAAAGTTTCCTGAGTTGTCAAGGAAATACACGGAGGATGTGGCCTGGAGATAGAAGGCAATGGATAAATGCATGGAAGCATGAGATAGAATGGTGTGTTCAGAGAATTCTAAGCAGTCCACTCTTACAACCAAATACATTGCAAAAAAAAAAAAAAAAAAAAAAAGATAGAGTACTATATGGATTAAAACATGACTTGTCTAATCAATGGCATCAGGAAGAGAGCAGGTTGTAAAATTTCATAAATCAGTGAGGAACCTATTTCATTCTTTAATTTGCAAAGATTCATTGAACATCTACGGTTGAAGGCACAAGCCTAGACCCTGCGGAAACATGAGTCTTGGGGAGCAAGACAAACAGTATTCTATTTGCATGGAGGTTAATTTCTAGAAGATGGAGACAGACAAGACAATGAACAGGTAAATAAAAGTTAACAGTAATTTTCAGTAGTCAAAAGGACAATGATGAAAACGAAACAATTATATGTAAGAAGACAGGATTCTTCTTTAAATTGGGTTATATGAGGCCTTCTGAGAGGTAACATTTGAACGGATCTCGTTATTTGGAAAGAACCAGGTACACAAAGGTCTAAGGACACATGGTTCTAGGTAAAGACAACAAAAAGTGCAAAGCTGAAATTAAAGGTAAGGTTGCGCTTGGCATATTTGAGAAAAAACAGAAGAGAGGGTACCCGAATTTTAGTGAGCAGAGAGAGGGAAGAAAGGTAGTAAATGAGTTCAGGAAGGCAGTCAGGAATGAGTTCAGTTTTAGGCCTTAGTACGGTATTTGAATTTCTTTTTCTAAGTGTTCCTAAAAGTCACTGAAAGGCTTTACACAGGAGACTGCACCATATAGAACAGATGTAATGCTTAGTACCAAAATCAGAGAGACCAGTTGGGACATGATTTCCAGTAGTCCATAAGAGATGATGGTGGCTTGGCAGGATGGAGATAATAGATTTGGCGAGTGGCGGCACCAGTTCGTGGGACTGATCAGTACTACTGACCGTAGGCAAATGCTTATTTGCAGGACTGTTCTGGTCAATTAGTTACAGATAGATCCTTCAGAGAAAGCCGGTTTACTCACTGTCTCCCTTTTTTCTCTCCCCAGCACTGAAATGCCGGGTAACTATGCTCTCTGAGAGAATCATCTTCTCTGTGACCTGGTTCTGCCTTAGGAAAGAGAAGCTGACTCTCAGAATCTTACAGGAACAATTACACTCACAGAGGCTCTGGATTTTGCATTTCTACAAGACATGGTTTGACTATATGGCATAGGGTAGTGCTTACCTCAGGGTCCTGGTGGAGCGCCTGGCATACTGATTAGGACACTTCACAGTGATTCGGCATCTCCTCCAGCCTCTTACAGGCCTCTGTCTTTGGAACACCTGCAGACTTTGGTTTAGAAAAGCACAGTGATTAGCCCCCAGTGTCCTTTTCCGGCAGAGCTTTACTTAATTAACCCTTTCATAATGTTTGCCTTATAATATTGGCCTGATCCTCACTCCTCCCGACTCAGAGGAGACAGTAAATGAAGAGACAACAGTGCTTTGAGACCTCCCTGTGGCCATTTCTTCATGCAGGCCTACAGGGCTCTTCCTAATCTTTGCAATCCCTGAGAATCCAATTTCCATGACATGTCCCTGGAAATCCTTCGTAGTCCCAAAATAGCTCACCATTTCTCAGAAAAATCTAAAACATTGGTTATTCTATTTTTAAAAACTTTTTACCGTAACATACAATACATGCATACAAAAAAAAAAAAAAAAACCCACACAAAATGCATTGCTTAGTCAGTTATTAGAAGGTATACCCAAACCAACCCACCAAGCACAACTCAGGTCAAGAAAGAGCACTTTGTCAGCTAACACAGGAGTCTCTCATATACCCTGACCCAAACATTACCACTAATCCCATCTTTATAATCACTTCTTTATAGTTCTATTTCCCAAGTGTGCGTCCTTATGGTCCATAGTTTAATCTCCCAGTTTAAAAATGTGTCATGTCTTTTAAGTCTATTTTAACCTACAGGTTCCCTCTACATCTCTTTCATTTCCTTGTATCTGGTGAAAAAAACGGGGTCATTTTGCTTGTAGAGTTTCTCACCATCAAGGTTTTGCTGATTACATACTCCTGGTAGAGTTCAACATCTTCTGCCCTCTGCATTTCTTGCAAATTAGCGGCTGAATCCAGAAGACTGATACATTTCATGTTCAATCACTTTGGCAAGACTAGAGGTGGCATAATGCTGTTTTGTCATGAGGCACAACATGTGTGTGTGGTCCCTCTTTTTATTTCGAAGTTTATTTATTTTGGAGAGAGAGAGCACCAGTGGATGAGGGGCAGAGAGACAGGGAAAAAGAGAATCCCAAGCACACTGTCAGCACAGAGACTGACTCAAGGCTCCATCTCACCAACCCTGAGATCATGACTTGAGCCAAAATCAAGAGTCGGAAGCTTAGCCCACTGAGCCACCCAGGTGCCCCGGTTTTCACTATGATATCAGCAAATGTTGATGCTTGTGCCTGCATCAATTAGTTCATCGGGGCTTGCAAAATGCTGATATTCTAACTCTGGCATTTCCTTTCCATTTATTAGTAGGATTACTTTTATAAACAGAAAATGTTTCATATGTTTTTTGTGTACTTTAGTGGCACAGTTCATGTATAGAAGGTAGAGTAAATATTTGATTATTTCTTTCAACTTTTAGAAAGAAGTGGGGTTCAGGGTATTGTTTCACAGGGCTCCTCCTGTCTTGTCTCATGCAGTTCACAGATACAGCAGTCTCCTTTCTGAGACTGCCTGGTTTTGTCCCCCCCACCCCCACCCCGCCTTTATTTAGAATTCTTCTGCCTTTTCCTCTTCTATTTCTAACCTGCTCAACACTGAATCTTCTCTTAAGCAGTTTCTACTCAGTGTGGGGCCTTGTCCTGGAAGGGAGCATTTGGTGACTTAGTTTTAAAATGTTTATGGCAGCTGGACTGCAACAGCCCCTTCAGGCATTATAGACTCTGTTACCGGAGAGGACAGACCTACACTCAACTTCCACTGCTGCCCTCAGATCGGTTCACAGTATTTTAATTTTTTTTTTCAACGTTTATTTATTTTTGGGACAGAGAGAGACAGAGCATGAACGGGGGAGGGGCAGAGAGAGAGGGAGACACAGAATCGGAAACAGGCTCCAGGCTCCGAGCCATCAGCCCAGAGCCTGACGCGGGGCTCGAACTCCCGGACTGCGAGATCGTGACCTGGCTGAAGTCGGACGCTTAACCGACTGCGCCACCCAGGCGCCCCAGGTTCACAGTATTTTAAGGCAAATGCTTATTGGCTAGTTTGAGATTCTAGTCTCAGGGTCCCTCTGATACCTTGTTGCTTCTCTCTGCTGATGTCAACACAGATACGGATGCTACTCAGGTCCGAAACTGTCACTGGCTTGTCCTCACATGCTTGTACTTGGGGATTCATGGAGATACCTGTCACTTAGTTTTGTCATGAATGTTGTCCATGGTTTCGGTTTTGCTATCTAGTTTTTAGGTTGGTTTCATGTGGGTATTCAGAAGGATTAATAGACAAACAGAAAAGCTATGTCTCTGCTACAGCCATCTTCTCAGAACTCCCTCCAATTAGTCTAAGTTTTAGTTCATACCCAAGCATCACTGCTGAAGTTCTGGATATGTTAGATTGGTGAATACCAAATATGTAATCCTGATATTCCACATGTCTCAAAAGTCATCATGATACTCTCTTTAAAAATTCCTCCAATAATAATTCAATTAGTCAACCAATTTAACTAATCAGTACTCATGCTATGCGTGATGTAGAACCATTGGGTATTAAAGATGGAAGAAAACACAGTAACTTATTTATTAATTCATTTACTTATGCATTCTTCCATCAAACATATGTGACTAATTACAGACAACATACTGTGACCTAGGACAAGAAGAGGATATGGCTCAACTTTTTTCACTATGATAGAAATAGTCCCTTCGGCACATATGTCGTAAATGCATCTGCTGTGTCATCTTTTATGCTGTGTCCTGCTCTAGGGTCATAGTGAATGTAGAAACTCTGTGGCCACATCAGGATTTGCTACCTTGGGAACATCACAAGGCTTCTCTGAGTTATACCCTCAAGATGTGCATAATAGTACTGTTTACCTACAGGTGTTTTTTTTTTTTTT
>NW_024412419.1:13113188-13160274 GCF_014898765.1 Herpailurus yagouaroundi
GATGTGCATAATAGTACTGTTTACCTACAGGTGTTTTTTTTTTTTTTAATTTTTTTTTCAACGTTTATTTATTTTTGGGACAGAGAGAGACAGAGCATGAACGGGGGAGGGGCAGAGAGAGAGGGAGACACAGAATCAGAAACAGGCTCCAGGCTCTGAGCCATCAGCCCAGAGCCCGATGCGGGGCTCGAACTCACGGACTGTGAGATCGTGACCTGGCTGAAGTCGGACGCTTAACCGACTGCGCCACCCAGGCGCCCCTACAGGTGTTTTTTTTAAATGTGTATTTATTTCTTTGAGAGAGAGAAAGAGAAAGGGGGGGAAGAGCAGAGAGAGAGAGGGAGACACAAAATCCTTAGCAGGCTCCAGACTCTGAGCGTCAGCACAGAGCCTGATGCAGATCCCACAAACTGTGAGATCATGACCTGAGCTGAAGTTGGACGCCCAACTGACTGAACCACCCAGATGCCCCTACCTACGGGTGTTTTTAAAACTTAAATGATGTAATAGTTCAGGAAGCATTTAAAAAAAATTGTTAACTGCCTTCCACATGTAAGATTCTTCAATTTAGTCATTTAATAAATATTTAGTATCCACTATGTGTCTGGGGTTATATTAGGCTTTGAGGTTACAACCAGTGACTGAGAAAAGATTCTTGCTCTTGCTTAGTGTCCATTCTTATGGAAGAAAGACATTAAACAAATACATGATCAAAGTCTCTTAGGTGATGAGTGCCATGATACATTTACAACAGGATGAGGTGATCAAGAGAAACCAAAGTGCTCCTTAGGCTCAGTACTTATGCCAAGTACTTTGTTTTTCTTCCGAGACTTCAATAATAAAAAAGGAACCTGACATGCTGAGATGATGAGGGTACAGAGTGTGGTAGCCAGAGGAACAGTTGGTTTAAGGCTCAGTCAGGAATACATTCAATATGACCAAGGAACAGAAAGCTGGTGGGCATGGCCAGAGAGACTAGGAACCTGAAGCAGAAGATGAGGTTGGAGACAGGCAGCTGCTAACTGGATCATGAAGGGCTTCCTACTTCAGAAAAAGAAGTTGGATTTTTTTTTTTTTTTTCAGAGAGAGATTGAAACCGTGGAACACTTGAGAACTCAGAATCACTTCAATAGTCCAGATAAGAAATGATAATATGACAAGAGAAATGGTAGTGGCATAGATTGGGACCATAGCAGTGGAAATGAAGAAAAGAGGCTTTATTAGCAAAATGTTTTGGATATAGAATCAAGAGGACTTGCTGATGCATTGTGTATGAAACATTATATAATGTGAGTAATCAAGGATAACTCCAAAGTTTTGGCTTAAGAAATTGGAAGGATGGGAAGCCATTTACTGAGCTAGGAAAGAACACAATGGATGAAATTTTAGAATGAGCAGAAGTAGCACGTGGGGAAGAATCAAGAGCTCTGTTTCAAATATGTTCATTTTTAGATGCATATTTGACATTTAAGTGGATATGGCAAGGAGGACTTAGGTATATGTGTCTGAGCCTCTTGGAAGAGGTCAGAGCTGGAGATATAAGTATTAGATCACTGACATGTAGATAGTATTTAGTGCTAAGTGAATTGAAGAGGTCACCTAGGGAGAGAGTGTTAAAGAAGAGGCCTCTAGATTACAATGAGTAAAGAAATTGGAGAAGACTGAAAAAGAGGGGACACAGAGACAGGGAAAGAAACAGAAGAGTATAAGGTCCCAAAAGCTAATGGAATGATGGATCTCAGTAACAATGGAATCATCATTGTAGAATGTTGTAGAGAGTTTGAGTTGTGGCAAATCAAATAGCTATGTCCTGGTTAAGGAGATTATAGGGAAGGCATTATGCTGCTTTCTGGCCCTGCTGAAAACAGTGGACCAGTATCTAGTTAATGCATCTGGTGGGGTTGGGTCTTTGTCTGTGTCTTGAATTCCTTAGACCAGGTTATCTGTGGAATATCTTATCTTGTTCTCCACCCTACTTTTGGCATCTGCTCTTTGGTATTCTTGGGAAAACCTTGTTTTTTTTGCATGCTTTCTATACATTTTTACTGGCACTTAGCCACTGACATATTATGCAATGTTTTCCCTATGGTGTATGCCTAATAAATGTTGGAGCTTGAGAGCAGCTTGGGGAAACTTCCCTTAGCTTCCTTCTCACCTCTCTTGACTTGTGGAATCTTAAGTAATCCTTTCTGCCATCCCGGGCTTTGCTGGACAAAGCCGAAAGCCAAACCCACAAAGTCGAGTGTTGAACCCACAACTGGTGTCCCTGACGTGATAAGCCAAACCCACATTGAATAAATTAAGGGTAGAGAAGTGATGATGTGATTTGGCATCATTGAGGTCATTGTCTTCAGAGAGAGCATTACAAGCAGCAAAACCAGTGACAATGCAGAGTTTAAAATTAGTATGTGTCCTCAGACCCTTTCCAGATGTAGGGCACCAATGAACTACTTCCAAAAGTAAAGGTTAACTTGGCTTAGAATTAATATTAATTTCTAGACAGCTGTAGAGGGCAGAAGACCAACAATCTAGACCCCTTACAGCTGTTTTGTCCAATATGGTAGCCACTAGCCACATGTGACTGTTTAAATTTTAAGTTAATTAAAATTAAATGTTATTAAAAATTACTCATCACATTTTAAGTCAAGTGACTACAATAGAGGACAGCACAGATATAAAATACCTCTATCATCACAGAGAATTCTATTAGCCAGTCCTTCCCTAGAGGATGAGGAGAGATCCCTCTTCACTGACCTTGACTGCTAAAGGAAACAGGGGCTTTGGTGATTTAATTAAGGAATTACAGAACAGGGAATCTGACTACATCTCAATTGTCTCCGCCTGCTCACAGACTTGTGAGATACACTGACCACAGCATAGTCCTGCATGATTTACAAGGATGGTTGCAATGAAGAAAGAAATGCCACAGTGAAACAGACCAGCAGTTATGAGGGGCCATTATCCACAACACAAATGAGAATTATATCAAGAAATTTATCTTGACCAGCTAGGTGTGCCAAGGCACTGAGACAGTTGGTGCCAAGCCACTAGCCTCAAGTTCCAAGTAGAGTCCCAAGAGAGAAAAGAGAACAAATTGGTTCCTTTGGTCACATTAAATTGAAAAGTCACTCATTACATGGCTCTCTGTATGCCCTTGTCTTCTCCTGAGGTGTCCTCTCCTCTCCTTCCCTTCTTATTGCCAACACAATCAAATGCTTTCTTGTGCATGAAGCCTCCCATGATGCCCCTCTTCATTGTGTTTGCTTGCCACTTGTATAAGTTATGCAGAACTTGACATACTGTGGCTTTTCATGTAGACTTTTGCAAATGGAAAGAGTTTAGACTTCGGCAGAAAGCCTTGGATATGAATCCTGATTTTACCTGTCAACTTGCATTGTGATTCAGATAAGTTACTTTTCTAATCTAGTTTTCCTCCTGTAAAACTGGAGCATTGAGGCCTCTTTGGAAGGACTTTGAAGTTTTAGATGAGATAATGTGTGAGAATGTCTGCAGTACCATGCCTGACAGAGTGTGGAGGCTGCAGGATCAGATCAATCCTTCTGCCGTATTTCTCCCTACAGCAAGGGATGGCTAGGAAGCTAACACTGCTCTTTGGAACTCCGTATCACAAGATTCTTTCCAGGCTTTTCATTTGCCATACTGTATAACTACTACCTGAGAAAAGCACGAATTACTTCAGAGGTTCACAGATATGCATGAGGTAGAGATTAGTCTTGGCCCTCAAACGTGTATATAAAGAAACAAATGATCCATCGGGAGCTTCAACTCAATTGGGACCGAGGTATGTGTTTATTCTTCTAATGTATATCTGACCCAATGACTCGAAATTAAGTTCTAAAGAATAAGCCTCAGAGTAATATCTCAGACTCAGTGAATGCTACCCAATAGAACTTTCTGCAGTGATGAAAATGTTCTGTATCTTCCCTGTCTGATACAGTGGCTGCTAACCACATGTAGCTTTGGAACACATGAGATGTGGTTAGTGCAAATGAGAAAGTACATATTTAATTATATTTAATTTTGATTATTTGAAATTGAAATTAAATAACCACATGTGGCTAGTGGCAAACATCTTGGAATTCACAGCTTTAGGATATTAGGATGGGGAGGCTTCAGAGATCGGTAAGTCCAATCTCCAATTTACAAAGGTAGAACAACAAAAGAACAAATATTTCCTGAGTGCTTGTTGCATGCCAGACCCTATACTAAAGACTTTCATGTTGTTGCCTTATTAAGATTCCTGATGGCCTCATGAAGTAAATATCACCATCATTTTACATTTAAGAAAATTCTCTTAGAGGCACATGGTTATGCTTATTTCAGTTAGTCTAGGCTAGTGAGGATAGAGAGGTGTGTGTAACTGATGTGGATCACCCTATATAAATTTCAACCTCATGCACAAGTCAGTCCGTGCCATACAGGAGCCTACAAAGAATTAAAAAGTGAAATGAAAAGCCAGTATCAACATCATGACAGTAGAACAAGTGAAGATTCCTCTCAATCACCTTCATTCTCTTGTCTCTTAACTTTCAGCCCCAGGAAATTTATCTTTATGCCTCACCCAATTTCCTGGCAGCCATGTCTGCCCTAATTATGTAACACAATTTTTACTGCTAGCCTAAGCAGGACATAATCAGGTGGTAGGACTGCTTCGGAAATATGCTGATCGTGCACGGGAAATTAACAAACCATTCCTCTGGCACCAGTCAATCCCATTAGCTGGACCGCAACTCCCATACGCAAGGAAAATTGAATGCTGACAATTCTATCCAACACATTAGAAAGTTTCTTTCCATTTATTCTTATGTCAGCTCTTGGGAATTCAAACCGAGGTGATTGATTTGTGCAGTGTATTGTTGTGTCACCTCACTCTTCTATCTGACACCTATTCCCATATCCCTTTTCTGAAGGCACAGTTTGAATGATATCTTTCTCCCCGTCCTCATAACCCTAACATTTCAGACTTTCTAATTGTCTTGGCTTATACGTGGCAGACTGTGGGACTTTGGGGGCCTCCAAAATCACATGAGCCAATACCCATAACACATCTCCTCGTCTATATTCTATGGGTTCTGTTTTTCTGGAGAACTCCAGCTAATGCAATGTGGTTGTATTAGAAAATGACATAGCTTGGGGCACCTGGGTGGCTCAGTTGGTTAAGCGCTGCCTTCGGCTCAGGTCATGATCTCACTGTTTGTGAGTTCGAGCCCCATGTCAGGCTCTGTGCTGACAGCTCAGAGCCTGGAGCCTGTTTCAGATTCTGTGTCTCCCTCTCTCTCTGCCCCTCTCCCACTCATGCTCTCTCCTTCTCAAAAATAAATAAACATTAAAAATTAAAAAAAAAAAAGAAAGAAAATGCCATAGCTTCACTCTACTGTCGAGAAGCCACCTCCAGTCCATCCTGTATGGATTAACAGGCAGAGAAGAGCCTTGATGGGAGACCGAGAGGATGATTTCCAGGGGGATGCCTTTCTTCCAGAGGACAGCTTCAGGCTTCCCCTGAAGAAAGAGAAGAGGTTTTGCCCAAAAAGTCAGAATTAAGAAGTCTTAGCACCACAAACACATACTCAGAATCAAAGGAAACATTCCAAGTGTGAAAAAGATAATTCATTCACACTAAACAGATCAAGAGGTTTCAGGAGTGGGAAAATGTTCATGGTGCTGAAACACAACATATAAATACTGTTCCTGGAAAGAGAACACTCAAGGCTCTCATGGGCATGTCTGGAAAGGTGATGAAAAATCAGGGAGGCAGAGACATTGCAGCTGCTTTGAGAAGTAAATGACCATCTCTGAAACCGGAAATAGGGAGCATGAGAGCAGAGTCAGGAATAGGTTCAGAAGTTAGAGCTACAAGGAAGAAGAAAAATGTTTCCTTCTTACAACCACTGCTGACACACGAAAGGTGGTACCTTAATTGTTGTCACGTCATGACAGTGGAACAGCAGAGACACAAGAGTTTGCAAGGTTTTCACTCAATGCACAAAATTCCCAGGATGTTTGGCTTTTCTGGAACCCCAGGGCCTGTATCATGAGCAGCCCTCATAGCCTCCCTGCCCTGTTCTTAAAGGTCAACAAGGCCCACAAGGCTGTGGCCCCAGTCCTTCCAGATGCTTCTCCATGAGAAAGTTGGAGACATGTTACCATTGTTCTGTTCACATATTGCTCTCCCCACAGTATATTACGGTGGCCCAAATTATCATGTTAAGGTTTAAGAGGACCCAACTCTCATAAAGAAGAGATTTATATAAGATCCAAGATAATTCTTACCAGAGCAAGGTGAAATCTGTCCACATGAATGCATAGTCAGGCATTTCTCAACAGGCTTTAATATAAAACAGTGAGAAAGGCCAAATGAAGGAACACTTTATCCGCATGCTTATGGGATTAGAGCTTGTTATTCACACCAATTCCCTCTCATAAATTGGTTTCCAGAGTCTGATATTTTAAAATCAAATCAGGTCTCCAAAATCCATTTTAGGTTGATAGTCTCAACAGCTGACTTGAATTGTTTTCTGATCTAGAAATGGAAACCTTAAAGACTCAGCCATGCTCTGCTTAGGTTGCCTGGAAACTTCACCTGAATTAAGATTCCCATGCCTCTCCTTTGGACAAAGTACTACAGACGATCTACACAGGGTGAATGTCTCCTTTCCCTCACATCCTCGTAATTTATCTTGGCACATCAGGAGAGTGCATTCATGGACACAAGGAGTCCAAAGATCTGCTTTTTTAAAATTCTTGATGACGTTGGGTTGGCAGAGAAGTTATTTCCGATTTGCCTGAAGAATAAACCGGATGAAGGGAATAAGAGTTCTGAAATAAGTCCAGTGGCTACATCCATCTTAAATAGCCCTGCCCTGGAAATGGGGCCACGAGAACTGGAAATGCAGATGCCATAGTTGAGGGCAGTTTCCACATTTACACAGGAAGGTCTAAACGTGGTATACAAAGAGACACATGAACATGGACTCTCAAGCTGAACTTGATTAGCAGTGCGCTAATTACACAATCCCTGTACACCTCTATTTCCTCATGTGTACTTAGGTGAAGGTAGCTCTAAGCATTCTTATGGGATAAAATACACATAAAATATTTAAACAGGACTTTGTAAGAGCAACATAAATATTAAGTATTTGATTTATCATTTTTATTGTTGTTACATGGGACTTTCTAAAAATACCTGCTTAAAATAGTTTGGAGCCGTATTAAGACTTTGTCATTAGCCAACATCTTTTTTCCACCACTGCAATCCTAATTCTGTTTCTGTATGTCTTTCCATCTTTTCTGTAGTGTACTGAACAGGAAAATGCCCGTATACACCGAGACACAGGATCTAAATTTTGGCAAGATGTTGTACTGGTTCATTCATGTAACACTTTTACAAATAATGCTTTAGAATGGATTATGTGCATATCACTGTGCAAACATTCTGGGGGTGACAAAGGCAAATCGATGTGGTTACATTTTCCAAGTGTTTATAGTCTAGATAAAGGACAATAAATAAATAGGAGAAAAAATATACCTAGCACTACAAGGCAGGTCATGCCTAATGTCAGGTGAGTGGAAAGGACTTTTTTTTTTTAATGTTTTTATTTATTTTTGAGACAGAGAGAGACAGAGCATGAGCAGGGAAGGGGTAGAGAGAGAGGGAGACACAGAATCCGAAGCAGGCTCCAGGCTCTGAGCTGTCAGCACAGAGCCCGACGTGGGGCTCGAACTCACAGACTGCAAGATCATGACCTGAGCTGAAGTTGGATGCTCAACCGGCTGAGCCACCCAGGAGCCCCTGGAAAGGACTTTTAATGCAGCCTAGATCAGTGCTCCAGCTGGACTGTCCTGGCCCTCAAAAACTGGTAGAATATGAATGAGTAGGTGATGGGGTGAGTACAGTCCCATTATAGTACTTTTAAAGAAACATCCCCATGAAAATAGCACAATATGATGGCAGGTTAGTTTAATTTTTCCTTCTTTTTTTTTTTTTTAAGTTTATTAATTCACTTTGAGAGAGAGAGAGCACACACAAGCAGGGAAGAGGCAGAAAGAGAGAGAGACAGACAGGGAGAGAGAGAGAGAGAGAGAGAGAGAGAGAGAGAGAATCCCAAGCAGGCTCCATGCCACCAGCATGGAAACCAATGTGGGGCTCAATCCCATGAACCATGATATCATGACCTGAACTGAAATCAAGAGTCGGATGCCAAACCAACTGAGCCACCCAGGTGCCCCAAGTTTAATGTTTCCAGTAAAATCAATTTCAGCTTCATACTTTCCTTTAGTTATTTAGACATGATTTATTTCAGTCATTTGAGCATAGACGTAATATATGAATTAAAATCTTTGCCTTGTAAGTCCAATTCCTGTGTTTCCTTAAGGACAGTTTCTAGAGAATGCTTTTTTCCTGTGTATGGACCATATATTCCTGTTTCTTTGCATTTCTCATAATATAAATTTTTTGTTAAAATTTGTATATTTAAAAAATATGTGGCATCTCTGATTTATTTATATTTATAAATATAGATTTATATTTCTTCTCTCCGCCTTGTTTATTGTTTTTGGTTGTTCTTGTTTCTACTGTTTGTTTACTGTTTGTTCTTTGCCCTGGTGTAACCACTAAGGTCTTTAATCAACTTAGTGATCACCAAATCCTTGGACAGAGATATATTTTCATCTCTTGCACCAACACATCTACCACTTTGTTATGAGGCTCTGGGTTTGTTGGGATGTGTTTTCAAATCTCCAGCTGTCAGTTTCCAACTCTGCTTTAGCCTTCTCTTCCTGCTCATCCAAAGCCTTCAGGTCAGCCAGAAGCGAGAGATTAGGGCCTTCTCATATCTTCCTAGGCATTTGCACCGCCCCTCACATGCATGTGGTGGATTGCCAGATTCTCAAGAATATGTCAGAGGCTTGCAAAGCTCGCTATGAACACTACATTCCCCAGTTTTTCCTTTTTAAGTTCTTTCTTCTGCCTGTTGTTAGCCACAGCTGGTACAGCTGCCCCTGCTGCCCACAATGTAAAATTCCCACTGAGTGTTTCCAGAGAAGGTCCAAAGGAAAACAATGGTTTGCACTGAGAAAATAAAGATGTGCCCCGAGAGTGGGTATGACATGTCAAATATGGGTCCAATCTTGATAGTTCCCTGAGGATGGGATATTGGGGTGAGCTTCTAGTCTGTTCTGTTCCCTGTGGTGGCCGACATGCTGCTAGTTTTCACAGCTGGG
Source organism: Herpailurus yagouaroundi (assembly GCF_014898765.1). Classification (NCBI taxonomy): domain Eukaryota; kingdom Metazoa; phylum Chordata; class Mammalia; order Carnivora; family Felidae; genus Herpailurus; species Herpailurus yagouaroundi. Next base: position 13,122,429 of record NW_024412419.1, read on the forward strand.
GTCGTTGTGAGGTTGTCAGTCTTTAAGGCCATCACAGAACTGGAGAAAGGGGAATGGAAACTGGCAAGTTAAGTTGCCAAAAAGCTCACTATTCTTATTGAGATCCAGTTGTTCTTCCCAATTGTTTTTCTTGAACAAATAGTCTTTGGATTGTTGCAAGCTTTTGGTTAATTTCCAGAGTTATAAAAAGTTGCTATTGACATTTTGGTCCATATTCTAGTTACTGGTATGCAGGAGCATATTTTTTTCAGATGTCTTCTCTGTTCCATCTCAGACGTGTTCCCAATGGTTGTATATTTTGTCTTTTCACTATTTATGCAAGTATATTTAAGTGTTTTAATGCCACAGTATAGTTTCCATTTGCTGTTTATAGATACTTATGTTGCTTCCACTTTCTTTGTTATCATTATAAAAAATGCTGAGATCATCATCATTCATACCAGACCAAACTGTCTTACCCCTTGAACACATCTCTGTTCTTGTCATTCTGATCCAGCAGCTGGATCCAGCCCTCCTTCTTTGACCCTCATGTGCTGCCACCTCTGCTCTGTGACCCAACCCAATCGTTACCTCCTCTGCAAGATCTCAGGGTTTTCCACACAGTATTTGCTGCCCTTGCATAACACTTAGCTTTAATTTCTAGTACAACATTTATCGCGTGGTATTGTACCGACTTGTATGCATGCTGATATCTCACCTAGACTCAGGTCTTTGAGAACAGAGATATTTTCTGGTTTATTCTTTACTGTGAGTCCTTAAGGGTATTAACTTTCTGTGCTCTATCATCCTCTTATTCAAAAACTGCTTCCCAGAATTCCATCCTTGTCTTTTTAGAATTTATTTAATATGTGTATTCTGGGCATTGTATGTTTAAGCCAATGCATTGCCCAAGGGTGATTTTTAACTTACCAATAAAGCCAGGCAATGCAGACTGTTCTATATGGTTCCCAGAATTCTCTTAGCTTATCCCTAGCCTGTATCATTTTGGCTTTGGCCTTATCTCAATTCCTGATCCCAGGATTTCATTTCCTTTTATACTTCCATTTGAACATGGTACCTAAGGTGTTTACTGTCTTGAACCATGATCTGGGTCTCTATATTCAATGCCCAATCCCATTCCTGCTCTCTCTGCCACCCTCCCTCTGCTCTCTGCACTGGCTCACCACAGGAGACTAGAACATTCTATTGCAAAATCAATTCTATGGCATACTGGGAAGAGGAGGAGTTCCACAGGGTGTTGGCAAATCATAGGCACAGAATTATAGCCCCTGGAGAAGGACATCAAATCTAACCATATGGTATGTCAGATCTTTTCCCGATCTGGACAAGGTATGGAGAATCAAAGGATCCCCAGATAACAGACCAGTGACAATTTTAGAAGTGCAGGGTGGTAGGGGGTGTCAGAGAGAGAGCCAGGATGTCCTAGAAATCTGGTCTAAAATAAGGCATGGAAAAATAAAAGAATTCAGTCTTCTGAGTTTGACACATGGCAGGGTCAAATACATTGGCAAGTTTCCGATGGGCTATCCCTCTGGCCCCTGAACAATGACGTCTACTTTGTTGAGGCCCAGGTGGGACTCCCACCAGCCTGCATTGCCCTGTAAGGTCAAAATTCCAGGCACAAAGGGAATTTTTTCACAGGGTGTTCAGGGGGGTGTAGCTCTCTGGGAACCATGAAGACTCACTGGGACCTTGTGCCATCAGACATAAAACAATAACTGCAATTTCAAAACCCTTTAGGTTTGAGTAATAAGTCTCTCTTGTACCCTGACCATTTGACTTCCTCTTAGTGCCAGAGTAGCTGGCAGGTAGGTATCTGTACAGTAACCGTACAGCATTCATTAACTTGCTCATCTGCCCTTTATATAAAAAGTGCTGCTTGTCGGACAATATGTAGAAGAGAACATAGTCTGCTGATTTGCTGTAGAGAGAGAAGGGCAAAAAAGATTTAAATATTCTCTGTCACTTGGCAGTTTCAAATGCTTCATTGCATCTATTCACAACAGAAAGAACTGAATGTATCTAACAAAAAGGTGCCTGTCCTTTGATTACTGGTTCTGGAATGGTCTATTAGATTTCCTGATGTGGGCACTTGCTTAAAATGCAGAAAATAGTGTCCATCTATTTTCTTCTTGATGTTCACTGCAGTTTGGACATAATGTTCTTTTTTTTTTTCCTTTTTTTTTTTTTTTTTGGTATGATAATTACATCAGGCCAGTCAGCCCTTTTATGTTTGATGGGCAGGTCTGAGCACTGAGGCCAAACATAAATATTTTGAAAATGAGAGGAATAGATAGCCTTCTAGAGTAAAGATAGTCCCTGTAACTATTTTATTCAGGAAATAATGAGAAAATATAAGGTCCTTGAAGTGCTGAACACTATTGTTTATTTTTTTGTCCCTTTGTCTACTTTTCCTTCTGACACAGATGGTGAGATAGCATGAGAAGTGTTAGCTGTAGATCTTATTTTAAACTGCCCTTAGAAGAAATGTAACTTTTTCTGTTATTGACTCATCTATATCTATATCTATATCTATATCTATATCTATATCTATCTATATCTATCTATCTATCTATCTATCTATCTATAGATATACATACATATATTTAAGGGGAAAAGTATCTTCTCTGAGGAAGCAGGTTTTCAATAATCTGAGGTCATTTTTTTGAGGCTTAAGGCTAATTACTGGAAAATCAGTGGGATTTCAATCACGGATCGGATTTGGTTATCATAATAAGTAAGACACTAGAATTTTCTGAGTTCTTCTACAGGAAGGGGATTACTGGAAAATAAGTCCATTCAACTAATAGACCCGAAACAACCATGTCATCCCCCAAATGTTGGAATTTCTCTGAGAATACTGTAGCATGATAGAGTAAAACTCCATTTATTCGGTGGATGATCCGGGCCATCGAGGGAGTGCTCCAGGAGCATGGAACTTACCCTAGTAGTGCCAGAGCTATTCTTTTTGAAAGATTTTAAAAGGAGAAAACTTTAACATTCTGAGGAAAATGTTTCTGAATTTATTATACCTCCCTCAAGAGGGAATTCTCTTGAAATCCAGTCCCATGGCCTGAATTATGAGTATGATAAAAGGGCTTTTAAGGTCAAATACGTTTGGGCAATGCTGAGTTAAACAATTCAAAAAAGAAAAAAAAAGGCTTATTTATTATTATATGTATTAGTTTGTATGCTAATAGGCAATGCAAATCATCTAAAGGCTTACATAAAATGCAGTAGTTCAAACCCTTATCCGGTCATAAATTCTGCTGTTTTTCAGCAATTCATTGCTAAGGGACTGCTATGTCATGAAATATGCTTACAGAATCTTTTCATTATAATCTTCCCTGCCTTTTAAAATAAACTACACTGAATATTTCTCTTCGTGACTAATATATTGTTGGTGATCAATAATTTCGAGTTGTAACAGATGAATGACCTTAGATGCTATTGAGGAATATGGAGTGATTTCTCCTTCCATAAATGCCAAATAGTGATGTGTGTGTGCGCGCGGGCGTGTGTGTGTGTGTGTGTGTGTGTGTAAAAGGAAGCACACAATGTTGTTCTTTTGTATGTTCATAAAGAACATAATTCTATTGGTAGCTGTAAGTCATGTCCATGACTCTGGTGTGATATTTCTGTCCCTTTGGGCAACTGTCTGTGCGCATGCCTGTAGCAATGTCTTTACCACCTGTTATTTTTCGTTCTTCAGTTGCTGCACATTAGGAAGCCAAATAAAGGGTAATTTGGGAAAATAGCATAGGGCAGGGGAAAAGGACAAGCAGGGCCATTGCAAGTCACTTAGAATCCTGCAGACTTGACTTCAGAATCTGGCTCTGCCCCTTTCCAGCTGTGAAACTGAGAAAAACATACGGCCACTGTGAACCTCTGCTATTTCGTTTCCACAGTGAAAGCAGTGGCATGTAGAGTGGAGAAAGCTGCTTCCTTTCTCCCTGTCTTCCCACCTACCCTAGGTCCTTCCACAACCCGTGAAAGGAGAAGTTTCTCGTCAAACAGCAGGTGGAGGTCAGGGCCTTTTTCTCAGAGAGCCCCTGTGGGCACTGACACACCCAATAATGAGATAGTATTTTTCCATTTCCTTTCTGCCGTTTTTCACTCTGTTTTCAGAGTCCAATCTGGAATCTCTAAGGAAGGAGAGGTGCTCCGTAGAGATGCACTTGCTCTAAATTTTGGTCACATTTCCACCAAATGTCACAAATCCAGTACATCTAAACACACCTCCCTCACAGCATCACAGGGAGAGTTAAATGAAGATTCTACAGCTGCTGCTGGTTCTTATCCACCAGGAAGAACTCTTCTTATTATAACTCCTTCTCAAGTATGAATTCATGAACTCCAAATAAGGTTCAGATGATCTCTTGCATAAATAAAGCGCATGTGCTTTTGTGTGAACATCACAGATCATAGCTATGTTCCAGATTAAATGCCAGAAGAAACAAGTATTGTCATATTCTGCATTTACCATTGGTATCCAAGAAAGGTTTAGCTAAATTTTAATAAATATAATATATAAAACAGAAAAATTATTCTTCTTAATTTAAGAAGAAGAAATTAAATTTTATTAAATTTTAATAAATATAATACATAAAACAGAAAAATTATTCTTCTTAATTTAAGAAGAAGAAATTAAATGTCATTTAATATGTTCTATCACAGGGGCGCCTGGGTGGCTCAGTTGGTTAAATGACTGCCTCTTGATTTTGGCCGAGGTCATGATCTCACGGTTTGTGGGTTTGAGTCCCACATTGGGCTCTGCGCTGACAGTGTGAAGCCTGTTTAGGATTGTCTCTCTCTTTCCCTCTTTCTCTGCCCGTCCCATGTGTTCTCTCTCTCTCTCTCTCAATCTCTAAAATAAATAAATACACGTAAAAAAATTTAATATGCTCTATCATAAATGATAGCCTCATAGAAGGGTTGCCTACCTGTGACATCACCCCAATTAAAATATTTGGAACCACAGATTATATTAGGGCCTCTTAAACAGTTTTAATTGAGTCACTTATTACCTATACATGGGATATACTTTTCTCCCTCTTTAACCTATATTGTTCATCTATTTGATCAAGAAGAATATCATCCCCTGGGCCATGGGTAAAAAGAAATATTCCAGTGCCACTGTGTGGGTTAGTCTGATCTATGTATTTGGTGAATAAATGTAAATGTTAAGAGAAATGCTCTGCTCTCTTTGCCGCATTGTCCTGATAAAGATTGGATTTGAATTTTTAAAAATAGAAAACATAGTACAGAGCTTGAGATAGAATATTAAAAAAAAAAAACTGTTGGCCAATGGAATAGAAATGGCAGTACCTTCCTCCCCCCCCCCCCCTTTTTTTCTTTGATCTATCCCTGCCTTTGGCAGATCTAACTTTTTTTGTTGTTGCTAAGAATTTAAAATTTCTTACAGAATACTCTGGGAGAAAAAGCTCTTTATAGTGTCCAGGCAAGTGAGAAAATGTAAATGATCCAGGAAAGTAAACCTTACAGTACGATGCTGGTATAGCATTTCTAATTTCATGTCAATTATCTATTTCAGTTAAAGTTCAATGGTTTTTATTGAGAATTATTCTTTTATGACCTTAAACAATAATAACACTAAGTAATTTCAGATAAAAATCATGTGTTATTCATAAAGGAAAAGTAATCCTCTCTTACATTTTTGCCTTGCTCTTTCATTTATGAAGCTCTCACATGTGACCTTTCACCTGAACCTCATCGCAGCCTCGTGTGGACAAGCTGTGATAAACATGAGGTATTTGAGTACTGAGACATTAAGAAACTTTGCCAGTGTCATCCAGCTATTGAGAAAGCAGCATGGACACGTATGGAAATAGGTCTAGATTTCTGGTTCTCACATCCTTTCACTTCCTTTTTGAAAATTAACAACACGCATTCATACATAGACCATGTACTATTGTCGGCCTAGAGGCCTCAGGGATGTTGGAGGTGAGCTGCTCTCTGCTTTGGGGAGTTTCATTTCAATAAGGGGAAGGTGGACTAAAACCAGGTAATGAACACATGTAATAATATCACATAGTTACAAGTGAGGAAGAAAAAAAATAACTGGGGGTAGGGACAGGTCCTTGGCCAATATATCTAGGGAGGTCACTAAAGTGTGTCGGCTAGGAATCCCACAATGTGAAAATCCCAGTTAAAGTAGTTTGAAGTATAGGAACATTACCTTACATAATAAAACATGGAAGTAGGCAGTTCCAGGATTGGTTGACTCAGCAGTAAAACAATGTCAGGGTCTGAAATGTTTTTGGCTTTCCTCTCCTGGATACATGATGGCTACTACAGTTTCAAGGACCAGGTCCTCATTTAACATGACAAATGAAGGCGTGGGCTTTCTTGTTTCTTTCATAAAGGCAAAGGAAATTCATAGCTGTAACTAGACTGTTGTTTCACTAAATTACTAGGCACCATAGACTAGCCATGTCGATACATAAAATTATCAATCACAGTAGCATATGAGAAGGTGACCTATAAAATGTAAATTCCACTCTTGAACCCCATTATCTCCATCCTTCCAACTTCCTCTCTGGTTCCTACACCAGCAATCCCTCAACCGCTGATCCTATTGACTTTGTACTTTTGGTGTTTTTTTTGGTAGTTTGGTAGTTTATTTTATTTTATTTTTTTTAAATATATGAAATTTATTGCCAGTTGGTTTCCATACAACACCCAGTGCTCATCCCAAAAGATGCCCTCTTCAATACCCATCACCCACACTCCCCTCCCTCCCATCCCCCATCAGCCCTCAGTTTGTTCTCAGTTTTTAAGAGTCTCTTATGCTTTGGCTCTGTCCCACTCTAACCTCTCTCTCTCTCTTTTTTTTTTCCTTCCCCTCCCCCATGGGTTCCTGTTAAGTTTCTCATGATCCACATAAGAGTGAAAACATATGGTATCTGTCTTTCTCTGTATGGCTTATTTCACTTAGCATGAATTCAGCAAAGTCGCAGGATACAAAATCAATGGTGACTTTGTACTTTCAATTCTTCCCCATATGCCTTTATTCCTTCAGTAATTCAGCTTAGATTCCATGTCTCAGCACTATCAATGCTCTAGCACAGACACTCATGTCCTCTGGCCCTCCTTCCCTCTACTGTGCTTGTCTATCAAGGACCCAGTCTTGGTGAAATATACCATTCATTCCATTCCTGTACATGAATTATTGAATGTTACTGGATTGAAATCATACAACTCTATTGACAGGAATCATTCCCTATTTATGACCACATATTTCAAATGGTCACTCAATACTGCTCAATGATGTCATTGCATCTCTCTACTGAATTCATTCTCCCACACAGCAAGATGGCTGTTTCACACTTTTTTTTTCTTCTCACAGCTTGAAGGACTAATCACCACTGTCAGCTGATCATCTCCAGAAAGAAAAGAACGGTACTGCAAAGAAAGCTACCTCATTTTCACAGGACCAGCCTATTAACCCACTAGCATCTGAATCACTTTTTTGACATCTTAGTAAATGGAAGATGCAAGTTCTGATTTCAGTACAAACCCTCCACTTACCCTGCCTCCATCCCATCTTACTTGGTATGGATGTGAGCTTCTATTTTATACATCTCCTCTCTAAAGGACCACTCCAATCAGCACACCAATGTGCTTCTGAAACTCCAAATTGCCCTCCAGATACAATTACGTTTCTCTGTTGTTCTTAACATCAAAACCCTTCAAAATAACGGTTAATACTTCCCCTCGATGTTGTTCCCTAATATCACCTTCTCAACCTACTTCTAGGCTTTTCTACCCCCCATACCACTGAAATAGCTCAATCATTGCACCAAAAAACTACATCTTGCCAAAGGCAATGATCAATGTTCAGTCACCTTTATTTGACTTCTCAGTAGCATATGACTGGGTTGATCTCTCCTTTTTGAAATAGTCTCTTACCTCAGTCTCAGGAAAACTGTCCTCAAGTTGTTTTCCTTCTATCCTAGTGTACCTTCCTTCTCAACCACCTTTCACGCATCTTTGTCCTCTTCCAATTTAAGCGTTGGGATGAGCCGAGGCTGTTTTCTCCACCCTTTTCTTTTCTCTCTTCTTTATTTACACCCTTCCTAGGTAATCTCCCTCAATCCCAGCCACCAAATTCCCCCAGACCAAACCTCTTCTTAGATTTCGTGCTCTGATATCCTACTGCCTACTCAACAGCTACACTTCGGGGCATTACAATCCTCCCTGTCGCAATATGGCTGGAATGACAGTGTTGCCACTGTCTGCCAAATCTGCTTCTCCAGCAGCCCCAGCTCCAACCCCATTTCAGCATTCCCCATCTCTCCCATCCAGTCACTCAGGCCCAAAATTCATTTTCATCTTTCTCTTTCTTGCACACCCCAAATTCAATCCAGCATTAAGCTTTGTTGCCACTACCTCCAAAACATACCTTAAATCTGAACGTCTCTCACCATCCGCCATTCTAGAGCAGTAGCACCAATCACCACCCCCACCCTATCTCCCTGGACTGTCTGATTGCCTGTGCTCCCCGAGAGTCATTTCTCCCGTCACAGCCACAATGATCTTTCAAAGAGCAAATTATGTCTGTTTGCGCCTGCTGAAAACTCCACAGTGGCTGTTCACCGCACTTATAATGTAATCCAAACTCTGTCCTGGCAAGTTGCTTCTTGATCTGTCTCTTACCTCCCTTTCTGACATCGTCCCCTCTACCTCCCCCTTTTTCTTTTTTTAATTTTTTTTCAACGTTTTTTATTTATTTTTGGGACAGAGAGAGACAGAGCATGAACGGGGGAGGGGCAGAGAGAGAGGGAGACACAGAATCGGAAACAGGCTCCAGGCTCCGAGCCATCAGCCCAGAGCCTGACGCGGGGCTTGAACTCACGGACCGCGAGATCGTGACCTGGCTGAAGTCGGACGCTTAACCGACTGCGCCACCCAGGCGCCCCTCTACTTTCCCCCTTTTGTTCACTCCACATTATTCTATTTTATCTCCGTTATAACATTCTTCTGTTCCCTCAAATTATCTTAATTATTAAATTGCTCATTGTTTATAAATATAGTTTACTGTCTATAAGTCCCCACTTGAGTATAAATTCCATATGTACATCTTTTCCATATACCCTGCTGTCTCCCAAGTACTTGGATTGATCACTGACACATGAGTGAAATATATGCTTGCAATATATCTTCTGTTTGGTCACATTTGGTAGAAATGTAGATAAAGGAACTATTTTGCTTTCCTCTGAACTTGACTATAAGAAGACAACAACCCAACATTACAACAAATGAAAGTTGACACCCAATCTTGCTGTGGGGACACTGGGGGTTGGAAGGATCTGTGGCAAAGAGGAAGGTATGCATCTCACACAAAGGGGAGACTGCTATTCAGCATTAGGCACCAGCCACCCTGGAGGAAGGTAAGCCCAGTGTCCCAATATGCTTAATTTTGTTTTCTTTTAAGGAAGCCTTCAATACTGATTTTAAGTGGTATCTCTAGATATATAAATATTCAAAATCAACTCAATTCCTTAAAAAAAAAAAAACCCTGTATGAAAACTGAACATAATCCACATGCAGAATTATTTTGGTTTGTAGACTTTCATTTTGCAGCTTTTGCTGTAGGTAATTTCATGGGCAAGAAAGAAAAACATAAAGAAACTTAGTGTAGTGTCTTGGCTGATGATGAGGAAAACAGTGGAATCTGTAGGCAACTCGAAGAAGCTTTGTTTCAGAGTTTTACCCCTACATAGGGCCTGACTAAGCATTTTGGAGTTGGTCTGAGGTCTGAAGCCCCTACCTTCACAAGCAACTTTCAAAACAACAGAGACATTTTCTCTTCCTTCAGGACACTGGTTGCTGTGGTCCATGAAAGCAAAAATCACACAGAAACAAGAAGAGGGTAAAAATAACTAGAGGCTTATAGGGGTAGGGATAGGGGCAGCGGCACAGAAATCAGAATTCCTCACCTACAGTTCAAGGGGACTGGGGCACTCATCTAATTCGGCTCATACTTGCGTTCAGTATCTCCATTCTGTGACCAGAATAATGCTGAAAATTTATCTTGAGAAATATTTAAAATCGCATTAATAAAAAACAAGGAGTAAGTATTTCCTTTTCCATTTAGACACCCTGCAAAGGTATTGTTGTTACAACTCAGTTCCCTTTCATCTAAATAAACATTCTCTGGCACTTTCCTACGGCCACACACAGTATTTGTTGCTGTAAAAACTGCTGAATTAAATAGTATACAGACAGTCCCTGACTCATGATGGCTCAACTTACAGGTTTTTGACTTTACAATGGTACAAGACTGATGTACTTGTTCAGTAGAAATCATACTTCGAATTTTGAATTCAGGTCTTTTCTTGGGCTTGCATTATACTGGGCAGTGGCAGTGACTGCACCTCCCAGTCAGCCAGGTGATCACTAGAGCAAACCATTGACAACACTTTCACACATATACAAGGATTGCTCTTCACTCTCAGCACAGTATTCAAGAAATTACATGAGATCTTCAACCTTTACTATAAAATAGGCTTGTGTTAGATGATTTTGCTCAGCTGTAGGCTAACGTAAGTGTTCTGAGCACATTTAAGGTATGGTAGACTAAGCTATGATGCTGGGTAGGTTAGGCATATTAAATTCATTTTTGACTTCCAATATTTTCAACCTATGATGGGTTTATCTGGATGTAATCCCATTATAAGTCAAAGATTATCTGAACAGAATTTGCCCTTAATGAGAAAAATATATTCTCTACCCCTTTTCTCCCATGTCAGTTGGGATCACTCCCTCATCTCTAGAGCCCCTTTAAAAGAGAGTTGGACAGAACTGGTGGCAGTTAGCAAAGTCTTCCACATAAGTGTTAATTGATTTATTATGTTCATGCCATGTTTCTATCACCTTGATTGTAAGCTTCTGGAGGGGAAGAACTGAGTTTCAAACTTCTCTTTTTTACCTCAAGGACCTAGTATGGGTTGGGCCTCCAGGATTTTCTCAATTATCCCATGTTAAACTTGGGACGGCTTAAAAGTTTTGTGGTAGACAAGGACACTTGCCTCTGGCTTTCCCAGGAAAGGGAATAAGGGCACAGGTGGTCAAGCTTCTTCTTTTCTTCTTTTGTAGTTGTTATTCCTCCTAATGTAGGAAGAAGAAAGTTCATACTCCTCCATGGAAATCATAATCCTATTTTTTTTCTAAGCTTGGCTGGCTCTTTTCAGAATTTCTGCAGAAATTCCACCAAAAGTTATACCTTCCAGAGTATTAACTCCACGGAAAAAGACAGTTGATTCCACAGTTGGGAAGTTTGGCTTTTGTTAGGGCTATGAAGTTTAAGAGGACCATAGTGGTATGTGTTCCATGTCATTCCAACCTTGAACACTTATAATGAATTCCACCATTGGAGAAAACTAACCTGCTTTCAAAATATATTGAGATCAAGATACTTGCTAGGTACAAATGGTAGGATGAGCCTCCAAAATGACAAGAATTGTCTCTCTATTCGGAACAGGCAGAAAGAAAGTGTAATGGAACAATGTACTTGGAACTCTGTGTGAGCCCTCCACCAGTGAAATACTGTGAATTACCAAAGCCTTTAATTAATGTATTTAACACCTTTATTTGGCAAATTAGTCTGTTTAATCCCATTTATACCAAGGGGCAGAGAGAAATGAAATGACTCCGAGTCATAGAAGCCGAGGGAAACAGGCTTAGCCCATAAGTCAGTCTTACCTGGACCATTTGCAGAAAAAAATACTGGGTCTTCCCCCCCAGAATCTATTTCAAGCAATTCCCTCTCTGATGTGCTTGTCAGTGTCCCTTCTGCTGCTATGCATGAGGAATGAATGGGAACCTACAGAGTAGACCTAGAATCAAAGAGAAAGAAGGCTTTGTTACTCTTCAAGGTTCAGCAGAAAAGAAATGCCCAGAAATCATGGATGACCTCAGCAAAACTGAGCTTTATTTATACACCTGCAAAGGAAAGAAAGAAGATCGAGGTCCCCAAATGGTCTTGGTAGGCAGCTTCATACATTATGTCATCTGATTCTATTCTCTCAACAACACTCTGGCATAGATCTATTAACCATATTTTACACACGAGTAAGCCACAGCTCAGAGAGGTTAAATAAAGCAGAATCTATTAATTAACAGTATGTGGCCTGAAATAATTCCATAGTCCATCCTCAGCAGGACACTGTTCAGCTTCCACACAGCAATTAATAAGCTGTGCAACCTTGGAAAAATTACTTAGTGTCTCTGTCTCTATAAAAATGAAGGAGCTGGAGTTATCCATTGTGGATAAAGTGATGAATGGCCCAACCTACAATGGGAGAGACACATGAGCAGAGGCATAACTACTCAACTGGTAATAATGCTTGGGATAATGTATAGCACAGGCTATTAAGAGAGCGGAGAGGTGCATTTAATATAGGCTAGGGGTTAGAGAAAGCTACACTTGAGCTCAACCTTTAGAATTTGTAAGATTTGGGGGATGTGGTGAGAGGGATATCTAGTAGAGGGAATAGCTTCAGACAAAGGTGTTGAGAGATACTCAGATAAGCATGTCAAGAGTAAAGCAGGGAGGGAGCTGGATACTCTCAGCTAAGTCAGTAAGAGAATGAAGGTTCTGTATACAAGAATGCTTAGATATTTTGCCTTGAAAAGGAAAGGAACTGGGGCACCTGGTGGCTCAGTTGGTTAAGCTTCTGACTTTGGCTCAGGTCATGATCTTGGGGCTTGTAAGTTCAAGACCCACATTGCACTCTCTGTTGTCAACACAGAGCCCGTTTTGGATCCTCTCACTCCCTCTCTCCTCTCCCTGTCTTTCTCTCTCCCTCTCTCAAAAATAAACATAAAAAAAAAAAAGGAACCAATAGAGGGTTTTAAGCTGAAGATAATTCTGGGTGCTGTAAGAAGAATGGATTGCAGAGTTTGGGACTCAAGGCAAGGAGACCAGTTAGGTGACTGTTGCTTGCTCCAAAAAATAAATGAACAAGAACACCAGAAATTGGGCTAGGGAAAGGAAAGAAAGGAAAAAAAAAACACAAAAAAACCTATGGTGACCTAGTTAGTAAATGCACTCTGTCAGTAGACAGAAGAGGTGAATTACAAAGCAACGGTGGAATGATGGATTCCAGAAGAATTTGAAAAGAATTCTTAATACTTTGAGATATTAACTGGCAGTTAAGCATAGAGGATCAGGGTTCTGGGGTCAGGGAGACTTGGGTTTAAATGCAACTGCTGCTACTTATCATTTTTGTGATTGTTAAAATATTACTTAACTCCTCTGAGGCTAAATTTCCTCATATGTAAAACAGGGAAAGGTAGTAACACCTATCACATGAAGTTGTTGTAAGATTAAATAAGGAACAAAATAAAGACATGTAAAGGACTTGGCACAGTGCCTGGCACATAGTAAATGCTCAAAAAATAATGGTGTTATTATGAGCCAGAAAACTCCCATTAACCCTCCACCCCCAAATCCAAATAGCAGCAGGACGGCATTCACATACACCATCCATGATTATTGCTTATTAAATTCATCAAGTAAACAGTTCTTTTGAAACTTCTGAAAACAGCTTTTGCAAAGAATTTCCAGTGCCAATGTCCATGGGCATTCCAGTTCTATTACATCTTTGCTTATATTGGACATTAAAATCTCAGTTCCTTTTTTTCTCTCTTATTCATTATAGTAGGTCTTTATATACAAAACACTTTACTGTGCCTGTTCATTGACTGTGCATACACATAATAGGACAGAATAGGAAGGTGCTGGTGAAAGCCAAAGTGAAATGATTAGAGACTGATTTGAGTCAGCAGTGAAAAAATAAGAAAGAGGAAAAAAATCTCATAGAGTGTCTGACTTTCCAGTTCTCTTCACCAAGAGAGGTCTGTGCAAACTGTGCCTGGCTCCAAACTTAGTTACTCCAGCTCTCTGGCTCCAAGCAGGGAATTGATGAAATGTTATCAAGCATCATTCTATATTGCACTTTGGGAGCTCCAGCATTTATTTAGAATGAAGTTGGAAGAATTGGAGGAAGTAAAAGCCAGATTAGAATTTGAAGACAGGCACAACTTGTTCTGAAACTGTCAGGCAGCTCTACAGAGAAGCCCCATGCAATCTGATAATCAGCTTACAACTGAACTGTTCAGATTCGTGATGAACTTTACCAGATCTTCTTCTCTCCAAGCTCTACTAAAGTTGACTGATTACAGTTACAAAGTTTGAACCACTAAGATTCTCTCTAATTGTGGTATATAATTCATAAGAAATGTCACTTGAAAATCAAATATGAAAGTACAGTTACCTCCTAAGATACATTACTAACATTAACTTATTCTATGAGTTTTTCCAAATAATCAATGCATAAAATATGCGAGATGTTCAATCAGGCATCTGAAAATATTCTTCTTGCTATATTCTTGCCTAAAAACTTTATTTAAGTCTCCATCACCATCTCTTGGATTATTAACAGTGTTCTCACTGGAATATCTGTCTCCATCCTGGTGTTAATTACCAGGGATGATGATGATGATGATGATGATGATTCAGGCTTTTTTTTTAAAGAGAAGTTTTAGGTTGACAACAAAGTTGAGAAGGAAGGTACAGAGATTTTCCATATACTCATTGTCCCATACATGCAGAGCCATCCACATTAGCGACATCATTCGCCAGGGTGGTACATTTGTTACATTTGATAAACCTACACTGAGTGACATAATCACTCAAAGTCCATAGTTTACATTACAGTTCGCTTGTGGCACTGTACATTCTATGAGTTTAGACAGATCTATGACATGTGTCCACCCGGCATGCTTCTCAAGAACAAATATAAATCAATGCTACAGTGGGAGTTTTATAAGTAACTCAAGGACATTGGGCCAAATGGTCATTCAACTAATAAAGCTACAGAAAGCTAGTTTTGAACATGTAGGAACATAGGAAATACCATATTCTTGAATTCTTTCTGAGGAATATATTACAGGATGGGCTCCAGCCTACTAAGGGTTGACTGAGGGAAATTTTAACTTATCCCAATAAAAAGTTAAACTATTTTACTATAGCTTGGTAAGTTGATACTAAAGTCCATGTGGAAACATTAAACATACAACAACATATAATATAGTTATAATAATACAGTTAAAGAAGATTCATGAGGGAAGGAGAATTTATTTTAACAGATATTAAAACACACAGCCACACCTACTAAACCATACTAATGCATGAGTAGATAGAAGATTAATGGAATGAAATAGAAAGTCCAGAGACACAATGTATTACATATAAAAATTTAGTACATTAAAAAGGTAGTGTCTCATATCATTGAGGAAAAGGGCTTTTAATAGATGGTGTTAGAATAACTGGATAGCCATTTGAAAAGTTTAGGTTAGAACATTTTCTGACATCCTACATAAGAATAAATTCCTAATATATCCAACAATGTAAAAAATATAAATCTATTTGAATATTAAAAGAAAAATTCTTATATAACCTGAGTGTAAAAACAGTGATCCATTATACAAAATCCAGCCTCAATTTGAAAACAAAATTAATAAATTTTACAACAAAAATATTTCAAATCATGGTATAATAGCAAAATCACAAGAATAGGACGAATTGGAAGAAAAACATGTTATGTGGGGCATCTCGGTTAAGCGTTGGACTCTTGATTTCAGCTCAGGTCATGATCTCTTGGTTCCTGTCATTGAGCCCCAGGTTGGGCTCTGCACTGACAGTGCAGAGCCTGCTTGGGATTCTCACCCTTCCTCTCTTTCTCTGCCCCTCCCCTGCTTGTGCTCTTTTTCTCTCTCTCTCAAATTAAATAAATAAACTTAAACAAAAAAGGAAAATGATTTATGTATCACAGATAAATGACTAACAGCACTAAAATATGAAGACTTTATTTTTAGTTGGTAGGGAGTAGACCAAAAATGAGCAAAGGACATCAAAAAAAAAAAAAATCACAAAAAATGTTTTTAACATATGAAAAGATGTTCAATTCTATTCATAAGATCAGTGCAAATTTAAAACCACACTAAAATATCATTTCTCACTCATTAGATTGGCAAGAAATCCAATAGCTTGATAAAACACACCATTCGCAAAACTGTAGGAAAACAGTCACTCATACAATGTTTATAGAAATAAAAACAGTATAACAATGGAGAGAAATTTAGCAGTATCTAATAAAATGAATGTTCATTTAGCCAGAAATCCACTAAGAATTTACATCTTAACCCAGAAATCTGCTAAGGCTTTATTTGATGCTACAGGTCCAAAAGCAGGAAAATAAATTTGCATAAGGTTTTTATTTGCAACATTATTGGTAATTGCAAGGTGTTTTAATCAACCTAAATGCCCAAATATAGAAGAATTGCTAAATAAATTGTATTACATCCACCCCAAGTAGTGCTTCACAGCTGTAAAAATGAATAAGGAAGGCCCCCGAACTGAAATGGAATGAATTGCAGGATATATTGTAAAGTGGAAAAAAAAAAAAAAAAAAAGGCAACAACAAAGAAAACCACACAGTATATATAGTGTGCTAACTTTTGGGTAAAAAACAAGATCATATAATAAGATAAGATACATATATATGCTTAGTGTTGCAAAACGCCAACATAGGAAGGATAAACCAAAAACAATAAACTTGGTTATCTGCAGGGGATGAAAGGAAAACTAAGTGGAAAGAATAGGGGAGGGAAGACATTTCTGGGGATATATCTTTTTTTATTATTTATTTATTTATTTTTATTTTTATTTATTTATTTATTTATTTATTTTTTTTTTTTGCATAGTTTTCACTTTAAAAAGTACGCTGGTGCTATACACCTTAACAAAATACAATGAAATCAACAAGCCTGGGATAAAAGAAAATCATGTAAACAAACAAACGAACCCTACTGTATTTCAAAACACATAGAGGCCTCTGGTAGGAAAACTGCAAGAGTAAATGAGGTTGTTTTACTCGTTTGTAAATGATAGTCCAGCCATTTTCACGAAGAATTCGCGCCCCTTCAGGTCCCCACTGTTCACACGAGAAAGGGCTTAAGGAGCGAGGGTGCATTCGCGCGTGCGTATGGGTGTGCCCTGTGCATGTGAAGCACACGCGGAGGAATGAGTAAACAGAATTGGACAAGTCTAACTTCAAATCGCAGATGTGGGATTTGAGGAGAGTAATGTAACCACTAGTTAGATGTGGTTGGGCATGAATACCAGCTAACCTGGTTCTGACTTTGTCATCTTGGACACCATGTTTAACGTTCTTGAGTCTTAAGTTTCTTCTTCTGTAAAATTAAAGAACTAGTCATACCTACATCCTAAATTTAGGGCAGGGACTGAGTTCACTTATGCAAATAGATGAGGTAATTCATGGAAAGGATTTCACTGGAATGTAAGCACCACATAAAGTCAGATTCTTTTGCATTTTGTTCACTGCTGTGCCTTCAATTCTAGACCCTGCCTGGCACACATCTGGTGCTCATCCCACATCTGTGGGATGAATGAATAAAAGCTTTTTCCTGTCCCTGACACATGAGAGCTATGCAAATGTTATATGTGTTGCCATTATCTTCATAATTATGAACATCCTCATTATTATTAATGTATATACAGGTGTTCTGTCTTCAAAAAAAAGGGGAAATGTACAGCCCCTTTTAATTGCACGTGCAATATTGCGTGTCAGTGCATAACATAAAGAAGATTGACAACTGAGGAGTCATCTGGGGAAAAAACCATGACTGGATGGCAGAAAAGAGTATATTCAGTTCTTTTTTCTTTCTCTCTCTCTTTCTCTTTCTATCTTTTATACTCAGTCCTTTCTTGACTCATAGTTTCACATTTGTTATTGTGGTGCCTCCCCTACCCTGCTCTCTGATAGCTTGATGAAGGGAAAACAGAAAGAAAAAAACAGCCAGAAGCTAAAATTCTCCATCTGAAAGTACAAAAATGAGGTCTCAGTTCTCAGCGTCAGTAATTGATCCCTTTGATGTTTTATGTTAGGAGAAACTCAGGCCCTGAACAGAAGCTCCTGATCTCATTAGGGGGAAAGTAAATCCTTTCGAAATAAGTCTTCTCACAGCTTAATAACTTAGGTTTCAGTTCTCCTTGAGAAAAATTCTTGGCTAGATTGCACCCCAGAGCCATCTTTCTTGCAAACTCTGACATCTGAACCTCTGGACTGAACAATGAAATGGTTTACAGTTGGAAAAGGAAATGTCTTTGATGGAAACCCAAACCCACGCTGTCCATTGTCATGCCAGCATGGTTCAAATCAAGAAAGGTTTTGTTTTGGCTCTGCTCAGTTAAGAAATTATTTACTTCGGAAAATGAAAACTTTTAGAATAAAAATAACATGTTTCACAATGACAGGTGGAGGTTTGTGCCATAAAGACCAACATGGACTCAGGGCTCCTATAAGGGAAAGACTTCATCGGGCTTTGAAGAGTTTTATCTGGAAAGAACCCAGGCCTAGGTCCAGCTCTGATGTTAAAGGACTAGTTATATTGGGCAGGTCACTTCTTCTAGACTAATTGCCTCCTTTTTAAAACACTAAGTGGACACCAAAGCAGGAGGCATCACAATCCCAGACTTTAGCCTCTACTACAAAGCTGTCATCATCAAGACAGCATGGTATTGGCACAAAAACAGACACATAGACCAATGGAATAGAATAGAAACCCCAGAACTAGACCCACAAACGTATGGCCAACTCATCTTTGACAAAGCAGGAAAGAACATCCAATGAAAAAAACACAGTCTCTTTAACAAATGGTGCTGGGAGAACTGGACAGCAACATGCAGAAGGTTGAAACTAGACCACTTTCTCACACCATTCACAAAAATAAACTCAAAATGGATAAAGGACCTGAATGTGAGATAGGAAACCATCAAAACCCTAGAGGAGAAAGCAGGAAAAGACCTCTCTGACCTCAGCCATAGCAATCTCTTACTCGACACATCCCCAAAGGCAAGGGAATTAAAAGCAAAAATGAATTACTGGGACCTTATGAAGATAAAAAGCTTCTGCACAGCAAAGGAAACAACCAACAAAACTAAAAGGCAACCAACGGAATGGGAAAAGATATTTACAAATGACGTATCGGACAAAGGGCTAGTATCCAAAATCTATAAAGAGCTCACCAAACTCCACACCCGAAAAACAAATAACCCAGTGAAGAAATGGGCAGAAAACATGAATAGACACTTCTCTAAAGAAGACATCCGGGGGCGCCTGGGTGGCGCAGTCGGTTAAGCGTCCGACTTCAGCCAGGTCACGATCTCGCGGTCCGTGAGTTCGAGCCCCGCATCGGGCTCTGGGCTGATGGCTCAGAGCCTGGAGCCTGTTTCTGATTCTGTGTCTCCCTCTCTCTCTGCCCCTCCCCCGTTCATGCTCTGTCTCTCTCTGTCCCAAAAATAAATAAACGTTGAAAAAAAAAATTTTAAGAAGACATCCGGATGGCCAACAGGCACATGAAAAGATGCTCAACGTCGGTCCTTATCAGGGAAATACAAATCAAAACCACACTCAGATATCACCTCACGCCAGTCAGAGTGGCCAAAATGAACAAATCAGGAGACTATAGATGCTGGAGAGGATGTGGAGAAATGGGAACCCTCTTGCACTGCTGGTGGGAATGCAAACTGGTGCAGCCACTCTGGAAAACAGTGTGGAGGTTCCTCAGAAAATTAAAAATAGACCTACCCTATGACCCAGCAATAGCACTGCTAGGAATTTACCCAAGGGATACAGGACTACTGATGCATAGGGGTACTTGTACCCCAATGTTTATAGCAGCACTCTCAACAATAGCCAAATTGTGGAAAAAGCCTAAATGTCCATCAACTGATGAATGGATAAAGAAATTGTGGTTTATATACCCAATGGAGTACTACGTGGCAATGAGAAAGAACGAAATATGGCCCTTTGTAGCAACGTGGATGGAACTGGAGAGTGTGATGCTAAGTGAAATAAGCCATACAGAGAAAGACAGATACCATATGTTTTCACTCTTATGTGGATCCTGAGAAACTTAACAGAAACCCATGGGGGAGGGGAAGGAAAAAAAAAAAGAAGTTAGAGTGGGAGAGAGCCAAAGCATAAGAGACTCTTAAAAACTGAGAACAAACTGAGGGTTGATGGGGGGTGGGAGGGAGGGGAGGGTGGGTGATGGGTATTGAGGAGGGCACCTTTTGGGATGAGCACTGGGTGTTGTATGGAAACCAATTTGACAATAAATTTCATATATTGAAAAAAAATAAAAATAAAAAAATAAAATAAAATACTAAGTGGACAAAGGAGGCAAGTTGGACTAAACGTGTCTAAAGTTCCTTTCCAGCTTTTCAATAACTACAAGAGAGTTCAAAATAGACACCACAGTTGGCCCACAACACAGCCCACATGCGGCAATGGCTTGCCAGCTCCTCCTGCAGTGGTGACCCTTGCTAGCATTTTCATGCCTGTTAGATCCACTTCACCTGGAGAATTCTGATTTCCCAAGCTTAAATCTCCATTCCTACCACTCATACCAGAAAGCCTTCTTAGTTCTTCTGGACAAAATTCTCCCTGTGCCACCAATTGTGCCCTCCTTCAACACTTATGCTGGTCTGTCTCCTTCCTGTTTGGTGATCCCAGAAGAAGAGGGCCCTGTACTGCACACTGGGTGTTCCCTGCTGTGCCTGGCCCAGGCAGCTCATATGAGTAGCCTCAATCTGCTTCCTTCCTCAGTAAACCCATGCATCCTTTCTCCGCAGGTCTCTTTCATGTGTCTTTTACAGTGCCCTAAAATGACTTTCCGTTCCATTCACAATGTGACGTGCTGTCTTTTGTATACCTAACTGCGTTGTATATTAAGTTCTTTAATTTTAGCCTGAACAAAACTTTCGTTAAAAAAATGCATTTGTTCATTTGGAAATCTCTTGCTTTGGTGGGATTCAAAAATTTCAAATATCTAAATTCAAAATTTCTTACTGAAAAGTTAGCATTTTTGTTTGTTTTTCTTTTTCTTGAAAGATAATTCCTCGGGGGCGCCTGGGTGGCGCAGTCGGTGAAGCGTCCGACTTCAGCCAGGTCACGATCTCGCGGTCCGTGAGTTTGAGCCCCGCATCAGGCTCTGGGCTGATGGCTCAGAGCCTGGAGCCTGTTTCCGATTCTGTGTCTCCCTCTCTCTCTGCCCCTCGCCCGTTCATGCTCTGTCTCTCTCTGTCCCAAAAATAAATAAACGTTGAAAAAAAAATATAAGAAAGATAATTCCTCAGACCAACAATCATTTGAGTGATGAAACAGTGATGTGGGGAGAATAAGCTATTCCCTCCCAAGATTTGCTCTTTGGATACTCAGGTATGCCTCCCTTTCTCTACAGTCTAATCTCAGGTGGGTGGGACATTGAACTTGATGACTTTTTGCCCACAGTCCAGGTTGTGGCTCTTTTTGGAGCCTTCCCCTGCGTTGGCAATAATTGGTGTGAAGCTGGCCTCAACCCTTGACCATGCAGCAGCATGGAACTAAGTTTGGGGTTAGTAGATCTCTCACTACCCTTGTTTGATTTATTGCATGTTCCATTGTATAAATGTGGAATATGAAGGAGGTAGAACCAATATCAGCCCAAGGAAAAGCCCTATTCTTCACTCCAGCTTTTTCAGGGAGCCCTACATTTATGGTGGTAAGAAGAGTGATAGTCAAGTCTACCATGTGCTTCTCAGCCCTTAATGAAGCTTGTTTTTGATACCCATTCATCTAGTTTTCCTTGGTTGTATCCTTCCTCTAAAACTTTTGAGGGGAGAAGAGATGAACTATAGGCTGATTCTCCGGGGACTGATTATGAGAAAACTCAGAGGTTCCTCTTGTGCCTCTGGACTCTATAGCTTTTGCTACCGTAATTCTTAGTACAACAGGTAGAGAGAATGCTGGCCAGGAAACCAGGAGACAAGGCTCTAGCTCTTGACCTTTTGACTTCATTTTAGTGTAAATGAGAAGATGGAGAAGAAGGAATGATAAAAGGTGTGTTTGTGTGTGTGTGTGTGTGTGTGTGTGTGTGTGTGCGCACATGCATGTGTGTGCATTCTCCAGTTTCATGAATGGCTAGGTCTAAATACAACAATCTGAATTCTCTATTACTCCACAGAGTATTTTAATGAGTTTGTTTTTGGGGGATGAGGAAGACAGAAGGCAGTTATTTCCAAAGATGAAATTATACTTGTAGCAAAGAACAGACTGTTTTAATGGTTAAAACACTTTTATTACTAAAAACAAGCTTTCCTTTGAACCAACAGTTAAAAACAAAAGGAAAATGCTTAGTAAACCCTAAATCATTAAATTACTGGAAGCAATCAGAATAGTTCTTACACCCCCTTAATTAATAGAGAATGAACAAGCAATTCAGCTGTGGGAGGAATTTTTACTTTAACTCAATTTAAAACAACTATATATATATATCTACATAGATAGATATAGATATAGATAGATATAGATATAGATATATAGATATAGATTTCTTTGTTAATTCTAAAATAAATGCACTTATCTCCATAAATCCTAGGAGTATGCACCACACGTACAGCACAATACTTGATGGATACAATTGTACATAATAATAGATATAGCTTACTGAAATCTCTCTTTCTTCCTCATGCCCATCAATTTTTACGTGACAGGCTGTGAAGTGAACCTGACGAAAGAATAGAGTCTTAGGGAAATATGTATGCTGTATTATCTAGACAATGTCCAAAAGATGTGTGAATTCCTGCACCATTTTCCCCAAAATGTTAATTCCATTTAAGAGTGTTTAAGAAGTGCTGCCATTCCCATTGCAGGATGTTATGTATTCCAACAGCTGTAATTATTATGTTATTCTAAATAGTGAGCCAAACATTGCCAGCAACTTGGCTACCCATGATCTGAAATCTGTGCTTTGGGTTTGCCAAATTCTACTTTCTCCAAATGATGATTCTTGAGATGCTTGTTAACATTTCTTAGTTCTTTTGCAAGATAAACCTTCTCAGATATTTCAACTGCTTCTTAAAGCTCTTAATTCAAGTATATGGTACTGTATGATCATCTTGTGAATATGTTCCAGTTCCCTGGATGTCCCCCACTTCTGGTTTGAAAATGGGTTTATTGTTTAATTTAAATTCTAGATTCCCACTACCTGATATGTTAATAATTTAACTGTTGGGGCGCCTGGGTGGCGCAGTCCGTTAAGCGTCCGACTTCAACCAGGTCATGATCTCGCGGTCCGGGAGTTCGAGCCCCGCGTCAGGCTCTGGGCTGATGGCTGGATGGCTCAGAGCCTGGAGCCTGTTTCTGATTCTGTGTCTCCCTCTCTCTCTCTCTGCCCCTCCCCCGTTCATGCTCTGTCTCTGTCCCAAAAATAAATAAACGTTGAAAAAAAAAATAAAAAAATAAATTAACTGTTGATTGTCTGTTTCTCCAACTAGGATATAAGTAAGTGCCATGAAAACAAATATTGATTGTGTCCCTTGCTATCCTTACTGCTTAGAATAATGCCATCACATAGCAGGTGCTCAAGAAATATTTACTGTATAAAACTGAATAAGTGAATGTACCATTTTTCAACAATATGTTAAGTCAACATGTTAAACTAAAAATTAAAAAAAGCTGTAAATCATCCACAATTTCATAACCCAGAAAAAATTAATATTCAATAACAACTTTCCTGAACTTCTTCGACACCTGAAGGCCTGACTATATAAATAAATGAGAGTTTTTTAAAGCCCTGATAGATAGAATCATAGAAATACTTAATAATGAAAGCACTTTTAAATTTATAGAAGTCAGATTATACACTGCATGTATGTATGTATGCATGTATGTATGTATTTATTGAATTTTAGAGAGATCGAGAGAGAGAGAGAACATGAATGCAGAGAGAGAGAGAGAAGGGAGAGAGAATCTTAAGCAGGCTCCACACTCAGTGCAGAGCCCAATGTGGGGCTCTATCTCACAAACTGTGAGATCATGACCTGAGTGGAAATCAAGAGTTGGATGCATAAGCGACTGAGCCACCCAAGTGCCCCTACATGTTGTTTTATAATAAAAGTATTGAGCTTAATTGTAATAAATTTTACACCTGTAAAAGAAAGTGAAGCAAGTAATTTCCAACATGGAGAAATATTTGTCAAAACAGATAAATGTCTTTTCATTTCAAGAGATATTTTTTAAAGGTCCCCTGGAAGCTAAGAAAAATGAATAGCAAGAGCATCCATCAGAGTGCCTGCATGGCTCAGTTGGTAAAGCATCCGATTCTTGGCTTGGGCTCAGGTCATGATCTCATGGTTCATGAGTTTGAGCCCCACATTGAGCTCCATGCTGACAGTGCAGAGCCTGCTTGATATCCTCTCTCTCTCCCTGTCTCTCTCTCTGCCCCTCCCCTGCTCGTACTCTCTCTCTGTCTGTAAATAAATAAATGTAAAAAGAAAAAAAAGAGCATCAACTTACTCAAGTAACAACAACAACAATAACAAAACATCTTTATGAGTTAACTTTAGGCTAGATGATTGAACTTCCTGATATGAAAGACAATAATGATCACTGTTATACACAGTTCATTTCTGCTCCTAATTTCACAATTTCATTATTAATGGAGTTCAGGGTTTTTAAGATGTATATTCTGTTCACAATTCATAATTCTCCCTGTTTTTGGTTTTTGTTCTATACCTAATGGGTTTCTGGTATTTTCATCCTGGTTTCCCTTCTCTCTTAGATCTTTATCTCGAGTTCTCTCTGGGTGGCTTTGACTGTTTAGTCATTAATTACAGAAGGTCTGTGAGGGCTGTTTCCTCACGTTCCTTCATATTAGCAAACTCTTGCCTGTGTACCTAGATAGCAACATGACTGGATATGATATTCAGAGGCTACCTTTTCTTATCCTCAACCATTACCTACTTCTATTAAATGCTGTTGTGGGGAAATTTTATATCAGCCAGATTGTCCCCTCTCTTAGGTGACTGCTCAGTTTTCTCTAAAGACAAGAAGAATTTTTTTTTTTTTGCTCACTCAATTCAGTCACTAACCTAGAATATCACTTACTTTCAATTAAAACACATCATTTCTTTGTGTTACACAGAGGATGTTTTTCATCTGAAAATTAAGTGCTTCTTTAATTTCTGAGTTA
Source organism: Herpailurus yagouaroundi (assembly GCF_014898765.1). Taxonomy (NCBI): domain Eukaryota; kingdom Metazoa; phylum Chordata; class Mammalia; order Carnivora; family Felidae; genus Herpailurus; species Herpailurus yagouaroundi. The sequence goes on from NW_024412419.1 coordinate 13,147,557, forward strand.
CTTTAAAATAACTTTTTGATATATGATATCAATGATACTTGATTTTATCATATATTTTATGATATATACTTTTTCTATTTTTCATTCTTAACATTTTTCCTATAATCATTTTAATATTTTGTCTTTCTTTTTACATCCCCTTAGATATTTCAAATGCTTTCTTTATGCTATTAGCTTGATTACTTTAATTACTCTATGATCTTTTCTTAAATATATATATTAGATCAGTCTTGGAATTTTAGTATGTTCCCTCAAGTTGTCATAATCCTGTCTTTGAACTTATATTTTATTGAATTCATTTTCCAAAGTTCTTATACACTATAAGCATCTGACAGCATTTAGTCTCTCTTTCTCAGCTTTGTTTTCCTCCAAATTATGTTCTTTCATTTTTTAGATGCTACTGTTATTTTTTAAAGATGTTTTTGTTGCATGTTTGCGGTACCATCTTTTGATTTCTGTCATCTCTGCCCAGCCTTCCCATTTGTTCAGTTGATATAGGTGTGTGTGTGTGTGTGTGTGTGTGTGTGTGTGTGTGTGTGTGTTTGTTTTTGACACATTTCCTACCTTATCTGGGACTATTTGCCTATCTTTTGATATAAAGTTTGAGGATTTGTTGTTACTTTCTACCTATCTTACTGATATCTGAGGAAGAGTAATCAGCATAAATTGTAACTCTCCCTTCATCTGGTAGTGGCCCGTGGACTTTTGGCTATGCTTTATCTCATTGTTTCACGTTTATGGTTTCTCATTCATTCATCATCCACTTGGACACAGAGCCTGGGATTTGGCTTCATTCTGACACCTTTACTCAGAGACCTGGCTTCTCTACCCAATTCTTTTGTAAACCTGGCACTGAAAAATGAACACAAAGTTTAACTGTGCTCCGGCTGTGCTATGCACATTGATGTGTTCACCTTCTTTGCCCTAGACAAATGCCAATGTTTAATGTTTCTGTTTTCCTTGCTAGGTGATCTCATCTGCTGACATATCATGTGTACACACACACATTCATATATATACACACACATACAAACACACATATTCATTTATAATATATTATATATCATACATAATATATTATATATATATAATTATTTTTATAATGAAATAAATATCTAAATGATATATATATATAAAATATATAATATATAATATATACCTATAATATATATAATAAATGATTATAATTTCCATGTCTTCAGCCAAGCCATATATTCTGGATTTTAAACTTGCAAATCTAATTGCCTCTGTATATCTTCACCTGGTTTTTTCCCCCAGGTGATCTATGTTCAATATACATTAACTTCAACTCTTTCTCTCTTGAACCCCTCAAAACTTTCTCTTTATTGCCTATGTTAACACCTTCCACGTAGTCACCTACCTAATTCATCTCTGCTCCTCCCTCTTCCACATACTCTTTACATTTAATCAATCATGAAATATGATATGTTTTATCTGTAAAATGTCTATTGAATTCATATTAATTAAACTTACTCAATCTGTGTACAAAAATATGTTTACACTAGTGAATAGAAAAGCATTTTTATGATAGACGAGGTTGGGAGAAATGCCAAATTATCATGGGAAAGCACATAAACTATGATATATTCACACACCGGAGAATTGTGGAGCCACTAAGATAACTTTATGAAAGTACTCAATGGCACAAATATCTCTGATAAAATTGCAGTTAAAATCAGGGAACAAAGTCTACAAATTATAATCTCAACTATATTAATTATAATTATTCATAAACTTACTAGAAGTAATAATTATAATTATTATAATTATTCACAGGTTGCTTTTGTTTTCTCTATGATGGTGATGTTTTACTCTTTTCTACATGTTTCTTATAATAAAATCAATCATTTATAGGATGTTTACTATATACCAAGCATTAAACTAAGTGATTTACTTACAGTTTCTTAGTAAATTCTCAATTGTCATGCATTAATATATAAAAAGAAAAAAATACTATAAAGATATTTCTTAAATGCCTTTTCCTCCTTCTCTGCAGTAATTCCTTTAATTTAGAACCCAAATGTAAAGCACAGTGATTCCCAAATGTTCTTTGTTCACTATGCCCTTATGCCTGGGTAAGTTTTCTGCAGCACACCGAAACCAAAAGAAACATAACAGTTATGTTTACTCAATAGTTAGGTTCAAATAATTTAATAAGTGTTTATGTCCTAACAACTAAGTGATCATTTAGAAATAATATGAATTTAAAGAAAAATATTTTTATTTCATTTTTTTAAAGAAGATTTTATAAAATGCTTATTTATTTATTTTCGAGAGACAGAGAGAACACAAGCAGGAGAGGGGCAGAAAGAGAAGGAGACGCACAGAATCTGAAGCAGGCTCCAGGCTCTGAGCTGTGAACACAGAGCCTGATGTGGGCCTCAAACCCATGAACCATGAGACCATGACCTAAGCCAAGTCAGATGCTCAACTGACTTAGCCACCCAGGCACCCCTACTTCATTCTTAAATAACCAAAGTTACTTACTAATGGGATGTGCACGCCTGTTGGGCTCTGCACATCTTTTTAAGCCTTTTACCCTTATTTCCTGTTCCATGTTGATTTTCACATGGTGCTTACTTTTTATCCTAGAAGCCTCCCAAAACCCAGCTTCACATACGTATAGCATCATGGTAAGAACTGTAGATCAACTTCATGTTGAAACTACGAACAAGATAACTGTTTTGTTTCCCTGCAGAATTCCTACAACTTGGCTGAGGCACCCTGGGATGCCATGCACGAAGTTAAGAAACCATGAGCACAACAGTTGTTTATACGTATCTCATCTTCCTCACTATCCTCTATCTGGAGAATTTTTATCTCTTCGCCTTAGCCCAAAATAACAGTCTTTGGTTTTATCAAGGTTCGATGTCAAAATTTTTAGATGTGCCTCAATATTTTGACTATCAATTTTGTGATCTTGATGTTTCTATCAATTCTATCAAATTTTGGCAGCACACCCAGTCTTTATCCAAATTATTGCTCTGCTGGATATTTAGGATTCAGCTACTATTGTCCTCTCTCCAGTCGACCCAGAAGGAAAATTTAAGGACTTCACCTTGAATGTATTAAGCATGAATCCCTCTGTAGTATATCTGAGAGTGGATTACCCCATTGTTCTACAGGAGATCACAAAATCCTCACTAAATGCCTTGCTACATCTTCTAATGTGTCAAATTCCTACATTATTGGAAAAATAGTTACATTTTTTTCATTCACTCATTCATTCATTCATTTCATTTCATTTCAATTCATTTCATTCATTCATTAAAAATACTGTTTTTAGCACTTAACAAGTCCAGACACTATTTTGGTTGCAAAGAACAGAAGTAGAATCTGTCCCTCCTCTCACAATGCTCATGGGAGAGAGACAGTAATCAAATAATCATGCAACTGCATGTAAAACTCCACCTATCACAACTGCTACAAACAAAAGATATGTGGTACCAAAAAGGCATTAAATAAAAGATCTGGGCTGATAAAGAGTTTGGGGTAGGAATGGGAGGATGTGCCCAAGTAATTATTCGCCTGAGATCTGAAGGTTATGCAGGAGTGAATCAGGAAAGAGGTGGGGAGGAAGTGATGTGCCAGCTTGGCTAGCGGCAGGCAGTGAGGGAAGCAAGGTGCCAGGTGAAGTGGGAGGGGAAAACAGGGCCTGGACCAGGCAGGAGAAATTAGTCACGTACTCCTCGTTAAGGAGTTTTGTCTTCATCATTTGAACCAAGTGTTCTATGGAAGGGATGCTTTGACAAATTTGCATAAAAAATCACTCCACATCTTAGAGCGCTAACTGGAGACCCCACTACTGTCTACAGATCTTCAAGAATCCACCCCAGGAATTCAGTGAACCCATCTCATAAGCCTCAGAGGACCTTCATCAAGGCCAAGTGGCATGAACTACTTTAATGAAGCTGAAAGGTCTCTTATAACCCGTCTGTGTATGTGAGGCCCTCTCCCGGCCTAACAGAGATGTCCTTGCCTTATGCTCTGAAGATCAGTGTCAAACTGGGGACTGTGCTGGGTGACTGTGGACCCTCCTGTACCCAGCAGCATCAGCACAGCTACTCCTCTGAGTTACTCCCATGCCCACTGAGGCTGGAGGACACCCTCATTTCACCAAATCTGACTCTAATTGAACATTATTTGAGTTTGATCCTTACAACCAACTTGTAGAATAGATACCACTGTTATATCTGTTGGATGTACCTGGCCACTGCTTTTATTTCTCTGCCGTGATGAGCAGCAACTGATACTCCCATGTCTCTCCAGAAGAACTGAAGAAAAATCCTACTCTGCACTGATTATCTAGAATATTATCTGACACAGTAAAATACTGGAAAGAAAAATGGGCACCTTCCTTTTGAGTAGGACTTGCCAAACCTACCAGAGGTCAGTTACTCATTACAGGATCCCACGTTACCACTGGTCATGGCCCTCTGTTTAGATGCTTCACCACAGTGTGCTCCACGGACCAAGAGCACCCACACCACCTGACAGCCTGTTAGAAATGCAGAATCTCAGCCCACTTGTGGATCTACTCAACCAGATGCCCGGGTGATTCATAGGCACACTGAGGTTTGAGGCTTTCTACTTTGGAGCACTCTTTCTCAAACGTTGACAAACACCACAATTGATGTGGGCCACTAAGAGAAGTGGGGTAGAGCCCGTGCCCCAGGCTATTTACCAAGTTCTTCAGATAATTCTTATAGAGACCAAAGTTGGAAAAACATAGCTTTCGAAGACACAGGTGTGTAGGAGAGAAGGTGCTATAGTGGCAACAACTTTTTGTTTGTTTGTTTTGCTTTTAAAGAAGGTGTGGATCTTGATTAAGTCACAGAAGGAACAGTGATCTGTGGGAAATCACACCACTGGGCACTGGAAGCCTAGATTAAGTTTCCTGCTTTCCTGCAGATGAACTTCAGGAAGGGGAATGACATGGCAGCAGCCATTCTTACGTGGTGGCGGTGACTGCAAAAGCTGCTGTAGCTCCGGGTCCTGAGCTCTGGTGGGTGTGCCCAGAATTCTGGCACCCAAATGGTCATGTCCCCAGAAACCCAGCTGCTGACTTCTCTCTCCACTAATTCATAATCTGATTTCTAATAACTTGCTTAAACCTCTGAGCCTCAGTTGCACTTTCATGAACGTGAAAATACAAGAAGGGGATATAGTCCCTCATGGGGCCCTTATGTTTACTTTTCCCACTACCTGGAATGCTCCTCCCATCAGTCAGCTGAAAGGTCAACTTTTTCAGAGAGACTCCTCTAAAGACCCTGTGGATATTAGATTCCCTCCTCCTCTTGCCAAGGGCATCCTTTATCCTGTCATTCGGATTCTCTATCATTGCATTAAAAAAAATGACAGACCTTACCTTTTAAGATTACAAAAAAGTGGAGCAGCAAATACAGAGCTCCTCTAGCCTGCTCCTTCTTCACATCACACAGCCTCCTATTATTAACCTCTGACATTAGTGTGTGCATTTCTTCCAAATAACAAAACAATATTGATTTATTATTATTAACCCATGTCCACAGTTTACATTAGGGTTCACTCCATGTGTTGACAAATGTATAATGCCATATATCCACCATTGCAGATTCATGCAGAATGGTTTCACTGCCCTTAAAATCCTCTGTGTTTCACCTGAATCCCTGGCAACCCCTGGTCTTTCTACTGTGTCTTAGTTCCATCTTTTCAGAATGCCGTATAGTTGGAATCATACAGTATGTAGCCTTTTCAGATTGGCATATAAATAGAGTTTCTAAATATTCCATTATATGGATGAATGAACCAGAGTTCAACCTATTGAAGGAAAACTTGATTGCTTTCAGTCTTTAGCAATTATGCATAAAGTTGCTATAAACATTTGTGTGCAAGTTTTTGTGTGGACATATGTTTTCAACTCATTTGAGTAAATAAATACCTACTAGTGTGATTGCTGGATCATATGGTAAGACTATGTTTAGCTTTATACGAATCTGCCAAACTGTCTTCCAAAGTGGCTGCACCATTTTGCATTCCCATCAACAATGAATGAGAGTTCCTGCTGCTCTACTTCTTCGCTAGCATTTGGTGTTGTCAATGTTTTTTTTTTTTTTTTTTATCTTAGCCATATCATTGTGTTTTACCCTAATTAGAAATTATCTTGTTGATTTATTTGGTTACGGATTTAATAGTTGTCTCCCACTCACCACTAGGACAAGAGTGAAGATTTTGTCTTCTTGTTAACTGGTACCTTTGTAAATAGACTTAGTAGAAAAAGAAGGCCAAGCTCACTGGAGACATGCAATAAACACATAACTAAAGAATGACTAAATGGATAAATTAGCCTTAGGAATTGTGAAGGAGTTGATTGTTATCTTCATTGATTCCCACACCTACCTCATTTAGTCCCAACTTGCATCAATTCTTTCATTTTAGTCTCTCCTTATGCATTTCCCTCTTCCCACTATTATTGCCAACTCCCTGTTCCCTACTTTGGACTTGCTGTTGGAATTGGGGGATGAGTACTGCACTATTTTTATCGAGCATAAATGCAGCCCCAGAACTTTAAAACTAACTTAGTGCTATTTTTTAAACTAAGATTTCTATTTATTCTCTGGGTTATTCTTTGATAGGAGGGCATAGCCTGGTTTTCCCTTGTTCCTGCTAATTTGCTATTTTTGAGGGAAAAATGGAATTGGCAACACGAATAACTGGTTTTCCATATCTCCAAAGGTCACAACTACTACAAACTGATGAGATGAGCGTGTTCTTTATTCCTCATCCATCATAGACACCACAAATTTTCACCGATAGCTTTCAGGGATCAGGCTGGACAACACTCAGGAAACACATATTTGGAATGGTCACTGGAGCTTGGGATAATCATATCAATGAGTTATCATTGTTGTTTCTAGATGTCACTATAGCTGAACCTAGACTGCAGCTGGGTTTAAGTTGAGACCATTGAGAGCAACCAAAAGTACAGGGAAAAAAATTAAGAAAAAGTTAAGAGGAAAAGAAACTAACCAAATTTATTTTGTGCAAAGCTGTTCCTCATCTCTATTGTGGCCTTCATAGGATCCACTTAATCATCTTAATATCTTTGGGCAAGTCACGTGGTAGAATGATCAGTAAAATAGGATTTCTTCTCTGGCAACAACCTGCAGTGTGACTTTAGAGAGGTCATGAAAATTTCTATTATTAAGAACATCAACTTCAAGGGTATGGGTGGATAATTCCATATTGTTTCCTCCGGGACTGGCCAAATACATTTATCAAAGAGAATTTAACAGCAAGAACGAATCCAATGCAATTTTGCTAGAGCTTCCTTACCACAACTTCCTGAATTCACTGCAGAGTTAGGAGCCTACTTCTTTTTTTTTTTTATTTAAAAAAATTTTTTTTCAATGTTTATTTATTTTTGAGAGACAGAGCATGAGTGGGGGAGGGGCAGAGAGCGAGGGAGATACAGAATCGGAAGCAGGCTCCAGGCTCTGAGCTGTCGGCACAGACCCCGACGCAGGGCTCGAAACAGCAAACTGTGAGATCATGACCTGAGCCAAAGTCGGACACTTAACTGACTGAGCCACCCAGATGCCCCAGGAGCCTACTTCTTTTTTCATATATTTGGGAAGATTGAGACCCAGTGAATGAGAGACATTACCAAGGACATGCAGTGACTGTGTGGCAGAATTAGGACTAAAACCCACAACTGCTGGCTGTAACTCAATGCTTCTTCTTGTACCTTCCTTCATATAGTCTTTTTATCCTTTCTGGTATGGTATTCAAAAGGAAAATGCAACCATTGCCCCATCATCAACAGGACTCATCCATAGTTCCTAAGGGATGGTTAGTCATGTGTGCTGCTAATCCAGAGAGTAATTAAGGTAGCCTAGGTCTTATCTCCATTTTAAGATAGAGCACATGAGCCCTCAAGGGTACTTTCTTCTTCACAAGACACCAAGTCCACCAGTTGTTCTGTACTTCTTGAATGAGACTTTCTAGAAGTGCCTGTGGCTATCCAAAAATAGCCTGTAAATTTAAAAACCATATTATTTAAGAAAAGGATTATTCTTTGGACCTTTTATAAAATGGGAATAGCTCAGCCAATGAACATTTTGTTGTTGTTGTTGTTAGAGATTTAATTTATTTGAAGAATTCAGCACATTCCAAATTCAGAAAACTTTTCAATGTACAATTAATTAACTGTATTTCAAAATCAGGTTTATTCTATTGATGAAAGCACTTGCTTAAATGTTTAGCTTCCTTGGAGTTCCTTGGAGTACTTGAAAGCAATAAAGAATCATTGAAAATGTTCTCCCCAGAGTTTTCACCCATTCAAAATGGTCTCTCTTCAATTAGTCCAACTTTATGAAGCTCTCTGATGATAACACACTTTCCACATGGAATCATATGGAATCTTGGATTTGGAGACATCTTGGTAATCATTTTATCTTACTTATTTTCTCTTGTGGGACTGGAAGACTAAAGAGGAATGACTTTCAAGGTCTCATAGTGAGTTTCTTGGTAGAACCAATGATATTTAACATGCCCTATGATTTACATATAATCACTTTTAGAAAGGCCTTTTTTTCTTGTTTTTTCCTTTGTTTTGAGTTTTTCTTTAAATTCTAGTTGCTTAATATACAGGGTAATATTGGTTTCAGGAGTAGAATTTAATGGTTCATCACTTACATACAATACCCAGTGCTCATCACAAGTGCCCTCCTTAATGCCTATCATCCATTTAGCCCATCCCCCACCCACCTCCCCTCCAGCAACTCTTGGTTTGTTCTCTATAGTTAAGTGTCTATTTTATGATTTGCCTCTTTGCCTTTTTTTTCTTTCCCCTATGTTCATCTGTTTTATTTCTTAAATTCTACATATGAGTGAAATCATATGGTATTTGTCTTAGAAAGTCCATTTTAAAGCACTCATGAGGCAAAATAATCTTCATTTCTTTTCAAAGATCTGAAGCCTTCCTAAGGAAACAGGATCCAGACAGCTAAATGCATGAACAGAGTTTGGAACCTGCTGTCTCTGAGTAGCACATTTATAATGACTATAGAACCTTGTTCGGTTCATTAGCATTATTTAAAACAAAACAAAACAAAACAAAACAAAACAAAACAAAACAAAACAAAACAACAAAACCCCCAACCTCTCTCTTCCTTTTACCTCTCCTCATTCTGGAAACTCTCTCAAATGAGAGGAAACCTTTGTGTCCTTGTTCAAACTATTTTCTTACCTCTTTCTGACAAATTCTTCTTTATTCTGCCAGGTTTATCTCAAAGGAGATGTCTTCTGTGAAGAGATATACCCCCTTCCTGGCCCCGGGCAGTTATTAGTCTCTTTTCTCTGCTGTCCCTGAACTTTGCATGTGTCTCTGTCACAACACATTGCACATTATTTTGTATTTATTTCATACCTGTCACTGTCTCACTGAAAACTGTGAAATTCTACAGATCAGGAGCTAAGTCTTATTTATCGTTTATCCCCAATGCCTAGAACATGGCAAGCGACAAAATAATATGTGCTCCACAAATATTGTTGAATTTCTATCAACACCCATTCATTCATCTCTGAAATATGAAACAGGTCCAGTCACTGCTATGAGGTCTCATTGACAGGTTCCTTTTGAGCCTTTGAAATTGTGAAGGTGAGAACAGGTACAGAATTATCTAGCTCACACTCCGAAGATCTTGTTCTTTAAAATGAAACAAAGGGATATGTGGCCTCTTAGATGTTGCTTTCTAGTCAGGAGAAAAAGTGACCTGTAGCCAAAATAAGTTGGTAGAAAATAACAAAAGTACTTTTTGGCACCTGTGAGCATGGAGTCTCAAATCAGTTCTTGTTATATTCCTATCCCCACCCTCCTTCCATGGCTCAGCATTCAATAAACATTTACTATATGCCAACTTTCTCACAAGACAGTGTGAGAACAGAGAAAAGGGATTAAGAAGTTCTCAACTGGTTTTCTATGCCATGGATTTGCTGCCATAAACCAAGGATTTAAAATAAATTATTTCATTTGTAAGACATGATTTTCCTGTTTTTGCAGAAGATAGTATTAGTCTTAGAGGGACAAGAGAGTTTGCCAAATATTGTATAGCTCTTGATTACTGGCATTGGGGATTTGAATTAATACCTGTCTGAGTTCAAAGTCTGTGCGTATTTCACTGCAATTTAACATTAAAGAGAATGACACAGCCCTTGATCTGAAGGAGTTCGAGATAAGAGTGGGCACCTGCCACACAGGATGGCGAGCCATCAGGTATTAGCTTGCCTTCTACCATTTGCCCTCAGTTACAGAACTATGTAGACCTCAGTTCGGAGAAGCTAGAAGAGTCTTGGAAGGCTGCCAGCTAACCGTTTCAAGCAGAAAGTCTGGCCAAGCGCTCATTCTTTAATTAGTAGACAGGACATTAATTATCACAACCCTAGGGCAGAATCAGCTCTTTATCTACATCTGAGACTTTCTCCTGGCAGCATGAAAGTAGTGAAAATACAGCTTTATGGGCTCAAACTGGTACCTGTCTGTAAGTCCTTCTGTAAGGCCCTGACCTCTTGGCTTCTGCATCCTCAGAAGGATGTGTTCCCCATCCTCAGCTAGTTCATTGTCCTGCCATTGCTATACATATTGAAGTAACTTCTCTCAGAGAGACGGATTGGCTTGACATAGTATGAATATAAAGAAGTACAGAGATGGTAGAGAGGAATGGTGTTGTTAACCTGTATGTCTATTGTTACGGACAGAATGTGTGTCCCCCACCCCCCCACCCCAGCCCCGCCAAATTCATATGTTGAAGCTGTATTCCCCCAACATGATGGTATTTGGAGATGAGCCTTTGGGAAGTAATTAGGGTTAAATGAGGTCATGAGGTTGGCCCCCTTAATATAGGATTAATGCCCTTATGAGAAAAGATGCCATAACACTGACTCTCTCTCTCTCTCTCTCTCTCTCTCTCTCTCTCACACACACACACATATGCACACACACACACACACACACACACACACACACACACACACAAAGAAGAGATCATGTGAGCACACAGCAAGATGGCAGCTACCTACAAAGCAAGAGATGACCCCTAATAACACCTACATTTCAGTTGCCTTGATCTTAGAATTTTTGGCCTCCAGAACTGTGAGAAAATAAATTTTGGTTGTTTAAGCCACCCAGTTAAAGGTATTTTCCTATGGCAGCCTGAACTAACTCAGACTTCTGGATGGGCAGATTGGGGCAGGACTGTGTGTGGGTTGATGGTTAAGTCAAGAAGCCTGGAAGGTACCAAAAAAAAAAAAAAGATATTTAATGAGAAGAGCTACAAGATAAGATCTGGGATTTATGATGACCCAGATAGAATGGCCATATCTGATAGCTTAAAACTCTAAGATCCTCCCTGCTTCTTTGTATTTTGTTTTTCCCAGTCTTTATAGAGCATCTCCTCTGGGCAGAGCAGTGTTAGCAGTTAGAAGACTGAGAGTTGGATAAAACACTGACATTGACCATCAAGGAGGCAATCATAGAAGAGCAGGTGAAAATGGGATGGGTGAACCTGGAAGGTGGCTGAGTGTGTAAGTGGCTTCCTGGGGTTTTATTTTAGAGTGCTACTTTTCAAAGTCCTACTCTAACTTCTTTTCTGCCATACCATCTACATGCAAGGATCCTGGGCTCGGGGGTGGTGGGGTGGGGGGGAGTAAGTTACCATTGTCACCTAACTGTGGGCACGCTGCAAGGACCAGGCAGTGACCAGTCCTTGGCACTCTTCCTAACAGGTGTTGATTCATGTAGAAGCAAACAGCTTGCAAATGATAAAAGGTGAAACTAGGACTTGGTGGCTACCATATTGAACACTAAAGCTCAAGGACTTGATGGCCTCTCTGGGTTTGCCCCTTGGCATTGCTGATTAGATCCCAGGCAGTGTCTGGGGCTTGGTGCCCAATAGCTGCTGTTTCTTTAGGAAACACATTCATTGCTAATCCGAGATGATGCTAGAACTTAAATGGGAAGGAAACATCGAATGGAGATTTAATTTTCAACAAGAAATAAGGAAATAAAATTATAAAATATTAGGAATGAACTGTAAGAGAGAGGTCTGGAAACTCTAGGTGGGGAACTATAGTCCCATATCACACCATTCACAAGATCATTTGAACAAATGGAGGGAGAATCCTGGTACTGAAAGGGGAAATTGAATATAATAACTATTTTCTTTAATGCAAAGTATTTTACCAGTATGCAGATTTTATATTACATCACAGGATTTTAAATATTCAATAAAAATTATAAAAATGTACTCAGGAAAGTAAATGTAAAAAAATTAAAAGTTTAGATAAAAGGACAATAAATCAGGATATGGTGAGGGTAAAAATAGAAATACAGGTAGATGTAACAGAAGAGAGAATCTATGAATAGAACCAATTCTCTATACTAACTTTATGCAAGCTAAATATACTCTCTAAAAAAGATAGGAAAAGGTAATTCAGTAATTCAGTAAGTGCTACTTAAACAACAAACCGAAATAAAATTTTGACTGTAAATTTAGTTTGCAAGACCAAATAAATTTTGGCTAAATTTGGACTTAAATACATATATATATATATATACACACATACATATATATATATATACATATATATATACACACATACATATATATATATACATATATATATATAAATTTTGGCTAAATTTGGACTTAAATACATA
>NW_024412419.1:13160674-13189423 GCF_014898765.1 Herpailurus yagouaroundi
TATGTATTTAAGTCCAAATTTAGCCAAAATTTATATATATATATGTATATATATATATGTATGTGTGTATATATATATGTATATATATATATATGTATGTGTGTATATATATATATATATGTATTTAAGTCCAAATTTAGCCAAAATTTATTTGGTCTTGCAAACTAAATTTACAGTCAAAATTATATATATATTTATATATATATTTTAAATATATTATATATATTAAAATATATATTTTATATTTTAATATATATGAAATTATATTACTAGAATAGAATATTTATTAAATTGGTGGGTAAGTCACAATTTCTAATCTCTGAAGCAATAGATGAAATCTGAAATAAAAGCAATAGTAAAGACTATGAAAATAAGTGTTTAGAAATCAAGTTCTTTAATCTTGGTAAGATTAAAAGGGGGGGTGTTTATGCTGGTTCTATGGTATCATAGACTTTAGGTTATGATAAAGAGTTCTCTTAGGCTAAGCAAGAAGCAATGAAATGGCCTAGGAGGGCTTGGGACCTGGCCAGCAGACAGCTGAGGGAGGCCACCCACATGCCTGTGGGATTCAGGGCCAAGTAAAAAGACGGTCAGGCAAGATGGTGGGGAGGTGGTGTTTGGACCATGTGAGGAAGCAACCACTGAGGCAGATGCCCAGTAGTTTCCGGAGATTGATTACCGTGGGAGAGGGAGCCAATAACTAGGTATATTGGGGATAGTGAGTGAAGAATGGAAAAAATCAAAATTAGAATGAAACCCATAGTGTTGGATTGGAATCCGAAGTATTGGTGTGAACTCATGGTTCGCATGGGCTCAGAGCTTCATGTTAACTGGTGAATTCTCTCTTTTATCTGTGAGATCTGATTTCTTAAGGACTATCTGTTGCTTAATTTGACAGACTGGGCCTGGCTTTGGGGGAGGCACAGAGGATGTGAGGAGGAGAGAGAGAACAGGGAGAGAGAAGAGGACTCACAATTAGCTTGCAAAGCAGACACCATACTCCCTAAGATGTAAATGCCCTTTGGGCTTGAAAACTGATCCCTCACTTCTGAGCATGAAGACATTCCTAGAGGTATAAGCCAGTACATTCCTCTGCTGACTCCCTGTGCATCATTCTTTTTTCCCTGGTTTCAGGGGAAGTTGTGTGTGAGGAAAGGTGAGCATTACTCCTGCCATTTTTCCTCTTAAAAGTATTTCAACCGAAAATAACTCTAGTTTGGGTATGCTGGAAATGGGAATCTGACCCTGAGTCTGGGCAGAGCAATATCTGAGAATATCCTCACTCCATTCCTGCCATAGCACAGAGATGCTAGGGCTTGCAATTCCTTGAAATAATGAAGGCAATAACTCCAAAGTCTCCTCTGAGAAGGAGCTCTAATGATAACCATCTCAGACTTATTTATTCCATGTCACTGCTGATGAATTTATAATCTGCAGATCTTGACACAATTCAAGGAGGATGGTAAAGAGAAAATGAATTTTTTAGAACACCACACAACTTTGGCAGGGTCTGCTACCCTCTGTGTGGCTGACAAAAGACACTGAAAGATGATCTTTGTCTTTCTCCAGGAAGGCAGATGGATTCTCCAAAATGGTGGGTCTCCAGCTTCCTGTTTAATGGAGACAGTGGAAGAGGTAGCCTGGACTGGAAAATCTCATCAGGAGTCTCAGAATGCACCTAGTCTCTAGAAATAGAATATTCTGCCTCCAATGACTCACTGAGGCCTCAATCTCTTCTGAAGGCAAGATCATAGATTTTTTTTTAATTACTTGGTGAGAGCCTGAGTTTGATAGATAGATTGAGAAAGCAGGAAGATACTGGCTGTCATCATGGGTAGGAAAGAGAAGTAGAGATGAGTTCCGTTTGTTTGATTTTGGATAATAATGCCCAAATAAACCCTTTCTGACATGTCGCTGAAGCCTAAAAGCCTTTAATCAAAGGATAAAGTTTTAGTGAGAAACTAAGCTTAAATTCAAATTCCAGGGAATAGATCTATATGAAAATATCACAGAGAACTGAAAATGACTGACTGGTGGATATTTTCCAAGCACAGGTTATAGAAGTATAATAGGAAATACTAAGGGTGATGAAATTTTAGAAGCAACAGACATAGCATGTCCTTCCACCAAGAACTATACAGAAAAGGCAAATCAAAAACTGAAGAATAGAAAAGAAATGAGAAAGAGTAAATTAAACCATAAGTTTCAGGGTTTCAATGTTATTCTATTCTGAACCACAAGAAAAATAACTGATTAAAAAAAACTCCCCCAATTCATTTTGTGCTGATAGTATGAATTCATTACCAAAAGCTAATAAAGGTAGCACAAAGAAAAAAAAAAAACTATTTTAGTTTAACTTACTAAAACAGGTGCAATAATTTTAAACAAAATATTTTTAAATTGAATCCAACGGCATATTAAAGAATAACATCAAAATAAGAGTATTTATTCCAGGAACACAATCATGGTTTACCATCAGGAAAATCTATAAACAGGGGCACCTGGGTGGCTCGGTCAGTTAAGCATTTGACTCTTGGTTTCTGCTCAGGTCATGATCTCACAGTTAGTGAGTTTGAGCCCCACATTGGGCTCTGTGCTGACAGCATGGAGCCTGCTTGTGATTCTCTGTCTCCCTTACTCTCTGCCCCTCCCCTACTCACTCTTTTTGTCTCTATCTGTCTCACAATAGATAAATAAACTTAAACAAATCTGTAAACATAATACCTTAGATTAAAAAAAGAAAGAGAGAATAACCATAAAATTATGTCAGTAGATACTGAAAAGTCACTTGAATCTAGCAACCTTCTCTAATAAAAATGCTAAGTAAATTAGCTCAAAGGCCAACAATTTACAAACAGTAGCAATGAACATTGGCATAAATAGTAAAATAATAAACCTACTTCCATTAAAATCAGAAATAAGACAAGGATCCCCTGCATCACCACATATTTTTGATGTTTCTAGCTAAAAGAGAGATAAAAATTAAACTAATTGATCATTATAAAATACTATGAGAGACAAAAATATACTTTCACATATTATGATTATATACCTAGAAAAAAAATTAAAAATGCTAGTCAAAATAAAATTAAAATCCTACTTGAATAGTAATAGAATCATATAAAATGATATATATCTAATATATACACATAAATTCATTCATTTTTCATTCAACAAATATTTTTGAATATTTTTTTATGCCAGGTATCGTTTTGAATACTAGAAATACAGAGGCAGATAGCAGCTTCTGTGGAGCTTATGTTCTAATGGGAGGAAAATAGATAATAAAAAGCTTTTAAAAATCAATAGAATATCATATAGTGAACACTGTGATGGAAATAAAGCAGGTTTGTAAAACGAGCATAAATAGAGAGAGATTGGGTTAGAAGGGGGTTCTTTATGTGGGATGATCATGGAAGGCTCAGCAAGGAGATAGGATTTAGATTAGACATGGATGGCAAAATTCCACCATTTTATTCTTTTTTAGTTTTTATAGCATTTTATTTATTTTTGAGAGACAGAGCATGAACAGGGGAGGGGCAGAGAGAGAGGGAGACACAGAATCTGAAGCAGGATCCAGGCTCTGAGCTGTCAGCACAGAGACTGGTATGGGGCTCAAACTCACGAACCGAACTGTGAGATCATGACCCGAACTGAAGTCGGTTGCTTAACCAACTGAGCCACTCAGGTTTCCCCATCATTTTCTTCTTAAGAATAACAAATTAGAAGTCCCTTTACATTGGTGACAGATCTCTGAAACGTGTCTAGGTCAAATTTTACCAAAATGCTTTGTACTTTGGTATAGTCCACTTGTTTATTTTTGTGGCTTGCATTCTTAATGTATCCATGAAATCATTACCAAGACAAATGTCATGATGCTTATTTCCTGTGTTTTCTCTAGGAGTTTTACAGTTTGGGGTCTTAAGTTAAAGCCTTTAAACCATTTTTAGTTGATTTTTCCATATGGCGTAGGGTTTAATTTTTTTCTGTTGCATGTGAATATCCAGTTTTCTCGGCGCTTTTCCCCATTTTTGGCACCCTTGTTGAGTATCAGTTGACCGTATATGTGTGGATGTATGTCTGGGCTCTATTCTTTTCCATTGTTCTATATGTCTGCCTTTATGCCAGTACCATAATACTTCAATTATTCGAGTTTTGTAAGATATTTTGAAAATAGAAAGTATTGGGGCGCCTGGGTGGCGCAGTCGGTTAAGCGTCCGACTTCAGCCAGGTCACGATCTCGCGGTACGTGAGTTCGAGCCCCGCGTCGGGCTCTGGGCTGATGGCTCAGAGCCTGGAGCCTGTTTCCGATTCTGTGTCTCCCTCTCTCTCTGCCCCTCGCCCGTTCATGCTCTGTCTCTCTCTGTCCCAAAAATAAATAAATGTTGAAAAAAAATTAAAAAAAAAAAAAAAGAAAATGGAAAGTATTATGCCTCCAGCTTTGTTCTTTTTATCAAGACTGATATTAGAGGTCTCTTGTAGTTCCATATAAACTATAGAATTATTTTCCTATTTCTGTAAAAAAAATACCATTGGCATTTTAATAGAGGGGCGCCTGGGTGGCGCAGTCGGTTAAGCGTCCGACTTCAGCCAGGTCACGATCTCGCGGTCCGTGAGTTCGAGCCCCGCGTGGGGCTCTGGGCTGATGGCTCAGAGCCTGGAGCCTGTTTCCGATTCTGTGTCTCCCTCTCTCTCTGCCCATCCCCCGTTCATGCTCTGTCTCTCTCTGTCCCAAAAATAAATAAACGTTGAAAAAAAAATTAAAAAAAAAATACCATTGGCATTTTAATAGAGATTACTTTGAATCTGCAGATTGCTTTGGATACTATGCACATTTTAACAATAGTAAGTCTTCTAATCCATGAACATAGGAAATATTTTCATTTGTTTGTGTCTTAATTTCTTTTATCAACATTTCTGGAGTTCAGTATACTTCCTTAGGTACATCTATCTCTCAGTATTTTATTATCTTGGGTGCTATTATAAGTGGGACTGTTTTCCAAATTCCTGTTTCAGAAGGTCTATTATTAGTATTTAGAGACACAATGATTTGTATATGCTGAGTTTGTATTCTGCAGCTTTCCTGAATTCATTTATTCATTCTAATAGGTTTTTTGGGGGGTAGTCTTTATGGTTTTCTCTATATAGGATCATATCATCTGCAAGTAGGGACAATTTTATTTCTTCCTGGTAGATTTGTATTCCTTTTATTTATTTCTCTAGACTAATTGCTCTGGCTAGGACTTTCAGTATCATGTTAAGTAGAAGTGGGGATGAGAGTTGGTATCCTTGCCTTGTTCCTGCTGTTAAAGGAAAAGCTTTTAGTTTTCACCTTTGAGTATTGTACTAGCTGTGGCCTTTTCATATATGGCCTCTATTTTGTTGAGGTAATTTCCTTCCATTCCTAGTTTGTTAAGAGGTTGTTATGTTTTTTTCTTGTCATGAAAGATTGCTGAATTTTGTCAAATGCTTTTTCTGCATCTTTTGAGATGAAAAAGAGAGAAGACTCAAATAAATGAGATCAGAAGTAAACAAAGAGACATTACAATTATCCTGCAGAAATAAAAAGGGTAAGAGACTACTATGAACGACAATATGCCAACACACTGAATAACCTAAAAGAAATGGATAAATTCCTAGGAACACACACACCTACCAAGATTAAATCATAAAGAAGTAAAAGGTCGAACATACTTATAATTAGTATGGAGGCTGAATTAGTAATCAAAACCTGTCTATAAAGAAAATTTTGGGACCAGATGGCTTCACTGGTGATTTCTATTAAACATTTAAAGAATAATTAATGCCAATCCTTCTGAAACTCTGCAAAAAATTGAAGAGGACAGAATGCTTCCAAACATGATTTTGAGGCAAGGATTACCCTGATACCAAAGCCACAAAATGACACCACAAGAAAAGAAACTGCAGGCCAGTGACTTTGATAAACATGGATGCAATATTCCTCAATAAAATACTAGTAAACCAAATCCAACAGTACATTAAAAAAAAAATCATACACCATGACCAAGTGTGATTTATCTGTGGAATGCAAGGGTAGTTCAACATTTGAAAATCAATTAATGTGACATGCCACATTAACAGAATAAAGAATAAAATAACAGATGTTTCTTTTTTATGGCATATGTTCTCATCTGCTTTCCGATAACAAATTAGAACTCTAGCAGTCACAAATAGAAGCAAGTATCCAAATTTCTTTGAAGAAACCAAGGAAGACATTTCTCACATTAAAAGAAGAATAAATTTATAGAAAAACAGTCACGTACCTGCTAGAAGTTTGAGAAGATCTAAGAAATATTGAGGAGTCCATTTCTTGGCCAGAAATCCTGTGTATGATTTTTTTCAAGTCTGCCCATAATAATTACAAAGGCTTTACCTGGCAAGTTTCATGGGGGAATCTTCTCTCCTCATACCAGACTTGGTGCACTGCCTAAGGCCTTTTAGTCCAGTCACACTAGACTAAAGATTTACTCAAGATTGCATTCCTTGTCCAGATGCCTTTATTCAGAGTTCTCTTTGATTGGGCCCTTCAGCTGAGGTCTATCCCAGGTGTCTCTGCAAAAGCCTCCTTATGGAGGTAAGGCAACACTGAAGACATTTTTCTCTCCTCCGATTCAGCACTCAGTACCTTCCCACTCTTAACTGTCTCCTATCACTCTCCATGAGCCATGGAGTCCATAAAACCACAGGAAGTTTTTGTTGGAGGTCCCTTAGCATTAAGATGACCTCCACATCTGTGCTGATTGACCCAGTGATACTGGTCCACAGGGTAAAATGGAACAGTGAGGAGTCAGCAGTTTCTCCAATGTAGCCTCTTGCTTATACTAGCACTGTAAGTGGTTAAAGCTTTGATTTTTACTTTCATTTTTTTTTTGCTTGTTTTAATCAACTCTGACACTTGGCAGCTTCGCTGAACCCTGGACAGAAAACAAACCTAAAACTTGCTTAGGAAAATGTGCTTAATTAGGAGGTTGGAAAGTCCTTGAAGCTTGGGAATTCTATGAGGGTTTGGGAGAGCAGGTTTTTTGGGTTGTTTGTTTTTGTGTTTGTTTTTTTGGTCTTGATTTGGAAGTCACTATGAGGCTTTTTACTTTTAGAACATGAATGAGAAGTACTGTCAAAACTGGATGGGATGTGGGAAACATATCCTCCAAATACTCTTATTTAACAAGAGGAAAACTGCTACCCAGAATGGTGATGAGTTAATAGCAGAAAAAGGACAAATCATATATGTAGCAACATGCTTATGATTTGTCTTGGGGAACTAGCCTGGCCTTTACAGAGAAATGGAATGAACAAGCACCTGAACTCTGACTTGACATTTTCTTGACCACCATCATGACCTCTCTCTCTTTTGAGCCCTGCCAGCTGTTAATTTCCTGATGAAAGTCTGCTTCACTTAGATATGTTCTGACCAGCACCAAATACAAAGGGCCTACACAGACTCTTTACTCAAATACAGGCTCAGCATCAGCCTACTTTAGACTACTGGTTCTCGACCAAGGGTGATTGTGCCCTGACAGGACTTTGGTGATGTTTGGAGACATTTTTTTTTTAATTTTTGTGGCTTTGGAGGGGTTGCTAATAGGCCTTAGCAAGGGTAGAGGCTAGGAATTCTTCAAACAGCCTACAGGACACAGGAGAGCCTTCCAAGACAAAGAAATATCCAGTCCCAATTATGATAGTTTCGAGGCTGAAAAACTCTTTATTATGCCCTCCCAGATTCCCATCCACAAAATGCATACCTTGGAAGGACCCTTCTATCTTTGCTCAGTACATCTATCGGTTAAATGCTTGGGCAGGTTGATTTCTGAAATTGCTTCTCATTCTCTGTACTATAATTAGAGCTGTATTGTCAGGAATTAAGAGTGGTTTATTGTTTTAGAAAGTGTTTTTTTAAACCATACTTCCTACTTTTTTCTTTTATTTATCAAAGTCTGATTCTTTGCTGATTAGCCCAGCCCCTGAGCAGTCCAAAGGAGCTAAACAGTACTTCGCTCATTTGTTTATCCAGCCCAACTCTAACCCAGAGCCATCCATGTTGTAGAGGCCCCCCTCATCAACAAAGAATCCTACCACCTGTTCCAGTCTAGCAGCCCAGCGCCCTCATTTACATGTCCTGATTCAGCAGAGAAAGAACTGTGTTTCATGGGCATGTGCCTAACTGTCAAATGCTAAGAAAACTAGTTGCTGATAGGAAGTGTTGACAGGCCCTCACCCTGGGGGCTAGATTGCTCAGCAGGACTCTGCTAAGTGCTGGGAGTAACAAATGGCATTTTCCAAGCCTCTAAAGATAAGTATGAAGGACTGTAAAAAGAAGCAGTGAAGATGGGGCCATTACTCTAGACCCAGCTGAGTGCAGACATGAGGGAAGGGAACAAAGGAAAGCAAAAGAAGATAATTAAATCTTATGGGTTTTTTTTCCCCTATGCTTCTACCTTATTCTTTTATGTCTCTGTCTGCAGGATAAAGTTAAGTGTGAAAGATCCTATTCAGGTTTCCATCCCAGCCCTTCATGCAGCCCAACCCAGGGACACTGAATGAGAGAATCATTTAAAAATCTGGTCTAACATATAAAAACTTATAGAGACACATAACTTTTTCACTACTCACCACTGAGTACCCCTTACAGGTGCTGGCTTCATGCACCATAGCACTGAGATGACTTTGAATATTTGTCAACTATATGCCCTTTATAATCAAAATGACTCTGTCACTGAAGCTGGGTATATTTTAAATGGTGGTGTTTATGTATCATCATCTATATGCCATTTTCAAATATCTGAATGCCACTGTGGAGGACGGAACAAAGATAGGCAGGCAAGCGGAAGGAAGGAAGGAAGGAAGGAAGGAAGGAGGGAAGGAATCACCTGCTATGTGGTTAAGAATCCCTCAAACAAGACAGTAATGCAGAATGTCTTGGGAAAAAAACAAAATTATTTTTCATATTGGATTTGATTTCTTAGGGTAGCAAAACATACAGAAGCAACTGTGAGACTTCCTGTGCATAGAATCTGTGGTCAGAGAAGAATCTGAAAAGGGAGCTGAGAATGAGATAATATCAGGACACTGAGAGGCAAGCTGCAGCCTGACCACTGAGAAGGTAAAAGACATAGAAGGCAGAAACAACAGATTTTCACTCAACACTTCAAGTACATTCACAATAGTTTTCCTATTTAGCCAAGTGGTATAGGAAGGGGTAGCCATTTCTATGCCCGGAAGCTAGGATAGTGCTTTGTGAGTAGGTGGAGAATAAACATTGAGTTAAAAGCAATTTTTATTAAACACTGAATTTTGACAAATACTTAAAAGCAGAAGTGAGACTAAAACTGGTTTCCAGACTGATGACATCCTGGACCAAAACCAGTAGTTATTCTGCCCTCAGTTCCATGGTGCAGGTGGAAATCACCATATGCCCTGCTTCCTAGAGGATGAAGAGCTTCAGAAACCATCACCAAAACAATCTATTCTAACGAAGCACCAAGAAAGTATTCTTCCAGATGAATTTAGATTTTTATCTTCTTTAAAATTGTGTGTTTTGGGGGCGCCTGGGTGACGCAGTCGGTTAAGCGTCCGACTTCCGCCGGGTCACGATCTCGCGGTCCGGGAGTTCGAGCCCCGCGTCGGGCTCTGGGCTGATGGCTCGGAGCCTGGAGCCTGTTTCCGATTCTGTGTCTCCCTCTCTCTCTGCCTCTCCCCCGTTCACGCTCTGTCTCTCTCTGTCCCAAAAATAAATAAATAAACGTTGAAAAAAAAATAAAAAATAAAATAAAAAAATAAAAAAAAATAAAATTGTGTGTTTATTTTTTTCTAACACCATAAGAAGAAATAAAAAGCTATACTCCAGGAGATAGTCTGATGTTGAAGAAGATGAGAGGAGAAAGGCAGCATCATTAATGGCCCCGTGGCACCAGTCTTGGTTGGCTAAAGAGCAGGAAGGGATTAAAGGCATCACACAGAGACACTCATGGGTCATAAAGAGAAGTCTCACTCACCTGAACAGAGCTCTGCTTCCTCCCCCATATGTATTCCTAAAATTAGCTATCCAAAAAAATATCTTTGTTCAACAAGAAATAGTAATAATAATTACTACTTACATTAGTAAAGTAATATCATTGATGCAATCATAAGATGAGATAAAAGGAAAAAGAGAATAGGAAAAAATATGAGATGAAGAACATTCAACAGAAAATTATTGTGACATAGTAGGTGAAAATTGTAACCAAATATATCCCCATGGCTTAGAGAAACATTATGAAGTAACCATACTATGAGAACACAATCAGAGGTATATGAACCTAGGGAAAGCATGGTGTGACAACAGAAAGTGACAAATCATGAGCTGACGAAGCACAGGGCAAATCAACATGTCAGCAAGTGGGATCAACTCAAAGGGAGATGACAAGACTAAACATACTTCAAGGAATGAGACATGACAACAGAAATGATGAGTGTAAATATGAGATTTTTAGAAACAGAAGGAAATGATAGATTTACTAAAAGGAAAGAGACATTCAAACTATGTCTATTATTAGCTTCCCAAAACATTAATATACCCAAAGAAGAGAAATGAACATTTGCACAAAAAACCCAGATACATAAATCAAAATATATTTTCAGAAATAAAAGACTTACATAGAGATTGAAGGCAATGAACAGTGATCAGTGGGAGATGGGACATAAATATTGTGAGCCCTACAGTCGTCTAACACTGCCTTGAAAGAGTGCCAGACCACAGATCATGGAGCAGGAACCCAGGCAAAGCCCCGTGGGCTTCCTGACTTAAGGAGACAGAGCCAATGCTTTCGGGAGACCAAGGTGGCTAGAGTTGCCATCACAGAGTCCCAGAGAGGAGAGAGTGGCAGACAAAGGACTCTGCAGATCTGAGAAATATTCTCCCAATATCCTGCAGAGTATTGACCAATGCAGCCATGAGATAAACTTTCTAAACCTGGGGATGAAGTTATCTGAAAGGATAGCAGAGAATAGTGCCTGATGCTCAAATACTTACAGGGTCAATAGAAGTACTTGTTCCTACGACCTAGACTTGATTCACAGAGAAAAAGAAAAAGAATAAAAGAAGAATCCAGAAGATAGAAACACTTTTTATGAAATATGGAAACCTGCTCCAGATGAGATAGGCAATCCAAACCAATCAGTTATCACAAGAAATAGAGAAAGTTATCAAAGATATATCTGCCAGAAATACCAGATCCAGATGATTTCACGAGGCAAATCTGTCCAAACTTTAAAAGGGAATATCTCCAATACTATCTAAACTCTTTCAGAGTGATGAAAAAGTGGAAGAAAAACTTTCAAATTCATTTTTCAAATTTAGCACAATATTAATAACAAATTCTGTCAAATATGATATAAAAAGAAGGGCGCCTGGGTGGCTCAGTCGGTTTAGCGTCCGACTTCGGCTCAGGTCATCACAGTTCCCAAGTTCCAGCCCCGTGTCGGGCTCTGTGCTGACAGCTCAGAGCCTGGAGCCTGCTTTGGATTCTGTGTCTCCCTCTCTCTCTTCCCCTCCCTTGCTCTCTCTCTCTCTCTCTCTGTAAAAAGTAAACAAACATTTAAAAAATTTCTAAAGATGTTACCAAAAGAAAACTAGGTATCATTTATGAATATTGGTGAAAACATTTAACAAATGCAATTAAAATTGCATATTTAGCCACATCAATAGGCAATATCAGAATATACATAAAAATTCTAATTACAAACGGGCATTTACTGTAGAATCAATTTGACATTGCAAATCACTAATGAACAGATGGGTTATTTTAAAAAAAGGTTATTTAAATAAGTTTAAACTGGAACAATTAAAAAGCAATCTGGAAAAGAATAAGTAGGGCACATTAGGCCAAAATAAATCCCACAAATAATTTGGACAATTATTTAAATTTGAAAAATAAAACTACAAAAGTAGTAGAAAGAAACATGAATCATTACTTTTAATAACTTTGGCCTCTTTAAGCATAATATACATCTAAGAAAAGCTTGTTTATGCATAATACAAGTCTGAGAACCCACAAGATAAATGACTGATTAACTGACCCAGTGATGAAGCAGTGGGTGGTCGAATGGGCTGGAGCAAAGACAGGACTGAGTGGCCAAGAATTGTTGGTTGTTGTAGATGGATGATAAGCTCGTGGAAGCTTATTGTGTATTTCTGTCCATTTCGGTAGAAGTTTAAATAACAAAACATTTTTTAAAAAGACAGAGTGTTACACCATATAAATAATTAACCTAAAGTACACATTATTCTATATTGTCCAACAGATTTAGTACATGATGCTTTTTTCCCATTAGAAAGAGAATTTATGAGCCCACACTAGAGTAATAAAAGGAAAATTACATGTCTCGATGGAATATTGCTAGATACTAAGTTGCATAATAAGACATCAGTGGATTAAGCTGTATATTTGGAGACATCGAGCTGAAATAATAATCATACATCACGTACGGAAAAATACAAGGATTTCTTTTAAGTTTAGAAGTAAACTACTTTTTACTTATCAACATAATCACATAGAGTTTAATAAATCATCTCTGAAATCAAATGAGCACAAAAAATTCAGAACAGTTTTCAAGGCAAAAGACAAAGTCAAAGGACAAATGGTAAACTGAGAAAGGAAACAAGTGCAAGCCACATCACAGCTTATTGTGCAGAAGGCTCAGGACAAGAACCGTGTGCATTTTTGCCAATCTATAGGCAGAAGGTCAGCAAGCTGTATGAGTACTGTTCTCTCGAGAACCGGAGGGATGTATGCTTGGGTCAGGTGCAAATAGATTCTCTTTGGGGCTGTGCTGAAGGAGGGGTTCTTTGCTTCCTTGTTGCTCTCCCCTTCAATAAGGAAAGTATCAGGGCAGTCCTGCAAGTCCAAGGGAGGAC
The DNA here is from genome assembly GCF_014898765.1 of Herpailurus yagouaroundi. Lineage (NCBI taxonomy): Eukaryota > Metazoa > Chordata > Mammalia > Carnivora > Felidae > Herpailurus > Herpailurus yagouaroundi. The sequence goes on from NW_024412419.1 coordinate 13,173,588, forward strand.
GGTCTGAGCTTGGGTGCCCGCTGGCTAGCAGAGCTGCATATTGCTGCTGGTTCTACCTCACAGTCTTGTGGACAGTTAAGACTGAACCAAGCCCATGCGACGAGGGAAAGGAGGTGCTACTGACTCATGATCAGACAACCAAGAGAGAACTGCTAAGGTTACCCACAAACATTCTCTTTTGTCTTTCCACACAAAAAGGTCATTTTGCTAAGACATAAAGAGTTCCTATACAACAATAAAATACCGACAGTATAATACAAAATGGGCAATGGTTATGAACAGAAAGTCCATTGAAATGGAAAAGTATAAATGGCTCTGAAATACAGATAGAATCACTCAGCTCTAGTAATACTTATACTAATGCTCATCCAGGAGAAGGGCAGGTATGTGGGCACAAAGTTTCCTGTTAAATTATGTTTTACAGGTTTTTCTTATATTTAGACGTTTCATAATAATTTACAAAGAAAAACATTACAATAGATACACCCTATATATCACCTATATTTTTAAACAAGGGAAAGGTTGAAAATGTCTATCTTGACAGTATTGTTTAAATAAATTATAGGGGTGCCTGGGTGGCTCAGTCGGTAAAGCTTTAGACTTCGGCTCAGGTCATTATCTCACGGCTCATGAGTTTGAGCCCCACATCAGGCTCTGTGCTGACAGTTCAGAGCCTGGAGCCTGCTTCAGATTCTGTGTCTCTGTCCGTCTCTCTGCCCTTCCCCCACTTGTGCTCTGTCTCTCTCTTTTGGTCTCAAAAATAAATAAACATTAAAAAGTGAATAAATGAATAAATAATATTGCTTTCATTCAAATACTAAGCAGTAGTTTAAAAAGAATGAGGCTTGGGGCGCCTGGGTGGCGCAGTCTGTTAAGCGTCCGACTTCAGCCAGGTCACGATCTCGCGGTCCGTGAGTTCAAGCCCCACGTCAGGCTCTGGGCTGATGGCTCAGAGCCTGGAGCCTGTTTCCGATTCTGTGTCTCCCTCTGTCTCTGCCCCTCCTCCGTTCATGCTCTGTCTCTCTCTGTCCCCCCCAAAAAAATAAATAAACGTTGAAAAAAAAATAAAAAGAATGAGGCAGTTGTGTATGTCCTGATGAGAAATAATTGCTGATATATAAATATAAAAGTACCCTGAAGAACCTCGTATGTAGAATTTCTTCATTTGTATAAAAAGAAGAGATTATGTATATAAAAGACATAGACACACACAATCTCTTTATGTATTTACAAGAAATGGGTAACAGTGATTGCTTCTTGGAGAGGAACTAAATGGTGGAGAGATAGGGATGTAGGAGTCCAGAGGAGAAACTTACTTTTCAACATATTTTCTTCTAAACATTTTGGATTTCCTGAAATTTGCATGTATTACGTATTGCATTTAAAATGAATAAAAGTGTCATGCATATCTTAAATGGAATTCTTTAAGAACATTCAATATAATATTCTACAAATATGTATTGAATACCTACTATAAACTTGCTGCAGAAGGTACTAGGGATATAGCAGAGCCGGCCTTTAAGTAATTTACATTCTAATGGTGGGAACATTTCTAAACAGTCTTCCCCTCTCTTTTCAGTTCCAAGTCTTCTCTGGCTCCCCAGTCCTCAATTCTAGTCTTTTCTGTTGAATTTAGACATTTCACTACTACATTCTCCTTCCTTTCCTGTTCTTTATTCCCTTTGGTATAGACTGTGCACCAGGCAAACGTGATGACTTTCTGTCCCTGCTGTATATTCACACTTCCCCACGCCTGTGTGTTTGCTCATCTTACTTCCTGATTGCGCCTACTTCACTTCAGTTCCTTTGTCCAAATGCTCTTTGTTTTCCTTTTTATATCCCAGTTCAAAGACCAGGACTTCTGAAAACTCCTTGTTTAACCTCTTTGAAAGGCAGCCTTTCTTTCTCTCGGTTACCGGTTTTTATTTTATCTTCCTGCATTCTAGCATATATAACTTTATTTATATTTATGACATTTGTGTTAGTATCCATTCTCATTGAAGGCAGGGACTATTTCTTAGACATCTCTGTATCTCCCATAGCTCCCAATATGTTGTGATTAGTGAACATGCAATCACCAAATAAATTATTAAGTAACCAAAATAATGAACAAATAACTGAATGAATGAATGAAAAATTATTATAAAAGGTAGTGGCATTGATGTATATCCATCCAAGAGAAAATAACACGAAGCTAATATGTGGCATTATCTAATGGGAAGGGAATATCCAACAAGAGTGTATTAAATCTGCTTCACCAAGAGATGTACTCCAGAGAGCATGAGGTTTAAATAGACTGCCTCCACCCGCCTCCTAACTCCAAGCAAAGCAAATTCTCGTCATCTGTAATGTATTAAGCTACAAGGACTCTGTCCGTCACCCTGGCCCATCCGCTGATTTGTCTTTGTAGGACTCTAAAAGTCTTTATTTTTAGATATAATGAAATATAATACTCGTACCTATTCTAAACTAAATTAGCATGCTTATTACTTTTAGGTAACAGCATTAGACTGCACAGTACCCATTTATTTCAGCTGGAAAACTGGATATAATGTTCACTTTAAACCAAGACCAAAAATAACTCCTGTTTTAGAGTATCTGGCTTCACATGGGGCACCTCAATTTGGGCCATCAGTGATCCTGTTAGATTTTGCCACCCCTGCTTATAATAAACCATCAATGGTGGTACTTCCAGTGTCTCCTTAGTCTGAGACATAGTGCATGGTCTTGGATAAAAAGATTCAAGCTGGGAATTCTAGAATTACCGAACCATTTTATGTTCCATATATTTGATAGTTAGTCCCTGCTGTTTTTTCTTCTCTATTGCTAGGTATATATACTGGATTTATATTTGAAAATACAGTTGGTACACTAGAGAATCTATCATTTTAAACCTCTCTTTTTAAAGGGGGCCTGACCCTTCCAACACTTTCTGTGAACTCAAAGTGCTAGCGCAACTTGAGAGGAACTTCGGAATTGGAAATCTGACTTGACTTCCTATCTTTTCCTTCAAGGTGCTCTGACTAACCCTTCATTTGAAACCTCTATCTCACTCACTCTCTTTTTTCTGTGTTTTTGTGTTTGTTTAGCTTGATAAGTGGACTGACTTATAAAGTACACAGAGACAAGAGAGCATAGATCAGTGAACATTCTCAAACAAAACAGAACTCATGTAACCAGATCAAGACAGCTTGCTCTTGAACAAGAACAGCTTGTTCTTGACAGCTTGAGCAACACGGTTCCCAGCACCCTAGAAGTTTCCCTTGCAGTCCAATTCCAACATCACTTTCTCTCAAAAGTAACCACTATTTAGGCTTTGAACAGCAGAGATTACTAGTGGCTATTTTTGTTGAAATAAATGGAAGAACACATATGTGCTCTTTCATGTCTGGCCCATTTGATTCAGAACCCTATGTGTGAGATCCTTCTATGGGATTGAGTGTGGTTGTAAATGAGTTGTCCTCACTGTTGTAGAATACTCCCCTGTGTAAATATGCCATTGTTTCTTTTTCTGCTCTACTCTTCATACGCAATGAATAATTTCCAATGTGGGGCTAATGTAATTATAAGCCTTCTACCGTATGTCTTATGGAAGAATATGTAAAATTTCTTGTTCGTGGGGTGTGTGTAAGTTTAGCTTTAAGTAGATACAGCTCAATAATCTGTTAGCATAACACTTTCACCAGCGATATAGGAAAGTTCCAGTTACTCCAAATGTTTGCCAACACTTGCCATTTTACAACCTAAATTTGCATTTTCATGCTGACTAACGAAGCTAAGCCCTTTTTCATTTGTTTACTGGCCATTTAAGTATCCTCCTTTGTGAGTATCCATTTTAGTTATTTGCCCGTTATTAAGTTAAATTGCCATTTTCTTATTGATTTCTAGATTATATATATGTTTTGTCAGGATATGGGTCCTTTGTTGAACCCGTGTACGTTAAACAATGTCTTCCATTCTGTGAGTTGCTTTTACCCTCTCTTAAAAGTTTGTTTTGAAGAAAAAAAGCCCTTAATTTCAATATAGATAAATCTGTCAGTTTTTCTTTTGTTTGTGCCCTATTTAGGAAATATTTGCTTACCTCTATTTTATACAAATGTTTGCCTATGTTTCACCTGAAAGCTTTCTTTATTGTGTAACTTTTACATTGAGACTTACAACTGGCCTAGAATTAATATTTGTGTGAGTGGTTTGAAGTAAGCATCAAGGTAATTTTTTCCCCCTTGAAATCAATTGACTCAGCACTATTTATTAAAACGATTACACTTTCCCCACTGCATGGCAGCGTCACTTTTGTCATATTAGGTGACCACGAATGTATGAGATCTGTTTCTTGACTAATCAGTCTGTCCCGTTGCTAGATTTTCTTTCTTGTCTTAGTATCATACTGTATTAATTGTTATGTCTTCACAGTAGGTATTGGTAGCTGGTACTTTAAGTCTCCAGGCTTTATTTTTCTTTATATTGCCTTGGTTGTTTTTAGCCCATACAAAGTTTCAGCTTGTCATTTTATCTCCCTCTCCACTCCCACACACACACACACACACACACACACACACACACACACACACACACAATATGCCAAGATCTCACCTGGATTGCATTGACTTTACACATTAATCTGGGGGAAAACAGACATCTTCAAAATACTGAGTCTTCCAGTCCACGAACATAGTTTATCACTGCTCTTACTTAGGTCCTCTTCATTTGTTCAACAAAGTTCTGTAGAGTTTATATCTATGATGCAGAACCAGTTTTGTTTTCTACCCATTGCACATCCATATGTGAATGACCACTATGCATAACTAGGTCATAGCTTGCACCACATGTGGCTTACCAACTAAGTCCAGTAATACACAAACTGGTTTACACACTTTTCAATGGCTCAAATCCATGGATCATAGGCTTGGATGTTGCAGAAATGTCAAATAACTACAGGAGTTTCTAAACCCTTACTCTTACTTTCTGCACATATCTCATTGCTAACAAGTAAGAAACAAAATCATGGACTGGCTCTCCTGCATGAACCATACATTGGGTAGCAATGGTATAGAGGTTTTGTACATCTTTCGTTACAGTTTTTCTACTCAATTTTTACAAATTTCTTAAATGTTTATTTATTTTGAGGGAGAGAGAGAGACAGAGTGAATCAGGAAAGGGGCAGAGAGAGAGGGAGACACAGAATCTGAAGCAGGCTCTGAGCTGTCAAAACAGAGCCCGATGTGGGGCTCGAACTCACGAGCTGTGAGATCATGACCTGAGCCAAAGTCTAAAGCTTTACTGACTGAGCCACCCAGGCGCCTCTCTACTTAATTTTTTATGTTTTTGTAAATGGTGTCATTTTTAAATTTCCAGATATAATTTTTGAATTAATTATTTCCTTCAGCATTTTGCTTCCCTCAAAGAAATAAACCTTCAGATGCCATTGTTTCCAAGAACATCTGTTTCTAACAGATTCTCTACTCTTTTGGATCTGCCATGTTTGGAAAAACAAGCTAGGTTGTTTTGGCATCAAGCCTTTTCAGGAAAAGGAAAAGTGTTTCTCTGTTCCCTATTCCCTACTCAATTTTGGTGACAATTGGGCTGATATTAGCTCACATTAAATATATGGATGATATTTTTAAATGAGCTTAATAAATTGGTAACTTTTCTACCTATGTAAATGATAGATTAAAAATTCATGCATCCTGTGGGAACTTAATAATGATCTATTAAAAAAAAGATAATAGTATTAGACCATGCATTATTTCTCTATTCTACCTTGAGGGCTGATTATCATATTTATTTTCAATCAAGGCCAATAATAACTCATACTTTTAGAGGATATTTGCTAGGACAAAACCTACGATGCAGGAAAGTTAAATGATTTATCTGAAGTTCTTAAGGTTGCCAAAAGCAGAATAAATCCAGAACTTTCTCCCAACTTCCACTCCTGCACTTTCCCTTCTCAATTAGTTCACAGTATATACCGAAGGCTTTCTCTTCACCCTCTATATAGATTATCTGTAGGTGTTGTCTGAAAGGATAGAACAGTGGAATGAGTATTTCTTTCTGGTTTTAAAGCCCCTACTTCCCTTCATTAACACAAATTCTTATTTCTCTTCCAATCAGCCTTTCTCCCTGGAATCTCATAGATAACTCTTGCCCAAAAAGTCAGGTACATATGTGATCTTCCTCCAACAAAATATTACTTTTTGGCTTTTATCTGTGATGGATAAAACAACTTTAAGTTTGCAGACAAAATTATGATTTTCCATTAAATGTATGATCACTCTCAAAAATCAATATAAAAAATCAATATCCAGAAAAGCTTATGAGCAAATGTCTCATTAATCATCAGATATGATCTCTAGAAGCACCCTAGCAGGTATTCATCGAGAAAAAAATGACCAGTAAATATATGGTAATAAATATGCAAATTCACTAGAAATCACACAAGTTAAAGCCAGAATTTGTTTTTGTTAATCTCTTTGAATAGAGGTGAATTACATAATCTCTCACAACTTTGGTGTCTTCCTATGCTAAATCAAGAAAAATATGAATACCTAGAGTTTTTGTATTAAATGAGATAATACCTGTAAACTACTACACGATGACCAGCACATAATGTGTACATAATATATATTAGATCTTATTTGCAAGATATTACAATGCATTATAGTTAAAAATAATGTGTTTGTCTTTACCCCACAACACTCCCTCCAGTAAGGCTTTTTTTTTAATATATGAAGTTTATTGTCAAATTGGTTTCTATACAACACCCAGTGCTCATCCCAAAAGGTGCCCTCCTCAATACCCATCACCCACCCTCCCCTCCCTCCCACCCCCCATCAACCCTCAGTTTGTTCTCAGTTTTTAAGAGTCTCTTATGCTTTGGCTCTCTCCCACTCTAACCTCCTTTTTTTCCCCCTTCCCCTCCCCCATGGCTTTCTGTTAAGTTTCTCAGGATCCACATAAGAGTGAAACCATATGGTATCTGTCTTTCTCTGTATGGCTTATTTCACTTAGCATCACACTCTCCAGTTCCATCCATGTTGCTACAAAGGGCCATATTTCATTCTTTCTCATTGCCACGTAGTACTCCATTGTGTATATAAACCACAATTTCTTTATCCATTCATCAGTTGATGGACATTTAGGCTCTTTCCATAATTTGGCTATTGTTGAGAGTGCTGCTATAAACACTGGGGTACCAGTGCCGCTATGCATCAGTAGTCCTGTATCCCTTGGGTAAATTCCTAGCAGTGCTATTGCTGGGTCATAGGGTAGGTCTATTTTTAATTTTTTGAGGAAACTCCACACTGTTTTCCAGAGTGGCTGCACCAATTTGTATTCCCACCAGCAGTGCAAGAGGGTTCCCGTTTCTCCATATCCTGTCCAGCCTCTATCTATAGTCTCCTGATTGGTTCATTTTGGCCTCCAGTAAGGCTTTTGAACACACTACGGTAATTTAGTCACCCGGTTCCCTTTCACAAAGCTTGTAGTTTTATACTGTCTCTCCATGGGCACAGTAAGCATGGTCTCTGGGAGAGGGATTTATGGCCTCAAGGAGCTATGAGCAGAAACTCTGAAGTCCAAGATGTAATATAGGTACTCAGCTGCTGCATTTGCTCACATAAAACACCAGGAGCACTATCAGTATCCCCAGAAATAAATACATACTAAAAAGATATCTGATCTTCAACTGTTTAGTAAGTTTTCACCAAGCTCCTTCTGTGTATTCAGGTCTGGACTCCACATCTCGTGGACAATAAGAGGAGAAAAATAAAAGGCTATACACCTGCCCACAAGGAGTATAGTCCAGAAAAGAATCGGGGAAGGGAATGAAGATGTAAGCAGTTTAATTGTGAGAGATTTGGCTTGTTCCTGATCCTCTTTCACTCTTTCCTGTTTTATCTACAGCACAAAGGAAGTACAGAATATTGAGGACAAATCGGCTGTTCTTAGAACTGCTTTCTCAATAAATTCAACTCCAATGGAAACATTGCAGAGCCCTAACTTCACCCTGGAGGATCCACATAAAATATCCTTAGCATATTTGCAAACTCATTGGCATGCTCTGTAGACTGCTTTTCTGTCCAATGGCCTAAGAAGCTGGGAAATTTACTGAAGCACCATGTTGAAATAAATGTGCAAGAGACTCGCTAAAGAAGCCGTGAGTGAGGCCAGCCAACCACACACCATCTGCATCAGTCCAACACTGCTGTTTATTTACTACAACTAGTTTGTAGCAACTCAAATTCAATACCTAAAACGGTCACTTAATTGCTCAGAGCTCACTGTAATTTTGTAGAGGAAATCATAGATTTTCAGGGTATTTGCAAATTAGAAAATGACACCTGTGACAATCAAACATTAAAAAAAAAGTTAAAAAAAAAACTTTGAAACAATCCATAAATGACCATGTGGCATTGATAGCAGTTTGCTCCTCTTCAAGATTTGGCAAAAAACTAAATGGTAGCATCCTTCAGAGAAATCAATCTCTGCCTTGTTAGTATGCACCAGCTCAAACATTGTCACTTCTCCCCGCTATAACCATTCTTTTACAAAATGCTCATGTGAGTCTCAGTGGGCAAAAATCAGCCTCATTCTCTACAGAGCTACTGAGGAAGAAGATGTAATTAATAAGCTTTTCTTTTTATTTTCCTTTTTAGAAGACATTTTAAGCATGTTATTCTCCAATTCAAAAACATTCAAAAGTTACCTATTTTCAAACTTGTTAGCTTGGCACTCAGGACCTTTAGGACGTGAATGTACAGTTTGAGTTTTCTATTATAGTTCTGCAGAGTACCATCTGTTCCAGAACCACATATCAAGTCTTGATCCTTTGAACTTATTACTTGCACTTCCGTTTTTCAAGTTTCACCCACATTATTACTTGCACCCACAATTTATACCATTTCTATCTCTTAAACTCTTGAGCCTCTATGCTATCCAAAGGACAGCTTAAATCTCACCCTCACCCTGGAAATTTCTTAGAATACTTCTGTATTCCTTGAGTCTTCCCAGTAAGTATCTTGCATATCGTCTATTTGGTACTGCTACTATTTGTTGTTGTTATTGGGAGAACATGTGTGTATATCAGTTATTCAACTGACATTTATTAAAGGTCTCTTCTGGCACTGTCCTGGGCCCAGTGGGCACTTCTGTGCCTTTAAAGGTCTTTCAGTTTGACACAGAAAGGTACAAGCAAATAAATCATCAGAGCACCTGCAGAGATTTTTGTGGAGGACAAACAAAAGATAATTAAATAAGAAGAGGATAAAGGAAAGATCATAGGAAACTTGACAAGGAAGTTGCTACTTGAGGTATATCTTGATGTAAAATAAAACAAATAATAACGAATACTTATTCAACACTTAATATTTATGCTAGCTCTAATTGCCTTATATCTATCGCCTCACTCAATCCTCCCACAACCCCATCATGTAGGCATCATCAGCAAATCTCAAACTTTAATGTGCAAATAAATATTCTAGGTATCTTGTCAAAATACAAATTGAGACTCAATAGGTCCGAGATTCTGCATTTCCAGCAAATACTCAAGTCGTGCTGGAGCTGCTGGCCTGGGACCATACGATGGGTGGCAAGGAGTACCATTATGGTTTCTGGTTTCACAGGTAAGAAAATTGAGGCAAAGAGAGGGTACACAATTTGTCTAAAATTACACAGCTAAATAGGTGATGGAGCCAGAATTTTAGCTCAGTGTGTGTGGCTTCAGAACCCACAATAGATAAGGTTAGGTAGGCAAAGATCAGTATGATCAAAATCAAGACAGCCTGGAAATAGTCAACCAGTTTGAAGTACTGTAATAGTTTAGTTAGGCTGGAGGAAAGAGTAAAAGGGGGACAATATGCCCACGATGATGAGCACTGGGTAACGGGGGATGGATAATTCTCAGTCCCTTTCTCTTGAGGGTCTCACCATCCCCTATCTCCTGATTTGTGCTATTTCGGCTTTTCCTGGGAATATCAGCATCTTCCTCTTTCCAGGAGCTTATGTCCTGGGAAGATTTGAAAGGGAGGACTTTGAAGTGGATGCATTTAAATATCCAGTTCCCTTTTCTTCCCTCTAGGAATAGAAAATTCCGAAACAGAAGGCTGTTTTCTGTCATGTATCCCATTCTGACATAACATCACTAGTGGGCATTTGTCCACTGGTGCGTGAATTAGGGCTGCCTCAGAAAGAAAGGAAAATAGAGGCCCATTGTGTTAGAATTCTTCACAATGTCCGTCACACACACGGTCAAATATTCAATATCAAACTAGATGGCACACTGAGGATGTTGCTGTAAGAGTGGGCATGGTGTCAGGAGTGACAAAGCCCCTTCTCTTCCTTGTCAAATCAGAAACACAACAGTGACAGCAGCCACTGCTCATTAAACACCAGCAATGTGCTAGGCTCTTTGCTGCACAACTTATACAGTATCTCTTTTCCTCCAATCAATTCCACATATTAGGGTTATTGTTCCCATTTTGCTTATGATAGAACTGGAACTATGAGCAAGTCAACTCGTAGTCTCAGGTCACAGAGCTAGTAAGGATCAGAACTGAAATACAAATCACATCTGCCTGGCTCCAAAACCCCTATTCTTATCAGCATATCTTGCTATTTTTATTGTGCAACCTATCCACGATAGATGGCTTAGAAGCAGCCCTTCACTTTGATGCCCTCAGCGTACGGATACATGGGGAAAGATCTATTTCTTCTCCATTGCCTCCATCCCACTTTGCTGGACAGGGAGTGCAGCCATTTGGGGGAAGAGCTAATCAATATTTCACCAAATGAAGGTGTCCGTGCTTGAACTTGCTTCAGAGGAGCCAATTCTAGGCTTTGTTATCACATATGAATGGAAACAGATTAGGGGGCTGGAGATGTCTAATGGAAAAAAAATAATAACCTGTTTTGACAAGCATTCCTCAGAATCAGAGGTCTGGAGGGCAAGCCATTCCCAGAGTAGGGTTCCTGCAGAGTATGCAGGAAGGAGGAAAGTAACATCCTCTGAGTTGTGAGTAAAGTTACTACAGCTCTGTCTACAAGTCTAGACATTGAGGGTCACTGGAAGCCTCCCAGGACAACCTGGGCAGGAATATTCATTCTATTAAAATGTTATTTTCTTTTAGGGGAATTTTGTGTTGTCATTTTCTCCGGTCCACGAAACTTAGTAAGAAAGAAACAGGTGAGAAGGGAAGTATTTAGGGGAGGTTGTGAGAGGTCAGAAACAAACATCTCTGCTTTCTGTTTCAACTACAATTTAGCTGCTACTAAAAAATTGCTTCCTAAGTTAACAGATGTTTCAAGAAGTATTTTAGGTATTTCATTTTATTTCACCACCGTAAAAACGTTTTGAAGTATGTACTTGTCTCCTTTATAAAAGAATGGGCTCTAGTGTCTTATCTGAGATCATACCACAAGCACAGATTTCAAATCTAACCAAGGTCAGCCCATCTCATGCATCTGCTCCCAAGCTGTCTCCCATGTAATGTCTAGAAGAGATGAGGTTATAACCTGCTCACGGTGAAGACCATGTGTCGAAAACCATGTCCCTTCTGGTAGGAAATATTCAAAATTAAGGAAACCTAAAATAAATACCTTAAACCTATTAAACTTTATAGACTGAAGAGCTCATGAGAATGAGACAGCCTTTTCTATAGAGTTTATTTAAGCATCGCTATGGTAAGAGACTGATTTTTTGAAACTTAATAGCCAGTAAAAACGGGCTAAAAAAATACCCTAGATTTCAGTGAAGATACAGGTCTCTGAACTGCATTGGTATAGCTGCCTGCTCCCCTTCAGTAAAACATCAGGACCGTGGCAGCTGTGGCAGAGCAGAGCCTGCTCAACCCAATATCATAAAAGGGAAGACCCAGTGTGTCAGAAAGAGTGGCAGTCTTAATCAGAGAAAATCTCTTTGTTGCATAATGGCAAGTCATTTGATCAAGTGTTCTCTCCCCATGACACTAACATTTTCAAGTTGAGGTTCGGGCCTGAGTTGTTCCAACACTAATTAGTTGGAAAACAGACTGTGATTAGAAAGCCATAGGAGGATAAGCCAGAAGTGGCTAGTGGCTAAATTGGTTTCCTACAGAAAGGAATCTTTGTTTAGGAGCCAGCTGTGATGCCCAGAGAGTTACATATCTGATCCTTTCACACAGTAAACTTGAAAGACTAGCGGATGGGAAGATCCACTGAATAGTCTCCAATAGACATGGCCATGGAGATAACCACTGTGACTCTCAGTGCCAAGGTTGTCTGACCACAATAGAGGACAGTCCTTCCAAGCGTAACTTTTTTTCTCCTATGTAAATCTAAATCTGAGAGCTACCGGATGGGCAGTTTTTCTTACTAATCACTTGAAATTTGAGTCATTAGTCAAGTGAACTATTAAAGGTCTTTGAAAAATTAAGACTTTATTTGTTTATTTATTACTGTAATTTTAGAGTAGTCATATTCAGAACACGGTTGACAGGATGGTACGGAGATTTCCCAGAAACCCATGTCCCCATACACAAATAGCTTTCTGCATTATCGGTATCCCCCATTAGAGTGGTACATTTGTTAAAATTGGTAAACCTGCATTGACATATCATAATCACCCAAAGTCCATAGTTAACATTATAATTCACTATTGCAGTTACATATCCTTTGCATTTGGATACATGCCTAATGTGTATCCATCATTATGGTATTTGATACAAAGTATATTTACTGCCCTAAAAATCTTCTATGCTTTGCTTATTTATTCCTCCACTGCTGAGACCGCCGCAGCCCCTAAACTTTTTACTGTCTCCAAACAGTTGCCTTCTCCAAAATGTCTTACAGTTGGAGTAACAGAGTGTAGACTTCAGTTTGTAGTGTCAGCCCTCCAACTTTGTTCTTCTACTTCAATATTGTTACTGAATATTCAATATTATTCTGGAACTTTTGCCTCTCTATATAAACTTTAGAATAAGTTTGTCAATATATACAAAATAACTTGCTGGGATTTTGATCGGGATTGTATTACAACTATAGATCAAGTTGGGAAGAATTGACACCTTGACAATATTAAGATTTCTTATCCCTGAACATGGAATATCTCTTCATTTATTTAGTTCTTTCATTTTGTTCATCAGAGTTTTTTAGTTTTCCTCATACATACTTTGTACAGATTTTGTTAGATTTATACCTAAGTATTTCATACCTTTGTGTGCTGATGTAAGTGGTATTGTGTTTTAAATGGCAATTTTCACTTGTTCTTTGCTGGTATGTAGGAAAATAATTGACCTTTGTACCCTAACCTTGTATCCTATAACCCTGGCATAATCACTTGTTAGTTCCAGCAGATTTTTTTTTTGCCAGTTCTTTTTTTCTACATAGACGATCATGTCATTGTAAACAAAGACAATTTTGTTTCTTCCTTCCCAATCTGTATTCCTTTTATGTCCTTTCCTATCTTATTGCATTAGATAAATTTGAAAAGGACTGGAGAAAGGAGACATCCTTGCTCTATTCTTAAGAGAAAGTCTCTGAGTTTCTCACCATTACGTATGATGTTAGCTGTAGGTTTTCTTGTAGATATTGTTTATAAAGTTGAGAAAGTTCTTCTCTATTTCTAGATTACTGGGATTTTTTATCACGAATTTAAGCTGAATTTTGTCAAATGCTTTTTTCTATATCTATTGATGTGATTGTGTTATTTTTTTTTCTTTTTTAGCCTATTGATATGATAGATTGTTAATGATTTTTAAAACACATCTTCCAACTCATCCTCTACATCACTCTTACGGCAATTTGAACGTGCAAACATAATAATGCTACTTCCCATGTATTATTTATGAATTACACTTTATTTCCCAAATGATAAAATCTAGAACTATTGGGTGGCAAAGAAGACCCTTCATAACCTGACCTTTGCTTAGGTATCCAGACGTGTATCCTGCATTCTCTAATACCCTTACAGTCCCTATTTCAGGTGAATTTAATTCCACATAGTTCACTGACATCCTGAGTTTAAAACGTCTTCTCTAGCCTTGTCCACTTAAAAAATTTCTGTATAAACTTCAAATCTCAGCTCAAATACTTCTCTTCTATAATACCTTCCATGATGCTCCTCAACAGATTTAGGTTCTTATTTCCCAATGTGTTTATAGAACTCATAACAATAGTCAGGTTACACTGTAAATATATGTTTATTTTCTATTTCCCCTAGTATACTGAACATTATTTTATAGAGAGATCCTGTCTTTCATATTTTGGTACAAAAATACTAGGCACCTTATGCCTAGAGTAGAGTCCAGAACAGAGAAAGTATCTCATCTATACACATAAATAGATTCAAAGGAGAAACAAAATAAATGCATATCTTTGGAACCTATCATCCATATACTTCTCAATTAAACCATGTGGTTCGTTTTACGTATGATCTTTCTCATTAAATTTGGGTTCTATTATATTTGGTTAGCAGTAGCAATGAGGGAATAAATAAGTTTCTGAAAGGATCTTTCATTACAGTTGAAAATATTTACCTTTACCCTCCTCTCTTTAGCCATCAGCCACCGACCATCAAAGGTATAAAAAAGCTCATCTTTAGAGTGATCTGAATAATAATGGCTATTTGCCCTCCTCATGTTGGAGCAGCATGAGAATTTTCTGGGTGCTTTGGCGACTTCACATTTTGATCTTCTTTCAACCTTATCCTTTTCCTGTTTTCCTTATCTCTTCCCTCAAATCCAACCTGCTAGATGGGACAAAGAAAGACATTCTTTTCCTCCTGCCCAACCCTCTTCTCCCTGACCCACTTTCATCTGAGAGGAAGCTTAGCCTGCACCTTACAGTCAGGTGACAGTTGGCCAGAGACAGAGTTGGAAAGGCCCTTAGACTACAGCCAGAGTGGAAAAAGCCAATGCATTAGATTTAAGTGATCATCATCATTTATATTAATTAAAAATTCTATTAGTCTAGAAACCCATAAATGAAACCCATCTAATCATGAATTAATTTGTCACTCATCAGCTTTGTGGCTACTAAGTTTCAGGCACCAAATATGGCCTGAGCATAAAAACTGGCAACACAGCTGGGCCCAGAAATTAGTGGATTCTGGTAGCTGAAAAGCAGCTTGCATGGACCACACCAGGGGCAGGGAGCTGAAACAAAATTAATTCTCAAATCAAAGTATCTCAGAGGAAAATCAAGAGAGTAATGAATTTCATAAAATTATATCTCTAAAAACTGTTAGGTCTTACAGTGATTAGATATATTATTTCAAAAAGCATTTGGTGTTTATTGGTGCATCTACGTTCCTTCTTTATCTCATTCCAGCAGTTCCATTTGGCACAGATTTTTACCTATATAAAAGGCTTTTTGGGGCACCTGGGTGACTCAGTTGGTTAAGCATCTGACTTTGGCTCGGGTCATGATCTCACAGTTCATGAATTTGAGCCCCGCCTCGGGCTTTCTGATGTCAGTAAGATCTGGAGCCTGCTTCAGATCCTCTGTCTCCCTCTCTCTCTCTGCCCCTCCCCCTCCCCAAATAAATAAACATTAAAAAATTTATTTTCTTCCCACTGATCGCCAGTGTGTCAGTAGGTGAACATAGAATAGAATAGAATAGAATAAAATAAAATAAAATAAAATAAAAGAGAGGAGAGTAAAATGTAGGCCACATGGGTTATTCAATTATCTGAAGTTCAAGGACAAGCTTTGTGTTCCCCAAAGAGAGAAGAAATGCAAGGAACCTGGCAGGAGTTGTCAACAAAGTGCCCTAACAGATTTTTTTTCATATACATATATGTGTGTGTGTGTGTGTGTGTGTGTGTACACACACACACACACACACACACACACACACACACACA
>NW_024412419.1:13189823-13223468 GCF_014898765.1 Herpailurus yagouaroundi
ATATATATATATATATATATATAAATTTTGTGATCAAAACAGCATTTAGTACAGCAATGCTTTAAGTTTTCAAAGTACTTAAATATTTGTTTTATGCTCAGTTTCATAAAAGCTCTACACATTTATTTGCCCCAGCCTCTTCCCTCAGGAAGCTCATAATTCCATGGTAGAATTATCCTGCTTTACAAGTTCCTATATAAAGGTGGACTCAGTGATAGTTCTTTTTCTTTTTTTAAAAAAAGTTTCTAACGTTCATTTATTTTTGAGAGAGAGAGAGAGAGAGAGAGGCAGAGAGAGGGAGACACAGAATCCGAAGCAGGCCCCAGGCTCTGGGCTGTCAGCACAGAGCCTGATGCAGGGGAGCTTGGACTCACAAACTGTGAGACCATGACCTGAACTGAAGTTGGATGTTTAACTGAATGAACCACCCAGGTGCCCCCTCAGTAATAGTTCCAAAGTTTAAAGTACAGGGTAAAGTGTTTGGAAGTTGACCAGAAGGAGTGATGATTAGCACATTGATACAGGTTGAGTTGGTTCTCCTCCAAGTTCACATGTTGAAGTCTTAAACCCCTACTACCTCAAATAACTGACCTTGTTGGAAAGAAGGTTGTTACAGATGTCATTAGTTCAAGTGAGGTCATCCTCGCGGATCCTAATCCAATATTCCTAGTGGCTTTGTGAGAAGGGGAAATTTGGACACAGAAACATGCACAAGAAGAATGCCAGGTGAAGATGAGGCACAGAGAGAGGTGATGCCTCTATGCCCAGGAATGCCAACACACCACGAGCAGCTAGGAGACAGGCATGGAACAGGTTCTCCCTCAGAGTCTCAGCAGGACTCTACTCTGCAGGCACCTGGATCTCAGATTTTGCCCCCTAGAACTGTGAGACAATACCTTTCAGTTGTTTAAGCCACCTAGTTTAGGGTACTTTGTTACAGTAGTCTTAGTAAACTAATACATATTCTTTCAGTCATCACGCTTTTTCTCCTTAACCTCTTGAAAAGTGTTTCCATTTCTGCTCCTTAACACATTTTCAAAGAGCCCCAATAAGAGTCTAATCTTCAAACAGACTGGCATGGCCTCCTTCCTCTTCCTCCTTGGCCCTCTGTGGCATATGCCTGCTGATATGGTGGACAGGTGGGCAGGGGGCCAGTCTCTCTGGGGGACACCTCAGAGCTGGGTAAGGGCTCAGGTCCCAGGATAAATGTCACAATTGTGTCTAAAGTTGACTGTGGAGTTGAAGAAAATTCCCACTGAAGCATCTTTTTTTCTGTGCTTGGGAAAACAAGGGTTAAATAGAATAATAACTCAGGGTTTTTCAACCTCGGCCCTATTAATGTTTTGAACTGGATAACTGTCTACAATTTTTTGCAAAAAATACACACACACACACACACACACACACACACACACAGTTCCTTGCATTGCAGGGTGCCCTCCACCCTCTAGATGCCAGTAACATTTCTTCCCAGTTGTGACAATCAAATATGTCCACTGATAGGAGTGCGGGGGGGGGTTGGGGACAAAAGCACCCCAAAGTGAGAATGGCTTGAATGACAGTACTGAGACAAGCAGCCAAGCAGAAGGCAAAGAGCTGCAGCCTAGCTGAGCCGGGAGAGCAGGGTGAAGAGGGCAGACAGGAGGAGGGCCTGATTCTGGAGAGCTTGCCAATGGGTGAGCAGAGGCTCTGTCAGTGCCTCTGGGCCTCTGCTCCTGTCCTTTCTCTGGCCTGAATACTGTCTTATCAATTGATTCAATCACTATCCTTCGAAATCCAGATTAAGGCCATCGGCCTTGACCACATCATGACTCAGAACCCTTTCCCTTTCCCTCTGAGTTCTACCAGCCTGGACAATCTCTGCCTCTCTTTGGACACCCAGCCAATCAGTCATCTCAAGTTGTTCTTGCCCTAAGTGTGAAGCTTCCTCCCCAATTACAATATAGCTCCAGGGAGGTGGGGAATTGTCCTTTTCTACAGGGCTTTGCACATCAGGGATATTCCAGATACCCTTGAGGAAGGAAGGAATGAGATGATTACAAATGGTTGGACACTTTCTGATATATAGAGAGTCCTTTCCAGAGCCACCTCCTTCTGGATTTGCATTACGCTGCCTTTCAGAGGAGATGGTTAAAACCCCCAGGGTGGAAAGTCCCCAGCAGTAGTCATCTGACAATCAGCAACAAGATTCCTGGACTCGAAAGGCCACGATGTCCCTTTAATCCCAGCTACGATAGAAATGACAACCCCATCATGGCGGGTTTTTGTGCTTTTGGTATAGGTGAAGACTAGAACATTCTTACAAAGTTCAGTTTTTGAAAAACACAGAACTACAGGGATCCAGGATTCTCTTACCACTTGGTGGCCATTGCTGCCTTGCTCACACAGCTCCCACATGTGGTCATGGGTCCATTCACAACAATCTTTCCCAAGCAAATACACAAGTCTCCACACATCTAGGAATACTTGAGACTACACAAGAATCTCTATCAGCTATTTGGCATACTGATTTTCTCTACATCCACAATGCTCCCCTGAAATAACCAACCTTCTAACCCACAGCAAGGACTCCTTGGTACATCACTGGTCCTTGGGCTTCAGTCCCTCCTTTTCCTGCTCCACACCTAAATCCCACTGTGTACTTAACCACTCACTGCCCCTCAAACAGAGTTGTCCTCTGTCTTCCATTTCTTCTATTGTTTCCCAGGAAAACATCTACTCACCCTTTGAGAATCAGCCCAAAAGGTATTTACTGACTGAAACTTCTCTTTAGCTTCATAAGTAGAGTAGATTGCCACTGTCTTAGGCCATCACTCTTCCCCACACCTACATCCATTATGTACTCACTTTGTCCTATTTTAATTACTTATTTTCCTGCATCGCTGTCTCACCATTTCTTTTTTTTTATTAAAAAAATTTTTTTTTTCAACGTTTATTTATTTTTGGGACAGAGAGAGACAGAGCATGAACAGGGGAGGGGCAGAGAGAGAGGGAGACACAGAATCGGAAACAGGCTCCAGGCTCTGAGCCATCAGCCCAGAGCCCGACGCGGGGCTCGAACTCCCGACCGCGAGATCGTGACCTGGCTGAAGTCGGATGCTTAACCGACTGCGCCACCCAGGCGCCCCAAATCCTGAGGCCTTTAAAAGTAACATGAAAAAGAGACATTAAATGTTAAGAATTTGCCACTTTTGTTTAAACCCCAGGCTCGATTAAAACATATGTTAAAAAATAGGCATGAACTGTCACAACTGCTTCATTCTTCCCAGGGATAGCGAGGGTTCATACTTGGCGGATTGATTAATGTTGTTAAAAGGATGTTTAAAAGGTACTATCAACGTATGATTCCCTGTGTATGATGAAAATGAATCGATACTTATTAGCTTAAAATTGCAAAAAAAGATGCAATTTTCTCTGCAGGTTAGATATGCTCATGGTCAAGGTCATTCAAGACTCAAGTTGCTCACAGTACAACCAGAATGCTTGGTCAGATTTACTCGTAGACTTACAGTCTGTGTTTGCTGGTGAAGAACATGGGCTGCATACAAATAACTTCACCTCTGCAGCACAGAATTTAAATCAGCCAAGCGAGAAGCCAACTAGTCTCTCCAATACATGTTAATCTGCTTCCAGAATAGGCCACAGACTGACTAAATATTTTGGTTGCATCAGAATTTCACCACATCAAACATAACTTCAAATAAGGGGATTGTTAAAAGCAATTGATTTTATAGAACTACTCAACATTTATCACAAAGAGCTCAGGTCTGTTCATCTCTTGTTTGCATCTTCACTGACGAATAATAAACACACAACAAAATGTGTATATTTAAAGCGTTCAATTTGATATGTTTAACAAACATACAGGCATGAAACCATCACCACAATCAAGACAATAAACACACCTGTCACCCCCAAAAGTCTCCTCGAGATCCTTTGTAATCACTCACTCCTGTCCTTGCTTTTCCTGTTCCTCATAACCAATGATCTGATTTCTGTCACTATAAATTCTTTCTCATTTCCTGAAGGTTTTCACAGATAGAATCAAATAGCATGCACTCTTTTTGCCTGATTTCTTCATGGAGCGTAACTCTTGTCACATGTTTACAACATTCATATTGTCACATGCATCATCAGTAAGTCATTTGTTTTCATTTATGAATAGTGTTGCATTATATGGATATATACCACAAGTTGTTCAGACATTCATGTGTTGATGGACATTTGAGCTATTTCCAGTTTTTGGTTTTTTACAAACAAAGCCACAATAAGCCATTTTGTTTAAGTCTTCTTATGGATATATGCTTTCTTTTCTTTTAGGTGAATATGGAGAAGAGTGGCTGAATCACATGTTAGGCATATGCTCAACATTTTTAAAAGAAGCTGCCAAAACCTTTACCAAAGGAGTTGTATCATTCTAGATTCCCACCAGCATCAGATGAAATTTCTTGTCTGCCACATTCTCACCAACACCTGGTATGGTCTGTCTTGACTTTTAGCTGTTCTGTTAGAAGTGTGATGGCATCTTGTACTTTTTAAATTTTTTAAATTTTTATTTTTTTAGCAAAATGTCTGTCCAAATCTGTGCAAAATTTTAATTGGGTTGTTTGTTTTCTTATTGAGTTCCAAAAGATCTTTTTTTTCTAGACATAAGTCCTTTAGCAGATGTGTGCTTTTCAAATAGATTTTCTCACAAGCTGTCTATTGGCTTTTCATTCTTTTAGTAATCCCTTATGAGAAGCAGCTGTGTTAATTTTGAAGTCCAGTTTGCCCATTTTCTCTCTCATGGGTTATGATTTGGGGAGAAATCTTTGCTTAACCCAAGGTCAAAAGATTTTCTCCAATTTTTTTCCAGAAGTTTTATAGTTTCAGGCTTTATATCTAGATGTATGATCCATTTTGAGAGATTATATGTTTCTAGGAATTTATCCATTCTTCTAGGTTGTCCAGTGTGTTGGCATATAATTTTTCATAATATTCTCTTCTAATTTTTTGCACTTCTATGGTATTGGTTGTTTTTTCTCCTCTGTCATTTCTAATTTTGAGTCTTTTTTTTTTAATGAGTCTGGCAAAAAGGTTTATCAATGTTGTTGATTTTTTCAAGGAACCAATTCCTGGTTTTATTGATCTGTTCTATTGGGGTTTTTTGTTTTGTTTTTTTAGTTTCCATATTATTTATTTCTGCTCTAATCTTTTTTATTTCCTTCCTTCTGCTGGTTTGGGGTTTTGTTTGTTCTTCTTTTTCTAGTTCCATTAGGTGTAGGGTTAGGTTGTTTGAGACATTTCTTACTTGAGCTAGGCCTGTATTGCTATAAACTTCCCTCTTAGAACAGGTTTTACTTTATCCCAATTAGACTGTTATGTTTTCATTTTCATTATTCTCCAAGTTTAAAAAAAATTCTTCTTTTATTTCTTTGTTGACCCATTTATTGTTTAGTAGCATGTTACTTAACCTCCATGTATGTGTATTCTTTTCAGATTTTTTTCTTGTGGTTTAGTTTCATAGTGTTGTGGCTGGAAAGGATACATGGTATGACTTCAATCTTCTGTCTCCTCCTTTTGTCTAATTCTTTGTCTGTGTCTCCTGATCTTGAATGTAGTGGCCTTGTGAAGAAGAGGTCCTGTAGTGCCCTGCAGTGCAATGTCCCCTGTTCATCAGAACCTGGAAATTTGGGGATGTCTTCTGTGTGTGTTTCATGTATCCTACTATTGTTCTGAGCCATGTGTGCCTTCAGTCCAGTCATCTGCAATGGCTCTCTTTACCTTTTGTGGGCAGGGTTTGGTACTTAGGTTGTTAGTGGGCCACTCTGGGGCTGACTAGGGCTTAAAATGAGTGAGACCAGGTGTTTGCCAGAGGTGCAGTAGCACTGAACTACAGGGCACTTTCCTTGTGTTGTACCCTGAGAAGCTTTCATTGGCGGACAGCACCTGCAGTCAGACCAGATGTCCACTCCCAGCCCACTGCTGGGACTGCAGTCAGACTGCTATGTGTGGTCATGTTCCTCTCTCCCTGGAATAGGAATCACTTTGGAGTCATGCCGGCCCCTGTTGAGGCTGCTTGCATACTGCCAGGCTTGTGTCACTGCTTTGGATGGGCTCAGGCCAAGACTATATTGGAGGGGGCAGGTCTGCAGGAGAATATGGTGGCAGAGTGCATGCTGTTAACAAGATCTGCACAAGTCTGCTGTGGGAGGGGACTGAGGCTGGTTTAGAAAATTCCTGTGGTGAGGCAGGGAGAGAACACATCTGCAGAAGAGCATGAGGGGAAGGCAAAGGGTGGAGAAGCAATGTTAGCAAGGTTTGTGGGAATCTGTTGTGGGAGGAGATCTGGAGTGGAGGCCTGTGTTGAGGGGATGTGTCCACAGAAGAATGTGGGGGTAGAGCACACTGTTAGCAAATTAGATGAAGACTGTTGGTGTTGAACTGGTCCCCACAGGTCCCTGTGTCTAGTTGGAGGGGTGTGAGAAATCCACCCACCAGCTCCTTTGTTCTTGGAGAAGTCTCCTAAAGATCCCAGCCCTCCATCACATGCTCTGATTAGTAAATAAATCTCCTTTACATATACCCCTGAAGTTTCTCAAACTGCTATTTCTTTTTTTTTTTTTCCAACGTTTTTTATTTATTTTTGGGACAGAGAGAGACAGAGCATGAACGGGGGAGGGGCAGAGAGAGAGGGAGACACAGAATCGGAAACAGGCTCCAGGCTCCGAGCCATCAGCCCAGAGCCTGACGAGGGGCTCGAACTCACGGACCATGAGATCGTGACCTGGCTGAAGTCGGACGCTTAACCGACTGTGCCACCCAGGCGCCCCACAAACTGCTATTTCTATGCTGTATCTCCAAGGGACTGTTTGATGTGCTATCTCTGCAAGGGTTGGGACTCAGTTTCCTATTGCCCTCCAGCTCTCCCAGAGACAAGCCCACTGATTTTTAAAGTTTAGGTGTTACGCCCTACTTATTGTAAGAACTTGGAAAGTTAGGCTCCTCTGGTTTTTAAAGTGAAATGCTATGGGGATTCATCTTCCCAGTGTGTGTCACCCATGGCTGGGTGCTTGATGTAAGCATCTGTTTCTCTTCTCTGTATGCACCTGTGGTGTCCCTTCCTCCCAGGGACAGTCCCATGAGTCTGTGTAGCTCTTGACTGGGTCTCCTTCCTTCCTACCCTCTTTGATGTGGCCTCTTTACATTTAGCTGCGGAGAGTCTGTCCTGCCAGTCTTCAGGTTGTTTATACTGGTTATTTATACTGATGCGGGTTTAGTTGCATCCATTGGTCAAGGTGAGTCTGGGATCTTCCTACTCCACAGTCTTTCCCAAAGTTGGGCTCCAATTTACCTATCTTGATGTCAATATCATTGTCTTGGTGACTGTTGCTTTTACAAGACTTGAAGTCAAGGATTCTCCAACCTGTTTTACATTTTCAAAGGTGTCTTGGTTATCATAATTTCTTTGCATTTCAATATAATATTTACAATCTATTTGTCAGCTTCTGTAAAAGGCTTACTAGGATTTTTATGGTGGTTAGTTTGAATCTATAGATTATTTAGAAATAATTGACATCTTAACAGTAAATAATCTTCTGCCCTTTGAAAAAATGTATTTAAGTCTTCTTTAACTAAGGTCTTAGTTTTCTCTTAATATTTTGTATTTTCAGTGCACATGTCACTCACAACTTTTGTCAGATTTACCTGTAATTATTTCACATAGTTTGACACCATGGTAAATTACATTTTAAAATTTCAACTGAATAATCTTCTAATCTTTTTAGTAGATCCCATCAGGTTTTTCACATAGACAATGATGTAGTTTAGAAATAAAGGCAGTTTACCTTTTTTTTTCTTTCAATCTAGATGCCTTTTATTCATTTCATTTATTTTCTTGCCTGATTGCACTTAGATACTCCAAGGTAATGTTGAATAGAATTGATAAAAAGTGGACATCCTTGCCTTACTCTTGACCTTAGGGGAAAGTATTTGATCTTTCACCATTAAGTATGATATTAACTATATGGTTTTAATAGATACCCTCTATTAGAGTAAGGAAGTTTCCTGGTATTCTTAACCTGCCAAGATTAGATGTTAGATATTGTCAATTTTTTTTTCTGGATTTGTTAACATGGTAAATCACATTGCTTGATTTTTGAATGTTCAATCAATCTTTCATTTTGATCATGATGTATTGTACTTTGTATACATTTAAAAAATCTTCTTTGGGGGCATCTGGATGGCTCAGTCAGTTAAGAATCCGACTTCAGCTCAGGTCATGATCTCACCGTTCGTGGGTTCGAGCCCTGTATCGGGCTCTGTGCTGACAGCTCAGAGCCTGGAACCTGCTTCAGATTCTGTGTCTCCCTCCCTCTCGACCCCTCCCTCACTCACACTCTGTCCCTCTCTTTCTCAAAAATAAATACACATTAAAAACATAAAAATAAAATCTTCTTTGGAAAATTTTCCTCTATGTTCATGACAGATATTAGTTTTTATTGGAACATTTCCTGAAATATATATGCCTGGTTTGTGTGTCAGTTAATGTTAGCCTCATAGAATGAATTAGGAAGTATTTCTTCTTTTTCATATTCTGGAATGCTGTGTGCACAATTTTAGAACTTACCAGTGAAACCACCTAGACCTGGAGTTTCCTTTATGGTAAGGTTTTGAACCACAAGCTCAATTACCTCAATACATTCAGGTTATCTGTTTCTTTGTGAATGAGCTTTTTTAGTTTGTGTTTTTCAAGGCACTTGTCCATTTCATCAGAGTTTTCAAATGTATAGACATACTGTCTTTAATAACATTCCCTTTTAATATCTGTATAGTCTATATTGATTTCAGCTCTCTGATTCATAATTCTTATAAATTCTGTCTTCTATCTTCTGTAATCAAATTCTAGAGGCTTATTAACTTTACCGATTTTTCTTGAAGATCCAGTTTGAAATCTTGATACATGCAAAGAAATATTGAAGTATGCAAGGGAGATAAAAGGATAAGTAGAATACTGATAGACTCTTATAGCCTTAATTTGCCTAAAATCAAAATATTTTTAATATCAAAAAATAAGAACACCTTTTCAAGGAGACTTAATCTTACTAATAAGAGGTGGCTAAATATAATAATATTCAATGGATTCTGGAACCAGACTGCCTACATCTGTGTCCTAGCCCTGCCTCTTATTGGCAATGTGAGCTTGGACAAGTTACTTAACCTCTCCATGCCTCAGTATTCTTATCTATAAAACACTGATAATAATAGCACCCCTTGCAGAATGTTGTTGTGTGAGTCACTATAGTTAGTATTTGTGAAATGATTTGAAAACTTCTGGCACATGATGAACACCACAGGAGTGATAGTTGTTATGATAAGATAAAAAAAAATTGAGGAATGATTTGCCGTACTTCAGAACATTGTAGTATTTCCTACTGCAGATAAACACTTTATGTTTTTCTCCCAAGGAAAAAACAAAAACAGTCCAAAGAAATAAACTGGACACAAAGGAGGAATTGATGTTTGAAGAGAATAAATTCAGATCCTACATTATACCCATCTTTCTCTTGGATACATCTCTAGACTGTTCATGGGTATTGTTTAAAGTTAGAAATTCTCTTATCTAGTGGGGCCCGAACATTGTTCTAACTATCCCTCCTAGGCTCACAAAAACAGACATAATTTCAAATACTATGTCACTATGTTCTCTGTACTTATAAGCCACCAATATGTCTCTCATATGTCAACATTTCAACATCCACAGTGCATTTCCAAGATTGTCACACCATCCAAAATAGGAAACAAAGTCCAAGCTCTATTTCTCAGCTCAAACTGTGTAGTTCTCTGGTTCAAAAATCTCATTATACAAGATGAGAAAAATGAGGCTTCCAGAAGTGACATACTGACTGATAGGTGGACTTTCCCCCTTTCACAAATTAGAACTTACTGAATTCAAGTGTTCCATGGAACAAATATCCTTTTATAAATAATTAATGGAAATATAAAAATGGAGTGTTCAGCAACTTCACAAAATTCAGAGCATCAACTAAGAAAGCAGTGAATATAATCAATGTTTTGGCATTTTCATAGCTAGCTGTATAATAGATGCCAGACAGGATAAATAATAGATTTTCACATCTAGAATCCCAAAAAGCATACCATTCTGATTCTCCAAGGTCCCAGTTAATGTTGGAGAATATTATATACCTTGGACTCTGGCCCTATTCAGCAAGAGCCAAGTTGTACAACACACTAGCCATCATAAAAGCTCTTCTTCATGAGTATTCTTACCACTTGAAGTTTAAAGCTATTCAATAAGAGTGCAAGTCAAATACCCAGGGGTTAGAGGCCTTTCCTGACAGCACTTTCCATGTTTAGTGATGTCTTGGGTTAAAGTAAACCACTCAACCTGTCTAGGAATTTGGAAATATAAAGATAAATATATAAGCTGGATGGAAGCACATTAATTTAATAAATAGAACTATCCCTTCTCTCACTTAACTGCTGACACCTAAATCCACTCATTTACAAGCACAGATGAGGTCTACGGTGCTAATCTCCCCAAGGAAGAAATAAGATAGGCTTGTTCACACTAAAGCATGAGTGACTACATGACACAATTCCTTTATAATCTTGGGAAGGGGAAGCAGCCTCCATGAGCTTCTATAAACTTTTCTATCACCTCCCAAAATGTAGTCACCATCTCTTCCCTGTTTCTGAGAAAAAGGCAATATTTTTTTTTAACCGCTAGAAGAATGTATCTCTTACATGTACACGATGGCTGAAGTCTGTCTCCTGAAATTTGAGTCTGCAACTTGTCTTAAGGTAAATACTTTGAGGATATGGTTCTCTTTCTAGTGGATCAGAGTTTTTACTTTCGGATGTTACTTTTTTTTTTTTAATTTTTTTTTCAACGTTTATTTATTTTTGGGACAGAGAGAGACAGAGCATGAACGGGGGAGGGGCAGAGAGAGAGGGAAACACAGAATCGGAAACAGGCTCCAGGCTCTGAGCCATCAGCCCAGAGCCCGACGCGGGGCTCGAACTCACGGAGCGCGAGATCGTGACCTGGCTGAAGTCGGACGCTTAACCGACTGCGCCACCCAGGCGCCCCATCGGATGTTACTTTTTGAAAGAGAAAAGGGAGAGTAGATATTGATGACTGACAGACTAAGTCTTCAAAATTGGAGAGGTACATTCAGCCCCGGTGATTTGCTCAAACTCCCACCAAACGTACTTCATTCAAACCTGTTCCCACCTCACCTGGAGAAAACCTTCTTTCACTCTCTGTGGCCATGGACTATGACTCAAAATACACCTGTTCTACCCCCCAAAATCAATTACATATTCTTTGCCAGACCTACATAGGTTATTATTTGTTCCTCCCATCTAGATAAATATTTTCATTTTGCAGCTGTCTCATCTTTATCAAAAGATAATAAAAACCCAGAGGTCTGGTGATATACCTTCACCAATCGCAGTGTCCCAAGATAGCCTTTCATTGATTTATTAGTGAATATGCCCATTCATTGCTCTTTAATAGGCACTGGGTTAAGCCCAGATAACGAAAAATGTCATAGGGCATCTTCTCTCCTGATCAGGGGCTCACAGTCAAATAACAGAGCTCATAATATACAGAATAAGTACCTATTATGTGTCAGGTTCTGCTCTAGGTTCTAGGGAGTTGACAGTGAACACAAGAGATAAAAAATCCTTGTTCTTCAGCTGTTTGTATTATAGTGAAAACCTTTAAAAAAGTATACAGTATTTTAGAAAGT
Organism: Herpailurus yagouaroundi; assembly: GCF_014898765.1. Taxonomy (NCBI): domain Eukaryota; kingdom Metazoa; phylum Chordata; class Mammalia; order Carnivora; family Felidae; genus Herpailurus; species Herpailurus yagouaroundi. The sequence continues at coordinate 13,201,580 of NW_024412419.1, forward strand.
ATTAATTTCTATGGAGGAAAAAAAGGGAGGACATTGAGGAAGCCAGAGGAAGGCAAATTTAAATAAAGCCTGAAAAAGAAGCTTCTTTGATATGGTCACATTGAAGCAAATACTGGGAAAGCAAGCTACAGGGATCTATAGGTGAGGAGAGTTTCCGGAAAAGAAAAACATGAGTGCAAAGGCCCTAAGGCAGGAGCATGATTCATACATTTGATGAAAGAAGGAAGCCAGTGAGGTTGAGTCAAGTGAGCCCAGGAGGAAAGCAGATCATGTATGGTCGTTAGTCCTTACTAGTGACTTGCAGACTAAGATGGGGTTTCACTGGAATGATTTGAGCAGAGGTATAGCAAGATCTGCCCTTAGCTTTGAAAGACTCATTTTAGTTGCTCTGCTGAGTAGAAACTATAAGGCAAGGGTGAAAGCAGAAATTGTTTAGGACACCACTGCAATAATCCAGGCAAATGGGGATAAAGGCTAGGATTTGAATGAAAGAGAGGTGGTGAGAAATGGTTAAATTCTGCATGTATTTTGCAGATGGAACCAATCTGATTTCAATATAGATGGGATGTGGAGTGTGAGAAAAAAAAAGAGTCAAGAATGACTCTGAGTGCTTGGTCTGAACCAGTAGAAAGATGATATTTCCATTTACTGAGATGACAAAACTTGTAAGCAGAGCATCTTGGGTGGTGATGGGGGAAGATCAGGAGTTCAATTTTGGATTTGTTACTCATCCTGGTGGAAATGTCAAGTAGGCAATTGGACAGGCTGAGTTCAGAGGAGAGGTCTGGGCTGAAGAGATACATTTAGAAGTCATTGGCATTTAGGTGGAATTTAAGAATGTGAATCTTGATGATATCATGGGAGTGAGTATACATAAAGAAGAGAAGGACTTGTCCAACTCCAGGAGCTCTGTCATGTGTGTATGTGTGTGTGTTTATATATTTTTTTAATTCTTTTTTTAATGTTCATTTATTATTTATTATGAGAGAGAAAGAGAGAGCATGCAAGGGAGGGGCAGATAGAGGGAGACAGAGAACCCCAAGCAGAGCCCTACGTGGGGCTGGAATTCGTGAATGGTGAGATCATGACTTGAACAGAAACCAAGAGTTGGATGGTTAACCAACTGAGCCACCCAGGTGCCCCAACGTGTATATATATATATATATATATATATATATATATATATATATATGTGTGTGTGTGTGTGTTTCTAACATATATCTTATGTTTTAATCCATTGCAAACTAATATTTTGATAAAAGCAAACAAAAGTAAATTACTAGAAAGGGGGAATGAAATAAAAATAATGGCATACATAACACAGGCCTTCATTTTTATTATTAGATTTAAAAAAGTAAAAGTACATTTCAATAATATAAGAAAAAAACACAATCAAGAGAAAATAACCAAAACTACATATTGCTCATTGAAATTATGTGTCTGGTGAGTAATAAGAGCATTGAGTTTGTAACTTCTTATCCTTTATAATTATAATTAAATAACATATTATGAATTAAATACTGATTCCCCATTTTCAAAACCTGAACACACACTGCAGATATCAATACCTAACGTTTAAAAGTGATAAATGAGCTTGCTTCTTGCTTGCTGATTTATCTACTCTAGGTTGGACTGATGACAACAGTATTTATTCAGGGTAATATATGCCTAATTGTTCCTATGTTTTGTTTATATATTACTCATGGTAGAAGAGGCAGGTTGATGAGAATGGAAAAAGAAATGTTAAAGCAACTTCTGAGCCTCAGAATATTCTTTTTTAACTTTTATACAAATGAAACAAAGGAAGTCATATTTTCAACATTCGTCTTCAATCCTTCATCAGTAGTCACTTTCAACAATTTATCTGATAACATTTTGATGATTTAAATTCTTTCAATAGAAGAAATTTTGTGTAGTTTTCAGTTGACTAATTAAACCTAAAACACCACATGTTTCAACACGATTCTATTGCTCATTCCCAGGACCCAGCTTGTATCAGTTGTGACTCACCACTTGAGTCCACCGATGCTCAAACTGTCCCCATTATACTATGAACAATGGGAAGAGTCTACTGACTGCAGATGTGGATGTAACACCAAGGTCACACTGTTCTAAATGTTTATAGATGTGTTCTGTCAATATCTGCCTGCATCTTGTCATGAACTGGTAACAAACAGGGGGCAGATCAGCATTGTCCACTCTGTGATCATGCTATAGTACACACTGGTCTGTGTGGATAGCAGGGCACTGCACAACTCCAGGGAGCACCAAGGATATAGATATCTCTGTGAATGCACCCCCTGGTGTTAATCAGTGTAGCACCCAACAAAACTAAGAACAAAACACTGGTAGAGGGTATTGTTTAGAGCTCAAGTTGATGAGAACTCCATGAAGCAGAACAACATGCGTAGGATGAGTCAGGCCAGGAGACTATTGTGCCCTAGAAGGTAAGTAATCTACTAGGTCAAATGTTATTGATAGGACAACCTCAAGAAATGACCTCTAGAATTTGCATTATGGTCATTGATGATCTAATGAAACATGTACAGCATGATTAGGAAGCTTAGAGAAGGGTACAAGGGTACTACCAACCAGATGAATTCCACACCCAATATATTCTCCAAGATAACCTATTTATATGGGCTTTATGAACCTTAATTATTTTGACAATGGAGGAATGAAAAGCCTCCCAAAAGGAGGTAACATCACATATAAGGCTATAAGGATACAGAATATAAACAGCCTACTCAATTCTTAGATTATACGAATTACCAGGCTCAGATCTCATTCTGACTGCCCTAAGGAGGGACGGTTTTCACTGCTGAGATGCCACAGACTCGCAGGTACCTTGCTTTGCTGATATTCTTAGTCTGAGCCTACAAGAGTGCTGTTTTCCCCTTGCACCCAGCATGGAGCTTGGCACCTGGCATCTATAGAATGTGTATCAACTTTCATGATATGTGTTTTTTCTGGGGGGGGGTGTTTTTGTTTTTAATGATCAGGATCAGGACAACTATTTGAAAAGAAATTAATTGGGAGAATATGTCTGTGCAAGAGAGATGGCTCTGGGGAATCAGACTCTCTCAATGCAAGTGCTCCTTCCACCTACTAATCCTGCTGGAACTTTCTGCCAGCCTGTGTATAAGTATCCATTGTCTTGTCCTGCTGCTCCACCCTCTCAAAATGTCTAGCTGCTGCTGCTGCCTCTGCCACATGGAAAAACAAATTCAAAACATCTCACTGAGTGAGTCAGGTCCCCTTTTTCATTAGACAAACACAGTGAAGGTCTCCATAGAAGAGCGCCTGCCTGGGGCTGCTGCTCTCCAGGACCTACTTCCAAGATGGGTTTTAAAGAGCTGTGTGTGATTTTGCTACCTCCCATTAGCAAGAAGTGAATTAGAGTGTCTGCCCTGGCAGGACCCAAAGAGCATCACAGTGTTTCCTCAAGAGTCAACATCCATTTCCCTTTCCTTTTATCTTAGCAGAAGGACGATGTAAGATAATTCTGAAAATAAAACAATTGACATTGGGGGTTTTATGCAGGTAAGATGTCTGGTCCTAGATGTGACCTCATGAGAGATCACTGGGAACTGCAGTGTGGAGCCATATGACCCAACACTACCCCCTCTCTGCTCTTCACCTGTGAAAGGTGTGGGCTGGACTCCATGGTCCTGAAGGTCCTTTGTAGCCTGGGCAGTGGTGATGCCTCATTTCTGTCCTTTACATCATTATTTATGGGGGCGTGGGCTCGATTATTTTGACATTTAAATGCTGAGTAATTTTCTCAAAATACCATCTCTGAGGGATGCAGGCAGTTTGTGTTGTGTTCTAGACAGCAGTATCAATGAGATGGCAACAGTGTGTGGGTGCCTGGACCCGGTGGGGCTTGGGAGGCTTTTGAGGTCTCAGAAGGCAAAAGCCAAGAGCTGCTTTGATCAATTCAAATGTCTTGTGAGCCCCAAAGTGATAGAGGAACTTGAGCTGCTTCATTGGTTGAACCCAAAAAGAGAATAAGCAGGACGGTCCTGAGAGGGAGCAGCGCTGGCAGGAGAGCCCCATTGGAAAGCCAGTGCCTCGAATGAAGGAGGGGAAACAAACCTATCTCTGTGCTGGGCCCTGAAGTTAAACACAAACCCACCTGTTTGACTGGGGAAGGGGGTCTAGTCTTCAGGGAAAGTAGGAAACAGCTGTCCCACGAACAAGACTCTTCAGCAGCCCTAACCCTGCACCCGGCCCAAACCTGCTGAAACTAGGGAGAGAAGAGCCACCCCAAGGGTGACTGCTAGAAATGAAATCCTGAAAGGGCAGAATTGGAGGGATGTGGTCTGGGGGCAGCTGTGCTTAGTCAGCCATCGCATCATCGTGCCAGGGCCTGGAAGTGAAGGGGACTCTGGTGACATGGCGAGGATTGTGGTGTAGTGCCTCAGACCACCCGGTATCGAATCAGAGGGAAGGACTTCAACAGAGTGAGTTCCAGTAGATCAACTGGGAGCATGGAGGGAAAAGAGATGTACTGAAAAATGTCCCACGTTTTTGTGGCCTGAAGAAATACTTACTACCCAGGCTTAGGATTTTCACCTTGAAGAGTCCAAGGAACCCTAGTGGGAGTTGCTTCAAGAAAGAACAAATCTGTTCAGATCAGGGCTCATTGTCAGATTTGTTTTTGTATTACAGGGACCGACCAACTCTGGCGAACCAAAGTGGCATCTGGTGGAATCTTACAGAGGTTCCTCTCATTTATCCATATACATCTGCATAAGAATCCTCACTGGGAAACAGTAACCAGCACGCTCTGGTGATTTCAAAGGCTCTGATTTATTGTGATGCCTCGTGTACTATTTGAAATGCCTTTGTAAATATTGTTAAAATGTCAATAATATGCAAAGCAATCTACACATTCAATGCAATCCCAATCAAAATTGCACCAGCATTCTTCTCAAAGCTAGAACAAGCAATCCTAAAATTTGTGTGGAACCACAAAAGACCCCAAATAGCCAAAATGATATTGAAGAAGAAAACCAAAGTGGGAGGCATCACAATCCCAGACTTTAGCCTCCACTACAAGGCTGTAATCATCAAGACAGCATGGTATTGGCACAAAAAAAGGCACACAGACAAATGGAATAGAATAGAGACCCCAGAATTGGGCCCACAAACGTATGGCCAACTAATCTTTGACAAAGCAGGAAAGAGTATCCAATGGAAAAAAGACAGTCTCTTTAACAAACGGTGCTGGGAGAACTGGACAGCAACATGCAGAAGAATGCAACTGGACCACCTTCTTACACCATTCACAAAAATATACTCAAAATGAATGAAGGACCTGAATGTGAGACAGGAAACCATCAAAACCCTAGAGGAGAAAGCAGGAAAAAACCTCTCTGACCTCAGCTGCAGCAATTTCTTACTTGCCACATCTCCAAAGACAAGGGAATTAAAAGCAAAAATTAACTATTGGGACTTCATCATGATAAAAAGCTTCTGCACTGTAAAGGAAACAATCAACAAAACTAAAAGGCAGCCGACGGAATGGGAGAAGATATTTGCAAATGACATATAAGAAAAAGGGTTAGTATCCAAAATCTATAAAGAACTTATCAAACTCAACACTCCCCCAAAAACAAATAATCCAGTGAAGAAATGGGCAGAAGACATGAATAGACACTTTTCCAAAGAAGACATCCAGATGGCCAATAGACATGTGAAAAAGTGCTCAACATCACTCCTCATCGGGGAAATACAAATCAAAACCACACTGAGATACCACCTCATGCCAGTCAGAGTGGCTAAAATGAACAAATCAGAAGACTATAGATGCTGGAGAGGATGTCGAGAAACGGGAACCCTTTTGCACTGTTGGTGGGAATGCAAACTGGTGCAGCCGCTCTGGAAAACAGTGTGGAGGTTCCTCAAAAAATTAAAAATAGAGGGGCGCCTGGGTGGCGCAGTCGGTTAAGCGTCCGACTTCAGCCAGGTCACGATCTCGCGGTCCGTGAGTTTGAGCCCCGCGTCGGGCTCTGGGCTGATGGCTCAGAGCCTGGAGCCTGTTTCGGATTCTGTGTCTCCCTCTCTCTCTGCCCCTCCCCCGTTCATGCTCTGTCTCTCTCTGTCCCAAAAATAAATAAACGTTGAAAAAAAAATTAAAAATAGACATACCCTATGACCCAGAAATAGCACTGCTAGGAATTTACCCAAGGGATACAGGAGTGCTGATGCATAGGGGCACTTGTACCCCAATGTTTATAGCAGCACTTTCAACAATAGCCAAATTATGGAAAGAGCCTAAACGTCCATCAACTGACAAACGGATAAAGAAGATGTGGTTTGTATATACAATGGAATACTACTTGGCAATGAGAAAGAATGAAATCTGGCCATTTGTAGCAATGTGGATGGAACTGGAGAGTGTTATGCTAAGTGAAATAAGTCAGGCAGAGAAAGGCAGATACCATGTGTTTTCACTCATATGTGGATCCTGAGAAACTTAACAGAGAACCATGGGGGAGGGGAAGGGGGGGATGTTACAGAGAGGGAGGGAGGCAAATCATAACAGACTCTTAAATACTGAGAATAAACTGAGGGCTGATGGGGGGTGGGGGAGAGGGGAAAGTGGGTGATGGGTATTGAGGAGGGCACCTGTTGGGATGAGCACTGAGTGTTGTATGGAAACCAATTTCATAATAAATTATATTTAACATAAAAAAATGAAATGCCTTTGTAAATAGGGTTAAACAATAGGATAAATTAATTCCATTATTTTCTTCCAAGTACGTAAACACTTTATCTCACAGACATTTACTAAGCAGCTACTGCATACCAGGCACTGGGTCAGACACTGATGACATTAATGAATGAGACTTGGCGGGGATGCCTGTGGAGACTTCGGTCAAGTGCAGGAGAGAGAGAAACGGATGGGAGGTTGGTATTCAGTGTGTATCATGTTAACTGTAATTCTGCATGTCATGTTAACTGTGTGAGCTTCAAGGAAGTCATGGACTGTCCTTGAGAAGGACAAGCATGAGGGAAGGGTGTAAAAAGGAAAAAGTGTATGAGCTAGATCTGGAGGGAAGAGGAAGATTTCACACTGGGAAAACAGGGCATGGAATTGGGAGGAAATTCCTTGTGTAAGGATTGGCATATGCAAAGTACCGGCCTGAAATCTTAATATTTACCTATTCTAATTAATGAAGAGTAACCACCATGAGGTCAGACTGACCAACTGCCAACTGGTCAGGAACCAGTCTTCTAGTTCCTCAGAAATGATAAAATAAAAGAAAGAATGAATGGGAACAGCTAGGCTCTAAGCCTAGAATCCACCTGTTTCTTCACTGTCAATGCTCCAGTCCATGAATCCTCCTTCCGGGCAGTAGGGGCAAAAATAGAGAAGTATAAATAACCAAGGACATCGAAAGCAGAAACATTTTCATGCTGAAGCAAATTATAGACTGATTACATTGCAGGAGATCAGAGCTGCTACTTTGCTTTTGGCAAATCTATAAGAGGAAATGAAACTCTTATGGATTGGAAAGATGAGGATAAGAAAAAAAATAAAAGATTTGGCTTTTCTCAAGCCACAGAGCACACGGCTGAGAGTGAGGGGCTTGGCAGGAAATGAAGTTGGAGGCACAAGCTAAAGCCAGATTAAGGCTGAATGTACTGTGCTAAGGAACACAGACTTTACTCTGCATGACTGAGAGCTTTTGAAGAATTTTAAGCAAGGAATTGGCATCACCACATTTGTGCTTCAGAAAGATTACCTTGGCTTCAGTGCAGTTGGATGGATATGAGGGCAAAGACTGAAATCAATAAAACGAGACTGCTCAGTGTTGTTTCTATAATCCAGGAAAGGCACAACTGATAGCTAAAAAAAGGAACAGGGACTGTGAAAGGCAAAATGTGGTGCCTGACCTGATGCCTGGGGTAAGCATGAGGAAATCATGAGTGACTCAGAGGTTTCTGGACTGAGCAACTGGGCACAGGCTGGTGTCATCCTCTGAGCTAGGCAACACAGGAAGGGGGGCAGGTCTGGTAAGGCAACGTGCAGTGGACAAGAGTGGGCCAGCCATACTGATGTAAGAGACCAATGGGGTATCCACATTGGAAGTCCAGATGTCTGGAGTTGGACACATGTGGCTGGTGCTCAGAAGAGACATGTGGACTGAACACAGAGATTTGGGAGACTTCAGAAGATGGGGTAGTGAGAGCACCAGGTGAGGAGGAAATGGTGTAAGGAACCAGTGCAAGGAAGACAGCAGAGAAGAACCCAAAGCAGTGCCCAGAAGGCAAGGAGGAGTTAGGTTTGGGATTGTGGGAGTGGTTGAAAGTGTCAAAGGCAGCAGCAAGGACAGGAAGGTTAGAGGCGAGAAGTGCTTTGGGCGAAGCTATGGTTATTGCTGACCTCCGTGTGGGAAGTCTGAGCCAGGCTGTAAGGACAGGAGAGGTGGACGAAAGTGAACTGAGGAGTGACCAAGAGGGGAGGAGGCGACCATGAGGGAGGAAAGAGGTGGAGCTGAGCTAGCACAGGTTGCTGAGCTGCAGGAGAGTCTGGTGCCTGCCGCTTCTCTTTTTCAAGTGGGAGACAGATGTGCATATGGTCACGTTTGTATACTTTGTTAGAGCTGTGGACAGAGTCAAGTCCTGCAGGAGCACATTCCAGGGCGCAGGTAGGGAGACTTTGCTTCATGTGGGAGAGAAGGAAGAGAAGGATGGCCATGTGCACTTGTGGAGGAGTTTAGCAAGGTGGGAGCCAGAAGGCTGAAGGATGTCCAGCCTGATTTGCTCGAGTTTTTAAAGAAGTCACAAATTTACCAACAAATGGAAGTGTTTTATTTCCCCCGAATGATTATCCTGATCTTATAAAGTATCATTAAATGTCACAAAACCCTTGGCAATCTGCTTTTTATCTAATTGGATCTGAGATGGCCTTGTCAAGAATAGCAGGTTGGTAAGAGTACATAAAAGAAATATTTCAGGTATTTGGAGAAAGCAAAATTCCATACCCTAATAAAAACACAAAGCAAGCACAGGCACACACACACACACACACACACACACACACACACACACACACATAATTCTAAATCACTGGCAGAAACTACAGGAGCCATAATGAAGTGGTAAGAACTGACCACTAGCAAAACTTGATCCAAAATCAAACTGATGTAGCTCCCAAGCATGCTATGCTTTAGCCTATGGCTCCCTCAGAAACTCTTTCCCTAGCAGGGAATCAGTAATAACAAAAAATGATAAAACTTGGTACAAGTGCAATGAGAAAAGTCTCTGGGAGAAACTTTGCTAAGCCGGAAGTGTGTCTTGTCCATTCCCTCGTTCCAGAGGCAACCCCATATGAATGTGTTTTTTGATGTTCATTCACTAAAGAATGAATAATTTTTAACACTAGTTTCCCAGTAGTTCTGCCAAGTAATGATAAGGTCCATTTAGGTGAGGCAGTGGCCACAAATTTCAGAAATATTGGAGAGAAGATAGAGCAAATGGGGAAGGGGCGGGCCAGGGATGAGTTAACAGTGCCACTGGGACAGGTTGAGTCAGATTATTTCCCTCATTTACTTTCCAATGATTCAGAGGCAGCTTTGTTCAATAATAATTTGGCAGGATTTGCATATTTGGATCCTTGTTCTTTGGGAACTCTGGGGTCCTGAGTATGTCCCAGGCATCAGAGGTGATCTTTTAGGGGAGCGATTCAGCCATCTTGGTCTATAAGTTTCCTCAAGGGATCATTCCTGCCCCAGTCTTATCTGTGGCAAAGTACAACTCAGGCTTATTTTGTGCTCAATCATGAGAATTCTTGAAGGCATGCAAAGGAAAGTATTTGACAAAGACAAAGCTAATTATTAATTTGAGGAGGAATTTAATTGTATTCTATGTCCAGGCAAAACAAAATTAGTTTCCATTATCTTTTGCTTTGATTACCTGTGTTTCTATATAATATTCATTTACAATGAATATTTTTTTTCTTACAAATGTAATTCCCTCTCTCAATTATTCTTAAACAAAACTTAAAATGGGTAAAAGAGCAGATATCTTTAAAGGAGTTATCCTAGACTGAGTCAAAGACACCCTATTTTCCAGAGAACTGTCTACCCCATTCATTCCAACGGACAGCTGACAGTCAAGTCACATGAAAGATCCGGTCCCCATGGCCAGGTCTAACACAACCTGAACAGACTCCCAGACCGTTTCATAGGAATCTGTAATTGTGGCTAAAGATTTCAATCCCAGCATGGTCCGGTGTCTGGAACAGAGAAGCTGTAAACCTCAAAGCTGGGGGGTGGGGGCTGGCATTTCCCGCCATCTCCACTGAGTCATAGGAAAAGCCAGCAAGGAGGAGAAGAGAGAAATACAGAGAGAAGCAGCATGAGAAAGGGGGAGAATATGCCTCCACCTTCATTTACTGCATTCCTAGTTCCATAGGATCACATCTCCTTCTTATTTAGCAAGCTTTTAACTGCAAGTGCAGCACCCCAAAAATACATATAAAGTTCCTCGAACTGTAATCAGCTTCTCACATAGGATTTTCCAATCCCTGGCACACATTTTCCTTAGAATCAGCAAGAAGTCCTTTAAACTCATTCCCTCACACAAGATACAATATTAACTGAAATGAACCTCATCACCCAGCTTCATTCTGAGGAGCCTTAAAGGTTTTGGCAAAGTATATTTTGACAATGAAATTACTTCAGACTTTTTGGCCGAGGTCAATTTGGACCTGAATGTCTGTTGCAGAGTTTCAGTTACATGTTTCTGTGTGTGCACATACATGCACACTTGTGAGTGTACATGCAAAGGCACTTGCAGGTTCCTATTGTATGTAATAGGACCCTCGCCTACCTAAAGTGCACAATTGCAATGTGAGCCAGGAAAATCAATGGGCTCAGCTGTCAAAATCAAGTCTGTCAACCTATCATCACAGTTCAGCATATCAACCAAATGCGTCTATTTCCTTAGTTGGGAGAATCGACATTCTGGAGACATTTTCCAGCTTGTTCCTCAAAATGTTCCAAATGTATGCTATATGGTCACAAAATGCAAGGATGTAGTAACATTCCAAAAGGCCAACACGAACGCTTCCAGTAACGGCAAGCTCATTACCTCACAAAGCAGCTCATTTCCTTTAGTGAGACAACACACTACCTTCCAATAACATCTTCTGATTCATAAATCTAGAAATATTAAGCAATAGGGACCATAGGTTTTTAAGAATCAAAGTTAAGTGCTCCATCAAAAATTATTTCTGGAGTACAATCCAAAAACAGTAACTCCAACAGCACTGATTTAAAGATTACTTGTGTAATTATTTATCCAAAATGTTTCCTTCAGAAGACTTAGAAGCTCTGTCTAAATTGGTAGATCTCATGCCTATCTCTTTTTTTTTAACAGTCAAACAAAAATTAAATGTTAGTCCCAACCAAAAATTCTTTTTTTTAAATTTTTTTAAGGTTTATTTATTTTTGAGACAGAGAGAGACAGAGCATGAATAGGGAGGGTCAGAGAGGGGGAGACAAAGAATCTGAAATAGGCTCCAGGCTCTGAGCTGTCAGCACAGAGCCCGACGCGGGGCTTGAACTCATGGACCGCGAGATCGTGACCTGAGCCGAAGTTGGATGCTTAACTGACTGAGCCACCCAGGTGCCCCCCCCAACCAAAAATTCTAAGAGCAACATTACAAAAATGTTTTCTAACATATTTTATAACAAAAGTATCCTATTAAATATGGGATATGAATTCATTTTAATATGTTTGATATGATGAGGGAGTGGAGCCTCCAAAAATAAAAATGTCCAGCACTTAAGAGAGTCCTTAAAATGCCTGTAGAAGAGAGGCTCTATTCTTTGTTCATGAACAATGTCCATACAAATTGGTGTGATCTTCTGAAGCCAGTGCTGAATGAGAAGAACAGAGCTATTAGAAGATTTTCACCTGAGTTTTTTGTCCTGACTTAGGGAAAAGTTCACGATCTCCAGAAACAGGAAGTAAGGGGACCCCGGCTTTGTGGAGGTTGGTGAGGGCCCTACTGGGAAGGGGAAGCCCAGCAAGGTGCGTGGCAACTTGCCCCAAACCCTTATGGCTACAGCATGAATTACATCTGAATGTTTATTGTTGGGGACAAGGTTGGCATTTTCCTCAATCATTTATTTTTTCATTGACATTTAAGAAAAATGCATCCATGCAACTACTTTTTATTTATTGTACCCATTATGTGCCAGCTAACATGCTAGGTACTGCATATTATATGTTCCCTCATAGAGTTTATAGTCTGAGAAGATATAGAGTATAAGCAAGTAAATGAATATTCCTATCATTACAGAGGATGGTGAGGGTTCTGAAGGCAATAAACCCAGTAAAGTAATAGAAAATAGGCAGTGTCAGGTAAACCATCTCCAAGGAAGACACAGCTAAGCCTGAAAAATGAGAAGCAAACAGCCATAAGGCATGACATGGGGAGTGGCCTGGGCAAGAGGGCCCATCTGGCATGAGAACCTCTGCTCTTGAACCCAAAGGAGGCCTGAATTGTCAAGGAAGGCAGGGGTCAGATCATTGAGACCCTGACAAGAAATAAGAATTTTATACTAAGTACAATAGGAGCCCGTGTCTCTCTTCCACAGTGCTTCCATAGTTGTCACTCAATAAATATTTGTTGCATTCATAACATAAGCTTCTTGACCTTTACTTACCGCCCCCCCCCCAAAAAAAATGGGACTCGGTCCATGTCTCAGAAACCCACAAGGAATGGAGAAGACAAAACAAAACACCTGAATGTGGAAGGATCATGTTGGGCAGCAATGCAAGCACCAGGAGTAAAGAATCAACACTCCAGGAGCAAGAAGACAGATTATAAGGTCCTCATGAAGGGAGGCCTACTCATATTTACTGAAATCCACTACACCACTACCATGATCTCATTCCATTCTCACAGCAACTATGGTAGATAGGTATTATTGTAGTCTCATGTTATAGATATGGCACGAAGGCTTAATGAAGTTATATAATGCCACTGTCGGGATTTGAAGCCAGGATCGTCCACTTCTAACCACTTGATCTTTTTTCCATTGCACTAGAGAAAAGTAATGGATATAGAACAAAGTGATAAAGGACAAAGGATAGCTTAGAGCAGGTTTGACAAGACCAGGCATTAATAATGACCAGCACTGACCGAGTGCTTATTATGGACTAGGCTGTCTTCTAAGGACTTCATATGTATTCACTCATATAATTTTTGTAACAGCCTGACAGAACCTTGGGAAATAACTGCTGTTATCACTACCTTTTTACAGGTGAGGAAACTGAGACACAGACAGGATAAGTAGCTTTAAGGTTACAGAGCTGGAAAATGGTGGATCAGGATTTGAGCACAGTTTATGCCGGAGCATGTGCTCCCCACCATGATGCAAGAGTTCTTTCAGTAACTACCTGCCAACAGCTAGTTTGTAGACACATCTGTTATATGGGGAGAGCTTGCTAATTTGTATTTCAGTCAACTCCAACCATTCATACCCAAGTGTGAACCTAAGAGAATACTCCCTGAATCAAAATATACGACAAAAGAATTTAATAAAAGGACGTCATGTCTCTGCCTGATCCTTCTGCCGAGAAACTCCAGCCAAGAAATATATTTTGGCCATGGCATTAATCTGCTCTAAGAAAAACTTTTGTTCCAAATGCTATGCCATTTGTTAGTCAGAGATTCACAAGAAAATGGCCTATTCCTCAGCGATGGGAACATTAACATTCTCTGGTTTCTCTTTAGGTTTGAGATTTTCACTAAAATGAATCACAATTGCTCCATGAAAATTAACAACTATCCTTATTAATGAATATTGGTACCTCAGCTTTTCTGAGAAACATAAAAATTTAACCCAGTTAATAAAAATAGGCTGGCAACAGGGGCTCCTAGGGCTGGCTCAGTCAGTTGAGTGTCTTGACTTCAGCTCAGGTCATGATCTCATGATTCATGGGTTCGAGCCCCATGTTGGGCTCTGTGCTGACAGCTCAGAGCCTGGAACCTGCTTTGGGTTCTGTGTCTCCCTCTCTCTCTGCTCCTCCCCTACGTGCACTTTGTCTTGCTCTCTCTCAAAAATAAATAAGCACACACACAAACACACACACACACACACACACACACACACATATATATCTATATACATATGTGTGTGTGTGTATATATATATACACACATATATATCTATATACACATATATATATCTATACACATATGTGTGTGTGTATATATATATATACACACACACATATGTGTATAGATATATATATACACACATACACACACACACATACATACAAGCTGGTGATGGAAACATGGGAAATGGTTATACAGTACAGTAATGCATAATATCTACTTTAGCATATCCATATATATTTATATTTATATTTATATTTATATTCATATTTATAGGGGCAAAGATGCAGAGAGCCCACATCAACCATCTAAGCAAGGGAGATGCTGCGTGAATATTGCCCAGGGAGAGGAACAAGTCTCCCTTTCTCCTATATATCATCACCTTCACAGTATCTGGAACTACAGATTATATAGGACATTAAACATAATCAATAGGACTCCAGGACAAATTTTTATTCTCCATAAAATATAGGAGCAAGACACATTTTTTCACCATACCAATCTACCTTCAATTCCCATCCCCTGCTCCCATAACTAGTTTCATAAAATTACTGCCTGGGTACAGACTGAATTTTGCCCATTTCCTAGAATTCCAGAACAGCTGAGATTTGCTATAACCATTCTTAGTACAAAAAATATATTTAGAAGATTCATTAATAACGGATAGGGAAGTATAAAGATTATAAGCTGCATATGAATCATAACATTCCTGGGCAGCCATAAATTCCAAAACTCATTCCCCTGACTCATTCTTATTAAAATTTACTTATTTTTTCCTAGAAGTGGAGATTCTAGAGAGCAGCTTCCTAGATTTTCTACTCCACTGAGATGCTAAGTCTTAGAAGTGAGAACAATTTTCTCTGTACTGTTGCAGACCAACTGTCACCTTTTCTTCGGCAACTTCATTACTTTTCATAATATCTTTTAAAAATCTTTTTAATGTTTATTTATTTGTTTTAGAGAGAAAGACAGAGCACGAGCAGGGGAAGGACAGAGAGAGAGGGAGAGACAGAACCTAAAGCAGGCTCCAGGTTCTGAGCTGTCAGCACAGAACCCGATGCGGGGCTCAAACCCACAAGCAATGACCCGAGCCTAAGTCCGATGCTTAACCCACTGAGCCACTCAGGCACCCCACATTTCATGGTATTTTATCCTGAAAAACTTTAAGCATATAAAAAAGTAGACAGTATGCATTACTGTACTGTATAACCACTTCCCATGTTTCCATCACCAACCTGATCATTATTGTCTAAGTTCATTGAAACTGCTACAACAAATTCCCATAGACTGGGTGGCTTAAACAATAAACACTTATGTCTCTAAATTCTCTCATGTCTCTTCTTATAAGGCATTAATCTCACTCATGAGGGCCCCAGACTCATGACTTAATTACTTTCCAAAAGCCCCACCTCCTAATACCCTCACTCTAGGGGTTCAGATTTCAGCATATCAGTTTGGGGGCACACAAACATTCAGGCCATAGCAATTATCGTTTGATTCTTTTATCTCATCACCTCCTTCTGCCCCTTCTGTATTAGTGTGAAGCAAATTATTTCAGTCCTAAGTATTTCATATTGTATCCCTAAAACAAAAGAATTACTATGGAACATAACCATAATACCAGTAGCATACTCTAAAACATTAATGGTTCCTTAATATCATCAAATATTCTCAGTGTTCAAATTCCCAATTGCCTCATAAATGTCATAAATTTGTTGTAAAGTTTGTAAAATAAACAGATCCAAATTTGGATCCACATATTATGATTGGGTGATACAAACTTTAAATCTCTTTTACTCTATAAGTTTCTCTTCTATCTCTTTCTTTCTCTTCCTTTGTCCTTATAGTCATTTCTGGAATAAACTAAGTCATTTATCTTAGAGTCACCCATTCAGATTTTGTTGATTAAACTAACTATGGTTAGTTCCTCGCTTCTCTGATTCTCTTGTAAGTTAGCATTAGGATCTGAAGATCTATTCATGATCAGTACCATCACTATTCCACAAATAGAAGTATGTTCTTCCACCAGGAGGAATATACTTGTTGGCTCTCTTCCAGTGATATTAGCAGGCATTGATATGCAATATCTAGTTCCATGAAGTATGGCAGTAGTCTTCCGGCATTAGTTGGAGAAAGTATAAAGAGAAATCTCCCTTCATCTACTGTTTGGTTGCCCAGTAGGCTAGTGGATATAGGAAAGATAAGATAAAGGTTTTACTCTTTTCCTTCTTTATTCAAGGTGCTGATGCTACCAAAAATCCTTTTTAAGGAGAACTTAATGACTTCTCCTTGTAGTTGCCATCTTGTTTCTTTCTTTTGCCATTTTGCTTTTCCTGCCTAGGCTAGAAAGTCATTTTCTATGCTCATGAGGTCATGCAGTGCACTTTTGCTAAATCATTCCCCAATCCCTCCCCTTTCTTCTTGAATCCCTGTGTTGTTATTAAATGCCTGTATCACAGTCTTGTTTAACCACACTGGTGTTAGAAATAAGAGATCACAGTGCATTTCCTTCTTCTTGCAATTCTAAGACATTATAACGTCATAAATATCACTAAAAGTGAGAGACTATGAAAGAATGTCATCCCTAAAATGCTTGAAATAAACAGGACTAAAGACAAAAAAGAAATAAACAGGACTATACAGGCTCTTTATCCACCTCATATTACAGAAGGATTCATTCTACTCTCTCTGTTTTGTTCATCTAAAACAAAGAAACTGCAATAGTCTTTGTCTTTAAAAGAAATATAATTTATTGTATTTACTAGAATAGAATAAAACAATGGGACTACTATTTGCATTATCTGTGATAAGCAGTGGCCCTATGTTTTGCTTGGTGTTGCTGACCTCCCCGGGTACTTCCCCTGTCAGTAGGCACCTACCCACAGTTGGTTGCCCCATCATCCAAGATGGGGCCAGAATTGGTGTCAGAGTGAACTCAAGGGAAATGTTTTACACAAGCCCAATTTATAACTTCAGCGTTATCCTGTGGTTTGAAATTGTCACTACTATTTAAAATCCCAGTATTCTCATCTGTAAAGTGAAAAATAACACAAGCTTTCAAGGATATTATTCAGATTAAATGAGATAATATAGGTACAATGCTATTATGTATTTACCAAGAGCTGCCATTAAATAGCAGTGGGAAGTATATTGTATTCCTAGCCTGTAAAAAAAAAGTAAAAGTTTCAGAAAGCAGATAAAAAATTCACTTCCTTTAGTTCTTTAAAATCCATTCAGTGTAATAATCACCTCCTTTACTAAAACAGATTCTAAAATCTCTCCTAAAGAGAACACTCACTAGGCTGCAGCCTCCTCCCTTAGATGGTGAACTTCCTGTAGAGAGACACTCCTTTTATCTTTGAGTCCTAAACTTATGACACCTGAAACATGTACAAGTTCAATGAATAGCTTTGAACTGAGGTGACCCAACCTTAATGACATTACAATGCCTCACTAAGTTCCACTATTAGATAGGTATAAAATTGATTTCCTTGGAAGGGTAAGAGAATTCTAGATGTTATATGGGGCCATGCTCTATGTCACACAGATAACACATGGTGGGTACTCAAACAATGCAAGAGATCATTCAGAGAGTTTCCTGAATTATATCTCCTCCTCTTATTCTGTCTCCATCATACAGGAATTTGGCACTCATCTGCCTGTCCTCAACAGGGCAGAATGCTTCATATGTCTCACCTCTAACTGCAGGGCCATTGCATCTAGCCAATTAGGTGACTTATCTGAACCTTATCACCAAATCTGGAGCCAATTCATCTTGGTCTGCCTAGAACACTCTCGGTTCTGCCTGTTATCCAGTGTATTTATTAATGATCAAAAGGCCTAATTTGGTCATCCTAATGGCAAGTTACTGGCAAGGCATGCCGTAGGTCTCATTCGTATCCCCAAGTGCACAATTTACTCTCAACAGATGTTTGTTGGTTGAAAAAAGGACAAGAGCTTTGCTAACCCATCTAATGAGTTAGGAGTTCCTGTCTCTGTGTGCACTTTTTCTCTTAGCTCTTCCCTGAATGGAATATCTTCTCCAAAAGACTTATTTCTAATGTATTAATAATCCTTCCATTGCCCTTAAATAATTGATGGGTTTAAAAATATCAGTTAACAGAAACAGAGTGATGTGGAATGGAGGAAAACTGAATATTTTGGCAGAAAAAGTAAGAGCTGCATTAACGAGCATATGAACTTCACTAATGGAGCTTACCAGCCCTTTTGATAAGAGTTTTCATATCTTTTGTTACCACAACCAAAAAAATCCCTGTCATGCGACCAGTCCAACTGCATATTCAAGACTGATGTTAAGATTCTTGTGGAAATCGGTGCCTTTGTCAACTTGGGCTGGCAGAAATGAGGTGGTGTATGCCTCAGAAGAGAATACAGAGCTTGGCAAGACACAGCCAGCAATGGGCAGGGAAGCTCTCCAAATAAACCGGCCTCCATGACAACCACATGGAGGGAGGTTTACTGGCCTGTTTTTATCACTTCCAAGGGAGGTAGCTACTCCTTAATGAAGGGTCAAGGACTCAATCCAGTCAAGAACTAATTGCAGGTAACTTCATTTTACCACAAACATCACCCATGTCGACTAAAACTCTAATATTCAGAGTATGAGAACATTGTTATAATTGACATAACAAAATGCCCTCTCATATAGTTCACTATTAGTGGATCTCTTCTGGGAGTGATTTTTTTCCCCCAAAGGACATTTGACAACAACATTTGGAGACATTTTTCAGTGCCATGACTGAGACTGCCATGAAGTAGTCAGAGGCCAGATACATATGCTTCTAAACATTCTAGAATACAAAAAGACAGCTCCCACAAAAAGAATTATTCCACTGAGAGTGTCAATAGCATCAATACTGGGGTGCCTGGGTGGCTCAGTCGGTTAAGTGTCTGGCTTGGACTCAAGTCATGATCCCATGGTTTGTGGGTTCCAACCCCGCATCAGGCTCTGTGCTGACAGCTCAGAGCCTGGAGCCTCTCTGCCCCTCCCCTACTCACACTCTGTCTCTCTCTCTCTCTCAAAAATAAATAAACATTAAAAAAATAGCATCACTATTGAGAAACTCCAGTCTTTACTGATTAAAATATATAGTATTAGAGAGTGAACAATTCTATTCAATGACCATTTACTAAGAAACTAAGCAGCACAAAGTTGGCCTTAGATTCTGACAGAGGTAGATTTGACACAGGCCTGAGAGATCCTCTTCTGCAATTTGGTGGTTTAGAGATCTGGAAAGCCTCCTGCAATACAATTATGAAAATTCTTGATGCACTATTCAGAATACTCTTGTAAATATGGAATGAGGATACAAGGAAAAAAAGAATTCTGTCCACATCAAGAAGTCAGAATACTGAGACCAAGAAGGTAGGCACACACTGAACCACCTCTCATCCTGGGAATTGATGGAATTCTGTGAGATGGTGATTCTGCTTCCTTGGGAAAGGGGTGGGGAGTGGATAGTTTTGCCTTTTCAACCATATCAATGTTTTATATATTCAGAAAAAATTTGCTTAAAAAGTAGAAAAAGCAAACCCTAAATATGAAAATGAATAGAAACAAAAGTATATCAAATATGTAATAGTATATCAAACTAGTAACAAAACTTACAAATAAAGTAAACACTTCAGGTGAATTTGAAAATGAAACTACATTTTTAGGGGTATATATATACATACATATATATATATATATATATATACACATACATACGTATATATATATATTTAAATAAAAATAACTTAAAAATCTTAAACAATGATCAGTAATTTTATTTCTGTTGGTAGAAATGTCAGCTTTCTTCATATTAAAACTCTTTTATGTGTTGCAGATACAGGTTGCCCAGGAAACAAAAAAGTATGTCATGGGATTCAGAAAATTAGACTATGTTGATGCTATTAAGAATCAAATTTGCAGTGTAAGAGAACAGAAAATGTAAAATCAAAAACTAGTTGATAAAGTGTGTATAAGGTGAACTTGAATTGAGAATATAATATGAACACATGATCTTTAAAAATATCTTTCTTGGGGCGCCTGGGTGGCGCAGTCGGTTAAGCGTCCGACTTCAGCCAGGTCACGATCTCGCGGTCCGTGGGTTCGAGCCCCGCGTCGGGCTCTGGGCTGATGGCTCAGAGCCTGGAGCCTGTTTCCGATTCTGTGTCTCCCTCTCTCTCTGCCCCTCCCCTGTTCATGCTCTGTCTCTCTCTGTCCCAAAAATAAATAGAAAACGTTGAAAAAAATAAAAAAAAAATATCTTTCTTGTTACTTTCCACCAAAAGAGCCTAGAAGCCCTAACACCCCAACAGTGTTAAGTGCAAAGGCGTTATTTTATCAGAGCCCAGCAGTGGAGCCAGAACAGGAGGGAGAACTAAACTGAAGTGGATGGTATGATCTGGGACTACAGAGGGATGGGATGTCCAGAGAGAGCTGGAGTCACAGCCACTGTCAGAAGAAGCGGAGCCCGAGGGAGGCAGGCCCTGGTTTCACGCTGTCTCTGCCCTCCAGTCTTCCAATACCTCTCCTACCAGCTGACCTTTCCTAGAGGCCACTTGACAAGGAAGCCTGGGAAATTGAGTCCACTGTCCCTTGATCCGATGTGAGCAAAGGAAGGACTGGAGAAAGCACATGATGAGCAGAATAATACTTGTAAAGAAAAAAGAGTGAGAGTGATGGGAAGAATTTTAAAAGAATCTGCCTCCATTAGAGGTAACTGACACCAACTCCTTACTCTGAAAATCAGTAGATATAAAGAAAGACTCATCCTGTCTTTATAAGAGATTCTGTAGTTTATCCCCAGTTGTGAAGCTCTTCTTTACAAAAGAATGCCAACTAAATAATGAAGGAACCAATAAGATCAATCAATTGCCATTTTTGCCACATTCAGTGAATGTTAGATTCTGAAAAGATTCATGAGTAAATATTAAAATCATTCGTTACAGTGTTGGGAAACAGAATTTTTACACAGTGCCAAAACATCATACCACAGAACACTTGCTATTTGCAAAAGAGAAAATATTTTTTGACAATGGAGTGATGCTAATATTATGGTAATAACCATATGATAATCACCACCTTAATCAAGTGATCACACTCAACACTACTGGTAATAACAACACAGCCTGCCTCTGTGCTCCATGAAATAATGTAAGGTGAAATACAAAACACTGGCTTTGAAATATTATTGCCTAAAATATTTAATCTATATCCTAAAACCTTTAGGCATAACGTCCAATTTACAAGAAATATAGGGAGAGAAGAACAAGTTAATCACCATAAGGAAATAATCAGGTAGATCCAGAAAATGAGACATTCAATTAAACAATTACATTCGACAAGAAAAATCAGAACCATGACAAATTGAAAAGGATAGAAGAGACATATTTCAATAAAAAGCACAAACAGTGGATCCTGGCTTTCAAAAAGTTATTGAATAATGTCATGTATTATTGTTAATTCTCATATGTAAGATAATAGTAGTGTAGCTATATAAAATAATATCTTTAGTGGCTCCTGGGTGGCTCAGTCAGTTAAGCAGCCGACTTCAGCTCAGGTCATGACCTCACTGGCAAGTGGGTTCGAGCCCCGCAACCAGCACCTTGCTGACAGTACGGAGCCTGCTTGGGATTCTCTCTCTCTGTCCCTCCTCCACTCACATTAAACATGTGTGCGCGCGCTCTCTCTCTCTCTCTCTCAAAATAAATAAATAAATTAGAAAAAAC
>NW_024412419.1:13233468-13258719 GCF_014898765.1 Herpailurus yagouaroundi
GGTAGTTTTATTTTCAACTTTTTGGGAATTTCCATACTGTTTTCCAGAATGGCTGCACCAGTTTGCATTCCCACCAACAGTGCAAAAGTGTTCCCCTTTCTCCTCATCCTCACCAACATCTGTTGTTTCCTGAGGTGTTAATTTTAGCCATTCAGACAGGTGGATGGAACTAAAATGTATTATGCTAAGTGAAAGAAGTCAATTAGACAAAGACAAATATATGATATCACTCATATGTGGAATTTAAGAAAAAAAACTATGCATATAGGGGAAGGGGAGGAAAAATAAAATAAGATGAAAAACAGAGAGAGGCAAACCATAAGAGGCTCTTAACTATGAAGAACAAACTGAGAGTTTATGGACAGGAGGTGGGTAAGGGGATTGGCTAAATGGGTGATGGGCATTAGAGAGGGCATTTGTTGCAATGAGCACTGGGTGTTATATGTAAGTGATGAATCACTAAATTCTACTCCTGAAACTAATACTATCAATACTATACTATATGTTAACTGATTTGAATCGAAATAAAAATATAAGATCACGAAACTGTTTTGATACAACCAGAAGTAAGCGAGTAAGCCTCCCTCTCAGCCTCACTAGCAGTGAGCTCTCACCAGTAGACTGAAGAAAAAGAGGTATCATTTATTGATTGGAATAACTGTAGTTGCTTTGAGGTACATATTTTGAGTTTTTCAGATGCAAAATACAAGGCACAGGCAACGAAATTGCAAAAGATCACATGGACACTAAAGGGAAGAGCTAAGCTTCAACCTACTCTTTTTAGATTAAATTCCCTGTTTTTCTTCTAATCCAAATTGCCATTCTTAGACTGATTGTGGGGATCGACTGGATGAAGACAGTTTATATAAAAATTCAATGGCCTTCTAGAGGATTATTTTATATTCCACAGAAAGGATAGCCCTAAATACAATTGCATTTTACCACTGGTTTTGCAAGTCTAGCTTGCACTCTCATGATATGCTAAGGCAAATGCACATGTATGTTCCTGAGTTTCTAAATAATTATGTAAAGGATAGTTCAAACTGAGTTCACATTATTTGACAATAAACGAAAATCCAGACTCCTTAGGATGTCAGTTACATAGTCTGATATTGGCATCCTAGAGATTTATGAAGGCTGGATGGAAATTTGACCATTTTTTGTCACATGCCTTCATATTTCATTCCGGTTCTGCCATCATTGTCAAAGCCTTATGGTATCTGAATGCACAAAGCCTGGTTATTTCGTAGACTGCTGAGTTGTTTAGTCAGTTGCCAAGTTTCATGGAACAAATTACATTCTTCATACTCCCTAAAGTGATGAAGCATCAGAATTCACATTGATATCATCTCTGCTCTGCTATCCAGAAATGCTAGTCTTATGAGGCAGCATTTCCAACCAACATTATGTAGCTGACACCACAATGAAGAGCAGCAAAAGTATTCTAGGCCATTGTAATTGCAGGCATGCCCAAGGGAAAAAAATGGTAGCCATTGACTACTCCTGTTGCCAGCACATATTAAAATCAGGAGAAGGAAGACTGGTTAGAGTCAAGACTCCCAAATATGAAATGAAGTTATATATCTGGACCTTCATCCCTATATTCTATCTCCTCACTGCTTTTATCCTAAACCATAAACCCAGAATCTGATATGATAACTTAACCTCAATTCTAGATTATGTTCTTTGCTGCTAGTAAGGTTCAACCTTATCTGGTCCTGACTATGGACTCTACGGTAGACTAATCTCCTTACCCTACAAACCAATTATATTATATCTACCATAAAAGTATGTACCATAAAAGTTAATCTGAATGTTATTTTGCTTCCAACAGAATCACTTATAAACAATAAAATAGCACAAAGATTGATTTGATCAATATTTTGAGTTAGAATGAGCCGTCAGAGAGCTCCACACAGCTTTCCATCTTGTCATTTTCATTAATCTTAAGGTAGATAAATCATATTAATTAAATATGTTGCTCTAAATTGGATGGTATTATAAACTAGGGAGAAAGGACCCAAAGAATTGCAATTGCAATTGTAAATTGCTGGGTAGCAGTGGTAAACAAAACACACAAGATTCATCTCAGGAAAGGAAAAGCTCCTAGAAGAAAGTTTATATGTTTATTTTGGCTGCACTTTATTTCTTTTTTCTTTTCTTTTCTTTATTTAAATTCAAGTTAGTCTTGGTTTCAGGAGTAGAACCCAGTGATTCATCACTTACGTATAACACCCAGTCTCACCCCAGTAAGTGCCCTCTTAATGCCCATCACCCATTTAGCCTACTCCCCTCCCACCTCCCCTCCAGCAACCCTCAGTTTGTTCTCTGATTTTAAGAGTCTCTTACAGCTTGTCTCCCTCTCTGTTTTTATCTTATTTTCCCTTCCCTTCCCCTGTGTTCATCTGTTGTGTTTCTTACATTCCATGTGTGAGTGGATAGGATATTTGCTGCACTTTAAAGAGAAATAACACAAATATAGAAGACCTAGAAACTGACACTTGCAAATATACAATTTGTACAGATCACAAAAGGGAAGCTACAACTTGGAAGGGAAAAGCTCATCTAAGTCCATTAAATCCATCAAATGATGCTGGTGTGAACATTCAAGTAGCTGTGTTAGATACACTTTTCCTGCTCAAGTTCACTACTCTGGGCACTAAGAAACAGTGTCTCACCTTACCAGTTATTATCTGCATGAGTTTGGGCAAGGTACACAAATTCCCTAAGTGGCAAATGCCTTATCTGCACAATGAGGATAATAATAATTTCTACTTGGTGGAATTGTTTAAGAATTAGATTTAAAAATGCACATAAAAAGCCTGAGAAAGTACTTGTTATTTAGTAGGTGTTTGATACATGTTCACAATTTTTAAAATTTGTTGTTGTTGTTGTTTTCATTTTTCACTGGTCCTCACAGATTGTACATGGTGCTGCTTTAAGGTGAAAAAAATATTTAAAATGATAAGAGAAATGTATAAGCAAAATAAGGTCTAAATCTGTCAATCCAGGTCTAAAACTATAAATTTAATTAGCAGGAAGGAGTGAAGAGACCATGTCATAGGCAAAGAGGACTAGAAAGATAAGTTTGAATACCAGACCTCTAAAAGTTTACAGTCTAGAGAAAAATACAACTAAGTGTAAAGGGGTGCACTGATTTCAACCACACAGACACATGTTAAGTGTTAAGACACATGTTAACTCCAAATGAAAATATCACTAAATCTGTATTGAGGAATTAGAAAAGCCTTCAGAGAGGAAATGACATTTGAATTGTTGCTTTAAAGATGAGTGGGAGTTGTGCAAATGTAGAACAGTACTGCAGCATCGTAAAGGTGGGGAAGAATGTTTTTGGAGGCCACACAGTTAAAAAAAAAAGCATGGAGTGAGTAGTTTGATAGATCTGAAGCAGAGAGAACGAGAGCCAGGAATAGAAGAAAGAAGAGAGGGAAAAGATTCAGCTGAGAGAAAGAGAAGTCCAGTTTGCTAATACATGGAGTGGCATGCTAGAAGTTTAGACATTGTCTTGAGGACGATGTCTTGAGGACAGTACTTGAGGGAAAGATAAGTCTTCGGAATGCAACCATGGAATAGGACTGCAAGGAATCTGTGAGAGCACAGATGACGTGAGTGTATATCCTGGTCAAGAGAATCTCCGAAGGAAGAAAATCTCCACAGACGATATATAAAGGTTCGATCGAGGGGGCATACACAGTTCCTTGAGCTATGCTCTGAGGAAAGAGTAAGGGCATACAAATGATAGATCCTAGAGTTTATTGTGCTGAATGGACACTTGAGAGTCCGTCCAGATAAGAAGCCTCCTGTTGTTGTAAAATGCTGACTCCCTGATCTGTTGGTCAGGAAAAGTTTGTATGGAGTTTTCCAAAGACCCACAAAGCCAGGTCTACTATGGGCTAGGAGGAAAGATAGAAAGTATAGCTGAATCACCCTTCAGAGGTAAAAGAAGCTGTTGATAAGGGACTATGGAAAGGAAATCCAGAGCCAGTAAGAAGTACTGTTTTTGTTACCCACAGTATGAGGTTTTTTTGTTTTTTTGTTTTTTTTCCTTGAAAAATGTCTGGTGGGGCACCTGTGTGTCTCAGTCAGTTTAGGGTCTTACTCTTGATCTCAGCCTGGGTCTTGACCTCCAAGTCAATAGTTCAAGCCCAGCATTCAGAAATGTCAGGGAAGGGTCTGTGGGGAAAGGAGAAACACATCTATCAAGGACCAAGTTTGGAAGGACTAACTTTGGAAAAGGCAGGAAAACAAATATGGGTTTTGCAGATGTAATACTTGAGATTGAACTCCAACTCCATTATTTGGCGACTGTAGGATCTTGAATATATTTTTTAAATTGTCTTAAGTTCCAGTTCCTCATCAGCAATGTGGGGATTACGGCACTCATATCACAAGGCTGTTGTGAGGGTGATGAATGATAGAATATGTCAAGCATATAGCTCATAATAGATGCATCACACCAGTGCAAACATACTAGTTTCTCTGCGTCACCTCCACCGCTGACTAATCCTAGCAGCCTGGAGGTATGGAACACACGTCTTTTTTTTTTTTTTTTTTAACATTTATTTATTTTTGAGACAGAGAGAGACAGAGCATGAACAGGGGAGGGGCAGAGAGAGAGGGAGACACAGAATCTGAAACAGGCTCCAGGCTCTGAGCTGTCAGCACAGAGCCCGGCGCGGGGCTCGAACTCATGGACCATGAGATCGTGATCTGAGCCGAAGTCAGACGCTTAACTGACTGAGCCACCTAGGCGCCCCCAAACACACATGTCTTGATAACTTTATCCCAGCTCTTTACAGCATTCAAAAGCATGGAAGAAGGGACAGAAGCATCCAGGCTTCAGACATGAAGAAGACCACAAAAACTTGCCCTGGCTCTCTGATTTGTTCTTTTGGGGCCTTTTGTTTTTTATCATTATTTCCAGTATCATTAGGAGAAAAGCTGGTGGTTGCTTTTAGTGCAAGTACTTTCCTGATAAGCTGTTAATTCCATGGGGCTCATCTTCATATGGCTTTAAAGGACAAACAGTATAGTATAGATTCAAAAATACTCTCTGTTTCATTAAAACAGTATTCATAATCGATAGCTTCAGTTATGCCTGACAGCCTTTGACCATCAATTCCTCAAAGGGAAGTTCAAGTAATGATATGAATTAATTTGTTTTAGTCAACAGGTATTGGGAATTTGCAGCATCTTTTTTTTTTTAATGTTTATTTATTATTGAGAGACAGAGACACAGAGCATGAGCGGGGGCGGGGGGGTGGGGTAGAGAGAGAGGGAGACACAGAATCTGAAGCAGGCTCCAGGCTCTGAGCTGTCACCACAGAGCCCGATGCAGGGCTAAAACTCACAAACTGCAAGATCATGACCTGAGCCAAAGTCGGTCGCCTAACCAACTGAGCCACCCAGGTGCCTCTGCAGCATCTTTTAAAAATCACTAGAAAAAAAAAAATTCACTTCTATTATTTCCTGAGTTGCAGACTATGTTATCAGTAAGAGATGACTAATTCTCTACTTCTACTGTACCTCCACTATACCCTGATTCCCCATCATCTTATTAACATAGCATTCTTAAAAATATCCATATCACCTAAATTTTCAGAATTTATCTAATATCTTCTAGAACACAGGCCTGCAACATTATGAAGAATCATAAACTATTAAAATTAAACTATGGTAATGTCTTGATTTACTCACTGAATACATAATAAGAGTGCTCTCTCTCATCATTATTAAGGGACCGAAAATGTTATAATGCAAAGAGTTGATAAGAGTCAAGTGAGGTTAGTTTTTCCAGGGCCTTGAACAAGTCACTTCACCCTCCAGTGCCTCAGCTTACCCATCTATAAAACTAGGGTGATGGTTGCCCTGGCAACACCTCAAATTCTTGAGAACATATTTTTAAAATGTTATTGAAAATTATAACACACAATGTAAAAGTCTGATGGAATTATTGGTATTGGAAATGGTGCAATTTATGTTGAGTTGTAAAGTGTCAGTTTATCAAAGACTTGTTTTCAGCATTGAGTTCACTAATGCCTGACTCTCTCTAAAAATAACCAGCAATTTCAGTAAATTGTGAAAGGGGAACATTTGCACGGCTTCCTGTCAGTAAAGACCATTTATGTGCTTGAAAGAAATGCCATTTAGATATGACAAATATAAACCCTGAAATTCTCTATAACTAACATTGCTCAGCAGAGAGAAAACTCACTCAGAAACCTACCATGTCAACAGGATATCCTGGCATAAGAAAGCCTTTATTCTGATAGGTGAAGTTGAAGACAGTTCATAAGACTCACTTTTTTTAAACTTTTTTTTTTCAAAGTCCAATGATTACCACCTTCTAATTTACAAACATATGGTGGTGACTCCCCAAACTATCTCTAACACATGTGACTCTGTTGAGATTAAGCTCCATTCATTCAATAGCCAATCAGACATTCTATGCTCAACATATCCATGACTAAACTTTTCAGCCTCCACATTAAGTGTGGTCTCTCCCATTCTTCACACGGTCGTGACTGGTTTCCTCTTGCACAAGTCAAAACCTATTCAGTCAACTGAGCCACGGCTCTGCACTATCCTGGGTCTGATTGCCTTGTATATACAAAACATCCTTCTTTCATGCCTCTTGTGTGTTTGGCTCTGTGTCTAATTCCAGATGTACTTAAAGCAACCTTATTCCACCCATACTCCAATAAGTAGTAGGTAGAGAAAGAGTATGGAGTAGGAAAACGGAAATGAGGCCAGCAACATTTTTTGCTTGATTCTAGGACTAAGAATTAATGTTTGACATGTCCAGAGATGTTGAATTTGATCATCTTTTTTGGTGTTGAGAGAAGAGACTTAAATTTTCAAATGCTGACTCGCCACTTACTAGCTTATGACCTGGAGAAGGTCATTTGGCATATCTGACTTCATGTCTGCTATAAGCAACCAACCAAAGGAACAATCCATCTATGTCTGTATCCCCACTCAGTTCCAGAACTCAAATCAAATTCACTATAATGAATAGTGCCAACTACCTTAAAAACGTTCTAAGTTGTCTCCTCTCTACTATTTTTCCCTACTTCAGCCATTATCCCCAGAACAAAGTGATTATTCTAAAGATCTATTGCATGCCATTCCTTTTCCAGGTACTCATTGGTAGCTTCCCATTATTGAGACTAAAATCCGTATCTGAGGAAGGGCCACCAGACTTTCTCACTTCCTGGATATCAACACTATTATTCACTGTGCCGTAGGAGTCCTGACTTTCTCTCCATCCTCTAGGCAGAAACATTTTCTTCCCACGGGTGCTTTGATCACATACCCTTTCTACCTGGAACACCATGGGGATTTGAATGGATGGCTTCTTCTCAACAATCAAGGTTTCATAGTAAATATATTCTTCTAGAGAGAACTTCTCTGTCCACCCAGTGTAAAATAGGTGCCAGTCAATATGTTTGTTTCTAAGAGGGTATAGACTTCATCTATTTTGTAGGCTGTGGTATCCACAAAGACTAGAATGGTGTATAATACATAAAAGTCACTTTTCAATAAACACTAGTTGAATTATTTAATCAATCAATCAGTGTAATAGCACCATGCTTATTTTCTTCACTGTCTCCATCATATAGTATATTAATATCAACCCTTAATTTGTTTAAGTTGTTGATCGTCTCTGAAAGAAGGTAGAGAGCTTGTCAGTTTTGGTTACTGTGTTTCCAGTACCCAGAACAGTGCTTGGGGCTCCAGATGCCAGATTCATATGATTACTATATGTCTCACTGAGCTCAGTATAATACTATGCACAGTGCAGCCTCCCAAATATTGGTAAGTCTGTTTTGATGTGAATTCCTTTATTTTCCACTACAAACAATAAAATACTCACCTGAGGGGTTAACTCTACCCTAAGGCCACAGAGAAGCAGATCTGATCCTCTGTCTCAGCACCTACCAAGAAGTATTTATATATAAATATACATATACATATACATATACATATATATAATATATAAATATATATAATATGTATAAATATATACATATATATGTATAATATAATATAATATAATATAACATAATATAATACAAATATTAAAAAATATATATTTGATTACCTTCTAACCCCCAAATTGGGACTCTGAATTTACTTAGGTACAAACACCCATCTGACACATACGTGCAGCCTCAATTTTGAACGTGGCTATCAGCACCATGATAAGTATATGTTTTTGTTTATTTGCCTTGCTTGTTTATTTGTTTAAAGGAAATGTCTGGTCCTCCAGTTTTGTTTATTAGTTTGAGTTTTAAAAGGATATTACATTTAGATACAGAAGATGCTCTATTTTAAATAAATTACAGTTTTACTTTTTTCCTCCCAATTCATTAGCAATTTGTTTCTATGATATAGTAGATCTGTTTTTAGAGATGATAGATGATAGATAGATAGATAGATAGATAGATAGATGATAGATAGATATACAGATAGATAGATAGATAGATAGATAATAGATGATAAACAATAGATGAACTAAAATGGCAGATATTTTTATAGTGCTGTCTTTGGCTTTTATATTTTATATTTTCTGCTCATTTGTTCTGTGGGAATTTTATATTTGCAAAGGTTTCATGTGATCATCCACAAAATCTTCAGTATCTGCTGTACTTTCTCATGGTTTTAAAAGCCTATTCTTTTTATTTATAGGTATTGGTGGAGTTGTGTCCTCCATTTTATTTTTTCTCCATTGAGGTAAATTTTACATAAAGTTTTTTTTTCTCTTAAGTTTATTAATTTTGAGATGGGGGGTGTGCAGAGAGAGGGAGAGACAGAATCCCAAGCAGGTTCTGTATGGTCAATGCAGAGCCCAACATGGGGCTTGAATTCATGAACCATGAGATCATGACCTGAGCTGAGAGCAAGAGTTGGATGTTCAACCAACTGAGCCACCCAGGTGTCCCTAAATTTTACATAAAGTTCTCAGTTAAAGATATACTCATTTTATTAAGGTGTAATGTTAATACATTGAAATCTGTACTTTCTAGTGTATGGTTCTGCAAGTTTTGACAAATTCATACGCTTGTGTAACCACCATGACCAGAACACGGCACAGTCCCAGCCCCCCTCCCCCCCCCACACACACACACCAAGGAACTCCTCTGCCCAGTGTAGTAAAGTCATCACCTAGTCCTTAGTTCTGACCAAACACTGCTCTGTTGTCTGTGTCTGGAGTTTCACCTTTTCCGGAATGTCAAATAAATGGAATCATACAATATGAAGCCCCTTAATCAGGCTTCCTTTACTTAGCAAAATCTGTTAAAATGTATTCATGTTTATTGTGTGTATTAATTCATTTCTTCTTATTTTCCGAGTAGTATTCCATGGTATGGATTTATTCCACTGTGTTTATTCACTCACCAGTTGTGGCAGGCAGGTTAATGGCTCCCTAAAAATAACCATGCACCTAATCCTTAAAACATGATTGTTACCTTACATGGCAAAAAGAGACTTTGCCAATGTAATTAAATTTGCAGGCCCTGAGATGGGAAGGTAATCCTGGCACAAATATAATCACATGAATCAGAGAGATGGAAGCGTCCGAAGGATCTGCTCACCTATTCCTGGTTCTGGAATGCAGTGTCCATGTGTAAGAGCCAGAAAGGAGCCTCCAGGAGCTAAAGTGGAACCCACCTGACCACCAGCAAGAAGACTAGACCTCAGTCTTATACCACATGGAACGGGGTTCTGCCAACACCTGAATAAGGAAATACATCCTTCCCTAGAAACTCCAGAAAAGAATAAAGCTTTGCCAATGCTTTGATCTTAGCCTGGAGAGACAGCTAAGTAGACTTCTGTCCTCCAGAAACATAAGATAATCAATCTGTGTTGTTTTCAGCCACTAAGACTGTGGCAATTTGTTGCAGCACCCATAGAAAATGGAGAGATCAGCTGAAGGACGTTTGGGTTGTTTCCAGTTCAGGATAATATTGAAAAAAGCCACTATTAACCATGAGGTACAGGTTTTTATGTAAATGTAAGCTTTCATTTCCTTTGAGTGGAATTTCTGGGTTGTATGATAAGTGCATAAGTATTAGAAATTGTAAAACTGCTTGCTATATGTCATTTTTCATTTTTCATTTTCACTTTCTCAATGTATGAGGGTTCCCACTGGTCTGAATCTTCAGCACCCCTTGCTATGTACAGAACATTTTTCATTTGTTTGTTTGATAAGTATTTGGTGTCGTCTCATTGTGGTTTTAATTTTCATCCTTAATGGTTAATGATTTTGACTTAATAAAGTATGTATTCAAATCTTTTGCCAAACTTTCATTGGGTTATTTTCTTATTATTGGGTTTTGAGTATTTTTCATATAGTTTTGTGTGTTGGTTTCCTAGCACTGTGAATATTACTACGAACTTGGTGACAACACCCATGTATTATCACATCGTTTGTGTGTGTCAAAAATCTGGCCATGGCCAACTGGCTTCTCTACTCAGAGTCTTACAAGCTAATTCAAGGTGTCAGCTGCTGCATTCTCAGCTGGCCTCATCTGGAGCTCAGGATCCTCATCAAAGCTCAGTCAGGTTGTTGGCAGAATTCAGTTTCTTGCTGCTGTAGGTGGGACCAACATCCTGGTTCTTTGCTGACTCTTGGCTAGGGATGCTCTCAGCTAATAAAGGCCACTCTGAAGTCCCAGCCAAGTAGCATTTTCACAACCTGGCTGCTTACCCAGAATCCCTCTCCATTCTCTATGATGGTTTCCTAGCACTAAAGTAATTATCTTATCACATTCCCTTTATTATGTCATCTAATCAAGGGACTATCCCATCATATTAAAAGGCTTAGCCCATATTCAAGGAGAGAGGATTGTATAATGCTTATGTATCAAGGGACAAAAAAAGCTGGGGACCATCTTAGAATTCTGCCTACTGCATCTGGATAGATATAAGTCCATTGGAAGATATGTGTTTTACAAATGTTTTTTCTCAGTCTTTCACTTTTCATTCCTTTTTAAAAATATTTTGAAGAAGTGTTTAATAATGAAGAAACCAAAGTTTTCATTTTTTTTCTTTTTATCTATCCTATTTTTAGTGTTGTATCTAAGAAAGCTTTGCCTGACACAAGGCACAATGATTTTCTCCTGCTTTCTTCTCAAAGCTTCATAGTTTTACATTTTCCATTTGAATATATGCTCTATCTTGAATTAATTTTTGCTGTGCTACATGGTATGGGTCAAAGTTTTGTGGGTTTTTTCTTTTTTTTGCATATTAATATATAATAACTTAGTACCAAGTTTCAAAATCAGACAGAGTGAACCCTCTATTTGTTTCCCTTCAAAATATTGTGACTTTTTACAATTGTATTCTATATTTATATTTATATATAAGACAAAATAGATTTGCCCTGCCAGATCAATTTTAGAATCAGGTTGTCAATTTCAACCGAAAGGAAAAAGATCTTGCTGGGGCTTTGATTGGAACTGTGTTGAATCTACAGATAAGTTTGAGGAAAACTGACCTATTAACAGTAATGAGCTTTCCTCTAAATGAACATGATACAGCTCACCATCTTTTCAGGTATTCTTTTCTATCTTTTTCCAGGGTTTTATAGTTATCAGCATACAACTCTTATACATATTTTATTAGATATAAACCCAAGTATTTCATGTTTACTGGTGCTACTGTAAAGGATATTTTTAAAATTAAATATCTGATTGCTCATTACTAGTACATAGAATGATCTTTAGGCTGACTTTCTGTCCTGAAACTTCCCATTTATTAGCTCTAGGACGTCTTTGGGAATTCTTTGGGATTTTTCTATATAGACAATCATGTCTATAGAATTTTTTATTAATTTATTTAATCTCCACTATTGTTTTAATTTCATACATTCTTTACTGTTTCAGTTTTTGCCCCCGAGTTTATAACATATCATCAATTAATTATAATAATTCCACATAATATCATATCACTACATAATTATAAGAACGTTACAATCTAATGATTTCCTCTTGTCTTTTGTGCTATTTTTATCATATATTTTTTTTTCTGGATATGCTAGAGACCCAAAATACATCCCTATTATTTTTATTTTGGAGACAATTACTGCTTAAACAAGTACAAATAAGAAAAAAAATATATTTACTCAATTATTTCTAGAGTTTTGTAACTTTTTTGTAGCTCCAGATTCCTGTGTATTATCATATTTTTGTGCCTGAAGAATTTCTTTTAATATTTCTTCTAGTGTAGGTCTGTCGAACAAGAATTATATCTTTTTTTTAAAGACTTTTTTTTTTGAGACAGAGAGAGAGAGCATGAGCAGGGGAGGGGCAGAGAGAGAGGGAGACATAGAATCATAAGCAGGCTCCAGGCTCTGAACTAGCACAGAGCCTGATGTGGGGTTTGAACTCATGAACTGTGAGACCATGACCTAAGCTGAAGTCAGACGCTTAACCAACAGAGCCACCCAGGTGCCCCTCTTTTTTCTAAATCTTCTCTGTGAAAGATATTTTCACTGAATGTAGAATTCTGTGTCGGCCTTTTTCTTCTCAGTACTTTGAAGATACCACTCCTTGTCTTCTAGCTTGTATAGTTTCTGATGAAAACTCTGTCATAGTTCTACCTTTGCTCTTCTGTGTATTTTATTTATGTGTTTCTTCTTATTTATTATTATTGTTATTGTTGTTGTTGTTGTTATTATTATTTTGGTCAGGCTTCCTTAAAGATTGCCTCTTTTCCTTGGTTTTCAGCAGTTTGAAGATGATGATGATGATGATGATGATGATGATGTGTGTGTGTGTATGTGTGTATGTGTGTTGATTTTATACCATTTGTGTTCTCTGACTTTTCTAGATCTCTAGTTTATGTTTTATGTTATTTTTTTGAAAATTATCAGTCATTTTCTCTTTAAATAATTCATATGTCTCATTATCTGTCTTTGTATTCTAGGATTCAAATTACACGTATGATACTCAGACTTTCTGATGTTATCCTAGATGTTAGATGCTTAGATGAATTTTGTCCTGTTTTTAGTTTTCTACTATATTTTCTCATGTTTCAGTTAATTTCAATTGACCTATTCATTGATTTATTTTTTTATTTTTTTATATTCCTTAGGGTTATTGAGTCTACTGATGAATCAGTCAATAGAATGCTTCATTTCTGTTACTGTATTTTAACTTTAGCCTCCAATCTAATCTCCTTTTATAGTTTTCATCTCTCTGATGAAATTCCCCATGTGTTCATGCATGTTTTCCACAGGATTCTTTAATATATTCATTATAGTAATTTGTAATTCCCTGTCTCATAGTTCCAATATGTGGTGCTTATCTGAGTCTGGTTCTGTTGACTATTTTGCCTCGTAACAGTGGGTTTGTGGGGTTTTTTTTCCCTGCCTTTTTTGTGTGTGATGGATACTTCTTGTTGGAAAGCCAGACACAATGTATAGGACAGGAGATCTTGAGGTAAAAGCATTTTATGCCTGACATATGAACACATCTTATTCTACTTGGCTGTTAGTTAAAAGTGTTTGTTTCCTCCAGGCCTGAATGGCAAGGTATGCTTTTTATTATCCCATACCCCAAGATTAATATTTTTCATGATATCTTGGTAAAAATCAATGAGGAAGAACCTATGAATGGTTGAAAACTCCCTTTGTGTACAGAACCCAGGAACCTTACATTATCCTACACTGAGGCTTTAACAATTCATTAAACATATTAGCTGAATTTTTCTTTCCAACTTAAATGGAGGACAAGTCTTCCTCTTCTGCTCTGCAGATGTTAGTCATTTCATGTTACATCTCACTTTGAATACACCTGCCTTTCCTTAGGTTTAAGGCCAGATGCTTACTTTGCTACCTCACCTCTTTGAATTTGACAAAATTATGATTTTTAAAAATTATGACCTGGGTTTGCCTTGTTGGGATGGGAGCAATAATCTTTCCAACATTCTGCATCCTAAGTGAAAGGTAAAAGTTCACTATTTTCTTAAGACAAGAAAAATAACGCACATTTATGTACATACTAATCAAACCAATCTAGACATCAATGAGAACCTTAGTTATAATAAATGAATTCATCTTAAGTGTTTCTAGAAACTGTCATGTGTCCAAGCAATCAAAGAATTACAAAGAAGAGTCAAAATCCACTCCTGCTTTCAAAGAGTTTACAATCTACTGGGAGGGAATAGAATGATAAGGAGAAAAGTACAAAAATGCAGTGTCAGATTCTTTCTGCTATTCCTTTCTATCACCTTCAATCAATGATAAAATGAGTTTTCTCCTATCAAAGATTGAAGTTTAGGGCTTGATCTTGTGGGAATTCAGACAGTCATCTCTGAGAGGCATTAAGGAGCCTGAAGAGACCCTAGAGCCACCTCACTATAGGTTTCTTGTCTCAATAAATCACTGTAACAACTGACGATACAAAACTTTAGAGAGCAGATTAAGAGAATTTAGAATTAAATTTGGCTCAAAAACAATGCTGAAAGTGATAGCTTGACTCTTACTGGTTTTCTTTGATGGTATTTGAATATATTTTCAGCAATTAATTACTACTTTTCTTTGATCATGCCAAGGTGGAGAAAAAGATTAAAAGGGAGGTACTAGTAGATAGGAACAAGAAATGTCTGAGATCATAAGAACCCAAGGGATAGTTCATATTCAAATACATACAGAAATAAAGAGTTTTAAAATCCTCTGCAAAACCAATCTTAATCTTGGGTTATATAATATAGTAAAAGGACAAACTTGGCTTTTGAAGCAGAGAAAAGAAGAGAATAGAATCAACCAGATGTTCAGACAAATTGCTGAGGCCCCACAGCAGTTTTACTTAATGCCACCCTATCATCCGCTTTAGACAATTTAAGATCGAGAGCACAGTCGGACTGACAAATACATTTGCTCAAGACCTTCTCCATTATAATTCCATTAATATCTCTGGGCCCAGAGCCAGAGAGAAACATCTGGTAGGGATTATATTTTTACAGAGATAAACTTGCAGATGTTCCAAATTATTTTTAAGAAAAATTTATCTATAAAATATTGTGATACCAAGATGGAAAAAAATGACAAAAATGAGATCAAGAATTATGCATTATAGAAGTATTTTGGAACTTTTTTATATTTTAATATAATGAAATCAATACATTCACATGTTAAAAAATAATTCCATAAAGAGGATAAGAGGACATTTAAAATATTTCACCCCAGTTCCTTATACTCCCACCCCTCCATTCAATTTCCCTTACAACTGTCCTTGTTTTAATAAAGTTGATAGCTCTCACAATTCCAAAGAGTATATTCACAGCTCTATTTCTTAAGCTTGAAGCTTAAATATTTATGTTTAAATATCGGCTCCCTATGTAAAACAAGAAAATGTTAGTTTATTCAATATCATTCCTCTTCCCTCCACTCATCTTACTTGTGTTACTAATTTAAACCTTCCAGTTATTATTTCACAGTTAAAAATAAAAGTCTCAAATCTGCAATTCTTCATCTAGTATATCATTAGCTATTAGACTGCATCTAACACCTTACCACATCATAGGACAAGGAAAGGCAAGTCTTACTCACTGGCTGTTGTCAGCCCTACTATTATTTCTACCTTCTTGCGTTTATAACATTTGAATTCTGCTTCCTAACTATTTGAAGACATCCAAGCATTAGCTATAGGAAAATAATAAAATTGAAAACAGAGGAAGATAATTTAAAATATTATAATTTTTCAACATTATGTACTGCACGTTCAGTAGTGACTGATTCCTGGAGAAGGACATGTCAGCCTATCTTTAAACTCTTGGCACTCAAAGATTTCAGTCTTCGAGATCAAAAGAAGATCTATTTTTCTTTACTACAGCAATTGATAAAATACATGACACAATTGTGTTTTCTTCACAACTGGATGACTTTCTTATACCGTGTGCTGGGTTACTATTTAAATAAATTGTCCTTTATGGGGCACCTGGCTGGGTCAGTTGGTATAGCATGCAACTCTTGATCTCAGGGTCATGAGTTCAAGCCCCATGTTGGGTATGGAGATTACTTAAATAAATTGTGCTTTATATTTTTAATTATGATTATTCAAATCTGCCATTGACTTTATTGATCCTGAGATCTCCATTGCCCTAGAAGAAAGAAAAGTTTCAGCTCAGAATATGAGTTAGTGTTTTATTTATTTATTTATTTATTTATTTATTTATTTATTTTACTTTAAAGACAGATAAGCCTAGTTCAGGGAAAAAAAAACAGTTGGTTATGATAATTTCATACCCCAAATGCTTATTTTATGAGAGTAGGGGGAAAAATAATGAATATGAAGAAATGGAAGCTCCAAAATACGGCTCTTTGCCTAAACATGGACTCAAGAAGGTGCAGAAGTTCTTACATCACACGTGGAAGACCCAGACAGGTCAAAAGAACGAACAGACTGAAAGATGCATGGCAATGAGACTGGGAGGGAAAGAGAGTGTTGGCCACATAACAAGAAACCACAGCAGAGAACAGGCATCAGCAGCCTATTCTAGGACATACCTCAAGCTAGTTTTCACAAATTGCATCCATCAGCAATGACAGGGGCCAAAACCCAAAGACCAAATATGGTGAGGTATCTCAGTGAAAGGTCACTGAGAACACATTGGATATCAACTGGATCTGAGTTAATTAATAAAAAGTAGTAACAGTAAAAAATTAAGTAAATATAGAAGATTTGAAAAGTATAATGTGACTTGACCCAATGATATTTATAGCACAAAATGACTGTAAAATATACTTCTTTTTTGAAGTGCATATACCAAGATAATCCACATGCTAAACCATAAAGTATGAATATATTTCAAAAATTAAAACCTTAACAAGTGTGTTATGTGAATATAACAGCATTAAATAAGAAGTCAGTACTTATTTAATAGTAAATACATATTTAGAAATTGAACACACTTATAAGGAACCATGATGAAAATAGTAATTTAAACTGAGTAACAGAATATTAAGAACATCAAATTTGTGGCATACAGCTAGCAGGGTTCAGTGGGGAATTTGTAAACTAACTGCTTATATTAAAAAAGGTAAAAGATTTGTAAAATTTATTTAACTTCTCATTTTAAGAAGCTAGAAAAAGAACAAATTAAGGCTAAAAGAAGAAGGAAGGGATTAAGAGAAGTGGTAATTAGTGAAATAGAAAACAAACAAATAACAAGCTATAAAGTATATTGATAAACCTCAGAAAGACAGATAAGGATAAATAGAAGTGAAAAAATACAAGTGATCAATGACAAGAAGAAAGGGTGATCTAAATATAACTGTAGCCATGATTATAAAAAGACTTTAAAAAGATAGTGAGACTATTATCAATAATTTTATGCCAATAAATTTTATATCTTAGATAAAATAGACAATCTAATTAGTAAACAACATACATGAAGCAATGGAAAGTATAAATAACACTAGATTTATTAAAAAGCTTGAATTAATAATAACTTTCTCTTAAAGAAAAATCAAGGCCCTGATATCCTGGTTAAAATCTATCAAATACTTATGTTAGAAATAATACTAAATACTTAAAGACAAAGGTGTCCCAAGAAATGTACAAAAATCTTTCACCCTAATAAGTAGATTTAGCAAGGTCAACAGATAAAAGTAAAAAAATTAAAAATTAACTGTATTTCCATATTGAAGCATCAAGTGGAAAATGAATTTTAAAACAATTTAAACATCAGAAAGACATGTAAAACCTCCAGTGAAAACTATACAGTGTTACTACAAGACACTGAAGAAGGCTGAACTAAGTTGAGGGATATAATATTTTCATATGTTAGAAAAACAATATTGTTAAGGTGTCTATAGATTCAACAAAATCTCAGTTGGCTTTCTGATACAAACTGACTATTCTAAAATGTCTATGGGAATGCAAAGCATTTACACTAGACAAAATAGTATATAAAAAGAAGAGCTAATTTAGAGGACTTACTCTCTAATTTTAAAACTTATTACAAAGTTACAGCATCAAGACAAGGGGATATAGGTGAGAGGTAGACCAAAAGATCAATGGAATAGAACGGAGTCCACCAAAAGACACGTGCGTATATGATTAAATGATTTTTAAGAGATAAAGGTACCAGAGCAATTCCATTGGAAAATGCAAGTTCACTTCAAAACCTTCTATTGAAAGAACTTGATAAATTTATGGAAAAAAGTCCCAGCTTCTCCCTAACACTATGCAAAACAATTAATTTGAGATGAAGAGAGATCTAAATGCAAAAGCTAACGCTGTAATACTCCTAGAAGAAAAAGTAGACCCTATCTTCCCAACTTGGAGTAGGTAAAGATTTCTGAGATAACTACACACAAAAAAAGACCAAATGGAAAGTTAAATAACAGTGAACTGAACATCATTAAAATTTAAAACTTCTTCATACAAAACAAAATTGCTGTGATAATCAAATGTTATAATGGATATGGAAACAGTTTAAAGGACATAAATGCCAAAAAAAAATATTTGCCTGTAATGAACAGTCTTTATACACCCTTGCATTTAGAGTTATTCAATCAACAAACCTTTATTAACACCTACTATGTCCAAGCACTAGGCTAGGCTCTATCTAGTAACTTACATTGACAACTGGATGTAAGAGGAGCTGTTCCAGGCCAAGTAGAAGATACAATTGCTATTAGTTGAAGGTTATATAAATCTGTTTTAGGACTCCGGGACTAGACCTAGAGGCTGAGGAGAAATTAACCAGTTGAAGAAATAAACAGTGGTGTTTGGGAGGTGGGGGATCGCAGGGAGGTTGAAGTGGAGAAGAGATGTTCCAGGAGAAAGAACAAAACCTGTATGAAGGTTTTGGGGAGAGAGAAAGATGGAGCATATTGTGGAAACCAAGCAACCTTTAGGATGATTGAGTACAGAGCACAAAAATGGAGTGGGGTGGGAGAAGAGAGGGGAGGAATAAAGCTCCATACAAAAGCAGGGGTTTCATTTTTTGTAAATTATACTTAGAAGATTAGATTTTTATTCTGAGGGTAATGGGAAGAGAGCCAAGTGTTTTATTTTCTTGCTTTTATTGGGGAATGATTGGACACACTAGGAATCCTTTAGCTTTCATGTATACAGCAGACTGTGTGTGTCAGCAGGGTTGTGGAAGACAACTTAAGTTGAAAGTTAAACTTAAGTTGAAGAAACCCACAAGTAAACTGAACAACAGACAACAGACAAGCATAACCTGAATGAAGCAGCAGCAGCAGGTAATCTGGAAAGAAATGGATAGAATAGGTTTGAGAGAGATTTGATAGAACTCGGCTCTAGACGTGGAGACTGGGGAAGGACGCAGAGTCAGGGATGTTCTCCATGATTCTGTGTTTCCGGTTGGAGAAGCTGTCCTGCCTTACCCTATGCTGCAAAAGGGTCAAAAAAGATGAGTAGTCAAAAGCGTCCGTGAGTTTGAGCAGGAAGGACATCTCTGGTGGAGTAGTGAAAAGATTGCCAGTGTTACCATGTCCAGTGGGGAAGAGGTGAGTTCCATTAGTTTACAGAGTGAATAGAATAGGTCACTAATTTTGAAGACATTTTTTTTTAATGTATAAACTATGAAGAGAGAGGGAAAAGGCTGCTGCTGAGGGAAACAACACAGAGATTTTTTCAAATTGAGATTTGAGCATGTTTAAATATATTGTAATGTATAGGGGTGCCTGAGTGGCTCAGTTCGTTAAGCATCAGACTTCAGCTCAGGTCATGATCTCATGGTTCGTGGGTTCAAGCCCTATGTTGGGCTCTATGATGACAGCTCGGAGCCTGGAGCCTGCTTCAGATTCTGTGTCTCCCTCTCTCTCTGCCCCTCCCCTGATCATGCTCTCTCTCTCTCATAATTAAATTATATATATATATATATATATATATATATATATATATCAATGTATAGAATTGTCAAATCACCATTGTACACCTGAAACTAATATAACACTGTATGTTAACTACACTGGAATTAAAATAAGGAAGGAAGGAAGAAGGAAGGAAGGAAGGAAGGAAGGAAGGAAGGAAGGAAGGAAGGAAGGAAAGAAAGAGACTACAGTTACAAAGAGGAAAGGAATAATCCACTGGTGATTTTCTAAGGACTGTGTGCAGGAGGTAGGGAGACATTAGACAACAGGTAGATGAAACCCACATGAAGATGAAGGAGTCACCTCAACCTTGAAGAAAGGATATCTTTCCACTTTATTCAAAGGATATTTACATGTATGGAGGATAACAGCTGAAGGAGTTTCTTCCACATCCTGTGTGTGTGCGCGCGCACACATGTGTGTATGCAATAAGAAATGAAGACACTGTGTAGGAAGAGAATTAATGAATTAATAGGAGGAAATTTTGAAATAATTTTTTTAAGAAGTGTGAAGGGCAACCAGAAGCATATAAGTTTGCTAAGTGTCCTTGAGGTCCTAGTTCATGTTGGTGACCTTGCATAAGTGTGGCATTAAACCACATGTGTATTTGGGTTCAGTTGTTTTCAGGGACGTAAGCTAATGTATAAAGTAGTTGGACCATTGCTTCATTTTAGTGATTTTTCAAGTGAATGTGACAGAGGATGGGGAGGAAAGCTGAGGCTATTGGCCAGGGTGATTGATGTGAAAGACCCCGGTGCACAAGCTGGACACACAAAAAAAACAAAACCTGGAGGAAGCTGAAAGATAAAGAACAGGTCTGGAATTTTGTACATCATAGATCTTGATAAGGTCATAGAATTCAGTTACTCAATGAGAATCATTGACAAGGCACTAGGAAAGATAGGAAATTCTAGTTAGAAAGTATCAAGTTTAAACATAAAATCTTAGAAGTTGGATAGCTGCTAGGATTGTCGAGTTCTAGAAGCATATAATTGAAGTAGAGTGACACACGGTGCAATTGGAATGAATAAAGTCAAGGTTTGGAATGGCCATCAGAGTGGAAACGGAAATGACTCATCATAGCTTGAGTGGGAATGAAGAGTGAAATATGGTAGGATAAATAATGGCTAAGAACGCAAAGGAATAGTGCACTGAGATTAT
Organism: Herpailurus yagouaroundi; assembly: GCF_014898765.1. Classification (NCBI taxonomy): domain Eukaryota; kingdom Metazoa; phylum Chordata; class Mammalia; order Carnivora; family Felidae; genus Herpailurus; species Herpailurus yagouaroundi. Next base: position 13,254,509 of record NW_024412419.1, read on the forward strand.
TACAAGCAGAGAGAAACCTGTGCAAGGTCACAGACACCCAGAAGAATGCAGCAAATTTCAGAGTTACAAATTGTGCTGCCTTGAGCCCAGGGCAGAGGAGGAAGGGAGTGGAGAGAATGAGCTGCAGAGGTCTTGTATTCACATTTTACTACAAGGAACTCATGAAGGTGTATTTATTTCCCAAAAGATAAGGATATACATAAAGAGATGTTTACAAACATACTTGTCTAACCTTTGTGGATATAAGTAGCAGGTTGCATGACAGGAGGCAAATGAAATGTTACTGTCTGTCTATCTGAATTGAATAAGTCATAGAAAACTGTAAATAGTAATTATTACCATTGCCAAAATTTGCTCTCAGTCTCTAGAAACCTTCTGGAAGCTAAAAACTTGATGAGGAGGTGACTTTAAAAAGAAAAAAAAGATGTTTGTAGCAAGAAAAAAAACCAAAAGAGCTGCTGGTGGAGAGAGACAGAGATGGTCCATAATTAATATGAACATCAATCTTTTTGAAATGTCAGGATGAAAGCCTATTCTTGCTGAAATAATTTGATTCAAAGTCTCTTAAAATAGCACTAAAAGCAAGAGAAAGGGGCATTGGCAAGGAAGAGGTTGGTAAAAACAGTAGTACCTGGTTTCTTCCCCTATTTCCTTGGTGTACAAGGTCCTAGGGTTGGTGTCACATGCTGGGCCACACTGCTTTGGTCCCCAGACACTAGGAGCCTCAGTTTCTGGTTTGAGCAGTAGAGATGTCTGCAGACAATGGAAAGTGCCTTGATTTATATTACAATTCGTAAGTGAAGTCATGTTCTAGAGGTATTTTAGCCTAAAGTGTAATCTTTCCTCATCATACATCCTAGAAACACCCCTCCAAAATGGTGATACTGTATTATACAACACCAATATGGCAGTAAAGCATTATCATTCCCTTTTATTAAGTGGCTCTATGGGACAAACATGCACTTTAAATGTATCACTTCTGTCAGTTCTTACATCAGCCCCATGTGGTAGATATAATCCTCGTCTTGGAGAGAGGAAAAGAGAGACTCAGGAAGGTTAAGAGTTAAATAACACATTAAAATTTTTTTAATGTTTATTCATTTTTGAGAGACAGAGACAGAGCATGAGCAGGGAAGGGGCAGAGAGAGGGAGACACAGAATCTGAAGCAGGCTCCAGGCTCTGAGCTGTCAGCACAGAGCCTGATGCGGGGCTCAAACTCGTGAACTGTGAGATCATGACCTGAGCCAAAGTCTGACGCCTAACCGACTGAGCCACCCAGGTGCCCCTAAATACACATTTTAGATACAAGTTGGTATCCCTGTGATTGCCCCCCAGTGACCTTTCCACAATGTCACCCTGCCTTCTGACCAAGTCTCCCTCGTCACTGGCACTTCCTCAGAAAATGTCTGGAAAAGACATGATAAATTATACCCTGTTGCTGCGCACAGCAGTGCTCATTCCAGCTCAGTGGCTCCATGGCCATCAGGGATCCAACCCAAGACCCCAGGAGAGTACAATGAATCCATGCCATCCTTTATGTCCACACCTGAAAGCTCATCTCCGTGAGAAAGCACCCAAAGCAAAGCATAGATTTTCGTCCTTCCTCAAATGCTGGAAGGGGCTCTGTCCCTCTGAGAGAGGACCAACATATCCCAGTGATGATCTAAATTTATGCATTTTTCCGCAAAACATGCATTTACTGAGCATCACCTAGGGAGTATATTCTATGATGAACATTCAGCATACATAAATCAATAAAACAGTGCTCCTGTGCTCAGTGAGCTCACAGATCAGTGAGGGCAAAGCCATGAGGCTAAATGATTACAAGGCAGCATGGCAAGGGCAAAGATAGCATTACGCAAACTCCAAGGAAGTAGGCAAACAGAGAGATGCAAGAATAAGCAAGGATATCATATTATTGATGGACACTGTGGAGCACATTCAGTCTTTCACTCACTGCCTCCAGGGACATTTTGTTTTGTCAGAAGTTCTACCACCTTAGCCATATTGAAAAGTGACATAATCAGGGCCTGAAAGTTAATTCAGTTTTTCAGCCATAAGTCAAGCCAGGACCAAAGAAAAACTAAATAAACATCAAAGGTTTACTTTCCAAAAAGGCTAATTGATGTATTTTTAATAATCAAAATGTGTTTCTACTAAAAAAAATGTGATTATAAGACCAAAATATACTGGTTTGCTCATTGCTGGTTTCCGGACATCAGTCTTTTCTTCCCAGATTTCTAAAGATATTTTTTATCTAGATATATATTTTATCAATTAGCTGTGCTCACTGTGGGCAACAGAAATCCTGGCAAGTGTGGATGCCTGGGTGGCTCATTCCATTATGCATCAACTCTTCATTGGCTCAGTTCATGATCTCACGGGTTCATGAGATCTAGCCCCACATTGGGCTCTGCATTGACAGCATGGAACCTGCATGGGATCCTCTTTCTCCCTCTCTCTCTGCACCCCCCCCATTCTCTCTTTCTCTCTCAAAATAAATAAACAAACTTGAAAGAAAGAAAGAAGAGAAAAGGAAAGGAAAGAAAAGAAAAAAGAAAAGAGAAGAGAAGAGAAGAGAAGAGAAGAGAAGAGAAGAGAAGAAAAGGAAAGAAAAGAAAAAAGAAAAGGGGCACCTGGGTGGCTCAGTTGGTTAGGCGTCTGACTTGGCTTAGGTCAGATCTCACGGTTTGTGGGTTCAAGCCCCACATCAGGCTCTGTGCTGGAAGAGCCTGGAGCCTGCTTTGGATTCTGTCTCTGTCTCTCTCTCTCTGTCTCTGTCTCTCTCTGTCTCTGTCTCTCTCTCTCTGCCTCTACCCTGATCATTCTCTGTCTCTGTCCGTCAAAAGTAAATAAACATTAAAAATGTTAAAGAAAGAAAGAAAGAAAGAAAGAAAGAAAGAAAGAAAGAAGTCAAGTAGTTTTCTTTCCTTTGTTTCTTCATGAAAATACAAAGTCTGGTAGCAAGCTGTGGTTAGTATTGATTCAGAGGCTCATCAAAATCTCTATCACTCTCTGCTTTTTCCTTCCAGTCTGTATTAACAGAGAGTTACTGCCTTTGCATAGTTGCTGCTGTATTAATGGAGAGCTGAGCTGATGTGTGTCCTAAGCAGGAAGAAGGGGAGGGCTAGTCAAAGAAAAGTGGTGTGAAGTCTGCCTTTCTTTCCTGGAAGCCATGCCCCCAAAACCTCTATTTACATCTCAAAGAACACTGCTGCACTAGAGTGGATGTCACATGTGTTACATCTCAAAGACAAACACCACTACTGTGCCATCATCCCAGCTGCAAGGCAGAGTAGGAAGTTGTTATATATGTACAATATATATAATATTTATTTGTACTGGTCCCATTGTTGCTTCTCTCCTTGTAGGGCTCTGTTAATAAGATGGATGAATGACTATTGAGGATGCAAATTTTAATCTCAGTCAGAACCTTCAACATTTATTTTTAGAAAGCAGTATTGCTTTGGCATTTAAAGAAAACTTTTATAAATCACTCTATATTAATAAATTCTAATGCAGCAGGAAGAGGTACAAGTTAGTGTGCTCAGCTATACTACCAGTACCACAGAAATATTTATAGTTCTAAAAACAAAGACCTGCAGACAGGAAGTGAAGGTATTGCTGATTCATTTGTATCAACTGATTGAGTCTATACACCTGGATTCATTTTTGTTGTAGCTGTTGCTTAACAACTTCATATTCATATGTTTAAGCACTGGTTCATAAACTATGTGTCTCTCCTGGAAGGGAAATGGGAAGTGTCAAAAGGAAGAGTCTTATATTTTTCTGCTTTAATATCTTGAGGCTTGGGGAAAGAGAAAATAGAGCATGAAGCAAAAAATGCAATCTGATTTGAAGTTGGTATTCTTAGTGTAGCAATTCCAGCTAGCAAAGCGGTTAGCTGATTGAAAATAGTACCCTTCTTAAAACACAAAACTGGTATCTGTGTATGTGTGTATGTGTATATATGTGTGTGTATACATACATAGTTAACATGTGCATGTTTGTACATATGTGTATTTAACATCTCAAACACATATTTTCTTTTGAAATGAGGCTCACATATTTTAGGTTGTTTTGTTTGCTTTACTGTTGCCAAGGAATAAAATGACTCCCTGGAGCAAATCCTGTCTTCCATCAGGAGATTTGTTAATGTTTCATGCAGGAAAAAAAAAAAAAAAAAAAAAAAAAAAAAAAAAAAAAAAAA
>NW_024412419.1:13258819-13267949 GCF_014898765.1 Herpailurus yagouaroundi
AAAAAAAAAAAAAAAAAAAAAAAAAAAAAAAAAAAAAAAAAGCTCCAAAGAGTTCTCCTCAATGAAAGGAATGTATTAGTTGATCAACTTATTTCACTTGAAAAGTGATTGACCAAAGTATTCAGCTCTCTGCCATCTTTGTAAATGCTCAGCAATTCTAGCAGTTGTATTTACTAATTTCTGGGTCACTACTATATCCTGGACAAATATTGCTGGACATACTAAAATACATTAGTAAATCAAGTGGTCTTGTCGGCTGAATAATTTATGGCATGATAAAACATTTATTTACATCTACAATGAATCAGGACCTCTGCAGAATGCTGGTGATACTGATAGGACCTCATAAATCCATATCTCTAATACTCTACGGTAATTATAGTACCACACAGTGAGTTCCATGATAGAAACATGTGATCTCTAAAATGTTTTTCTGCAATATGAATTGAATAGAGAAAGCTGAGAGGAAATATTTGTAACCAAGCCCAATATCTTTATTTTACACTGGTAAATAAATATACAAATATACTTATCTTTTTTGCAAGAATGCAATACTCCAGCATTTACTCAAGTGAATGACAAATATTCTTTTTCCTAAACCAAGCACCTTTTAGCATGCCTTACTAGATACTTATGTGAATTACACTCATACTCTTTTTTAAGATTATTTTGAGAGAAAGAGAGAGAGAGAGTGTTAGGGAAAGGGTAGGTGGGTGGAGAGAGAGACAGAGACAGAGAGAGAGAGAGAAGTACCAAACAGGCTCCGTGCTCAGCATGGACTCTGGGATCATGACCTGAGCTGATATCAAGAGTTGGATACTCAACTGACTGAGCTACTCAGGTGGCCATTCATACTCTTTTTTAAAGGCTTTGATTTCTTATTAATTTTAGAAACTCTTTTTTAAATGGTGTTTTGCAGAGATATCCTTAATAAGTCAACATAGTCTGCTGATTCCAAAAAGCTGAGAGCTACAAATTATTTTGATTTTAATAAAATAATACATGTAAAATATTTTATTTTTCTGACTTTGGAAATGTAACTATACCCTTTATAAAGTTGATATTCAGTGTATGTGTGTGTATGTGTGTGTGTGGGGGGGATATCTGTGTGAAGGCTGTGGGAAGGTAAATGTTTTCATTTTCCGTTAATTTGTTATTATAAATTATTTTGAAATTTTGGTATAAATGAGATGCAAAAGCTATGGACTGTCTTTGTGCCTCTTATCTAGAAAGAACTGGGAGATTCTTCCTTGTGCAGGGACCAAATTCTAGAGACAGTTTTAAAGTGCTTGCAGATGCTCTAGACTTTTCGATGCAGGCTATTTAGTTTTGTATTTAAAAGGAGGCAGTATCACCAGTGGATATAAACATAGGCTTTGGAGATGGACAGGAGCAGGACTGAGCTGGATGATTTGAGCAGAGTGCTCATCTATAAAATGAAGACTTAACATTTATTTCATTAGGGTAGTGTGAGAATTTAAATATTTAATGTATATGAAGTGCCCATTCCAGTATGTAGGAAATGTCCCATGACTAGGAGCTATTATTATTATTATCATCAAACTATTTAAAACACCTTTGCACTTACTCACCTTACACTAATTAAGACTGTCTAATTAATATTAGCTAAGACATAGTAAAAGTTATTCCTTTCCAGTATGAGAGGGCAGAGACAAGTGAAATAGGTCCCATTTCAACAATGTTATTTACTAATATATGTTCAAATGTCAAGTAATTTATATTCTTATCCAAGACACTCATAACTCAGAAAATGATCAGTTCGTAGGTAGAACTGCTAAAATATTAAGTGGATGACTTAGGACCAAATCAATTGGCCAAATATTATGAAAATATTCAATATGTTCCTTCAGAAGAGAATTCAAACATTTATGAAACTATGTTTCCTGTCAAGCTGTTCAAAGCATATTTTTGCTTTCTACTACCTCTTTGCAATAAAAAAAGAGAGAATATTCATGAATAAACCTCATAAGAATAAAGCATGACCTCAAAAAGGAAAAGTACAAATTACAACTGGAAGTTTTAAAAAGAACCCTTGAACAAACGAATAAATGTATCCCACTCCTAAAAGAAAGTTAAATACCAGAAAGGTATCAATTCCATATTTAAAATACACTAAGTCCAACAAAAATACCAGTAGTACTTTTTTACTAGCTAAAAAACTGCATAATTCTCCTAAAATATATATATTGAAAAAAGTGAGAAAGAAATCATCTTGAAATATATTAAAATACAGTATTAACGTTGAAATAGTTACATTATCAAATTAATCTGTATATCTTTTTTAAAACGTTTTATTTATTTTTGAGACAGAGACAGAGACAGAGCATGAGTGGGGGAGGGGCAAAGAGAGAGGGACACAGAATCCAAGGCAGGCTCCAGGCTCCGGGCTGTCAGCACAGAGCCCGCCACAGGACTTGAACTCACAAATGGTGAGATCAGGACCTGAGCTGAAGTCAGATGCCTAACCTACTGAGCCACCCAGGCGCACCTACCAGCATAATTTATTAATGAATTAAAAAGTACTAATGTTAAAAAGGATATATCAGAACACATAACAAAATAAAACACAACAAGATCTCTAAAAGGAAAGAGAAAAAAGTAATTTATAAACCTGACTTACAATTAGAACTCTATGTGGACTACTGCTTCCCATCCTCTGCTGGATTGTGACCTCTTATTCAGAATATTTTTCTTATACATGAAGATGGATTTTTTTGGTCTTCTTATTTATATTCCTGTATACATCCCTTAATGGATATTAGATGTTCTCAGGGTAAATTCAGAAAAGGGAAAATAAGGACATGACAACCTTTATGGGTGAGATGCATGTCATTTGTAACTACCTCCTAGAACCTAGCACAATCCTTATACACAATTGGCATTCATTCAGACTTGCTGAATAAATGAATACTTGGATGAGAACAAGAATACCGGTGGTAAGTCACAGTAGCTTTCACAGAATCAAGAAACATAACAGTATGGCTGGAACCATACTCTCTATCTACCAAAACATCCAAAATAAAACTGAAGTTGACATTATAGACTTAATCATTCAAGAAAGACACTTTTTCTTCACATTTTTAAATTTTAGAAATTCCATAAAGTTAAGCAGAGAGGAAAACTGAGGTAAATGCATTATTTTTGTTGTTTTAGAAGCACACTGTGCTAGTTAATTTTATTTGTTCAAGGGTTCATTTGCAAGCATTAAACCAAGCGTGGGCTTGAAGTCTGTGAGTCCAGATTCACATATTTAAGAAGATAAAAGCAAACTGTGATCCATGAATGTGGATGAAAACTAAAGGCTCACAGTTAATCACATTGTAGTTTTTAAATTTCTACAGCCTAGAAGCCATAAGTCACAGGTCGTTTAGGTCTTTCTGGATGTCCCACAAGGTCTCTGAGCTGAGCAAACTCATCATCATTCAGCTTCTGGTTGATAACACTGGTTAATCCCCAAGCATTCAGGATAGATGGAAGGCTCACGGAGACTTTGCTCTCCATGTCATACATTCCCTTCATCATCATTGACTCTGGAGGAGTCATGGATAGACTTTTCAACACGGATTCAATGAGATCAACCACACTTAATCCAATAGTCCAGCTGATATATCCTTTTAGCTTGATGACTTCATAGGCACTTTCAACCACCGTCTTATGTACATCTTTACAACTGTCACTGTCATTGTCTGTTTCCATTTCTGGATTCAGTTCCTGGAGACAAAATACCTCCCACATTCACTTTATTCTGCACAGTCACACTTGAGTTGCCATGTTCTCCCAAAATCCATCCATGGCAGCTGCTGGGATGAATGTCAAGTTTTACAGCCAGAAGATAGCAAAATCCAGTTGCGTCTGGATTATACCCACTTCCAATCACACTGTGCTTGGCTAGTCCACTTAATTTCCAGGTAACATATCCACTGGGATATGAGAATATCCACTGGGTTGGAAACCACAATTATGATGCAGTCAGGACTGTACTTGACTTATGTAGGAATAATGAATTTGAAGACATTCACATTCCTCTGTACCAGACTGAGGGGCTCTCTCCCTCCTGCTGGTGGACTCCTGGAGTTACCACCATAATCTTAGAATTGGAGGTCACAGAGTCATCATTACCTGACAAAATTTAGGTATCTAAAGAAATAAGTTCCCATGTTTCAGGTCCATTATTTCTCCTTTGAGTTTATCTTCCAAAACATCCACGAGCACAAGTTCATCCTTCAGAGATTTTCCCAGAATGCTGATGGCACATGCCATACCAACTTGTGCAACATCCACTATAGTAATCTTATTGTTTTGGACAATTGCTCTTCTTCTGCAACTGGTGCAATCAGTTTTTCCTTGTGAGTTGCCATTGTGCCCAGGAGAGATGTGAGAATCATGTGAGGAAGATAATAAGGTAAATACTTTCTACTTATAGACCAGAAAGAATTTGGAAAGTTTTCTGAACTCTCTAACATTGTTATCTTTCAGTATAAGGCCTAGAGATGAAACAACTTTACCAAATATTAGGTCAGTTGTTAGCAGAGTAGGGCATGAGCTCAGCTCTCCTGGGTCCATGGTTGCTACTCTTTCCACCATACTCTTATACTAACCAAACATATCTTTCTTTTTTTAAATTTTTTTAACGTTTATTCATTTTTGAGACAGAGAGACACAGAGCATGAATGGGAGAAGGTCAGAGAGGGAGGGAGACACAGAATCTGAAACAGGCTCCAGGCTCTGAGCTGTCAGCACAGAGCCCGATGCGGGGCTCGAACTCACTGACTGCGAGATCATGACCTGAGCCAAAGTCGGACGCCCAACCGACCGAGCCACCCAGGCGCCCCAAACATTTCTTAGTAAAATACAAAAGTGGTGGGTAGAGAAAACAGGAGCCAATAGCATTAAATTTTAGAATAGGTAAGGAAAAAAAAAAAACTTGTATTTAAATAAACTTCTTACAATTAATACCTCAAAAGATATGTAAAACAGGATATATTTAATCAATCAGTATCTATTTGTTTACCATACATTTATTAATCATCTACCATATGAAGACACAACACAAGATGTAGGAGATGTAATGATGAATAGATCAGAAGTTGTTCCTGCCCTCATGGAGTTTTGAGTTTAAGGACTAAGGGTCAACAATGAGATTGAGATAACACAATCTGGAGATTAGGCTACTTTGGAGTAAAAATGTGACTACTTACCTGGACCATTCTGTTTAATTAAAATTAACTGAGGAACTGAGATTTTATAGAAATATAAGTAAAAAAAATAGTGCCCATGGGTGGCTCAGTCAGTTAAGCATCCAACTTTGGGTCAGGTCATGATCTCATGGTCCATGAGTTTGAGCCCCACATCAGGCTCTGTGCTGACAGCTCAGAGCTTGGAGCCTGCTTCAGATTCTGTGTCTCCCTCTCTCTCTCTGTCCCCCCCCCCCATTCATTATCTGCTTCTCTCTCTCTCTCTCAAAATAAATATAAAAAGTAAATTAAAAAAGAAATATAAGTCAAAAATAATCTTTAAGAGAAAGTATTTTCAGGTGACTATCCTCTGAAGTTTATTTCTCAATTTTTACATATAAAATCCTTCACCTTAACAACCACAAATCCAAACCAGTCTTCAATCTCTATATCGAACATCAGTCCTCATTAAAATGTACACAAAGCTGTCTCCAATGACATCTACTGGAGAGAATCAATCTGAAATATATATGAGATCTTCAAGGGAGGTAAAAATAGAAACTTTTAGGAATCTTTGAGGAATAGTAAGTACTTCAAATTTACCAAATAAAGATCCAGGTCTGTACACATATCCACACTTTTCAAAGAGTTTGCAAATCAATCATATCATTAAGGCTCTAGGATTTGAATGGTAACACGTTTTGATACCATGCTGGAGTGGCAATGAAGGCATTGGCTTTCCCAAACTGATCTACTGAAAAGAAAATTCTTCTGCACAAGGGTCTTATAGTAAAGTCAGATGACCCTGCAATCCGGGGGCCCTAGTTTCCTGGGCAACATAAACAGAACAGAGACAAGAGCCAAACACAGATATCACCTCCTGGTGGTACTTTGTTAAGATGAGTCCTGGAGGTGCCTAGAAATTCCTAAACTTTCTTTGCCTTGAACTCTCTATTTTCCTAAACTGGAGAAGGAAGAAAGCAGAGCTATGGAGAACTGAGTTGCAAAAGGCGTCAGGATGCTGGATCAGCTTGAGATGACAAGGTATTTCTAAAGGAGCAAAAAGGTCAGAACCAAGGGTGACGAGGATAAAGCTATTACAGAAATCCAGAGCCCAAGGAAAACTTAGGAAGGATGACCATTCTAGGACCCAGAATCCTTCTGTGCTACGACAAGGAGTGTTGGTGGTTTGTGAGGTTGACTGTACACCAGGTACTATGTTTACTGCTTTGTGTTACTATCTGTTTAAGTCCTCACAGCTCAATGAGTTTCCATCTCTTCTGCCCCTGACAATTTATCCCAGACTGATATGTCCTAATACCTGTCCTACCCCTGACTCCTAGATGTGTCTCCACAGCATAGACCTCCTTTTCTATCATCTACCTAAATCTTAATGGAGTTTTTTTCATATTTAAATACAATTACTTCTTCCTTTGTGAGTTCATCTCTCCTATTTACAGGTTTTCCAAAAGTACAACTGAAATCCAAATGCCTCTTTGTTAAATAAGAGGGGAAATATGATATTTACCCGGAGGGCACTTTTTATAAAAGGACTGCTGTACACATCAGTGAATATAAAACTGTAAATAACCTTGGAAGGAGGTCAAGGTCTTGGCTAATATTCCTCTTTTTATGCCCTGCTTGGTAATCACCAAATATCTAGTACATGGTCTCCATAGGGCAGCCAGTAAAGAACATTCAGAGGCAGGAACTCTGATGCCAGATGACAGAGAAATCTATGATTCCTGGCCTGGTTGCTTTTTTACCGTTTCTACAAGCATGTAAGTCAGCCTCACTCATCAGTCAGTCCAAGCATGTGATAGCAATTGCTCATCCAGTCACTAAAATCAAGGAAGAGGTGGGGAAATCAGCTACAAGCAAAGGTTGATATTGACTATTAACACCAAAAGGTTGTTTAGCATCACAGCAGACATGACAAAGAAAAGAGAGTTTAGAACAAAGAATCCCTAAACAGCAAAAAAGGTCACAGAGGATAGTGTATTTCCAGCTCTCCTGTCTCAGTTGGTTCTTTGCACTGAATATTTTAACCATTTTCCTGATTACCAAGGCCATCTCTGATTAAAACAAAGAGGAAGGAAAACATGAGCCTGTTGTTTATGACAGCGTCACACCTGCATGTTTGTGTTAGGTACACATCTGTGTGTGTAACTGTCTCTGGGCATATGTGCATGTAAATGCATGATTGTTAACAAACACACTAAGTGCTTGAAACAAAGTCTGTGGGTTATCATGTAACAGCTATAACAACAAGAATACCTCAGGCACACACTTGTTGGCCTCATATTAAATTTAAGATCCCTTGCTTTATACCCAACTTTTATGACTTCCTCCGCCCCCACCCCCACCTGCTTTGAGGATCCAGAACCTTTACCTCATAGAATAGAAGCTTTGAATGTCCCTTTTCCTTCCTCCAAATAGTCCTCCCATCCACCTGGAGGAGTTGCCAAGGTCCTTAGAGGAAGGGAAACTTTTTCTAAAATACCTGGAGAAGGTTGAAGTGAGTAGACAAGGATACCTGGGTTTCCTGGCCATAATACAGACTGCCTCTTGGTCTTCCCTACAGGTTTTAAAAGCAAGTTCCCTGCTTCCGTACAAGTCCAACCTTGCCTTATCCATTTTGAACCATCCATATTAACAAGCCTCTTTCTGGCATCATGCTGCCCTGAAGGTATTACGGTTCCTGGTACTTTTAGTTAAGAATCCCAATCTCTAACAAGGAGATCCAGACTCAGCAACATCTGGAAAGGGAAACTGACAAAGAATGGCAACAAATTGCTGCAAGCTGATGGCAGAGAGTAGAATTACTATTAATGGGAAATCATTGAATTTTGGCTTCAGTTAAGCCTGAAACATTAAGCATTTTCTAATGTTTCTCTCTGTGGTAGTAAATTGAGTGAAAATTGTGATTTTTTTAATGGAAGATGTGATGAACCATTCAGCTACAGCCTCAGTTCTTCAGCTGACATTTTCTCTTCTACTGTTTATTTGCTATTTTAGTACTCAGAGCTTTAGAAACACAACTCCTCTTTTTTTAATTTTTATTTTAATTCCAGTCAGTTAACATACAGTGCTATATTAATTTCAGGTGTGCAATATAGTGATTCAATAATTCCATACATCATCCAGGGCTCGTCATGACAAGTGTGGTTCCCCATCACCTATTTCACCCGTTCCCCCACTCACCTCCCCTCTGATAATCATCAGTTTGTTCTCTCTAGTTAAGAGTCTGTTTCAGGGTGCCTGGGTGGCTCAGTTGGTTAAGCATCCAACTCTTGATTTCGGCTCATGAGGTCATGAGATTGAGCCCCACAGTGGGCTCCATGCTGAGCATGGAGACTGCTTGGGATTCTCTCTCCCCCTGTCTCTTCCTTTCTCTCCCTCTCTCTCCCCTCTCTCTGTACCTCTCCCACTCACTCTCTCTCTCAAAATAAATAAATAAACACTACAAAAGAGTCTGTTTCTTAGGGTGCCTGGGTAGCTCAGTCAGGTGAGTGCCCAACTCTTGATTTCAGCTCAGATCATGATCCCAGGGTCTTGGGATAGACCCCCAAGTCAGACTCTCTTTTTCTCGTTAAGCCCCTGCTTAAGATTCTCTCTCCTCTGCCCCTCCCCTGATCGCTCACTCGCTCTCTCTCTTTAAAATAAAAAATAAGGGGAGGGGAAGGGAAAAAAAAGGAAAAAAAAGAGGTTAGAGTGGGAGAGAGAGCCAAAGCATAAGAGACTCTTAAAAACTGAGAACAAACTGAGGGTTGATGGGGAGTGGGAGGGAGGGGAGGGTGGGAGATGGGTATTGAGGAGGGTACCTTTTGGGATGAGCACTGGGTGTTGTATGGAAACCAATTTGACAATAAATTTCATATATTGAAAAAAATAAAATAAAATAAAATAAAATAAAATAAAATAAAATAAAATAA
>NW_024412419.1:13267959-13289193 GCF_014898765.1 Herpailurus yagouaroundi
AAAATAAAATAAAATAAAATAAAATAAAATAAAATAAAATAAAATAAAATAAAAAAATAAGAGTCTATTTCTTGGTTTTATTCCCTTTTTTCCCTTGTGCTGTTTCTTAAATTCCATTTATTAGTGAAATCATATGGTATTTGTCTTTCCCTGAATGACCTATTTTGCTTAGCCTAATACTCTCTTGCTCCATCCATGTTGTTTCAAATAGCAAGACTTCATTCTTTTCTATGATTGAGTAATATTCTTGTGTGTGTGTGTGTGTGTGTGTGTGTGTGTGTGTGTGTACCACATCTTCTTAATCCATTCATAAATCGATAGATACATGGGTTGTTTCCATATTTGTCTGTTATAAACATAGGGGTGCATGTATCCCTTTGGATTAGGAAACACAACTCCAGTTAACCAAAGTTTTTCCCTGTACAATTTGCTAAGAATCCAAGGTAAGTGAATCATTATTCAATGCCACTTTTCTCAAAGTTTCAATTTAACTTTATACTAGTTTTGAAAAGTGATATTGATCTTTATTGGTGTGTCTCAGATCATTGGTTGTGACAAGAAATGGTCTAATTTTTTCCAAAAACGGTCTCCCAACTGTGCTGTGTTACTCTCCTTTCTTGATGGGCAATATTTCCCTTAGTGACATCTTGGTCTGACTTCTTGGTTTTCTTGTCACCTTAACTTATTAAAGGAGTCATATTCAGGCACACAAGACTTCATGTGAAGTGATAATCTCAATCTTAATTGAAGCATATTTAGTATAAGGGAAGAAGACTCATGTTGCATGGTGTATGTGTAGGTGAGAAGGCGAGGGTTATAATCTCTGCCTTTAAACATTTGGGGATTATTTGGAGGAAGAGACAGAAGACTTGGACTCTATAATTTCAAAAGTTAGGTCTCAGTGAGGGATGTTTCCCGGAGACAGATTTAAACTCAATATATGGAAATTCTGCCTACAAATTAGTTGTCCAAAAATAGAAAGGCTGACTTATAAAGTTGCACATATTCCTACATCAGATAAAAGGTTGCTCAGGGAAGAATCCTTCATTATTCCTTTTACTCCTCCCCACTCACTCACACCCACCAGCCCCAGCCAACATCTCATCCATTAGCCAATCCTGCCAGGCCTACCTTGGATCTATGTTCCTGTTATGACTGTCCTCGTACAACCATCATCACTTACCGCCTTGAATATTGGAGTAGTCCCTTACTTGGAACAGCCTCCTGACTTGCTTCTTCCACATTAGCCTTCCTACAATCTTCCACCAACAGCCAGACTGGTGTTTATAAAATACTAATTACATTATGTCTGATTCTGCCTGTAAAGCCTCTGTGATCTCTCATGGCATTTCAATAAAATCCACATTTCTTCTTAACAGAAGACCATGGGGGAGGGGAAGGGGGAAAAAGTTACAGAGAGGGAAGGAGAAAAACCATGAGAGACTCTTAAATACTGAGAACAAACTGAGGGTTGATGAGGGGTGGGGGAGAGGGAAAGTGGGTGATGGGCATTGAGGAGGACACCTATTAGGATGAGCACTGGGTGTTGTATGGAAACCAATTTGACAATAAACTATATATGTAATAAAAAAAAATCCACGTTTCTTACCACGACCACCAAGACCTACAGTGGTCTTGTCCCTGCTGACCTCTATCTGAGTGTATCCCATTTTACTCACGTCTGAGGCTGGTAGTCACCAGCCTCTCCAATCGCAGGACTCCTTGATGAGTCCTGGATGTGCCGAGCCAATCATTTCAGGTCCTTTGAACTCACCATTTCCTTTGTCTGGAAAACCAGGGTCCACATGGTCCACTCCTTCTTGTTATGCGTTGTAAGGCTCAAATGCCACCTCTTCAGAGTGGCTTTCTATGCTTCCTAATCCAAGATGCCCACACTACTTCCTTGATCTCTCTGAATCGTATCACTCTATATTATATTGTTTTAGAATAGCACGTAATAGAATTGACTCATTCAGAGATAGAATAGAATCTTTAGATAGAATAGAATCTCCTCATTCAGAAAATAATTATTAAGTGCTTACTATGTTTCAGATGCTTTTTTAGGCAGTGGAAGTAGGTGAACACAAGAGCAAAATCCATGCCCTCATAGAAGTTAAATTGTAGTTAACATTCTCCATCGCAGTCCACATTATGTTCACTTTTCGGTCATTGTTTGTTTCCTTCCACTAGAAGCCTTTTTGTTCCTAAAAGAGTACCACTAAATAACTGTGGCCCAACAAATATTTGAAAGAATGAATAAATGAATAGAGACTTTTGAAAACATTTAAATTCCTTAGATTAATGAATTCTATCCATCAAAGCACCTAGTTTCCTTTTCTTCTTAACCCAATGTCAAAGCTAAGAGGTTTTAAAGAAAATCTGGTCCCATGCTATTTAAAGTATGGACAAGAGAGCAGCAGCAGCATCTGAGGCCAAGTTACAAATGCAGAGCTTCAGGCCCCATATTCCAGAACTACTGGATCAAAATTGTCATTGGATGAGATCTCAGGTAACTCCTGTGCACAGAGTTTGAGAAGCACTAAGATAGTCCATTTACCTTATGTTAGAGATAGTAAACCGAGGCCGAGAGAGGACGTGGACTGCCCAGGGAATAAGATCATATTCTTATTTGATCCTTCTTTCCTTTAAACCATGAAGCTTCCCAAGTTTCACATTTGTAGTTCAGTAGGGGCCAGAGGCCAAATTTTGAAACCTGCACAGTGACACCCATGGTGAGTATTTCTAGAAGCCTGGCCCCCAGGACCCCTGATGTCTACCTGCAAATGTGCCTGCCACCTTCACATCCTACTCTATCCAGCACCCACTGTTGAGTGATTTCTAGAGGGGAGTGCTTTCCCTCAGAGGTCGTTCCTTTGTATGCACGTAGGTCCTGTTTCCTCAATAACAAAATATATTTGTCATATTATTCTCAATAGTCAGAAAGTTCTCATCTGAAAAACTTTTTTTTTTTTTCTTTTCTTTCTTTCTTTTTTAGGGAGGGTTGTTTTCAGCTCATCTTACAAGAGAGATGCAAATGTTCTCTCTGTATTATTTCTGTGCATACGTGCCTTTGCTGGCAGAGCCCTGGCTTACAGTCTCTGGGCTGATGTTTTCCTCGCTCCAGTGACTCGGACTCTGCAATGCAGTAGAAGTTGTCTCTGTGATTGAGCAGCTTCTGACCTGCCCCGTTCTTACCGGACTGTCAGGCTTCCTCTGCAGAGAAGCTGCTGGTGACGCTGTTCCATTTCTAAGGTCTCCAGGAGATGTCTAGCAAATAGCATTCCTTTGGTTTAACAATTAGCAGGGAAAAGAGGACTTTCAAAGGTTGTATTTTATCTCTTGTAGTCAAATATCTGCATTTGGAGCCTTTAGCCGAGGCTCTGCCTGAAGATGGTTCTGTCCCCTACCTGGCCCAGCACCGATGCACCTTTTCTCACATCAAACCTCGGCACTAAAAGAGCAAGAAGAATCTACAGTAATAAATGTGAAAAATCAGTCTAAATTCTCACCTTGAAAAAGGTAAAACTGGTTCTTCTCTCATGCAGATGGATTTGAAATACTGCAGTAAATACTGACCTAGTGGTACAAATAAGGAAAAGACATAATTTGCTTTCCCTTAATTGTAGAGGCCGTAGCAGGGGTTTGGGAGCCAGATGGATTTGGGTTTGGATTACAGTTCTGCTGCGCTACTCACACTGTGACCTTGAGCGTAATACTTAATCTCTCCAAATCAAGGATTCTGTATCACAATAAGGGATTAATCCACCCCCAAGGGACACGTTAAAGCTTCCTGAGGCTCCTGGGATGCAGTGGCATCAACAGACGTAGATGCTTTTGCAGCTGTGATTATTAGAAGTGGCAGCCCTTAATGGTGCAGGTAATGGTGCTGGTGGCATATAAATATACCATGTGCAGTCATTCAGATAAGTGGCTGTTGACCTGGGATTTAAATTGATTTAAAACGTGTTCAAGTGTATACCCAATGGATGTGGATAATCAGTCAACAGGGAATGGTAATTAGCAAATTCCTGAACCGTGGCTCTATCTGCAAGGCCAATAGACAATTACCTGCTGACTCAGAAGGTCACAACATGAAGTGGCAGTATTGGGTGAAGTGGTCCTCGTCTGAGCAGGACAGGGCCCAAGCTGGGGTGGTGGCCTGGGTAGGAGCTCAGTGTATCAGAAGACAAGAAATAGGATTGAAATTCTGAATCAGGATCTCTGGGATTAGAACCTTGCTATCTGAGCCTTCCCCTGTGGTCTCTATGCACACAAACTTTTGATAATCTCTGGTTAAAAAAAAAAAATGCCTCCCAGTACACTGTCCGTGCAGACAGCACTAATCCATGAAAAGGAGGCCTTGGTCAAAACAAATAATTACATGTATGAGACAACTAAACAGCACGAGGCAAAGGATTTCCCCACAATCTTATCCATCTTTATACATGCAACCCACTCTCCATTTCCTGGCAACATATACAGGATTAAGGACTTTCTGAAATGTGCAGAAATGGCCTATCCCTTTTATGAGTGAACTTTATCTGTTTTCCCATTTTGTGAAATTCTAGTATATTTTATATAGCATGTAAAACATTAGATGCAATTAATACCAGAGAAGTGGACAGGAATTTACTCTCTCAACTCTACATTTTTAGTTGTCACATAATTGTCTATCAGTCAATTACCAAGTATTTACTAAGCACCAAAACTGGCCAATTGCCTAGGGAAGGATAAGGTCCAACACCTTTTCCCACAGATTTTACAATCTAATATAGAAAAAAGAAATGCAAGGAAGAAGTAAATACTGAAAGAGTTACTACTGAAAATGAATACATTGATAGAAGTAATAGCAACAACAACACCCATTCACTGAATGCCTCCTATAAATCACAAACCATACTAGATATTTATATAAATTATACCTGATTCTTGCAACAGCAATACAAGAGAGGAACCATCTCCTTATGTTACATAAGAAACTGAAGCTCAGAGAGGTTAAGATATTTGTTCAAGGTCATATAGGAAAAAAATGGAAGGGCTGAAGTTCACACTTCTAAAGTCATTACTTTTTTTAAAATTAGGAGTATGGAGAAAGAATTCTCAATGATACAAATATATCTCCATATCATCTCGTCCATGCTGACATGGGGGATGAGGTTGAGAACTTGGTCAAGGGCATAAAGCTAAGAAGAACTCAGGTATCTTTACTGCAAACTGAATCCCTGCGTCAAAAGTGTATAGTATCACACTCATCTATTCAATACCAGACAATTATAGCTCAGCAACTTTCTGTCCTCTTCCTCACCTCCTTCCCTTCTTCCCTTCTTCCCTGCCTCCCTGTCCCCTTCCCACATCAGTCAACAAGCCTCAAAATAGAATATATTTAAACTAACAATTCTTGAATATGTTCGGTCTATGGACCATGTCATCTAGAAAATGTGTTATGCTTTTTCATGCTTCTCTGCATCTCCATAGGCAAGTCACTGCCTAGAACACCAGTCATGCCCATCTTGAGTAGGTAGACCTCATTTCATGGCCTGTACAAATATGTGTCTCTAGATGAAGCCCTTTGCCAACTCACCTGTGCCAACTTAGTCATTCCCCCATCTGTGCCTTCACAGCCCCCACTACTTTGCTTCATCAAAACACTAAGTTTCAAACTCCTTGAGAGGAGAAACTATTTTTCCTTCATTCTTTATCCTCAGTATCTAACTTAGGACCAAGAATTAACAGGTGCTCAAAAGTTAAGTGGATGGTTGATGAAAAGATGGGCATAGTTTTGCCTCAATTTTTAGTGGACCCCAGAAGGCCCCAGCAGTACAGAAACAATCTTCTCCTACTGAACAGTTAGCATAGTCAGCCATTTCCAGACCTGGAGAGACAATGAGAGGAGATCATGGCCATGGGAGAACACTGTCAGAGTCCCCAAGTGAGCCCAAGGGACAGTCAACATTACTATAATTAATTGAAAGATATTATGGATTGTGACTGTGGCAGGAAACACTTTTGCCATTAGAAAATGGATATCTTACAGATTTACTGGATAGAATTATTCAGAAAGCTAGTGTGTTTTCAAACATCCCGACCTTTTTCTATTACTTCAGTATAAAAGCTCCTGGCCTCTCTATTTGACATTCTCTCCCCAACAGACTCATATTATTACATAGACCATCTTCCATTCACACTGATTACTCTTGTGTTTTCTCCTCTTTAATAAAAGCTGCTCTCGGGATGGAACATTTTATCAACTATTAGTAACAGCATGGATTGGAATGACTCCTTCTATGAGTAACTCTCAAGACTGATTTGATATCAGTCAGTAACAACATAGCGTGAACTTAAAGTAACTTGGAATACATCCCTGAGGAGTTTCCATCCTGGAAAACAGGGTTTTGGGCTCTAAGAAAGGAATCAGGGCTCAGAAAAGGAAGGAAGAATGGTGGGGAAGCTCTCCATGGAGTGTCTCAAAATATCTGAAGTGGGCAGTCACCTAGCCCAATATTATTGTTCTCATTGAAACTATTGATGATTATTATGCCCAAGGCACTGTGCTAGACACTTAAATTGGCATAACTTACGATCCTCACAATAATCTTATAAGTCAGCTCATCCTATTTATCACTTTTGTCTCAACTTCAGGGTTTTTTGACCGCCATTCAACTGTACTAGAACCCTCCCCAAACATCTTATATTATTTCTCAACAGCATTGATCACAATTTTATTTATAGGATTGTATACGTAGGTGTACAATATCTTCCTAAGAAGATATTAAACTAAGAAGATATTAGACATTAGATTCGAAGTCCATTAAGATAATGATCATATCTGCTTTATTTTTATCTATGGCTCTATCCCTAGCAACTAGCAAAATGCCTGCCTCATAAGAGGTATCCAATAAAAGTCTTTCAGTTCATGAATGATTGAAAGGAGCAAATATCATATAACTCTTACTAAACCCACTTTACAAAGGAAGTCAAGGTCAAGGTCAAGTTTTAATAGCTTGAATATAGCTGAACCCATTCTCCCAGGTGTGCTTGACTCCCAAACACACGCACTTTCGACTACTCACTGCCCCTCTTTCAGCTTCAGGCAGGAACATACTTGTTAATGGGGTATCAGCCGTGCACCCACCTTCTTTCTCCTAATCCTCCCATACAAATATATAGACGAATGTCTTTTGATGTCTGCATTAGAATCTTACTCATAAGCTTTGGATAGGCCAGCTACTATTATCAGATCAAGAGGTCTTTTAAAGAAAGCCAAATTTATTACTATATTATTTTCTCTGTTGTTTTTCTGGATAAGGAATGGCAACTGGATTTTAAAATAAAAAGAAATCAAGATAAGAATAGTTCTAGAAAACATCCATCCAGGAGGCACTCTGCAAGCAGAAAAGCATTTTGTGGCTTGAAGATAAAGCATCACACATATATGCAGTAACTGCAGGAAGAATTCTGGGGAGTTCACAAGAAAACACTGACACTCCATAGAGGCCCTGTGCCTGGGGAATAAGAGCTTGGGCTGGGGGACCAGATGACACTAGTGAGCCCCAGATCCTCCTATGTCATGTTGATAAAACCTGCTGAACAAAGTTGTCCTGAGAACTGAATGGTATGCTATATTTGGAAAGTGCTTATAAAAGCCTTCATAAATGTGACAAGTTGAAGGCTGACAAAACAAAGACTGGGAAATGGCCATCGTATTTTATTGGACTGCCCAAATTCACAAGAAGCTCATGACATGTTTGAAGAGACAGAATCAGGGCTTATAAAGAACCCTGACATTTTAGTATCTGCGACCAGTAAAGCTGTACAGTATTTTAATCTAAGAATCATTTTAGGCTTGGTTACCGTAGACTTTGCCTGCTGTAGAAAATAATGCTCACAGAATCTATCAGCTTCCTGCTTAGCTCCAAGAGCAAGTTAAAAAGCCATTGGTATCATGTGCAGCACAAACTTAGATTAAGCAATTTATAGGCAGAAGAGAATGTCTAATTTGCACATAACTGATGGCAGGAAAATGAAAGATAAGTTCATAACATTTCAGCTGACTCTGCAGTACAGCTTGGCTTTTTATTTTTATTTCCTTCAAAGTTAAAAGGAACAGATATACAAGCACAATGATTTCACTGCTTGTGGATGTGACTCTTTGTCCTGTACTCAAAGCTCTGCGTGATCTGGCTGAAACCTCCCAGGATTCCAGGCTCACCTGTGAGGGGTTCACTGATGGAATCACCTATACATGCCCCCCCCCTCCTCCCCCGAGGATACCTTTTGTATTCCCAGCTCATGGTGTCCCTCTTATCCATACAGTCATGAATGAATTTATTCTTTCATTCAAATGAGTCACTTTCTGGTGTTGGGAGATGCTGATGAATATGACAGGCATGGACCCTTACCTCAGGGACTATATAGCCTGACAGGCAACTGCTATAAACACATGCCAGGTGCATCTTCCCCCAGTTTCCATCAGTTGGTATACTGCCCCTCTCTTCCAAATATTACTTATTTCCTCCTGTCTTTCCTAAACTCTCCAATGGGTGCAACTCTTCTATTTGCCTGTACTTCCTCCTGACATTTCATAGCTACTACTGTCTACTAAGTGCTCTATGGCTAGTGCTGGACTAAGCACTGTAGACAGGTTATTGGACTTAATTTTCAGAATAACATTATGAGGTAGATAATGTCATGAAACCCAAGTTTCCCAAAGATGAGACTGAGGCTTAGAGATGCACTCTGCCCAGGGTCACGCCATGCTAAGTGCTGGAGCCTGGCTTCAGACCCAGGCAGCCTGACCTCAGAACATGGGCACTCAATCATTATGGCTTTCTGCCTCCATATTTTATCCCCATCATTCTTGTCCCTCCTCACCCTCTGGCCCAAGGCTGAGAGTTTCCTGAAGGCAGGCTTGTCTCATTCACCTCTCATCCTACCCTGACTGTCCCACCCCACCTCCCTGTCCAGTGGGACTAGATACTGAGTCAATATTTGACCGATTTAATTGAATTCTACGGATACCCAATTTAAATTCTATGATCTATTCTTAAACCATCTAGATGACCTTTTGAGTTCTTATAACACATCAGCTCACTTTGTACTTCAATATTCTGTGGTGTCATTTGCATAAACTCCTTGGTGTTTGTGTCTCCGGATATTTTATCATGCTAGAAAGCTAGCTGCATTTGCTTTTATTCATGCATCTGCTATTATAGAAAGTGAGGAAGGAGTCTGACTTGTCCAGGAGGCTGAAAAACATTTCAAAGGATAGACGGGTCTGTGAAAAAGGCTTCTGGGTTATTCCAGGAGGGTACAACTCAGGAAATGCTTTGAGCAGAGGTCTCTGCAGACTCAGCTTTTTCAGTGACAGGTCATTGGATGGCAGCCTCCATCACCAACATCAGAGGTCTGAGGGGCAGAACCCAACCTGCCCAGCCATGGTTTCCCTCTTAGCAATTCTCACCACAAATCCTTTGTAGAAAGTATAGGGTACTTAAGTCTAGTTGCAGGAGAGTGATTTGAACATTGATCTTATATAATAATTCTGATCTGCAATCAAGGCCTTCACTGAGACTGAAAAGATGTAGCTCCCAATAACTATGTAGCCCACACAGACTTCAGTAAACTATTTCCCTTGGGAGAAGATGGGCACAAGTCCTGGTGCAAGTGGGTACAAGCAATACCATTGTCCTGAAGATTTAATCAGAATCATGTAGAAGTCTGCCTTTTACCCATAATTTTGGCAGAACTATAAGTTTCCTGGATCTCTGAAATGAAATTCTTAAAGATAGTAAAATTATGTGGTTACTTGCTGTATGAAATTATTTTGTTACTAGCAATATGAATAGGTAGGTAGGTAGGTAGGTAGGTAGGTAGGTAGGTAGGTGTTAACAGTATGAACATGAGCTTAAACTGCATTATCTGTACTATCATGGGCATCAAGGCCAAAGGAATGAGCAATAGCATTGTGGTACTGCCTCCCAGTTTCCCAGTATCAAGCTCCTGTCTTATTCACTTCTGGCAAGAAGTGGACTCTTGGGAATTATGTAAGATCTGTGAGAGAAACAAACGCTAACTCGTTAATATAGGGCAAGGTGATGAGTACTCTAGTAGAGGAGAAAATGCCCAATGCTAAGAAAATGAGTGAATACAATTTTGTACAGTCACACACTAGGACATGACATTACATTGAGATACAAAAATACTCCTACACGACAACATAAAGAAATCTCACAGACAAAATGTTGAGTGAACTCAGTGATAAACAAAAGAATACATGTAACTGAATGATTCCATTCATACGAAGTTCAAGAATAGGGAAAACTGTTTTAGAGAGAGGATGGGAAAGGATGTACTCCAAGGAAGGGATACTGAAGCATTAGATCTGCTGAAGAATAACTACACAATTTCATATTTCAACATTTTTGAACATGCTACTTCCTGCCTATAGTGTGGTCCCCTCTCTTGTCTGCCTGGTGGAAATCTGCTCATCCTTTAGGACTTAGCCCTGGGAAGACATTCATAAGACCCTTCCTTACCCTTTACGAAATATCTCTGGTAACTGGTTACCAAAACTACTATCGGTTTTTCTTTGGCAAGATGGAACCAACGTCAGAGCAAAATGAATAATAAAGAGGTTTATTTTTCACTAGATATTTTTTTATTGTATGTATTACCTATTTAAAATAGAATTTAGAATTAAAATAGAAAATAAGTAAAAGTGAAAGTTAAGTTCCTGAGCTACCAGTTTACTATAAATTAGGAATAAAGGGGTAGACACTCTAACCCCCGAGGAGCTTTCTTCCTCTCGCCTACCCCAATCCAGAGACCACTTTTTCCTTCTTAAGAAGACATTGAACAAAGCTAAATGAAGCTGGAGTATGGCAAGTAAAGAGAGAGTTAAAATCTGTAGGTTGATCATAGTAAGGCTCTCATACAAAGTTACAGTAAAGTTCTTACAGGAGAAAAGAGATTATGAAATACAAAACTCAAAAAGAATGGAATTCACCAATTACCCACGTAAACACAATAATGGGTCAAATCTCCCCAGACTGACCCTCCCTTATGTGCATTCCATGGTCTCTCATGGTCTATGATGAAACAGGGAAAATTGCTGTAAAATAATATGCTTTTCACCTTGAAAGCAGAGGATCTGACTTTGGAGAGCTGGGGATATTTTTCTCAAGTAGGATACACAATTGATTATGGGTAGCATAAATTTAATGTTACCATAAACTACAAACCACAGCTAAGATATTGTCTTCTGGAATCCTCATTTCTAATATTAAACTGCTCTCATAACAGAATAGGCAAACTGTTTTCATTCAACCCTGAAACAGATATTTCACATTTACTCTGTGTAGTATATAAAAATAATAAATGCTCCTAGTTTCATCATATTTATGTTCTAATAAATTATGAGCAGGAGGAAAGTAAAACAAAGAAACAAGTATGGGATTTCATACGAAAGGGTTGTGGTTCAAGCCACATCTCTACTATATTTTGTAACATGATACCAAGCAAGTCACTGTGTCTCTCTAAATCTTAATTTCTTCATCATAATATTGGATTGATAAGACTGAAGAACAGGTTTTTCAGGAGCACCCAAAACAATTACAGATTACAGCATGTATTCTACAGCAGACCCTTAATACAGTTTTGACTCTCTTTTATACATTTTCTCCCTATGATATGTTAGCATGGTGTGTATTAATCATAAAACTACTACCTTCCACTTAACCAACCAATCAACCTGTAGAGCATAAACATATTAAGGAGTCAATATGATGTAACTGTTCAGTTTGGGATGGAAAATATTACAATTAAAATCTCAGTTACTGGGGTGCCTCAGTGGCTCAGTCGGTTAAGCGTCCGACTTCAGCTCAGGTCATGATCTCATGGTTCGTGAGTTCGAGTCCCGTGTCAGGCTCTGTGCTGACAGCTCAGAGCCTGCTTCGGATTCTGTGTCTCTCTCTCTTGCTGCCCCTCCCCCATTCATGCTCTGTCTCTCTCTCTCTTGAAAATAAACATTAAAAAAATTTTAAAAATCTTCTCAGTTACTGTTTGTTTTCAGGAAAATTATCTGATCTCTAGGAGTTTTAGTTTTCTAGTTTCTAAAAAGGGGGATAAAACCATCTTCTCTTAAGGGCTGATGTGAGGCTAGCCTAGGCTACACCCTGCTTAAGAAGTCACTGAGTAAGCATTTGTTTTGCAATTTCCTTCCCTTAAAAATTGGTGTGTTTTGCATTTTTAAAAATAATTTTCTGAAATCCATTGAGATAAATGGAGACACCTCAGAATAGAAAGCCATCAAGAAAGTCATCAGAAGTAAGAGGGTAAAAAGGAAGAAAAGCACAAAGCTCGATTCTGTTTTCTGAAGAAGAAGCACCCTCAATAAACTTTTGCTAAAAACACAGCCACTCTTTGGTGACTGGTCAGTTGCCAAATGTCACCTTGTAAATTATCCACCCCTCAACACATCATGGGATTCCTCTTAAGATGTGGGCTTCCTCATCCTTTTTTCCAGTGGACTTTTCCAGCAAAGACCAGGCACTGCTCCAGCATCCACTTACCTAGCAGCTGCTCGGTGCCAGGAAACGGACACACAGACCTCTTGCCAGTTTGATCCCATCATTGCATTTAAGCTTCAAACCAACTCCCAAGTTCTTTTTGTACACTTTGTGACTGACCCAGCCATTCACGGCCAAGCATCTATTATAGAGAAACTCCTGGGCATGTATGCCAGGAAATATGTTCAAGAAAGTTCATGCCTAGGGCTGAATCATGTCTCCTCAAAATTCATGTGTGGAAGCCCTAACCTCTCAGTATCTCACAATGGGAACTTATTTTGAAACAGAGTTGCTGCAGATGTAGTTGGCTATGTGAAGATGAGGTTACACCAAAGTAAGGTGAACCTCTGAAACCTTTGCTTTCTTTTAAGAAGAACACCACATAGACAAACACACACACAGTGAGAGCACCACATGAGGACTGTAGCGATGCTACCACAAGCCAAGGAGCCACCAGAAGCTGGGGGAGGGGCCGGGAACAGATCCCTTTCCTCGTACTTCAGAGGGAGAGCCACCTTGCTGACACCTTAATTTTGAACTTCTGGCCTCTTGAATGGTGACATGATAAATTTCTGTCATTCTAAGCCACCCAGTGGTGCTATTTTGCTATGGCCACCCTAGCACACCAATATAGGCTGATACTCAGTATGCACTGGTACCACTGATGAGTTGTCAAAACATTGAGCTAGTTTTCCTCCAGTTAGTATATGGATAGTTATGCCACTGCTCTGAGTCTGTTAGGCACCCCTGGCCTCCTGGCCCACCCTAACTCCTTTCTTGGGACCCATGGGCTTCCCCCCATGATAAAAAAGTAAAGTTTAAGGCCTCATGAACTCAGAAAACTTCAACCACCTACTTAGGCTGGTTTACTCTCTCCATGCAAGAGGCTGAAGGATACACACATTCTCCTCAGCTCACCACTTCCTCATTGCACCTTAAGACAGGGCCATGTTCTCTTCACATTGTAAGGATTTTACCTCTAAGCTCTCTAGAGAATAAGATGTGTACATATTATAATTATATATATAATGTATGGGAATGTAATAAATATCTCAAATCTATACAATTCTCTATAGTTCCTAGTTCCCATCAAAATGGAGATCCTGAAGTTAAGGGTGAGTTAAACTCACCTACCCAAAGTTTTAGACCTAAAGATCTAATAATATATTCCTAAGTGTGTCCATTCAATGATTTCCCATCACAAGTTGCATTGTCCATGTCTTGTTTCTGCGACCTCACACAGGAGCCATTCCCACTCAGAATTCCCTTACCAAGTAGCATAGGACATACATGCTTCCCCTGTCTCCAGACATCCAGAGAAAACACAGATGGAGTTGCTACCTCTGTTAAGCTGGGGCAGGAAAACTGTGATGCTGCCTGGCACATACATAAAATATTACAGGCTATACCTTCATTGCAGGTAGGCCTCTCACAAAATGATGTGATCCTGTGATCTCACCACACTAGATCTATCAACAGCTCACTATGCTCTAAGGGGAAACCGCTTTGTAGACATGACGTCATATGAAGTCACGACTGCCTAGCTGAAATAGTCATCCATGCAGGCCTGTGATAACACCTGTGTAGGATGGACGTGGATGTAAACTACAGCTTTAATAGGAGCCCTGAATTTCTAGAAAGATTATATTTCAGAACCCGCATTCATGCATTTCAGTTGCCATGGGCACAGGCAGCTGTGTGGATATGAAGCTTTTAAGTTAAGCAGCCAAAGGAGACTTTTGATTAAAGCAGATCTCAGCTTGCTTAATGAGTAATGATAGATCCTAAATCCAATACACCAACTCTTTGAGGGCATTGTCAATGTAGTTTATTTGCTTCCAATGACATTTCTTAAGTCACGTTTGTTGCATGAATTAGTGAATGAATGAATAGTTTAATTAATGGGTATAGATCGAGGGACTGTATATGATAGGCATTTTGCCAACGGGCAGAGATGCAAAAATGAATAAAATATGGTTTCTGCCCTCAAAGATCTCACTCTTCAGTGAAGAAGGAAGTTATATATAATGGTAATTTTTTAAATAGACAAGTTTTATGTCCAAGAGAAACCGTTCCTGGGAGAAGAAGGCAGTGTCAGACAAGGCTATGAAGGGGGCAGTGATACTGAAGCTTAGTCCTAGTGGATGAGTGGGCTTTGCTCCAATACATTTGAAGACCAAGAACATTCCAGAAGAAGGAAGAATGTTTAGAAAACCTAGTCATGAAAGAGCAACATCCTTTGGTAATGCAAGGAATATTTCTCATTCAGAAAGATAGTTCTAGCATTGCTCAAGTACCAATCAGTAATCCCTTCAATATCTGCCAATCTTAATCATCCAAAACATGACCTGGAAAGGGCTCCTCAACGTGGGTACAACCTATAACAAAGTCCATGCACTTGATTTCTTTGTGGAATGGTGACACCATCTTCAGAACAAAAACCTAGGTAGGTAAATGCTTCATGTGACATCAAGTTTACTCATTTGACAAACACAGTCTTCAATAGTTTTTTTTTTTTTTTTTTTTTTTGGAACATACACAAGGGAAAACATAAACTGAGAATAAGAAAAAAAAAACAGAAAAATGCAGAAATCTAGTAATCATCTTACTAGTCCTTCTCTTCCCCCAATAAGAATACATCCAGCTCCCAGAGCATATAACAGGAAAATATAACTTTGTAATGATCCTTCTGACTAGGAGACTGGTTAAGATTCCAAGTCTGAAATGTGTTAAAGTAAGGTAACAGACAATGACTCCATAAAGTTTCTCATCAAAACCACCTAACCATTAAAAAGTCTGGCTTCTTCAGGGTGTTAGTTTTTACTCATTTTTAAACGTGTTCGAGGAATTATCCATTTCTGAAAGGTCTGACTGGAAAACTGAGATCAGTGCATTTTCACTTACCTCATGATTAGTGAAGCAGATATTGGCTTCCTTATCCTATGATTCTTTTGTGTGATGAACAAAGTCACTAGGTTAATCAGAAGGCAGTCAGTTGAAATACATATTTTATTTAGACATCCAGAGGCAGAAATATTATTACACCAAGTTTTAAATTGAAAGTCAAGTGAAGGCATTAAGCAGGATTTTAAAGAGATGAAACTACACTTTGAAATACTCAAAGAGGCTGCTCTTATAAGGACAGGGGCTGGGAGTTAGGCTAATGGAAGGTTTTGACTCTCCTTGCACGTTTCTGCAGAGATGCAGAAAAACGCAAACATATGCAATATTAATCATACACAACAAATCCATGACATCTAGTACCTGGCTTACACCCAAAGAAAAACGGAACTGTATCTCAACTCTACTACCTGTTAAAATTTTAACCTTATTCTGAATCACGGTGTAATCTCTCAAAATTGATTTATCTATCTAGCTTTTGGATACCTTTGAAATTCAAATGAAGTAAGTCTGTAAAAGCATGATCCTCATTCCATGATTTTTTCTTTCCAACAGGAGTCTTTAGAGAGCAAAGATGACACCTGGGAGAACTACTGCCATGAGTCTTTGCTCTCCCAGTTTTACAGGGCTCTTGTGAGATTAGGGATCATACATGGTAAGTGCTGGCACATATGTAAATGGTCAGTAAAAAGTAATTGTTGTTATTCTATGCATTTAAAACTCCAGGAAAGAATTCCCATCTTAAATTGTCTTTCTACAGGAGGTCATTAGAGAGCATTTCTGATTTAAAAATAGGTACCAAAGCTCTTCTTCAGTTAAAAACCTGACTCATTTCTCAAGTTACAAATATAATACCCTCATAGGTTTTTGGGTTTCTGCAATGACAAGACTTTCTGCTCAGAAGCAGATTTAGTATGAAGTTTAATCCTCCAGGGCTCTTACTTTGCAAAGTCCCCTTGAGGTTCTGGAAGAGGCAAATAGTGTATTCAATCAGTTACGCGATTTTATAAAATTTGCAGAATAAATGTGTTTTAGCAGCAGACAGTTAAGACCATTGACTTTCCACTTTATCTGTCACACTCCCCTTCCTGTCAGGCACAGAGCACCTAACCAAAAGGTATGGAGTACCTAGAAAAAAGGAAAACTGAACTTGAGATATATTCAGTTTGGTTTTAAAGAAATATACTGATGTGGCTCACAACACTTCCATGTATAGTTAAGTCTTTGATAGTCATTTTGTATAGGGATATCTTCCAGGCACACTACGGCCACCTGTGGCAAGTGACCTCATATCTTGACATGAAGGTATAGGGCAGAGGTTGAAGGCTGATAGGAATAAGTCCCATAGTACCTGGTGCTAGAATTAAGTGGGTAATAGAAAAGAGACAAAGTTTGAAAGGAACAGAGCTGAAAATTCTTCCAAATCCTATAACTTAACATGAAAGATGATAGAGATTTTCCTAAATTTAACAATGACCCCAGAAATATAAATACCATTGCTAAAATTATTATTGATCAATATTTTTTTAATTCAATTAACCTCTATAGACAAAAAGGTGAATTTTTTAATTCTCTCTATAGATAATATTATAAAATATCATCATACAAAAATATAATCAAATACAGCTTAACCAAATAAACAAAGAAAAAATATTATAGAGGTAAGAAAAGCAGTTAATAAAAACTGTGATAGCTCTCAACTTTAAAAATTTTTCATGTGCTGAAATTTTTCATTTTTTCGCATGTATATTTTCAGTCTAAATTAATATTTACTTTTGTATCTCATTTTTTATTTTTTTCTAAAAGGAAAATCCCCAAAATAGGTGTTTGAAGTCCCATAAAATCTGCATCAGTCAATCCCCTCTCAACATTCACTCAGATCCTGAACTGTCTATATACACGGTACTTTTGGTGGTCCAAGTAGCACTTAATTATCCTCTTGACCTCCAGCATTTAATCAGTAGATAAAGGCACTAGGAACAAAACGGAGATCAAATATCACTTTTATTAACGGATACCCAAAGACTATCATAGGGCTCCAAAGCATGCAAGGGAGACCTGAAGCCAATCTGGGTGGCCTATTTTGTCCCACATGGGAGGCAATGAGACCTGACTCACCCACCAGTCACAATCAGAGCAGGTAGAAAATATTTCATGTCTTCCTGAAACTGGAAAGCCTATTCCATAGGTTCATTTCATACAAACTGGAAACCCATCTATTCAATGCACCTGGGCACACTGAGTTCAAAGAGGACAAGAAATAATAGGAAATCCAACATCCACATTGCCTTTACAGTGAAATCACTGTGGTGGCTAAAAAAAATGTTCTCCAAAGTAGATAAGGATGTACCCAATTAAATTAGCTTCACCTTTTTTTTTTTTTTTTTTTTTTTTTTAATGTGTGTGTGGTGGTGGAGTACTGGAAAGGAACAGAACAAGTGTTTCTTCAAATATCCCCTCTCCATGGATGTTCCTTCCTATGAAAAAATGAGTAAAGGGTAATAATGATTTATCATTGGAAAGGGTCTAAAGACTGATTTAAATAAAAGACTTAAATTCTTTGAACTGATAGCAAAACATAGGAAACACCAATGTGTATGTATCAACTTTACTGTAGAATATACCTGTTAACCTAAGTTCTTTGGGTGTTTGCTAAATCTTGGAACAAATATGCACATTCTCCTGCCTTATGAAAATTTTCAGAAAGCCAATAGTTAACCTAAGGATATAAAACAATCATTCTGTAATAAATACGTAACCTAAGTCTGCTACTAAAGTTAGTTTGCTTCAGGGTCTTATACCATTCCAGGAATTTATTTGTGTAGGTACACTTTTACAGTATGAAAAGAAGCATATTTTGATGTACTTGTAATGTCAAGGAGAAATAACCTGTAAATCACAAACAAAAGAACTATAAACATTTAACATGCATTTACCATGAGCAAAGAGAGAACCTCACTGTGTCTGCCTCAGGGAAGGAGAAGAACCAGATATGGAATCAGGGAGTTGGAACCTATTGAGGGATGTAGGTAACATAGTGAAGTGAACAACAGAATAATGCAGGTGTTCTGAGCATAATTATGCTGCTGGATAGCCATATGATCTTTAAAAAGTGAACTATATTTTCTCTGGACCTCCACACTCTCATACACACCTGTGTGTGC
This sequence comes from Herpailurus yagouaroundi, assembly GCF_014898765.1. Classification (NCBI taxonomy): domain Eukaryota; kingdom Metazoa; phylum Chordata; class Mammalia; order Carnivora; family Felidae; genus Herpailurus; species Herpailurus yagouaroundi. Next base: position 13,286,591 of record NW_024412419.1, read on the forward strand.
ATGCACACGCACAGAAAAAAATGAACTCATCCAGCTGTTAAGATCAGTGACAAAGTAGAGGATTGAATTCTTGATGCAGTGCTTCCCAAAGAGCATTCATCTTGATTCCAATACGTGAGAAAAGTTCTGAAGAACAGCTTTCCATGGTCAAATAATTTTAGAAAATGTTGCATATTTTCCCTGTTGATATATTCAGTGTGCATTAGTCTGTTAGTCTAAGATGTACAACAGTAATGTAATAGTTTTATCTTTGTTTAGCATAATGCTTGAAAAATGTATTTATGAAAACCTTTTAGGACAATATCTATGATATATAATTTGGGAATGTCCTCTGAGGCAACATTTGAGAGTTGCAAACAAACTCTTTAGAGACCTACAACACAATACTGCATTTAGATAACATAGTCAGAACCCTGCTTTGCGCTGTCCTCCTGTGATAGTGCTGAATTTGTTATTTGGAATGCCAATGGCCAGGCATAGGAGAATCCTTTGATATAAAACATGAAGTGGAGGGGGAGGGGTGTTGGAGGAGGGAAGAGTATGTTGATCTTTAATAATATTTTTCTTAATGCAAACAAAAACTTTTTTTCAAACCTTTAGTTAAATTCTAGCTAGTTAACATATAGTGTAATATTAGTTTCAGAAGTAGAATTTAGTGATTCATCACATAACATACAACACTCAGGGCTCAACACAAGTGCCTTCCTTAATACCCAACACCCATTAGCCCATTCCCTCACTCACCTCCCTCCATCAACCTTCAGTTTGTTCTCTATAGTTAAGAGCTTCTTATGGTTTGTCTCTCACTATCTCTTTTTCCCCCTTTTCTCATGTTCATCTGTTTTGTCTCTTATAATTCCACATGTGAGTGAAATCATATGGTATTTGTCTTTCTCTGACTGACTTTTCATTTAAAATAATATATTCTAGCTCCATCCACATGGTTGCAAATGGCAAGATTTCTTTTTTTTTTTTTTTTTGGATGGCTGAGTAATATTCAATTATATCTGTATGTGTACACACACACATACACACACACACACACACACACACACACACACACACACACATCTTATTTATCCATTCATCAGTAAATGGACCTTTGGGCTCTTTCCGTAATTTGGCTACTGTTGATAGCCAAACTGCTACTATAAACATTGGGGTGCATGTACCCCTTTGAATAAGTATTTTTGTAGCCTTTGGATAAAAACCTAGTAGTGCAATTGCTAGGTTTCTTTTGAGGAACCTCCATACTATTTCCTGAGTAGCTGTACCAGTTTGCATTCTTACCAACAGTGTAAGAGGATTCCCCTTTCTCCACATCCTTGCCAACATCTTTTGTTCCCTGTGTTGTTAATTTTAGCCATTCTGACAGGTTTGAGGTGGTATTTCATCATGGTTTTGATTTGTATTTCCCTGATTATGAGTGATATTGAACATCTTTTCATGTGTCTGTTGGTCATCTAGATGTCTTCTTTGGAAAAATGTCTACTCATGTCTTCTGCCCATTTCTTAACTGGATTATTTGTTTTTTGGGTGTTGAATTTGATAAATTCTTCATGGATCTTTTGGTAGCAGGAAATCATGTGGGGTTGAAGATTCATTGACTTAAATATGTTTGTCACCATGCTAGGACCTCATGTGGGAAAAGTTGACATATAGTAAAAAAAAGAAAGTCACAAGTTCTAACTGTGAATTATGTTCTATGAGAGATAGAAAATACTATAAATTTATGGTATTTATTTTTTATTTTTTTTATTTGAGTAGAGAGAGAGAGAGGAGAGAGAGCATGCATGCACAAGCGGGGGAGGGGCAGAGAGAGAGAGGGAGAGACAGAATCCCAAACAGACTCTGTGATGTCAGCACAGAGCCTGATGTGGGGCTTTAACTCACAAACTGTAAGATCATGACCTGAGCCAAAATCAAGAGTCAGATGCTTAACCAACTGAGCCACCCAGGCACCTCTATGGTCTTTATTCTAAAAGAATTTAAGATTCCAGTTGGGGAAATAATGCACATATATGTAACAAAAAAAAAAAAAAAGAAAAGAAAGAAAGTTGTTAAAAATAGATTAAGAAGATAAAGCAGAGACAGTGGAGCTGTAGGTATTTGCAGAAAGGATAAATCCCTCTGTGTGGTAAGGGAAAACTACATAAAAGAAATGGATGGCTCAGGCATTTCTCTTTTTTTAGTTTATTTGTTTATTTTGAGAGAGAGAAAGCACGATCAGGGGAAGGGCAGAGAGAGAGGGAGAGAGAGAGAATCCCAAGCAGCTCTGGGATGTCAGTGCAGAGGCTGACATGGGGCTGGATTCCATGAACTGTGAGATCATGACCTGAGCTGAAATAAAAATCAGATGCTCAACCAACTGAGCCACCGAGGCACCCCCTAAGAATGATTATGCTGAGCATGGAAGGATGGATGGATGGATGCATTGACGGATGGATAAAAGAGTAAACATCAGAAATGATAATGAGAACAGTTTAAGATAGAAAACTGATCATGTATCAGAATATCTCAGGTAGAAATACCGCGAATAATACCTGATAATGAGAAATTTAAAGCAAAGGCTATCAGGCACCATATATATGTATATATATATA